>NC_083570.1:60420377-61020377 GCF_027579695.1 Neoarius graeffei
CAGACATTTTCCAAATTAAAATGCATCACTTCAGAGAAACTGTAGGCCTCTTGTTAAGGGATGTTACTTGTTACAGGTCTTTTCTACATGTGAATGTAAAGGTTGATCAGGCATATACACTCACCGGCCACTAATAGGAACTCGTTCTTGATTCTAAGATTCCTGTTCTTGGCTGCAGGAGCGGAACCCAATGTGTTCTTCTGCTGTTGCATGCTGAGATGCTTTTCTGCTCACCACGGTTGTAAAGAGTGATTATATGAGTTACTATATCCTTCCTGGCAGCTCGAACCAATCTGGCCATTTTCCTCTGACCTCTCTTATCAACAAGGCGTTTGTTTCCACCCACAGCACTGTTGCTCACTCGGTGTGTTTTGTTTTTCGCACCATTCTGTATAAACTCTTGAAACTGTTGTGTGTGAAAGCCCCAGGAGATCAGCAGTTTCTGAAAGACTCAAACTAGTCCATCTGGCACCAACACCCATGCCACAGTGAAAGTCACAGAGATCACAATTTTTCCCCATTCTGATGTTTGAAGTGAACATTAACTAAAGCTTTTGATTTGTGTCTGCATGATTATATGCATTGTGCTGCTGTCAAGGGATTGGCTCATTTAGATAAGGGTTGTTTTACAATCAGGGTACAAAGTTTGTGTCACAGGGGTCCAAAATTCAAATTGATTCAAACTGGTTTTAAAAAAAACTATCAAATCTGCACTTTTGGAAATTAATACACATATGAACATAGGCATGTATAATAGTTTGTATTATAACAAGATTAAGTGTAGCTTTAAGCAGGGCTGGGAGAAACAAATGAAGTGATTCTCGGAGAGGACATTTTTTATTTTTATTTTTTTGACAATTCAGAATCCACTACTTCCATAGTGCTTTTAAATATAAGGCTGTAAGCTTTGTGTTAGTTGTCTCTAATATTTATGTCCCAATATCTTGACCACATTTTAGGATGAAAATAATCATTTTAGATATGTTATTTTATATTGAAAAATTAGCTGTCTCGGAGAGGACATTTTTTTGACACAATTACATACTAATTTGATCAAAATAGTCTGAAAACTTACTGGCATTCAACATTAAAACTTAACTATGTTTCCAATGATATGGAACCAAATATGTGTTTTATGGTATAAAGAATGATGTAAGTGCATCCCTTTTGGAGCTACCTGTGGTCAAAAAAGCACTTTTTCTAAATGACACGAGTAATTTTGCTAAATATGACATATATTGCCAAACATTCACCAAAAATAACGTTATCACCAAATTTTTTTTTTTGCATGGTAAATAGAGCTATCACAGGGCTACAATAAACAACCAAGTTTATTTAGTCAAGCCTTTTGATATTGAAGATAATAAGTGTTAAATGTGATTTTTAGCTTGCGTACCCTGATTGTAAAACAACCCATAACTGCATGAAACAGATGATGTATGGGTGTTCCTAATAAAGTGGCCGGTGAGTGTATAATGTAGCTAGCTGGCTGTGATGCTCTTAAAATAAATAAATAAATAAAGCCCCAGTTAGCAGACAAAGGACTTTGCACAATGGAGTGTAGATGGCTCAGTTTGTCTGTAGGCCGTAATGCAGTTCTTGTGCACAGTGGTTGGTTTGACCTCGTATATCAGTGCTATTAACGCCTACATAACTACATGACTTTGTATTTCCCCTGATTAAGCACCCAAGTTAACTTCTCAGCAGGTTTGGTAAACTGGAGACCCCTTGCTACAGAACAAACAAACTGATCAGGGCTAAATGATGATCCCTGTATTGTTTTTACCTGTAGGTGCTTATCAGGGGCGCCGCCAGAAATTTTGGGCCCCATGAAAGATTAGAATTTTGGGCCCCCCCAACTTTGCCCACCCTCGTCACAATTGCACTATTGTCATTATTTGACTTTTGATAGCCCATGGACCTTGAGTTTGTGACTTTGTTATTACATTTTATGTATTAACCTACCAGGGACAAGTTTGATGCATTTAAATGAACTCCATACTCAGTAGCCTTACAAATGTTACCCATAAAAGACAGGAAACATATTATTATAAATTTATTTCAAAGTGACACGGAGTGACATTTCAATTTGATCAATTACGTACGTATTTCTTCATATGTTGTAACCTCTATCCCTCTTATGTGTGCTGCGCTTTCTCCAGCTCCTCAATTTGAAACCAATGGTTTAGAACGTGTGAACATTCCACACACGTAACCATGTCAAACACTTGACTGGTGTCCGTTATTAGCAACACTTTAATCTAGCAAACTGTATATGGCGCTCACTCATTAAAAACTTCAATCCTAAAGCATTTATGGGTTGTATTGCTGCTTACCTCCTTCTCCAAAGGGGGGTTCAGTGGTTTGGTAGGGCGGAGGTCCCCCTGAGGCTGAATCTGTGCATATTTAGGGCACCCCATTAATTATGAAACTGGTTATTAGCACTAGTTATTAGCACCAGCATAATGTAATATTTCATCTTGTTTATCACACAAGTCAGTTCAGTTATTAAAATGGAAAAAATGTCACTGTACAAACTGTAAAAGTGTTCTCTTGATAGGCTAATCCAACCACGTTCATACTGTTCATTTACCATTCGCTAATATTTTGAACACACGTGAGCGATAGCTACCTTTCTTTGGGAAAAACTGAGTGACCAGTTGCCTGCCTCTCCGGTCCCTCTCAGCTTTCAGCTGCCTTTCTTTACGTTTTTGACAGCCACTCTTCATATTTAGCGATCATAGACTGTACGCACTCCACTGCTGGCTGGCTGCTGCACCGCGACACAGCAGCAAGTAGCGTTGCACTGATCAGCACACAGATTTAACGCATCGTGCTTCTACCAGAACTGGACCGTACCATTTCGCAAAAGGGGGAGGGTTAAATGACTATGTTGAAGAACCCAAGAAATAGACAACCTTGTTCAATTAGCTCATTTTACTAGATGGAATATTGCATTGTTGTTATTTCAAAAGTCTTATTAAAATCATTAAAAGCATATTATCAGCCCCTTAAAGGGCCCCATGGCAGTGCTGGGCCCCTAGAATTGTTCTAACCTTTCCCCCCCTGGCGGCGCCCATGGTGCTTATTGAGAAACTGTATTTTGAAAAATAAAACTCCCTTTATTTTGTTTTCAGGCTGCAGAATCTGGCATTGTTAAGATTAAGACAATAGCTGCAAGAAACACGGACATCCTTGCTGGTAAATATGCTCATTATTTTAAAATGTTTTAAAGTTAGATGAAAATATTTTCACTCCCAAGTTCCATAAATTTATAATTTGGCATTGCACATGCTATATTTATTCATTAGTTCTGAAAATCTTGGAGGAGATCACTCCAGTGAGATTATTGGTACTGCTTGGACACTGTCAATTATTTTATCTCCTGTAATCTTCATTGTTTGTTCTGTACAGTTGTCTGTTTCCCTTCAAGAAAAATGCCAAAGAAGAATGCAGGAACTTGTTTTTATTTGCTGATGTTATCTTTCCTCAGCTCTGAAAGAGAATAGCTCTGAGGTGGTGCAGCCCTTCCTGATGGGCTGTGGAACTAAAGAGCCCAAAATCACCCAGCTGTGTCTCGCTGCCATTCAGAGGCTCATGTCCCATGAGGTGGTGTCAGAGGTATGTTCTGCTTCACATGTCTTTAACCATACCAAGTTCTAATACACGTGTGCAGTATCATGCAGTGGTTCTTGCATGTCATAAAGTAGGCATATCAAGTGAAAATTCAAATTCAACATGGTCCAAAATGGGCCTCATTACCAAATGAGAGCAAATGTTTTTTCTTAATAAATTTATTTTACAATATATTTATATGAAAATTGGCAGGCACATAGATGGTTGTACAACCCCGATTCCAAAAAAGTTGGGACAAAGTACAAATTGTAAATAAAAACGGAATGCAATGATGTGGAAGTTTTAAAATTCCATATTTTATTCAGAATAGAACATAGATGACATATCAAATGTTTAAACTGAGAAAATTTATAATTTAAAGAGAAAAATTAGGTGATTTTTTTTTTTTTTAAATTTCATGACAACACATCTCAAAAAAGTTGGGACAAGGCCATGTTTACCACTGTGAGACATCCCCTTTTCTCTTTACAACAGTCTGTAAACGTCTGGGGACTGAGGAGACAAGTTGCTCAAGTTTAGGGATAGGAATGTTAACCCATTCTTGTCTAATGTAGGATTCTAGTTGCTTAACTGTCTTAGGTCTTTTTTGTCGTATCTTCCGTTTTATGATGCGCCAAATGTTTTCTATGGGTGAAAGATCTGGACTGCAGGCTGGCCAGTTCAGTACCCGGACCCTTCTTCTACGCAGCCATGATGCTGTAATTGATGCAGTATGTGGTTTGGCATTGTCATGTTGGAAAATGCAAGGTCTTCCCTGAAAGAGACGTCGTCTGGATGGGAGCATATGTTGCTCTAGAACCTGGATATACCTTTCAGCATTGATGGTGTCTTTCCAGATGTGTAAGCTGCCCATGCCACACGCACTAATGCAACCCCATACCATCAGAGATGCAGGCTTCTGAACTGAGCGCTGATGATAACTTGGGTCGTCCTTCTCCTCTGTTTGTCTATGTTCTATTGTGAATACAATATTAGTTTTTGAGATTTGTAAATTATTGCATTCCGTTTTTATTTACAATTTGTACTTTGTCCCAACTTTTTTGGAATCAAGGTTGTATACTGAATACAAAGTTTGAAAAATTAGTAAAAGCACATGATGCAATTTAGTGTTTAATTAGCATTAATTATGCTAATTAGGTAAAACCGTTAAATCAGTACACTCTCCTCTTCAAAGTTTCCCCGAATGGCTTTATTTGTGGAATATAAAGCTGATCTTAACTCTCATTTATACATCACAAAGAAGGCGAAATCAATGTTAATTATAAATACATTTATAAAATACCGTATTTTTCGGACTATAAGTCGCACTTTTTTTCATGGTTCGGCTAGCCATGCGACTTATACTCCGGTGCGACGTATATATGGTTTTTTTTTTTCACCGCGGAATAACTGGAGCTGATGCTGAGTCTGACGACAGCCACGCAGAAGAAGAGGAAACGGCGCTTCGTCTGCCGCTGGAGTTGGCAGAGTTGTTCAGAAGCGACACCGAGGATGAGGAATTCAATGGATTTGCTGATTTGGAGTGAAATCGCCAGCTTGATAAACTTGATTGACCTGTGTTTTATTATTAATGATAGGGCTATAGTTATTTAAATAAGTTATGTAATGATTTTAGGCAGTGCTTAATTTGTGAAGTGGGAGGTCCCAGAACGCAGGAGGTGGGTGGGTCCGGTCGACTCAAAAAAAAAAAAAAAGGCGGGGGGTGGTTTACTATAACTTTACGCACACGCGCTTATTGTGTGTGTAAAATAATAATAATATCAGACATTATGATCTTAGAAAACGCTTTAGTGACGAACAGTTACAGACAGTAATATGTCGTGATATGTTATAAAATATTATTTTTATTAGGCTATATATTAAATTATATATTAAATTTATCTTCTAAAATAACAGACTACTTATATCACAACCGGTTTATTTCACCATTGGAGATCAGATCACACAAGACATGAGTTAAATTACTCTTTTTAAGGATTTAAGTAGGGGATTTAAAAGCGGTTGTTGTTTTTTTTTCACTAGACGGTTGTCTTTGGAGATGATAGACCTATAGCCTACTTGACCTCTGATTTAATGAAATAAAATTCGACAAAAATGAAGAATGACTCTCCTCGATGATGACTACAGCTTTAATAACAAAGATGAAAGAGCCATGGGGCGATAATAAGCCCTACCGGTAAAAATAATCTAAAAGCAAACTGATTAATGCATCAGTAATAGGCTACTAATATTAGTTATAATAATAATAATATAGGCGATTAGTAATAACGATAGTGATAGTATTAAAGATAGTAGTAGATATTTAAAATAATCAGACTAGGCTACTTACAGGGCAAAGGGCGCGTTATCACTGCTCAGCTGTTCGTTTATTAAATAAACAATGCAGTCGCGCAGTAACCACGCGCCGCTTATCAGATACAATCACAGATTCCATGGATAGAATAACCCTTCAAAAAAGTGAGACTTATAGTCCGGTGCGACGTATATATGTTTTTTTCATCTTCATAATGCATTTTTTGGCTGATGCGACTTAAACTCCGGAGCGACGTATAGTCCGGAAAATACGGTATGCATAAGGCCACACCAATTTAATTAGTTGGTTCTCGGATTTTTTCAGGAAAAGTATGAAGCGAGCGAGCGAAATAAAATTAAAAAAATGCTCTGATGTAGAGCTGTGCAATATATCGTATTTTTATCGCGATATCGATATTGGTGTCAAACGATATCAAAATTCATAATATCGATATGAAACGATTTTTTGTCATTTGTCGAAAGGGACGTGCACAATATTTCTACAATGGCAATAAAACAACAATAACATTGACGTGACAGTAAGGTAAAACGAACCCTTCTGTCCCCTAAGGCACACCGTAGCCTTGCATACGTCATCCATTCTACTCCCGCGATATCTCCGCAACAGTAAAAAATCAATTCTTCTGTTTTCATACGTGTCGGGTGATTTGATATATTGATTTGTTAATATGTTGTTTGATTTGCTTGCTAATAGTTATAATAATACAATTAACATTTACGTCATATTTTTGGATGTGGGACTGGGTAATGTAAAAATGGCATCTACGGAAGAAAACAAGCACAACAATATTAGCACATATCCAGCTTGCTAGCTGTGTTAGATGTGTTAAACCGTGTGTATTTAAGTGGAATAATTGCGAGTCGTCCTGTGGTCAAGGCAGCGTTTTAAGGTAAGGCAATTTGGTTATTAATGTTGCCCGCCGCGGCATGTTTACTTGGGTTCATTTGATTTTGACTTGTGCATCTGCAGCTAGCATCATGCTTTGAAGTAGGTTCTGCTAAGGACGGGTTTATTGCGCGATGTAGACGGACTCGGATGTAATTACATTGTTTTTAAAATTCCGTGCGCTTAAAACGGTGTCCCCCTGCTAATCATGTAGCCCTAATCATGTGTTGCTTTTACTTTTCTTAATGGCGAGTGAAATCTCTCTGCAAATGGTATTTCAATGCTGACATGCCAAAAAGATAGCGGAGTCCACATTTGGAAGATGAAGGAAGAGAAGCCTGATGCTTGAAAATAGATCGCTTAATCCACAACGCATATCTGTATTTGAGACATAACCTGCAACTAGTGGGGATGTTTTGGAATGACTGTGCATGGGGTGTTTTTGGCCACAGAACACTAACCCACAGTAGTAGGAGGACTACTGGGTTCGTGGATTTTGTCTGTTGACTGAGCGACGCATGGTGTTTGCCTTGTGCCATTTCACGGAGCATCTAGCCGCAGTGCCACCTACACTTTCAGGGAATGTTTACATGCCGCTGAGCTATTTTCATGTATGTTAATTCTTAAGGACTTGTCTCTATATTGTGCGTGTTCACACACGGACTGGCCATCGGGAGTAGCGGGAGTTTTCCCGGTGGTTCAGTGTGGGCCGGCGGAGAAAAAAACAAAACAGTTGCGCGCTGGCCTTTAATATGATAAGCAATGTTAACAGTTTGTTAAAGAAACTGTTAACATTGCTTATCATATTAAAGGCCAGCGCGCAACTTTTTTTTTTTTTTTCTCCGCCGGCCCACAAACTCCCGCTACTCCCAATGGCCAGTCCGTGTGTGTGCGTGTTTTAATGTTGGTGTCTTAACAACACACAAGCTTACGTTGTAGTGTGTGTGTGAGAGAGAGATTTTATCCTTGGCTGGCTACGAGCCAGTGTGGACGTTACGCAGTAATCACTGGTAATACCAGCGCTGGCTCCAGCCTCTGTGATCGGAAATGTTGAGTGAGGAGAACGTGAGCCTTGTGCAGGCTATAGGACCTATGCAAAGTACGCGCTTGCACAGTAAATAGTTTAAGTAAAAGGCGTTTCAGGGTACAACGGGAAGGGTTGACAGGTAGCCTATGAGGCCTGTACTATAAAAATGTGGCCCGGTGCCTCAGGTGTTGATGATCAGGGCTTTAAAAAAAGGTGTATAAATATCGTTTTAAAAATCGCGATATCGATATATACTGAAAAAATCGTGATATTGATTTTTTCCAATATCGAGCAGCCCTACTCTGATGGTAAAATTAGCGGTGGAAATAGAGGGCTTTCATAATAGAGAAACAAAACAAAGACAATACATTATTGTTACACATTTCATATGGCTCTTTTAATAGCTTATCTTATTTCCACCCATATGCATTAAGGATAATTGAAAATAAAAGTCTGAAACAACAGTCTTCATTTTTTCCTTTTATTTGTGTAAACAAGCCCCCAAGGGGAACTCAAACAACTGTGCCTGACAAGTCACATTCAAATTTAACCGAGATGAATATTAATCAACGTGCAGTTAGGTGAATCGGGCTAGAGTAAGAGCAGATTTTTTTTTGCATGAGAAACAGGAGGTGTGTTGCGTGAGGGCATGAGAGGGCAGTCATACGCGTGTGTCTCACGCTCACTACATAACAGTCGGCAGCCCTGCTCAAGAGGGATGCTACCCAGAAAAAATGAACAAGGGAATAAACCCAGTAGGCCTACAGTAAATTTGTGTCATGTATTGTCCTTGTCAGCAGGGCTAGCTCTGGCTGCACATCTTTTATCAGGCAAACCAGTAAACAGAGGCTAAATAAATGATTGAATTACAGTCAATTGAACATCTACAATGCACAGAAAAAAAGATTTGACCAGGAGTAGGCTACTTCTGATGGCTAAATACTTCGAATGATTTTTTGTTTGCCCCTCACATCAATCAGTGAAATATATAAATCAAACCCACCTCCACAAAGTTGTTGTCCAAGTTGGCCCATCGCAGGGTAACAAGCTCACAGCATCTTGAGTACAACTGTACAAAGTTTTCCCCCTCATGAATTTCGACACACCTGTTAAAGATTTTACGCTTCTGTTCGCTGAATATCCTAACAATCACAAACAGGCTTTGCAGGATTCCCCTCCACAGGCATGTTTCTTCCACAAGTCTTTATCTAAAGTGAAAGGGGCGATTTGATTGGTTTTCCATGTCACGTGACCTCAACCTGCAGTCTTCAGTATTTTGAACCATCAGCCACGATGTTTTTCTGTTGGTGGGAGTTTGATTTCAATTTTTTTTTTCATTTTGCATTTTCTTCAAGCGGCGATTCCGAGAACCAACTAATCGAATTGGTGTGGCCTAAATAAGCACTGAATGTCATTCACATCTACCGTTCGCTATCAAAGTAATAAAATAATATTTCTAATACCCTCTATGCTCTGTAGGGCTTTGTATTTCTAAATAGGGCCTACTAGTGTTTGTTAAATAATGTAAATCATTCTTCTTTCAATTAATATTCACAGCTTTCAAGGCGAACCTTGAAAATTCTGTGTGAGATTCACATCCAATAAACAGTTCCATTTAATTGAATTGAAATTGACACGTTTCTGAATTCCGTTTTTTTAAATCTCATTCCAACCACTAAGATTTCAATATTTTTCATCAAAACAACTACAGTTATATTCTAAGATATTGTTATTTACATGAATCAGTTTGATTTGAAAAAATAAGTAGGTAAAGCTATGAAAACTCACTTCAAAGTCTCCTGTGAATCATAACGTCAAAACTAGCAGACGTAAAATTTTGCTGAATACTTCTTCAGAAATGGTGAGCGCTACTGAACACCCCTATAAAAGTTACCTGATTTTGATATTCATGAGTAATCCAGTCAGAAAACGATCAGAAAAGAGTCTGACCACTTTCCCGTGACTCAAAAAAGCACTGGCAGTTTCCCGACGTTATGCGAGCAGAATGTACTCTCTGTTTTACCAAATTCAACCTGCCGTTGCTCCCAAAGTACTGAACAGATCTTAACGGAATAAATTTCTTTGGAAAGCAGAGATTATAAGCTTTTTAATGATTGTATTCACGATAGAAAATATTCGAGAGTTAAGCAATGACAGATTTGGAAACTTAAATGAGCGTCTGCATGCACAATTTTCACAGCACGGCCAGCGAGCGTCTGATATGCCTATATAAAGTATTTAAAGAGTAACTTCAGTGGTCTTTTATTCCTGTGGTCACACCCCTCTGTTCACCAGCTGCTCAATGCCCTGCCATAATCACTGGGATTCACCAACAGAAAGACACAATACCACATGATTCATTTGCTGTGAGAAGCTACAGTTGCAGTCTCAAGTTTACTTACTTGAGCATTAATGTCATGGCAATATTGTGATTTCAGTGATTTCTTTGAACTGTTCTTTTTCTGTGGCAGGATGATTGCACAATATACATCTTTTGATAGTTAAAAACGAATTTGGTGCACAAGCTTGAATTTATTTTGGGTTTTCTGAAATAATCACAGGGTCAATATTAAGCATATATGGTTAAATGTACATACAGTACACCTAATATTTGGTTGAGTGTCCAACCTCAGCCAAATATTAGGTGTACTGTATGTATATAGCAAGTTTCACCTTGACTAGACGCTTTTGGTCACCATTAACAAGCTGCTGGCAGAATTCTGGTTGGATATTTGTCCACTGTTAAAAAAAGAAGAAAACTTTATTCGTCACATGCACACTTCAAGCACAGTGAAATTCATCCTCTGCATTTAACCCATCTGAAGCAGTGAGCGCACGCGCGCGCACACACTCAGAGCAGTGGGCAGCCACACCAGAGCACCTGGGGAGCAGTCAGAGGTCAGGTACCTTGCTCCAAGGGCACCTCAGCCCAAGGCCGCCCCACGTCAACCTAACTGGATTGTGGGGAAACCGGAGCACCTGGAGGAAACCCACCCAGACACGGGGAGAACATGCAAACTCCACACAGAAAGGCCCTTGCTGGCCGCTGGGTTCGAACCCGGAACCTTCTTGCTGTGAGGCGACCGTGCTAACCACTACACCACCGTGACGCCCTGTTCTTGGCAGAATTGGTATAGTTCAATTAAATTTGTGTGCTACCTGGCACAGACCCAACTTTTAAACACAGTCCACATATTTCTGATAAGGTTCAGGTCAGGATGTGTTTTAAGCTCAATGTTCACTTGAGCCTTTCCACAACAAGCTTTGATGTGTGTTTTGGGCTCATTGTCCTGTTGGAATACCTAATTGTGTCTACGTTTCAACCATCTCGCTGATGATTTGTTATGCTGGAGGATTCTGAAGTTCATTATTCCATCTACTTTGTGCAATGCAGCAGTTCCACTGGCAGCATGACTGCCCAAGAGCATGATGCTACCACCACCATGCCAAACAGTTTGTACAGTGTTCCTCTGTACTTTGTGGCATTGTGGTCAAACAGCTAAATCTTTGTCTTATCTGACCATAAAACTTTCCTCCAAATGCAAACTTTAGTCGTGCTTGAATGTGTTGATGTAAAACTCACTTGACTGTAGCCATTGTTCTAGCAGCTTCCAGTTCATGGCAGGCCTGTGCCTTGGTGGCTTCTGAGTTATTCCTGACCATCTGAACCAGTTTCCCCTCAGCTGAGGTGACAGTTTGGGTCTTTGCCTGGAAGAGTGGCTACACCCACCAAGAATTTGTACTTGCATACAGTTGTTTGAACTGATGATCTTGGAATCTGCAATTGTTTAGAAATGGCTCCAAGAGGCATTCATGACTTGTGTAACTCTGTGATCCTCTTTCTCAGATCTGCACTGAGCTCCTTGGACTTTCCCATTGTACTGTGTGTTGGTGACAGTGACTGTTGTCAAACCAACAAACCCCTTTTATGTTTTCACAGAGTCGCTACCAGCTGTAGTGAACCATGATCACTAACAGGAAGTTAAGAGTCCTTAGCAAGTTAAGACATTTTGCAACTTTCAGTACCAATGAAATTATAATCTAAGTGGATGTATGTCTGTATGTATGTATGTTTTTGACCCTGTATGTATAATTTTGACCTTGTGTTCATTTCGGAACACCCAAAATAAATTAAAACTTGTGCACCGAATTCTCGTTTTTTTTTTTTTTTTTCTCCTTTAAAGTTGTATGTTGTACAGTCATTCTACCAAAGGAAAAGAGCAGTACAAATAAGTCATTAAAAGCCCAATACTACCATGATATTCATGTCCATGGTGTGCGTATGTAAACCTCTGACCACAACTGTATATGGTAGAAAGGCTATTCTGGAACAGGCTATGTTACCCATCTCGCATCTTCTGTTTAAAAATAAAGCATGTCTGCATGTTTTTCAAATGTGAGCCAATGGCATGCTGAGAACGATTAAAAGTGAAAAGCTCACTGAAGTGTTATAACCGACATCACTTTAACAAATGCTTATTTTAAACCAGGCTTACACATGTTAAGTTTATTTTGTGAGGCTCATAAACTGCATTTGAAGATATCTTATGATAATGCTTATTTATAATAATCTGACACTCCTGTCAATTTGCACTATATATTTACTTTGCCTATTGTGAGAGAGCACCGAAATGAAACTTTGAGCTCTAATCAGTGATTGATATCCCAGCCAGTTTGAATTATATGAACGACTGGCAGGTGATTTGAAACAGGAGTCTTGGGTAGTGTGAATTAAAAAGCTGGACCTGCATCAGAATTAAAGATTGCAGCTTCATTTCTTAATTTTTGCTGTTTGGTGCTAGGGTTGGGATAGATTGCACTAGCATGGTGGGTTTCTAGTTGAATGATATTAAAATGTTTTTTGGAAAACGTGGTGCCTACAGCTTTAGGATCAAGAAACATGAAGTGTGTAGCTCATAATGTGGTTCCTTTTCGTCTGCTTTGTTTCCTTTATAAACCTTAAATAGCCTGCTGTCTGACTTCAGAGCAGTGCAACAAAACATCATCTGATGCATCTTAGTTTTGTCAGGGCTCACAAACAGATAAAACTACAATTATCTTTGCTCACAAAATATGCATAGGGATTTAAAATTAGAAAATTAAAACGATGTTTTTCAGGGTGACTTTACTGTGCAAGAATTCAGTAAGTACAGTTAGGTCCATAAATATTTGGACAGAGGCAACATTTTTCTAATTTTGGTTCTGTACATTACCACAATGAATTTTGAACAAAACAATTCAGATGCAGTTGAAGTTCAGACTTTCAGCTTTAATTCAGTGGGTTGAACAAAACGATTGCATAAAAATGTGAGGAACTAAAGCATTTTTTTTAAACACAATCCCTTCATTTCAGGGGCTCAAAAGTAATTGGACAAATTAAATAATTGTAAATAAAATGTTCATTTCTAATACTTGGTTGAAAACCCTTTGTTGGCAATGACTGCCTGAAGTCTTGAACTCATGGACATCACCAGACGCTGTGTTTCCTCCTTTTTAATGCTCTGCCAGGCCTTTACTGCAGCGGTTTTCAGTTGCTGTTTGTTTGTGGGCCTTTCTGTCTGAAGTTTAGTCTTTAACAAGTGAAATGCATGCTCAATTGGGTTGAGATCAGGTGACTGACTCGGCCATTCAAGAATATTCCACTTCTTTGCTTTAATAAACTCCTGGGTTGCTTTGGCTTTATGTTTTAGGTCATTGTCCATCTGTATTATGAAACACCGACCAATCAGTTTGGCTGCATTTGAGCACACAGTATGTCTCTGAATACCTCAGAATTCATCCGGCTGCTTCTGTCCTGGGTCACATCATCAATAAACACTAGTGACCCAGTGCCACTGGCAGCCATGCATGCCCAAGCCATCACACTGCCTCCGCCGTGTTTTACAGATGATGTGGTATGCTTTGGATCATGAGCTGTACCACGCCTTTGCCATACTTTTTTCTTTCCATCATTCTGGTAGAGGTTGATCTTGGTTTCATCTGTCCAAAGAATGTTCTTCCAGAACTGTGCTGGCTTTTTCAGATGTTTTTTAGCAAAGTCTTTTTATTCCTGAGGCTTATGAGTGGCTTGCACCGTGCAGTGAACCCTCTGTATTTACTTTCATGCAGTCTTCTCTTTATGGTAGATTTGGATATTGATAGGCCTACCTCCTGGAGAGTGTTGTTCACTTGGTTGGCTGTCGTGAAGGGGTTTCTCTTCACCATGGAAATTATTCTGCGATCATCCACCACTGTTGTCTTCTGTGAGTGTCCAGGTCTTTTTGCATTGATGAGTTCACCAGTGCTTTCTTTCTTTCTCAGGATGTACCAAACTGTAGATTTTGCCACTCCTAATATTGTAGCAATTTCTCGGATGGGTTTGTTCTGTTTTCGCAGCTTAAGGATGGCTTGTTTCACCTGCATGGAGAGCTCCTTTGACCGCATGTTTTCTTCACAGCAAAATCTTCCAAATGCAAGCACCACACCTCAAATCAACTCCAGGCCTTTTATCTGCTTAATTGAGAATGACATAACGAAGGAATTGCCCACACCTGCCCATGAAATAGCCTTTGAGTCAATTGTCCAATTACTTTTGGTCCCTTTAAAAACAGGGTGGCACATATTAACGAGCTGAAACTCCTAAACCCTTCATCCAGTTTAATGTGGATACCCTCAAATGAAAGCTGAAAGTCTGGACTTTATTTCCATGTCCATTAATAACTATAACCTGAATATGTTTCAGTAAACAGGTAAAAAAAAAAAATTTGTGTCAGTGTCCAAATATATGTGGACCTAACTGTATCTCTGCTGCTGTTCACTACAGTGTGTGTGCACGTGTAGTTTATAAAACCTTGTTTCCATTTTATAATGAGCTTATTTACAGCCGCTAACTTGTCTACAGTTCTGACATCAGTTTTGAAACAAAGACTTCAGTTTTGAGATTTAAATGTTAATGCTAGCAATTTGCAGCTACAGCCGACTTGTAACTAGCTTCTGGTATTTTCCACTGTAATAAAGTTACATGTACATAACACACATTGTATTTATTTGGCCATATCCCCTCCAGGACACAGGCGATACTATCACAAATCTGCGATAGGATAGGATGATGGTGCTGAACTTCAATTTATGTTTGATATCTTTGGAAGAAGTTTTATTCAATAATCAATGCCGAATCATACGTCGTTTCCACTTGCTGTGTTCCAGAAAATCTCTGGAAAACTGAAAGCAAAACAAAAAAATGAATAAAAACAGCCTAAAGATGTTTTGAAACCACTATTGTATATTAAGACATAAATCAGATTCCTTAGTTTCATTTCAGTACTGAGATAAAAGCATGATTTTAAAACTGCCTTCTGTTGTTTTCTCTAGTTCCTAGTTCTCTAGTTCCTCTTAGCCTACAGTAAACCTCCCACCTCTGTATAGCCTCTATACATAGCCTCTACATAACCATACATCTGCGAGGCCTGATTTACAGTCCAGTCTCAGTTGAGTAAGGTAAAGGAGTGTCTGTGTCAGATAGACCAGCACAAAGCAGTGTTTTGACCATGTGGGAATGAATAAGCCTCAGTCTGTGCATGAACTGATGTCAAGGTTCTCAACTGTCAGGCCAACACCCAGTCTTTTAGTCAAATATGCGAGTGTTTTGTATTTAGTTTTTCCTTTTTTTTTTTTTTTTAACGTCGGGGATCTTCCAAATGAAAGATAATAAGCTTAATAGCTCAGATTAAGACAATGGTTTTATTGTTTTACATTTTTATTGGATGTTTTGTGGTTAAATGTAGTTAAATGTTTGAATGTAGTTTACTGAAGTTTGGAAGAAAGGCCACACCTGAAATTCCTCACGTCTAACGACAATTAAAATTATATATATGCATACACACACACACACACACACACACATACATACATACATACATACATACATACATACATACACCTTTTTATTATTTTTTTTAATCAATTTGTTGTCAGTGATGAGTTTTTGCAAAGGTGTCTAGCCTTCTAGTAGAAAGCAGAAGCTTCCTAGATGTGCAGCCTAAGTTCTCTGATGGGGACAGGACTCTCTATGATTTTAGATTAGATTTGGGATGGCAAGATGCTTATACAGGTAGTTGTCGACTTACGGGTATGACCTACGTGACTTGCGACCGATCGACTTTACGACCGTCTGGTTATGACTGGCAAGTATTTCCCAGCTGAGCGTACGACAGTTTCCGCCCCAGCTCCAGGCAGCACCTCTCGCCACGTACAACAGTTTCCGCCCCAGCTCCAGGCACACTCGCAGTCTCTCTCGCGCTCCCTCGCGCACTCCGCCATACAGTTTCCGCCCCAGCTCCTGGTTTATGAAACGAGCAAATGCTCCCGCCAGCCCGAGCGCTGCAACAACTAATGGTGACGTAGACGACCCACAGCCAAGCACCAGTGATGCCAGCGGTCACTAAGTTTTGTATTTTGCTATGTTTTACATTTGTATTTTGGTATGTTTCAAACTAAAATGTTTTCTATTTTTCACACCTGTATTTCGTATTTTTTGTTTTGCACATATTAAACGAATTGTACTGTACGCAGTGTAGTATGCAGTGTTTGACTTAAACCAAATAATGAGCCAAAGTAATGAAATGAGAAAATGTTGATAAAATAAGACTTTAAGATGATTACAATATCATTACACATCACAATATACTTGCGTTCATTTAACACAGGCCGACTTACGACCAGATCGGTTTATGACCGGTCATTCGTAACCAAACGCAGTCGTAAGTCGACGACTACCTGTATATCTTGACACATCTTTTTATTTATTTATTTATTAATTATTTCTGATCCCCCCCCCCCAGGATAATTTGATTTCAGAGCGTTTTCAGAACAAATGATCAGTAACATTTAAAGTAAAATGCTCTAGTTTACTCTTCCCAACCCCCCCCCCCCCCCCCCCCCAATTATGTATCGGTTTATGAAATAAATTAAAAAATAAAAAATATTTAAAGTGATAATCGGCTAGATGTAATTTGTTAGTTTGCAGGAGGTATTATCCAGATCACACTTTTCTGTGGCTGATGGTGAAATAATAATCGGTCAGAAACAGTGCATTTCATGATAAAAGTGATATTGCTACAAGATTCTCTGAGCTTTTATTTCATACGAGCAGTAGTTTAATTGCTAGCATTTGTTCTGTCACTGTCAGTATATTTTATTTCAAAACTATCTTTTATGTCATTTAAAATAAAAAAAAATGTGACAGTTCTAGACTATAACGTTTGTCATCAGAGATATTTAATACTGTTTTCATTTTCACAGTTCACAGGAGGATTATTTTATTTATTTATTTTTTTAAAGTAGTCTAGGGCAAGTTAATATGATTATGAAATTTGTGTGTTGAATTGTTCATGAAACAACTGACGTATCAAAGCAGTAATAGTTCTCATCGCATCCATATTGTTTTTTCATTCAGTGTTTTCAGTGCTTAATCTGCTTCTTAAACTAGAATTGATTAATTGAATGCATGTTCAGATGAACTAGACTGCATAGACATTTAAGGGATCTAACTAATGTTGTAATATCTGTGCTCTATGGAAATGAACAGAACAAGAAAGGAATACAGTAATAGAAAGGTCTTCAGTTGCAACTGATATTCAACTGTATATGGCAGTTAATGAATAAGCCTTAAGCCTATTTTTTTTAAAGAGCTTTTTTCTTTTTTTTAGTGATGGTGCACAATTTTGAGCCAGTTTTTATATACAGTGCCCTCCACGATTACAAGTATTAGAAAGATTAGTGAAAAGGGTTGGGGAAAAAAAGTTTTTCTGAACTTACGGAAGTTAAATAAATACCAAATTTCTTGTGTAAGTGCTCCTACAAATGATTTATAAATAAATCAATTTGTATCCAGCTTGATAAAATGGGGCACAATGTTTCCATGGTTGTGGCAAAAAAAAAACCAGACTTGGATAACTTTTTTTTTCTATTTTTATTACGTTTTAGTTGAAGCAATAACGCATCATTTTGACAAAGTGTTGCGTTATAATAGATCAGTCATCCTAACATTTTCATATTTTTATTAGTAATACTATGGAGGGTGAGGACATATGAACTAGCCACCTGCTGCTCATGTTGCATTACAGGGTTGCTGAACAGAGTCACAAATGAGACACCCACAGTTGGCTACTATGGTTCTGATGCCACCTCATTCACTCAGAGCATGGCCAATTTTGGTATCTTGGATTCCTGGCCACGGACGGCTGTGGCGTCATAAAAATCTCAAAATGATAGGACAAACACACTTCTGTTGCACCACTTGGAAGCCTGTAATTTGAGCATGTTAAGGATTTTCTGTAATATATATAAAAGGAAAAATGCAGCAAATAGCCAGTCTAAACGGTCACTTCCCTCATACATCATGGCATAGGGTCAGTAAACGTATTTGATGGCGCATGGACATCACGTACCATCGATTCCGGTGTGAAATGCTCTGAATGTGTCTCTTTTCAGGCAGCAGCAGGAAACATTATTAATATGTTGTGGCAACTGATGGAGAATGGCCTAGAGGAATTAAAGCTTCTACAAACAGTTCTCGTACTTCTTACCACCAACACAGTAGTGCACGATGAAGTCCTCTCAAAGGTACCATGCATATAAAACACACACACCCCTATCGTAAACATGAGTCCAAAATACTGTAATCATATTTCCAAGATACTGTAATGTAGGACTTGTAACATACTTTGGAACATGATTGGGTATTTTTCATGGGGTTTTAAACCCAGGTAACATCAGTAGTGACTACCTGTATTGTAAAGTCTGTATTGTGTATTTTATTTTCTTTAATTATTTTTGTGAGATGAGTAGCATCTTAGTTTTAGAGATGATAAACTTGTCAAAGTCTGTATGGACAGAAAATCAGACATTCTGTCCAATTACAATTCAGGGTGTATGGATGACTCCAAAGTCTGTGTTTATTTATCTCTTGTGTGTGTAAAAAAATAAATAAATTTAAAAAATAATTAAAAAAAAAAAAAAAAATATATATATATATATATATATATATATATATATATATATACATACACACACTTCTTACAAGTGAAGATGGGCAGCGTGTCCAGTTGTTATCTGTTTGATAAGGAAGTCTACTTTGCTCTCTAAATGGGTTTGATTAGTTTTAATTGACCTCTTAGCAATCAGTGTAATCAAGCAAAGAAAATTGTTTTCTAGCATACTAGGGACTATGTTCTCTAGTTCCTCATGTGCATTGTCTCCTGTTCTTTTCCAGGCCATCGTGTTGTGCTTCCGTCTTCACTTCACTAAAGACAACATCACCAACAACACGGCAGCAGCTACAGTCAGGCAGGTCGTCACTGTGGTATTTGAAAGGATGGTCGCAGAGGATGAGAAATTCAAAGGTATTTGAGAAAGTGTACTGGTTTTTGTGTTTTATGTTAAGCCTGGCAATTAGCTGCTCAGCCCTATAGAAAAAGAAGTGCTTGTACTGCATTGGAATAAAGTAGGGGATCTGTTAGTGGGTATGGACCATGAGTTGTTAGCAGCAATGCAACAGTGTAGTGAATAGTCACACTTGGAGGAACTTAACTTGGCCTTTTTTATTTTTTTCTCCCCCTTCCTCTTTGTGTGTGTGTGTGTGTGTGTGTGTGTGTGTGTGTGTGTGTAAAAAAGTTGAGGCCCATCAGAGAGGACTGCTGATGGCCAGCTACTGTAACGTTCTGACAATCAGAGCATAATAAAGAAATATGGCATAGTATGCTACAGTTGATGTAGGTGAACCTTGGTAAAACTTATGCAGGATCCTCCACTCAGCACAACTGAGCGAATGCTTAATCCATTTCATAGGACAGCCACTCAAGCAAGTGGCTCAGCTATTCTCAGTGTACCAGGTTAATTCAAGAGCTCTTGTGGATCTTGAAGCTGCAACCTGATAATAGGGCATGCATAATGGCTGCAAGGGCAGAAGTACAGGCCTTAGTGCTGACATCACTGCTTCTAGTAGGTCTCACATGTAGTACAGGCAGTAAGATGAAGTTGTACATGTAAATCTGTGCAGCATACACAGGAATAGAAGTACAAGAATCGACAGGCTGACAGACAAGTTTGCAAAGTGTATGATACTCTGCATGTAAGTTGCATTCCTAATATATAGGCACGTATATGACAGGTCTAGAAATGCATACGATACACCCTCTAGCTACTGCTGATTGCCATTAGCGTTATCAGGGGAAAGGATATAGAATGTACAGTGTGTTGTTGTTTTTGTAGCCTAGTATATTAACATAATATTCAAGAACCCTAAAGACACATGGTAAATTTTATATACTTATATTTTTTGGCTTCATAATGCTATAAGTCAACAGTAGCTAAAGAGTGTGTTGGCTCATGGTATGATTCACACAATCCTTGCTTCTGAAGCAAGCCACCCTGCCAATCCAGAATGTAAGGAAGTAGAGCACAAGGTTACGTATGTAAATCTGGTTCTACGACTGAGTGGAGGACACCCAAGCCTCCTGGATTAGTCACGTTGACTAAAATGCCCAGAGGACAAGTGTGACTGCAGGTGATAACTTTGCTGTTGATATTAGATCTGAAGGTAAACCACTCTGGTGGTCTTAGAATCAAAAATACATGTGCAGTCTTCGTTTTTTTTTTTTTTAAACATTTTATAGACTTGAATCTGACCCCCCCCCTTTTTTTTTGTGTGTGTGTGTGTGTGTGTGTGTGTGTGTGTGTGTGTGTGTGTGTGTGTGTGTGTGTTCAACATGCATACTATTATGCTGACTTGGGAGAGGTGTTTTTTTTTTAAGCAGTTAATAAAAAATTAGAGGGTCTTCTTTGAAATGAAGCCCAAAGATATACTGAGATTTAGTTTGCTTAAAAGTCATTTTTAGCTCCATCAAGTGCTTCACCATCTCTTGGTCCTTGACATTTCCTGACAACACTGACAATGAGAGAGGTACACATCTTTGTATCAACTATGTGTCGATATAAGGTTTATAACAAATTTACAATGATTTGGGAATGCTTTCCTGTTACTAATTAATCCCATTATTTTCTGAAAACAATAAGCTTTTCGTGCCAATGGCCCTATGTATTCTTATTGTTTTGTTGTATTTGTTAGATTTTTTTAAATGCAAATTTCTGTTAAAAAAAAATAAATAAATAAACCCTTTATCATCTTATTTTTTTAGGAAAGAATGTGATTCATTTTTGTATATGACTAAGTTTCCAGGTCACACCTTGTATCTCTGTGTTGATTACTCTTATTTGTTTTTCCTATCAGGCATGGCAGAGCAGCCGCCTGTTATTCAAGCTAACAGTAACCGCAGGTCTGTGAGCACCCTCAGACCAAGTGCTAAAGATGCCTACATGCTATTTCAGGTACAGATTGAACAATCACAGGAAAAAAAAATCACCATCTTGCTTTTTTTAAGCCATCCTTTACTTTGCAGATTTTTATACAAGTGTTTTATTGGTCGGTTGATCATTAGAGTTTGGGGATCATATTTTCAGTTAAAGCCAAAAATATTAGAAAAGCGAAAAGGGTATGCTATTAGGATGCTAATTTATTTAGTGTTGTCCTGGAACTGTCAGTGTGATGTGAGGGAGAATGTGCCATATATAAGTTCTGCTTCACTAAAGCCAGTATCTCACTGGGCTGCGACAGCCTGCGACTAGCTGGAGACACAACAATTGCGATAAAATATGCAAATTCAGTTCTCGCACTTCGGCCAGTATCTCACTGGGCTGTGACAGCCTGCGACTAGCTGGAGACACAACAATTGCGATAAAATATGCAAATTCAGTTCTCACACTTCAGCCAGTATCTCACTTCACGGAAACTGACTTGAGAACGGTTCGTGACAGCTTTGCGACACTAGCGACGCATTTGTGGCTATTTTGAGAGAAATTTTGTCGCACAAGTTTTTTGAACATGTTCAAAATTTCAGCGACGAAGGAGCGACACTTTGTGACTCATGCGAGGAAATTGAGAAGCCCTGTGAATGTTTCAAGACACTTTTGAAACTCTCTCGCGAATTACGTCCGCAATTTGTCGCAAGCTGTCGCAGCCCAGTGAGATACTGGCTTAATCCTTCATCCTTGTGATATAGGACCTGTGCCAGTTGGTGAACGCTGATGCCCCCTACTGGTTGGTGGGAATGACGGAGATGACTCGAACATTTGGGCTGGAACTTCTGGAGTCTGTTTTAAATGACTTCCCTGGAGTTTTTCTACAAGTAACTGCATACAAATTATGTTTAACCTAATTTAGATGTCTAAAACATTTTGAGATGGAATTTTTTTTGCTTTACATACAAAATCAGCATTGTTTCCCATATGAGTGTAACTGTTCTTTAAAAACCGTATGTGCTGTCCCACCACAGCACCCAGAGTTCAGTTTCCTGCTGAAGGAGCGTGTGTGTCCTCTGGTGATCAAGCTTTTCTCACCCAACATCAAGTTCCGTCAGGGCAGCAGCAGTAGCGCTGCTTCACCTGCCCCAGTGGAGAAACCCTATTTCCCCATCTGTATGCGCCTGCTGCGGGTTGTCTCTGTACTGATCAAGCACTTCTACAGCTTGCTGGTGAGAAATGTCTCCACACTGCATCATTACACGTCCCTGCAGCTTTACATAACAACATGGGCAAAGGGCCAACACTTGCGGTTACACCAGTACAGATGCTCTGAAGCAGATTTCCTTGATTGCTCTTGTACTCTGCCTTTGTACTCATTTTGATCAAATTATAACTGTATGCTGTCGGATAGGTGACGGAGTGTGAGATCTTCCTGTCTCTTCTGGTGAAGTTTCTGGATGGTGAGAAGCCTCAGTGGCTCAGAGCTGTGGCTGTGGAGTCAGTACACAGGCTCTGTGTGCAGCCACATTTATTGCGGTGAGAACCTACACACAGAGGCCATGCTATTAAAGGTTCTGACTGCAAAGTTGAATTCTGGGCAAAAATGTCTAATTTCTATTGCTGCTGGAGTTTTGAGATGTTTCATGTTTATTTGAATTTGATTTGAAGTTTTATTTGAGTTGAAATTGAGGCGCTTCGCTGCTGCACGTGTAAATATTTTGCTGACCTAAAACGCATCCTGCATTTTACGATTCCGGAGATTGCCGAAGCAAGTGAGCAACAAGATCACATGACCACCGTGGGGCGTGTTTGACCTACTTTTAGCCAAAACAAGTCAGCCTGGGCAAACATGGCAGACTCCGCTCTCCTGCCAGCTAAAAGTCAGTGGAAAAGAAAAGGAAAATATGAAAGCGAGTCAGCCAGAAAGTGCAGCAGAAAAGTGATGGAAATCAAAAGGTTGTCGTGAAGGGACAGATCGATCGCTGGAAATGACTGAAGGATGAAACAGGCGCTACATCTGATGAAGAATTTGCAGCGCTTGTCTTGGCTAGGTGAGTCTGAGTATGGAGTTATACACTTAATGTTTTGATCTTACAGAGAAAGAAACGATAACACAAAAGCAGTAACAGAGAAAGGATTTATTCGTCTTTTGTTTCACAGATCTATTTGTGAATGTCAACCACCGGTTACATACACTACCGTTCAAAAGTTTGGGGTCACTTTGAAATTTCCTTATTTTTGAAAGAAAAGCACTGTTCTTTTCAATGAAGATCACTTTAAACTAATCAGAAATACACTCTATACATTTACCACTCTATAATGTGGTAAATGACTATTCTAGCTGCAAATGTCTGGTTTTTGGTGCAATATCTCCATAGGTGTATAGAGGCCCATTTCCAGCAACTCTCACTCCAGTGTTCTAATGGTACAATGTGTTTGCTCATTGCCTCAGAAGGCTAATGGAGGATTAGAAAACCCTTGTACAATCATGTTAGCACAGCTGAAAACAGTTGAGCTCTTTAGAGAAGCTATAAAACTGACCTTCCTTTGAGCAGATTGAGTTTCTGGAGCATCACATTTGTGGGGTCGATTAAATGCTCAAAATGGCCAGGAAAATGTCTTGACTATATTTTCTATTCATTTTACAACTTATGGTGGGAAATAAAAGTGTGACTTTTCATGGAAAACACAAAATTGTCTGGGTGACCCCAAACTTTTGAACGGTAGTGTACTTGCGACTCAAAACTCTCCGAGGTTGATGCAGAGTCGCACTGTTTTCTGTGTGTTGCCATCTTGATGTGATGCCGTTCCATAGTTATGCTAACTAGTTCAAACTCCTTGTGTTTGGTTGTTTCTGTGGGGCCATACTGCTCAAGAGGTAGGATATTCAGTCCCAAAATGGAGGAAAGTGACCCCCAGCACATCAGAATGATCACATCTCGCCCACGTGATATTGTTCTTGTGAGACACAGAAAAATGCCTTGAACAATTTTAAAAAAAAATAAATCAAAAACGTGAGATGACTTTGCAGTCAGTACCTTTTAAGTCCCTATGTCTCAAGTATGATTTTTGTGATTATCATTTGTGCATGTCTACTCTGGCTCTCATATGTTTGCTGTATGTGTCTCTGTGCTATGTGTAGGTCTTTTTGCCAGTCCTATGACATGAAGCAGCACTCTACCAAAGTATTCAGAGACATCGTCAATGCCCTTGGTTCTTTCATCCAATCTCTTTTCATTGTACCCAGCATAGGAAATGTTTCTGCTATCACACCTGCAGGTCTATCTCTCACCCCTCTCTCTCTCACTCTCTCTCTCTCACACACACACACACACACACACTCTGACACTGGAATTTTATAAAGAAAGACAACTACAACTTCTATTAGTGCATAATTCATAGTTGATTTAATTTCTTTCCTTATTTGTTTTTCTCTCTCTCTCTCTCTCTCTCTCTCTCTCTCTCTCTCTCTCTCTCTCTCTCATTTCTTTTCCTGTGTGCACTCTCTCCTTTCTTGCTTTCTCTCAGGTGGTTCAGTATCAGGTGTCCAGGCTTCAGCTCAGGGAGGCTCAGGAGCAGCAGGTGGCCCTGGGAGTCTGAGCACCCAGGCTGCCTTTGAGTACCGTGGCATGTGGATCCCCCTAATGAGCGTCAGTGTGCAGGGCAGTGCCAAAGCCACCTAGTTAGTAACTTTCTCCTTCCTGCACTCACTCCTAACATTAAACACACATGTCTTCGCAAGGTTTCAATTTCCAAAAAATCATCCTCTCAGTTAGAATTAGGGATGCACCGATACTGGTATCAGGCCGATACTGTGCTTATATATTCGTAAAAAGTCTCTGATACCACTTAATGGCAACATCATGTTAAACTTAAGGCTGCGGTCAGAGGGTGTTCTGTCGTTTTTGCTGCCCTAAGAGATTTTTGTATCGAGCAAGAGATTTGTCAACTGGAAACAGGAAGTAGAACACTGGTATAGGCTAAGTAGTGATTCCACACAGAGGAGATGTCAGCAGTGTGGGCATATTTTATAATAAGGGACGACGACAGAAGTAAGCTTGTTCTGCTAAAGTGGCAAGAAGAGGAAGGGAGTACACATCATTTAACACGAGCAATTTGATCAAACCTCTAAAGACTCATCATCGTGCAGAGTTCATGGAGTTTGCTAATGCTAGTAGTGCAAGACCACAACAACAAACTTTAACACAAGTTATGGAACAGCGAGAGAAAATGGTCCAGAAATAACCCACAGGCAGTAAAAATAACAGAGGCTCTTACATTGCTCTTGATGATAACATTGTTGGTTGTTGATAATGTTGGATTTCATCGCTTTCTCAGCATGCTAGAGTCGAGATATGAAATTCCCAGCCGTCACCACATCACACATGCTGTTATACCAAAGACGTTTGACATTGTGAAAAAGCACATTAGCAACCTTTTGCATGACATTTCAGCCTTCAGCTTCACAAGTGATACTTGGACTAGCAGTGTGTGCCCAGTGTGTCTCATCAGTTCAGTCACATACTCTGAATGAAAACAGAAACGGGCTCACAGTTGATCATGCAGAGATGATTCTGTTCATCAAAAATTAACCTGCCTCTCACTTTTCCCCAAAAAAAAGTTTACTCCTTAGAGACAACATCATTGTATGCTGATTTGAAATAGTTTTTCATTTTGTTTAACTGAATGCTGGGCGGCGGCACGGTGGTGTAGTGGTTAGCGCTGTCGCCTCACAGCAAGAAGGTCCGGGTTCGAGCCCCGTGGCCGGCGAGGGCCTTTCTGTGCGGAGTTTGCATGTTCTCCCCATGAATGAGATGAGATGAATGCTGGACACAGTGGTAGCATGGAGACTTTTTTTTTAAATATATATACACAGGATGTTTTGTTTATTTTTGGCTGGAAATGGTCCCCTGTTATGCTTTTTATTTGAGACTCATTATTATTTATATTTTGTTATAACAACCAGAGCACATCTGAAGAAAATAAAACCTGTCTTCCAGTTAATTGCACTTTGATGGTAGTTGTTATTCTGGTATAATCAGACCCAAATTTACTTTGTGAAATGGGTCTGGCCACTCTCCCATTGAAAGAGATTTTCCCCTGGCCCAATAATTATCTGATGTAGGGCAGCCTTTTTTATGAAGACAAATGGAGGAGCACCGTTAAGGCACTTTTCTACACAACCAATGGCTGCCACTGATCATGTCCGTATTAAATTACCTGGACTGTGTGTTTTCTTTCAAAGAACAAACAACTGCACTTGAAGCCTTTGTCAACAAGAAAGACAAGTTTGCTGTATGTCTGACAGGATTTGGTGAAAGTTTAGCGCACCAGCTTAAGTTTGAGTATTGGTCTGGCGATGCCAGGCAAGGTAATTGTTATTTTTAAGGAAGAAATACTGCCTTAAGTAATCGTGTAGGTAATCGGTATTGGCAAGTACACAAATCTAAGTACTCCTACTCTGTCTGAAAAAGGTGGTATGGGTGCATCCCTAGTTTGAATATTACTTTATGCAATGTTGTTTAAAAGTAAATACAAAGCAATTTAAAACAAAAGCAGTACAAAACAAATTTGCAAAAGCAAATACACTAAATCAGAATTAGGGATGGGGATTTATTATTTGATATTCACTGGGAATTATTCACCATTCTTTGAGGATGGACCACCACCACCACCCCCACACACACACACGCACATACACAAATGCTAGCTTCATCTGACAGTGTCTTCACTGTACCTCTCCTTTTATTTTTTATTTATTTATCCCCCCCTGAAAGAGTTCTACACAACTTTGACAGCTTTCTCTGGTTTGTACAGTAGCATCTAATCTCACAATGCTACATCCGTTTTACTGACACCTACAAGTAAAAATATTATGGGAATTATTATGTTGATTAATGGCGGTTGGCATACAGCTTGTAAGTATATTACCGCCACCTTCTGGTGGTAGTAATGTGTTACTTATTACCAGGTGCTGTGGCACTGGTAAAAACAAGGGAAAAGATATTTTTAAGACAAGACGATTGTCACATAAAATATTAAGTTTTTTAGCTTTTAATAATTATCTGAATATCTGAAAATCATGACCCATCCCTAATTAGAATATGTAGCTTTGGATTTTCACTGAGCATCTCTATGGCTCTTCTGTACCAGTCTGGAGATGTTGGATAAAGTGGAACCACCTTCTATCCCTGAGGGCTATGCTATGTCTGTGGCATTTGGTGCTCTACTCGACCTCGTGAGAAGCATCACCTCTGTTATCGAGAAGGAGCTGGCCAAGGAAGAAAAGGAGGCTGCTGCCAGAGAAGAGGTGGAGCTTGGTCTCCCACCACAGAGTGAAGAAATGTCTCAGGAACCACGTAAGCGCTGATCCCTTATGCAAGTCATTTTGAACAAGTATGAAAGCTGTTTAGTCATTTGCTTCAGCTACGGTCACACTATAGCTTGATTGGTTTGCGAATACTTTGCAATGAAAATTTGGGAGCATCACCACCAATTGTGTGATGCACAGCAAATGTTCTCCGAGTTTCAGGAGTTGTTTTTTGGGTGTGTCTCCATCTCGTGAGTGGCCAAAAACGTCACAAAAAATTTTAATGCATGCACTGAAATTTGGTGGCGATGATTTTGCCGGCAAACTAAATGGCAAATACTCGCAGATAGGTTTGGGAATACTTCATGAAGCTCAGGGAAGCATCGCCACCAAACGCCTCATTTTCATCGATAATCATCATCGATAATCATCGCGAGCTGTAGTGTGACCATAGCCTTAATAAAGAATCAGTTTGAGACTTACATTGGTAATCCTGAAACCCGTGGACCCTTGGCAAGGGCAATTGGCTAACCTTTTAAGTGCTGCCTATATTTCCAATCAATCTTTGTCACACAATTACAGAATGACATTTCAGTGTGTCGACTGACCCCATCTTCTGATGTGCCAGAAAGTAACTGGTTTTGTTATCCAAGGACCGGTTATTTCACTGTAAAAACAATTGAGGTTTGAGATGAGACACAAGCTCAAGCACTGGCAACATGCTGGAGACAAATCCTAAAAGAACTAAAATTTAATAGCTATATACAGTTGCAATCAGAAATATTCAAACCCCCGTATAAATTAAGGATTTATAACTTTAAGCTTTTCTGTTGAGCTAGATGTTACTTTAAATTAAGGCTTTATACAGAAAATGAGCAGAGAAAATGTAGTATTTTTATAGTAGCAGGATAGTTTGCTAATATTTACCATATTCAACCCCTATATCATCATTATCTTTTGGCTGCTCCTGATTAGGGGTCGCCACACCAGATCTTTCATCTCCATTGCTCCCTGTCTTCTGCATCCTTCTCTACCACACCTGCCACTTTCATGTCCTCTCTCACCATATCCATGTATCTCTTCTTTGGCCTTCCTCATTTTCGTTTGCCTGGCAGCTCCATCCTCAACATTCTCCTTCCAACATGCTCTGCATCTCTTCTCAGGATGTGCCCATACCATCTCAGTCTCATCTCTCTTAACTTAATTCCCAAGCTCTCCACATGTGCTGTCCCTCTGATGTGCTCGTTCCTTATCCTGTCCAACCTTGTCACTCCCATCGCAAACCTTCACA
Source organism: Neoarius graeffei (assembly GCF_027579695.1). Taxonomy (NCBI): domain Eukaryota; kingdom Metazoa; phylum Chordata; class Actinopteri; order Siluriformes; family Ariidae; genus Neoarius; species Neoarius graeffei. The sequence goes on from NC_083570.1 coordinate 60,449,179, forward strand.
TCCTCAACTCCGCCACCTCCAACTTTGCCTCCTGTCTCTTCATTAAGGGTACGGTCTCCAATCCATACATCATAGCTGGTCTCACTGCTGTCTTATACATCTTATCTTTCACTTTTGCTGAGACTTTCCTATCACAAATGACTCCTGAAATCCTTCTCCAACTGCTCCACCCTGCCTGCACTCGCTTTCTTACCTCACTATCGCAGCCCCCGTTTTCCTGCACAGTTGGACCCAGGTACTTGAATTCACCAACTTTCTTTACGTCTGCTCTTTGCATCTTCCCTACACTCTCATCTCCATTTCATTGATGCACATGTATTCTGTTTTGCTACTGCTCACATTCATTCCTCTTCGTACCAATGCATACCTCCATCTCTCCAAACCCAACTCAACCTCCTTTCTACTTTCACCACATATCACAATATCATCCGCAAGCATCATGTCCTATGGTGACTCTTGCCTCACTTCATCTGTCAAGCTATCCATCACTATGGCAAACAAGAAAGGACTCAAAGCAGATCCTTGATGAAGTCCCACCTTCACCTTGAACCATTCAGTCGTTCCAACTGCACACCTCACTGCCGTTTCACTGTTCTCATACATGTCTTGCACCACTCTGATATACTTCTCATTGACTCCACATTTTCTCATACAATACCATAACTCATCTCTCGGCACTCTATCTTATGCCTTCTCCAGGTCTACAAACACACAATGCAGCTTTCTCTGACCTTCCCTGTACTTCTCCATTAACATTCTTAAAGCAAAAATTGCATCTGACGTGCTCTTCCTTGGCATAAACCCGTACTGCTGTTCACAGATTGCTACCTCTCTTCTCAGTCTCACCTCCAATACCCTTTCTCATAACTTCATGGTGTGGCTCATCAATTTTATCCCTCTGTAATTACTGCAGCTCTGTACATATCCCTTATTCTTGTATATTGGGACTAGCGCACACTTTCTCCATTCATTTGGCATTTTATCATTCTCTAGGATCTTATTAAACAATCTCGGTAGGAACTCCACAGCTGTCTCACCCAGACATCTCCAAGCCTCAATCGGGATACCATCTGGTCCGACTGCTTTCCCAGTCTTCATTCTTTTCATGGCTGCCCTCACCTCATCCTTACTAACCAACTCTGCTTCCTGATTTGCTGTCTCCAATGAATCTGACCTTTTCTCTCTTGGATTCTCCTCATTTAATAGATCCTCAAAGTACTCTTTCCACCTTCTTAATACACTCTCTGTTTATCAGCACATTTCCATCTTTCATCACTCTTACCTGCTGTACATCCCTCGCTTCCCTGTTTCTCTGCCTAGCTAGTCTGTACAGGTCTTTCTCTCCTTCTTTGGTCTCCAGTCTTTCATACAACTCCTGGTATGCATCTGCTTTTGCTTTCCCTACCGCTCTTTTTGCCTTCTGTCTCATCTCTCTGTCTAACCACCTACTTTCCTCATCTCTCTGATCATCCCAATTCTTTTTTGGCTAGCCTCTTCTCTTTTATAATTTCCTGCACTTCTTTGTTCCACCGCCATGTCTCCTTGTCTTCCTTCCTCCTTCCCGATGACCACCCTAGCACCTTCCTTGCTGCCTCTTTTACTAGTACAGCAGTAGTATTCCAATCTTCTGGCAGACTTCCATTACCACTCAATGCTAGTCTCATTTCTTCCCTAAACTCCTTCTGATGATCAATCTCTTTTAGTTTCCACCACTTAATCTTCGGCTCCACTATTTCACGCTTTCTCTATTTCACTTTCAAGCTCATCCTGCACATGACCACTTAATGTTGTCTAGCTACACTCTCCCCTGCCATCACTTTACAGTCTCTAATCTCCTTCAGGTTACCTCTTCTGCAGAGTATGTAGTCCACCTGTGTAGATCTTCCTCCACTCTTAAACGTCACCCTGTGCTGCTCTTTCTTCTCGAAGTATGTATTAACTATTGCCAAATTCATCCTCTTTGAAAAATCAACCACCATTTGCCCTTCCACATTTCTCTCTCTCTTGCACCATATCTGCCCATCACGTTTTCATCTCCTCTGTTTCCCTCACTAACATGTCCGTTGAAATCTGCTCCTATCAGCACTCGCACTTCCCTCGGTATATTTTCTACCACTTCATCCATCTTTTCCCAGGAAGACTCTTTTCTCTTCATTCTCACATCCAACCTGTGGGGTGTATGTGCACACGACATTGATTACCACTCCTTGAATCTCCAACTTCATGCCTATCACTCTATCTGACACCCTCTTCACATCAATCACACTGTTGACCAACTCTCCCCTCAAAACACTACCAACACCATTTCTCTTTCCATCGAAACCAGAATAAAACAACTTGCATCCACCTCCAATGTTCTTGGCCTTGCTTCCCTTCCATCTCGTCTCCTGCACACACACAATGTCCAACTTCCTTCTTTCCATCATACCTGCTAACTCTCTCTCACTGCCAATGTTCCCACATTGTGTTCCTACCCTCAATTCTAAGCTCCTTCCCTTCCATCTTTCACACTCTCTCCTAACACGCCTCCCTCCTCTCTTTCTCCTTCTCCGTTTTGACGCAACAGTAGCATACTTTCCACCGGCACCCTTTTGACCAACAGTATCGGAGGCGGTCATTGTAAACCCAGGCCCCGACCGATCCGGTATGGTATTTCTTTTTTCAATCCGCATGTTAGATTTGGCACGGTTTTACGCCAGAAGCCCTTCCTGACGCAACCCTCTCCAATTTATCCGGGCTTGGGACTGGCACCAAGAGGACGCTTATGGACCCCTAGTGGCTGGATTTTTTTTTTTTTGATTCAACCCCTATATAATATTGCTAATATTAAAACCTACTGCTAGTCTGTATGACCTAGAGTTGGATTAAACGACCCTTGATTTGCTTTAGTTGTGATGTGTTTATATAAACACCACCCAGTTACAGTGCTGCTTGAAAGTTTATGAAACCTTTAGAATTTTCTATATTTATGCATAATTATGACCTAAAACAACATCAGATTTTCAAACAAGTCCTAAAAGTAGATAAAGAGATCTCAGTTAAACAAATGAGACAAAAATATTATACTTGGTCATTTGTTTATTGAGGAAAATGATCCAATATTACATATCTGTGAGTGGCAAAAATATGTGAACCTTTGCTTTCAGTATCTGGTGTGACCCCCTTGTGCAGCAATAACTGCAGCTAAACGTTTCCGGTAAATGTTGATCAGTCCTGCACACCGGCTTGGAGGAGTTTTAGCCCATTCCTCCATACAGAACAGCTTCAACTCTGGGATGTTGGTGGGTTTCCTCACATGAACTGCTCACTTCAGGTCCTTCCACAACATTTCAATTGGATTAAGGTCAGGACTTTGACTTGGCCATTCCAAAACATTAACTTTATTCTTCTTTAACCATTCTTTGGTAGAACAGCTTTGGTGCTTAGGGTGGTCGTCTTGCTGCATGACCCACCTTCTCTTGAGATTCAGTTCATGGACAGATGTCCTGACATTTTCCTTTAGAATTCGCTGGTATAATTCAGAATTCATTGTTCCATCAATGATGGCAAGCTGTCCTGGCCCAGATGCAGCAAAACGGGCCCAAACCATGATACTACTACCACCACCATGTTTCACAGATGGGATAAGGTTCTTATGCTGGAATGCAGTATTTTCCTTTCTCCAAACATAACGCTTCTCATTAAAACCAAAAAGTTCTATTTTGGTCTCATCCTTCCACAAAACATTTTTCCAATAACCTTCTGGTTTGTCCACGTGATCTTTAGCAAACTGCAGATGAGTAGCAGTGTTCTTTTTGGAGAGCAGTGGCTTTCTCCTTGCAACCCTGCCATGCACACCATTGTTGTTCAGTGTTCTCCTGATGGTGGACTCATGAACATTTACATTAGCCAATGTGAGAAAGGCCTTCAGTTGCTTAGAAGTTACCCTGGGGTCCTTTGTGACCTCGCCGACTATTACACGCCTTGCTCTTGGAGTGATCTTTGTTGGTCGACCACTACTGGGGAGGGTAACAATGGTCTTGAATTTCCTCCATTTGTACACAATCTGTTTGACTGTTGATTGGTGAAGTCCAAACTCTTTAGAGATGGTTTTGTAACCTTTTCCAGCCTGATGAGCATCAACAACGCTTTTTCTGAGGTCCTCAGAAATCTCCTTTGTTTGTGCCATGATACACTTCCACAAACGTGTTGTGAAGATCAGACTTTGATAGATCCCTGTTCTTTAAATAAAACAGGGTGCCCACTCACACCTGATTGTCATCCCATTGATTGAAAACCCCTGACTCTAATTTCATCTTCAAGTTAACTGCTCATCCTGGAGGTTCACAAACTTTTGCCACTCACAATAATATTGGATCATTTTCCTCAATAAATAAATTACCAAGTATAATAATTTTTGTCTCATTTGTTTAACTGGGTTCTCTTTATCTACTTTTAAGACTTGTGTGAAAATCTGATGTTGTTTTAGGTCATATTTATGCAAAAATATAGAACATTTTAAAGTGTTCTCAAACTTTCAAGCACCACTGTAGGTGTTACTGATAATGGACTTGTATTGCACCATTTCCATGAGTTCAATAGCATTAGAATCATCCTTTCTTCCAGCTGAATAGCTGAATTATGAAGGACACAGCTCAACATGGCCAAGTCGAAAGGCATATAAAGGCACCGCTGGCAGCCACCACACTACTCATGCTCAAATATTCACATCTATGGGCAATTTATAGTAGCCAGCAACCTAAGTGCATGTCTTTGGACAGTGGGGGAAACTGGAGCACCCGGAGGAAACCCGTGCAGGCACAGGGAGAACATGCAAACTCCACAAAGAAAGGCCCCTGTCGGCCACTGGGTTTGAGCCTGGAACCTTCTTGCTGTGAGCAAGAGTGCTAACCATTGTACCACCGTACTGCCATGTGTTCAAGGTGTGTTCCAATCATGGTGAAGACTAAAGAGCTGTCACAAAGGCTGAGAGAGGAGATAATTTCATTGCACCAAAAGGTCAATGGGTAAATTATAAGATGATTTCCAAGACCTTAAACATTCCTAGAGACATCATAGGAAGTACTGTACAGGAAAAAACTTACAGGATGACCCAATGAAGGCTGGGACAAATGTGTCAGTGGCAACCATAAGATGATCACTTAACCACCAACAACTCCATGGTCAGGCTCCACAATGCATGCCTCTCTTGACCATGTAGCACAAGAATGGTTAACTAGAATATGCTAGAAGGAATTTGGATAGGCCTACAGAGTTCTGGGACACAGATCTATGGAGTGACAGAGCAAAACTGGAACTGTTTAGCCTTATGGATCAGTGGTTTATGTGATGCAAGAAAGGCATGGTTTATGCTCAGAAGAATACAATCCCTATCGTCAAGCATGGTGGTGGTTTAGTGATGATGTGGGGATATTTTTCTGCTGTAGGAAGTGGTAGTCTTGACCATGTGACTGTCATCATGGATTCACAGAAATACCAAGACATTTTGGAAAGGAATGTTATGCGTTTTGTGGTGAACTTGAACCCTGGTTATAATTGGACTCTCCAGCAAGATGGTGATTCCAAGCACACTTCCAAGTTAACCAGAGTTGGTTAAGGAATCAGTCCTGCAATGTCCTGGAGTGGCCTTCTTAGTTTCCAGATTTAGAGCCCAGAGAATACCTTTGGTGGGATTTAAAGAAAGTCATTGCAGCAAGACAGCAATCAAACCTCATTTTGCAAAACAGCTTTTGCATAAGAGTGTAATGGGCAAAGATTCCATGAGAGAGGTGTCAAACTTGTAAGCACTTACCAAACTTACTAGAGGTTATCAAGGCAAAAAGACGCTCTACCAAGTACTGCGGTTGGATGTTGAGTGCACATAGACATTTGTCAAGAGAACTAAGGTTTTTCATTTATGTTAACTTATCAAAATTGCTTGTCTGTATCAGTAAATATTCTTCCTCTGTTTACTAAGACTTGTTAGGGCCCGAGCCCTATGGGCGAAGGCCCTATTGTTCTTGTAAGAGTTCACTATTATTATTATTCTTCCGTCTTCTTCTTCTTCTTCTTCTTCTTCTTCTTCTTCCGTCATCATCTTCTTCTTCTTCTTTATTTTTCTCCGCTGTTGGGCCATTTTCGGGGCGCTTGCCATGGGCGAAAACGCACGAAATTTGGCACCAGTTCCGAGAATTGCCACCGCTACTCAGTACCAGAAGCCCAAACTTGGCCGGGGCTCCGGGCCTCTATAGCGCCCCCTAAGTCGTTGTGATTTTGGCCTCCCGCATTAAGGTGCCTGGGTGCCATGTAGTTTGTAGTAGTGGCATGCCATTTGGTACGCATATGTATCTCACTAAGCCGGACAAAAATGTAATGCCAATGCACTAGCCACGCCCAACAGGAAGTGAGGTAATTTCACTTTTGTGCGAAATGCATGGCCTCGAAGACGGCGCAACTCCTCCTAGACCGTTCATAGGAATGTCACCAAAATTGATACACATCATCTACAGACATGGCTGACAAAAGTTACTAAATACGTTTCACGTAGGATAAACCGTTCAGAAGTTATACGTCAATCAATTTTCGATGCAAAATTTTACATGCTTAAAAATTCATAACAAATCTTCTGATTGCTCAAAACTGCTCATACTTCACACGCGAATCACTCATTGGGCTTCTGACATGTTACCCAATTTCTGTGATATTTCGCCACTGGGGGCGCTATTTTTGGGCAAAAATTCCAATCTTTCCTCAAATTTGGTCACACTTCACGGCCACCCTCTTACTACCTCCCATGTCATGTATACCACATTTTGGAAATTTTCGTCCATGGGGGGCGCTGTTTTTGGCCGACGCAATTGCTCCAAAACGGGTTTCTGGTGAATAATTCCATAATGCTTTTCCTTCACACCACTACCTTGTGATAGTACGTTGCTGTTGTAGACACTTATTTTTCCAACTCATAATCGCTCATGTTCAGCATAGCGCCACCTACTGACATGGGAGAAACCAAAAAATTTATTCTTCAAAAATCAATATCTCATCTTCTATTTTCTCAATCTTGATCAAACTTGAGACGCACACTCTTAACAGGTCAACTGACATATGTGCCAAATTTTGTGAACTTTTGCCACTGGGGGCGCTGTTTTCAGGCAACAATTTATATCTCGGCTTCTGATTGGTCAAACTTGATCAAACTTTACAAAACAACTCTTCATAGGTCCCTTGACATGTATACCAAATTTGGTGAACTTTCACCACTGGGGGCGCTCATTGCGCTGTAGCAGTTGCAGGAGAGGTGTTTACAATCATGAGGCACCAGGAGTATGTTGTTTTGGTTGCCTTAAACACACATGACTTGTGGACCACTGGGGGCGCTCATTGCGCTGTAGCAGTTGCAGGAGAGGTGTTTACAATCATGAGGCACCAGGAGTATGTTGTTTTGGTTGCCTTAAACACACATGACTTGTGAGGAATGTGTAGGCAGTCGGGAGCAAGTGTTGTAGCGTTACATACAGACTAATAGCTGTCTAACAGAAGACAATCCTATGTAGCTATAGCTTGGTGACTGATGAGGTAAATACATTAATTTGGTTGGGAAGCCATGGCATAAAATGTTCTGTCCATGAAAACATCTCAGCGCACCGTGTACTCTGTGTCCGATTCTGTGCTTTGTCGCCATTGTGGGAGTAATGTCTCTTGCCGAAGAAGCTGTGGAAGGTATTTCGCGGGGACGCATGCCCCCGCCCCCCTTGGCCGCTGGCGCGAGGGCCCGTCGAGGCCGCTTGCGGCTTTAATTGTATATTGTTATACATTTTCGTTCAATTCTATACACATTACCATAATACCTTTTAGAGTGAGGGGTGTTGGATTGATTTGATTGATTGATTGATTGATTGATTGATTGATTGATTGATTGATTGATTGATTGATTGATTGATTGCAATATTTCTGATTGCAACTGTTTATTTTAGTGATGTCTATTTACTATACACATCTGACCCACTTGATATACTGAGCTGTGTTATAATATTTGTTTGGAACTAAGGTGCCTTCGTAAATGTGCATTTGTTACAGAACCCCACCAGGTGTGGGAAGAGATGGTGAGTGCGTGCTGGTGTGGTCTACTAGCAGCTCTTTCTCTCTTACTAGATGCAAGGTAAAAGAGGCCTTCTTACAAATACTATTCAGTCAGACTGACTGTACACATATCTCTTATTGAGGAAATATTTTTCTTATATATAAAATATAATGTGTGTGTGTGTGTGTGTGTGTGGTAAAGTACGGATGAGACGGCTACAGAGAATATCCTGAAGGCCGAATTGACTATGGCGTCTTTGTGTGGTCGTCTCGGCCTTGTGACCCCTCGAGATGCATTCATCACTGCTATCTGTAAAGCCTCCCTTCCCCCACACTATGCTCTTACGGTACTCTGCAGCAACGCAGTTAGCCTCTCCAACAAAAGTGAGTCATGAAGTATGGGTTAGTTGGTATTTACATATCGTGGGTGTTTGGGACCTTTTGGAATGCATATGGTGTGTGTGTGTGTTGCAGCATACTCTATTCAAGGCCAGAATGTGCAGATCATTAGTCCTTCCAGTGAGTCTCATCAGCAGGTGGTGGCCGTGGGACAGCCACTGAGTGCACAACCCCAGGGCACTGTGGTGGTAAGACAAAAATACTGCCAAATGCTTATTTCAGTCTTTAATTCCTGTCTATAAAATGCAGAGGGTTGATATTTCGGGAATGTATTCCTCCTTTTTTCACTATAACTTAAAGGGGACATATTATGAAAAACTCAATTTTTCAGTGATCTGTGCACCAGAGTTAATATAATTAACAAAAAACTAAGACTAAAATTAGCAGTGGAAAAAATAATTTCGTTAATTGAAATAAAAAATAAAAATTAATTTAAACAAACTAAATAATAACTACAACAAACAATGCAACACAAATTAAAAGTAAATACAATTGCAGGTAAAATCAGCTTCATTTTTGTTTTGTTTTCCCCCTCAAGACAGTAAGTGCCCAAGTATACTTCTGCAGACCCAGCTTCACGCAATGCGGATCTGGACGCGTGCATGAATGTCTACAAAGTATACATGACTTTGCGAACGTGTCAGCGCACAAGCTGAACATGTGTGCACTACAACTAATGGATCAGTGTATACTGTTTGCTTAGTTTTGCACATGCACAGTCAACGTGTACAGTCCATGCAGTTACAAAATCTGGGTGCGTGCACAGTGCATGGACGGCGTCTGCTGAAATATACTTTGGCCTGGAACAGACGCGCTGCTTTGAACACATTGGTGAGCAATAGGCTCGTCCCACACCATCTTAGAAAGTTAATTTTCTAGCATCCTTTAAGATGACAGATAAGCGGGTGGACAAAATTCCTTGGAAGGGGCTTGAATACTTCACAATTAACTATACCCATTATGCCAACAAATATTGGAAATCAAGAAGGATCAATTCTCACAAGACGGAATTCAAGTTCAAAACATGTTTTGGGCTATTTGCAGTATTTTGGTGTTTGGGTGTGCTGATTTTCATACAGTACACAGATAAAGGACTATCCTATATAATATGTTTTTACATGGTTGCCATTGTCATGATTTTATATGGAAGGAAGGGTGCAGAATAGATTTATTTAAAGGATTATGGCTCTTTTCCACTACCCTTTTTCAGCTCACTTCAGCCCGACACGGCTCGCGTTTCGACTACCAAAAACCAGCACGACTCAGCTCGCTTCAGCCCTGCTTAGCCCCTAAAACTCGCACCGGTTTGGAGTGGGGCTGAAGCGAGCCAAAGCGAGCCGAGTGAGGTTGGGGGCGTGAGCAGACACTCCCCTGTGCACTGATTGGTGAGGAGGAGTGTCCTCACACGCCCACACACGCCCCGCGAGCACGCTGGGATCTGTAAACACCGCAAACCCGGAAGGAGAAGAATTACGAATTACGAGAATTTCTGAAGCCTTATGCGCTCTTGCCAGTATCTGTTGGCGTTGTCGGTGACAACAAGCCACAGCACAAAGACCAGCAACACTAACGACTCCATGTCCTCCATGTTTATTGTTTACTATTCGGGTCGTGAGACTACCGCTTAAAAGCTCACTGATGTCACTGTTTGCGCTGCTTAACGACATCACCTGACGTCCACCCACTTTCGCTAACTCCACCCAATGTGTCCACCCACTTCCAGCCAGCACGGTTCAGCGCGGTTGTAGTCGAAATGCAACTCCAACAGCCCCGCTCAGCAATACTCAGCCCAACTCAGCACGGCACGGCTCAGCCCAACTCAGCCGCGTTTGTAGTGGAAAAGCGGCATTAGAGGACGATGGATGGAGGGAGAGAGGGAGCTTGGTAAAGTTAACATTTGCAGTGTTTCTAGTTTGCTAAATTCCGAATGGCTAACCGCAGACTAACTTTACTGGAGGGATTTCTGCATGAACAAAGAGCATGTTAAGCAAGACATTTCCGCTGTTTTCGTCTAGCTCAAAAATATATTTAAATGTTCTTGTCTACGATAAGTCTCAATGTCATGATGGGTAGGACAACTGACACAAGTCACCAGGATGACAAGCGGACACCATTTATTTACAGTAATTTTAAATTGAGCAATACTATTCAAAATAAGAGTGAGAAGGGTGGTGGGGTGCTTTATCCTTGTGGTATTTTGCCCAAGGTATGTCAGACATTTCATTAAGACCTCAGGGAACTGTGTCAACTTGTGGAAAAGGGGTATAACATGTCACCTTCAAGTGACTCTCTTTGTTTTAGCTCACAGCAAAAAACATCCAGTGTATGCGGACTCTGTTGAATCTAGCTCATTGTCATGGGGCTGTGTTGGGAACCTCTTGGCAGCTAGTGCTTGCTACCCTGCAGGTAATAACAAAACTATTTGCATATGCTTCTCACTAGCCAGTTCTCTTATTGATTTTTGTTTGTTTGCATACAGCTGGTGTGCAAAATCTGGAGCAGATTTTACTATACCTCTTTATTCTCCATCAAAATTTAAAAAACATTTTTATTATTGCCCCATGCTTATTGCAAAATTGGAATGCATTATATGTACACACATGGGCATGTTGTGCTTATGCACACTACAGACAGGTTGTTCATTAACTTCAAGGCATTTGCATGTCATTTAAAAAAAAAAAAACATTATTTATGCAAAAAAAAAACCTGTCTCATTGGCACTAAAACCCATATTTCGGTGCCTCAGGGTTATGAGTCATTGTAACATTGATTTATTACCTTATAACAATGCTGTGATAAGTATACCCGTATATGTTTGTTCAGTACTAATGTTTTCCCTTTTGTTTGTTTTATCTCAGCACTTAGTATGGATTTTGGGTCTGAAGCCAGGGGTCGGTGGAGCGCTGAAGCCTGGGAGAGCAGTGGAGGGTCCCAGCACTGTATGTTTAATTACCTTGAACCAAATCCATCTTTTTACACACAGATAAGCTCCTACCAGCATTTGTTTCTTTCACAGGTTCTAACAACTGCTGTAATGACAGACCTTCCAGTCATCTCCAACATCCTCTCCAGACTCTTTGAAAGCTCCCAGTAAGTTCTGCATCATCTTGCACTTCACTCATAGGATACTCTAGGATCAGTGTTTCCCCTACCATGGTATTGGGGGGTGACCCCGCGCCCCCTCTGAAAGTCTCCCCGACATACATTTGAAGGTCCAAAAAAAAAACCAGGAGTGCAGGCACTAAGACCACATGGAAAGTGCACCTGTTCAAAAATGGGAGTGTGCGCATGCACCTGGACCATGAAGAAGCATCCACCGCTCAAGCTGCCGGTTTCCTGTCCGCTTTGCTCTCTTCTTGTGTGCTCAAACGATTCAAAAGATTTGATTCAAACAATAATTAGCAATGTCAGAACCCCAAGTGGCAAAATTTGGAGGATATACACCTTTTTTTTTTTAAAGTGTGAGTGATTGTCTTCAGACACACTCTGTATAAAGTTAGCTTATGTTATGAATATTCATAGTGAGATCATGTTGGAATATGATATCACTTTGTAAACATCGTTAGCTAGGTAGAGAAAATGAGGTGGGTTTTTTTCATTTTAAATAAACGTTATTTCAAATGAGCACAGTCAGTCTCCTGCTATACTTCTTCACTCAACACATAAATCAAAGTAGTGATGGGTAGTGCAGAGGGCAGTGAAAAATTACACAGAGAAGAAATAAGCTCTCCGACTTTCTAATTGGAGTTGTAAATCAATTAGAACTATAAATGGTTCATATGCCATTTTAATCTCTAAATCACTATAGTATAACACTTTCATTTGTGAAAGTATTTTTATTTGGAAATAATTTCTTTCCTGTAACTGAGTATATTGGGTAAAAATTCTTTGAAAATAAATGTGAAGACTTAAATATGACTCCTTTAACTGTTTGTTCAGGTCCAAATGCTCTGTAATATGAGGAGTCCTGCAGGTGACCATTCTCATCCAGCAGCCCCCCACCCAAACCAGTAAACTTAGGGGAAACACTGGGGATTATTGCTATATTAAATGGTTTTGGTTTTTTTGTTTTGTTTTTTTGCACGTGCAGATACCTGGATGATGTCTCTCTTCATCATCTCATCAATGCCTTGTGTTCCCTGTCCATGGAAGCTATGGAGATGGCTTATGGCAATAACAAGGTGTGTATACAGTGAAGTCTAAAACTCTTAGTTCATAACATGAATAAAAAACAGAATGCAATGATTTGTAAATCCTTTTCAACCTATATTCAATTGAATACAATATAAAGATAAGATATTTAATGTTTAACTTGATCCAAAAAAGTTGGGACAGTGACTTGTTTACCACTGTGTTCCATCACCTTTTCTTTTCACAACACTCAGTAAGCGTTTGGGAACTGAGGACACAAATTGTTGTTTTGAACATCAAACTTTTTTCCCGTTCTTGCTTAATATGTGACTTCAGTTGTTCAATAGTCCAAGGTCTGCATTGTCATATTTTGTGCTTCATAATGTACCACACATTTTCAATGGGGGGGCAGGCAGACCAGTTTAGCACCTGCACTCTTTTACTATGAAGCCACACTGTTGTAACATGCAGAATATGGCTTGCCATTGTCTTGCTGGAATAAGTAGGGACGTCCCTGAAAAAGACATCATCTGGATGGCAGCACATGTTGCTCCAAAATGTGTATGCAGCTTTCAGCATTAATGGGGCCTTCACAGATGTGGAAGTTACCCATGCCATGGGCACTAACATACCCCCATACCATCACAGATGCTGGCTTTTAAACTTTGTGCTGGTAACATTCTGGATAGTCCTTTTTCTCTTTAGCCTGGAGGACACAATGTCCATGATTTACAAAAACAATTTGAAATGTAGACGCGTCAGACCACAGTACACTTTTCTACTTTGCATTAGTCCATCTCAAATGAGCTCAAGCCTAGAGAATTCAGCAGATGTTGTTTATATGACTTTAGCTTTGCATGGTAGATACAACAACAAGCTGTGTTTACCAACAACAGTTTTCTGAAATGTTCCTGAGCCTATGTAGTAATATCCTTTATATCGAATGTCATTTTTAATGCAGGGCTGCCGGAGAGATTGAAATTCATGGGTATCCAATGTTGGTTTTCAGCCTTGTTCCCTACACGCAGGGATTTCTCTAGATTTTCTGAATCTTTTGATGATGATATGAATTGTTGATGGTGAAACCACTAAATTCCTTGGAATTGTACAACCACAAATCAGAAAAAGTTAGGACGGTATGTTGAAATTAAAACAGAAAACAATGATTTGTAAATCATCTTTGACCTCTTTTGCACTCAAAACTGTACAACAACATTATTTGACATTTTACCAATTGAATTTTATTTATTTCCAAAATAAACAGTCCATTTTAATTCTTGCAGCGCATTTCAGAAAAGTTGGGACAGTAAAACATTTATCACTTTTGCCATTCCTTCTCACAACACTTAAAAGATGTTTAGGGACTGAAGACATCAAGTGATGAAGAATTTCAAGTATTATTTCTTCCCATTCTTCCTGCAAGCAGTTCTTAAGGTGTGCGACAATATAGGGTCATTGTCATATTTTTCGTTTCAAATTTCGCCACACATTCTCTGTTGGGGACAGGCACTCACTTCTTCCACAGCCATGCCTTTGTAATGTGTGCAGAATGTGGTTTTGCATTGTCTTGTTGAAATATCCCTGGAAAAGATGTCGTCTTAAAGGCAGCATATGTTGCTCCAAGATCTCAGTGTACTTTTCTGCATTAACGCTGCCATCACAGAAGTGTAAGTTACCTTTGCCAAGGGCACTAACACAACCCCATACCATCACAGACCCTGGCTTTTGGACTTGATGCTGGTAAAAGTCTGGATGGTCCTTTTCATCTTTAGTCTAGAGCACACAGCGTCCATTTATTAAAAAAAAAAAAACTTAGAATAATGATTCATCTGACCACAAAACATGTTTCCACTGTGTGATGGTCCATCCCAGATGCCTCCAAATCCAAAGAAGCCAACAGCGCTTCTGGACAAAGTAAAGTTTTAACTGACATTTATGGATGTAAGTCCATATTGCAGTGCTTGAGAAAGGATTGCTAAAGTAATCCTGAGCCCATGTGGTTATATCTGTTATAGATGAATGATGGTTCTTGATGCAGTGCCATCTGAGGGATCAGAGATTATGGTAGGCATATCAGATGCTCGCTGTCCGTGCTCTGAAAATGAGTGTCTGCATGCACAATTGAAGTTTCCAAATCTGTCATTGCTTAACTCTTGAATACTATCATTAAAAAGCCTATAAATTCTGCTTTCCAAAGAAATTTATTTCGTTAAGATCTGTTGAGTACTTTGGGAGTAACAGCAGGTTGAAGTTGGTACAACAGAGAGTGCACTCTCTGCTCACGGGATGTCGGGAAACTGCCGGTGCTTTTTGAGTCACGGGAAAGCGGTCAGGCTCTCTCTCTTCTGATCAGTTTCCGACTGGATTACTTGTGAATATCAATCAGATAACTTTTACAGGGGTGTTCTGTAGCCCTCACTGTTTCTGATGAAGTATCAGCAAAATTTTCCATCTGCTAGTTTTGATGTTATGATTCACGGGAGACTTTGAAGTGAGTTTTCATAGCTTTACCGACTTCATCTCATCTCATTATCTGTAGCCGCTTTATCCTGTTCTACAGGGTCGCAGGCGAGCTGGAGCCTATCCCAGCTGACTACGGGTGAAAGGCGGGGTACACCCTGGACAAGTCGCCAGGTCATCACAGGGCTGACACATAGACACAGACAACCATTCACACTCATATTCACACCTACGGTCAATTTAGAGTCACCAGTTAACCTAACCTGCATGTCTTTGGACTGTGGGGGAAACCGGAGCACCCGGAGGAAACCCACACGGACACGGGGAGAACATGCAAACTCCGCACAGAAAGGCCCTCGCCGGCCACGGGGCTCGAACCCGGACCTTCTTGCTGTGAGGTGACAGCGCTAACCACTACACCACCGTGCCACCCCGCTTTACCGACTTTTTTTTTTTCAAATAGAACTGATTCATGTAAATAAATGACTATTTTAGAATATAACTAGTTGTTTTAATGAAAAATATTGAGATCTTAGTGGTCGGAATATTTTTAAAAACCGGAAGTCAGAAACACGAGTGTCAATTTCAATTCAGTTAACTGGAATTGTTTATTGGATGTGAATCACACAGTTTTTTCAAGGTTCGCCGTGAAAGCTGTGAATATTGATCGAAATAATCATTTATATTCTTTAATATAAACACTAGTAGGCCCTATTTAGAAATGCAAAGGCCTACAGAGCACAGAGGGTGTTAGAAATAATCTTTTATTATTTTTTTAAATTTTGATAGAGAATAGTAGATGTGAATGACATTCACTGCTTATTTATGCATATTTTATGCATATTTTATGATTGTATTGGTAATTTGTAATTGTAATTAACAATGATTTTTCCTTTGTGATGTATAAATGAGAGCTAACATCAGCTTTATATTGCACAAATAAAGCCATTTAGTGAAACTTGGAGGTGTACCAATTTGACGGTTTTACCTAATTAGCATAATACTTATTAAATACTAATTTGTAAAATTGTTTTTTATTAATTTTTCAAAGTTTGTATTCAGTATGCAACCATCTGTGCGCCTGCCAATTTTCATGTAAATATATTGAAAAAAAAAGTTATTAAGAAAAACTTTTGATCTCATTCATTAATGAGGCCCATTTTGGACCATCCATCCATCCATTATCTGTAACTGCTTATCCTGTGCAGGGTCGCAGGCAAGCTGGAGCCTATCCCAGCTGACTATGGGCGAGAGGCGGGGTACACCCTGGACAAGTCGCCAGGTCATCACAGGGCTGACACATAGACGCAGACAACCATTCACACTCACATTCACACCTGCGCTCAATTTAGAGTCACCAGTTAACCTAACCTGCATGTCTTTGGACTGTGGGGGAAACCGGAGCACCCGGAGGAAACCCACGTGGACACTGGGAGAACATGCCCTCGTTGGCTGCTGGGGTCGAACCCAGGACCTTCTTGCTGTGAAGTGACAGTGCTAACCACTACACCACCATGCTGCCCCATTTTTGGACCATGTTATCCTAATACATAATATTACAGCAGTTTTCTAAAAATTAAGCCTTTTTTTTTCCAAATTTTTTTATTTGTAATATCTCAAGAACGGATAAACATATTTTAATTCTGTAAAAAGCATGTTGTTCTGCATTCAATTCTGAATTCAGTGAGACTAGTTTCAAGCAACTTGGATTGAATTTGAATTTTCACTTGATGTGCCTCATTATGGGTGCTCAGCTTAGGATTGTGTCCTTGCCCTTTAGGCCAAGTTTACATTAGACCATATCTGTCTCGTTTTCTTCGCGGATGCACTGTCCGTTTGCATTAAACCGCCTGGAAATGCCGGGAAACGGGAATCCGCCAGGGTCCACGTATTCAATCCAGATCGTGTCAGCTCCGGTGCTGTGTAAACATTGAGAATACGCGGATACGCTGTGCTGAGGTCTAGCTGGCGTCGTCATTGGACGACGTCACTGTGACATCCACCTTCCTGATTCGCTGGTGTTGGTCATGTGACGCGACTGCTGAAAAACGGCGCGGACTTCCGCCTTGTATCACCTTTCATTAAAGAGTATAAAAGTATGAAAATACTGCAAATACTGATGCAAATACTGCCCATTGTGTAGTTATGATTGTCTTTAGGCTTGCCATCCTTCCACTTGCAAGTAGTAAGTGATATGTGCTGGGATCACACACACAGCGGCTCAGTCCCGAATCGTGGCTCGTACACTTCACTCGCGCGCTCTGTGAGCTGGGCAGGGCCGGAGTGCGCACCCTCCAGAGGGCACTCGCTGTTCAGGGCGGAGTGATTTGGAGCGCAGGATGCCTGCGGAGCCGAGCGTATCCGTGTATTGGCGTTGCTGTGTGCACGCAAATCGTGTATTGGTGTTGCTGTGTGCACACTAATCGTTTTAAAAATGTTAATCTGATGATCCGCTGATACGGTCTAATGTAAACATGGGCTTATGCACCAAAAGGTCCTCCACATTCCTTTAATCGTTTAATGATCTTGTGCATTTTAGAGGGTGAAATATCCAAATCCCTTTGTATCTTTCTTTGACGAACATTCTTTTTAAGCATTTCAATAATTTTCTCACACATTTGTTGACGAACTGGAGAGCCTTGGTCAATCTTTGCTCCTCAAAGACTAGGCCTTTCCTGGATGCTGATTTTGCACCAAATCATGATTGTAGTCACCTGTTGACATCACCTGTTTCGAACCACATCATTATTTAATTCTTTTACCTCATTACAAGCCTTAAATTGCCCTTTCCCAACTTTTTTTGGAATGTGTTGCAGGCCTGAAATGCAGGAATAGATGTATATTAACAAATGAAATGAAGTTGACCAGACAAAACATGAAATATCTTCAGTTCATACTGTCTGTAATGAAATGCAAGTCAAAGTAAATTTAGAAATCACTGCTTTCTTTTTTTTCTTTGCATTTTTCATACCATTCCTATTTTTTCTGATTTGAGGTTGTCCATTGAGAAACATTGTTCTTAAACTGTTGGACTATTTGCTTATCCAGTTTTTCACAAAGTGGTGAACCTTGCCCCATCTTACGTGTGAAAGTCTGAGCCTTTCCGAGTATGAATTAAACAGTTTACCTGTAGAATGTTACAAACAGGTGTTTTTTTGTTTTGTTTTGTTTTGTTTTGTTTAAGTATTTCACAACTTTCCCAGTCTTCTGCTGCCACGTCTCAATTTTTTTTGGAACCCTAGAAAATGACCAGTTGTATACAGTACCAGTAAAAAGTTTGGACACACCTACTCATTCATTGGTTTTCTGTATTTTTCTCCATTGTAGAGCAATACTGAAGACATCAAAGCTATGAAATAACATGGAATTATGTGGCAAATAAAGTGTTTAAAAAGCAAAATATATTTCATATTTTAGATTCTTCAAAGTAGCCACCATTTACCTTAATGATGCTTTGTACACTATTAGCATTATCTTAACCAGCTTCATGAGGGAGTCACCTGGAATGCTTTTCAATTAACAGGTGCCTCGTCAAAAGTTAATTAGCGCAATTTCTTGCTGCCTTAATGCATTTGAGATCAAACGGTAAATAATAAAAATACAGTAAATAGCCCTATTCCACAACTGTAGTAATCCATATTGTGTCAAGAATCACTCAACCGAAGTAAAGAGAAACGACATCCATCATTACTTTAAGACATGGTCTTTTAATTAATAAAAATAAAGAAAAACTATTGAATTAGGTGTGTCCAAACTTTTGAGAGTGCGTGTTGTGTTTGCTGAGTACAGTTTTCGTGCAATTATTTGATCAATCAAAATTCTTTGTACCCCACATTTATATAGATTTCTAGAGGTCTTAATATTTTACTCTATTATTAATTATGGTTTTAATAGGTGTGTGTGTGTTTATGCATTACACAAGTTTCTAATGTTCTTTCATATTTGGTCAGCAGGAGCCATCTCTGTTTGCAGTAGCTAAGCTGTTGGAGACAGGCCTGGTGAATATGGACCGCATAGAAATCTTATGGAGACCTCTTACTGCACACCTATTAGAGGTAGCTGAAGGAATCCAGTGACTGCAGGCTTGGCAATAAAGCACCTTTTTGATTATGGGCTAAAGGATAAGTTCTGACTGAGGGCACTCCAGAATTTTGGGACCCTTCAAGTGAATGGGCAAAAATTATTGTACAAATAAACATTGGATGCAAATATTCAACATTTTCACTCAGACATTTGGGGGGAAAGTACTTAACTTTCCTCTAAAAATAATTATTTATCTAAATGCTTTTTTGAAATAACAGTATTCAAGTACAAATATGAGGTGTATAAGGATAACTCATAATTATTTTTATAATGCATTTTTTGCGAGTTTTCATGAATGGTCACAATTCTGGACTTAATTGAAGTACAAAGATGCTGTTGTGTTAGGCAACACAGCTGATCATACTCTCTCTGCCTGTAGTCTCATGTACTTTTCTCTAACCAAGACACCCTCTGTAGTCTTGTGTTCTAAGACAGAATACTTGTTTTCATGTCGTACTTTTCATATTTTTCTGTTTTTCTGTCTGCCTGTCTCTCAATCTGTCTGTCTCTGTCTCATCTCTCTCTCTTCTTGCATCATGTCTATTTTGCAGAAGGTAAGTTCCTAATCTCGTTTTTCACTTGTACATAATTCTTGACTGTTTTTCTTTTAGCAGAAACAGTTCTGTTTGTTCTAGTAAGCTTGAGAAACTTGAAGCCCTGCCAAAATTGGACCATCCAAGCTAATCACACCGTGAATCAAGTGGATGGGCCAAACCAATAACGTTTGCAAAATAACCAAAAAATGTCGGCTTTGGCCTTTTAACTACAACCTCAATACTTGTGAAATATTAATCACACGAATCAGCCAATCCATACAAACCACAAGTGATCCATTCGACTTGTTTGTTTTTCCTGAGTGCTGGGTGTCTCTTGATCTGTAGTTGTTATTCTTTTACTGGGTTGATTTTGTGGCACTCCAGATCAATTTTTAAAAGAAAGCTTTTATGTTAACTGATATTTTAAGCCATGTTAAATTACGCTTGGCATGTGTGTGTTTTTTTTTTTTTTTTTTAATCCTGTCAGTTCTGTATTGCTTGCATTTTGATCAGCTCTGTTTGTGTTCTGTTCCATATTTAGTTCTAAGTCAGATTTAAAGTCAACAAATTGTTCTTTTTGTGTGCATGTATGGTACTGGTGTACCATAACATTATATACACGTGTACCGCAATTCATTCATAATTTGAATGCACTGAGTTTCAAACGATGCGTTTTCCTTATCATTTTGTTTCTGTCAGGTGTGCCAACACCCTAACACACGTATGAGGGAGTGGGGAGCTGAGGCAGTCACGTCTTTGATCAAAGCTGGCCTTGCCTACAAACATGACCCTCCTCTTTCACAGAACCAGGTATCTGCACCTTCATGGAAAACAGCTTACTATTCATATATACTCTTCATGTTGATGTCTATTTCCTCTGTTTCTGGCATTTTTATGATGGTGGTGGAGAGTGCTGTCAAAGACATCAGTCTAAAACCTCCCATAGGTGTTCAGTTCAGTTGTGATCTGCTGACTGTGAAGGCCGTAGTATACTATTTGCATCATTTTCATACTCTTCAAACAGTGCAGTGGGATTTTATCATTATAGAAGAGCCCACTCCTATGAGAATAGAAATCTTCCGATAATGGAACCTTTTCATTGCACACAGGTCCCAAATGTCATCATATTTCTTCACCCATTTTCAGACTCCTGCTTCTCATATAGAAAAAGTCACATCATCTCTATCGCTTTACAACAACTACATAGAATATTAAAATAAACAGCAGAACTTGCCTTTTCCACTAATGCTAGTTCTTTCTCTGTGCAACGATATGTTCTTGAGTAATCCTTTTCTGAAATCACAGCAAATAAAACAATTACCTTTAATTCTGTTAGACACTAAGCACATATGTTTTCAAATTGTTAAGTCATAGAGTATCCCAATATTATGGTTCAAATATTGCCAGATTCCAGACAATCCTCAACACAATTCTGAAAAGCTATTGCCAACATTTTATAGTGAAATGCATGTGAAAATTTCAAAAGACTATCTTTTTTTTCCCTCATTGATATAAAGGTTGATATAAAACATCTCATCTCGTCTCATTATCTGTAGCCGCTTTATCCTGTTCTACAGGGTCGCAGGCGAGCTGGAGCCTATCCCAGCTGACTATGGGCGAAAGGCGGGGTACACCCTGGACAAGTTGCCAGGTCATCACAGGGCTGACACATAGACACAGACAACCATTCACACTCACATTCACACCTACGGTCAATTTAGAGTCACCAGTTAACCTAACCTGGATGTCTTTGGACTGTGGGGGAAACCGGAGCACCCGGAGGAAACCCACGCGGACACGGGGAGAACATGCAAACTCCGCACAGAAAGGCCCTCGCCGGCCATGGGGCTCGAACCCGGACCTTCTTGCTGTGAGGCGACAGCGCTAACCACTACACCACCGTGCCGCCCTAATATAAAACATGTACAAGTATTACCATATCAAATGATGGAAGATCTGGATAGCCTCAGTTGGTCTGAGAAGAAGAAGAAGAAAAAGCAAGAAGATATAAGATGTTTGGCTAGCCCTTATAATGACCAAGATAAGAGCTTAAAAGTAAAGGTAGTGAAATTATCCTGAAAATATCCTAGGACTCATGGTTTAACTTAATTTGTATAAAACGGTATTTTCATTTTCTTGGAAAGTTTATAGATGCCTTGATCCTAGTGGTTTTATGTTCACAGAGACTGCAGCTCCTGTTGCTGAACCCTCTGAAGGAGCTTTCTAACATCCTACACTCTGATATCAGGCAAAAGCAGCTTGAGTGTGTGCTCCAGATTTTGCAGAGTCAAGGAGACAGCCTTGGCCCAGGCTGGCCTCTGGTGCTGGGGGTCATCGGAGCCATTCGCAATGATCAAGGGTGAGATGAGCGCGCACATACACTCATGGTCCATTTTATTAGGAACACCTGTACACCTACACATTCATGCAGTTATCTAATCAGCCAGTCATGTGGCAGCAGTGCAATGCAAAAGATCATGCAGATATAGGTCAAGAGCATCAATTAATGTTCACATCAAACATCAGAATGGGGAAAAATTATGATCTCTGTGACTTTCACTGTGGCATGGGTGTTGGTGCCCGATGGACTGGTTTGAGTATTTCAGATACTGCTGATCTCCTGGGGCTTTCACACACAACAGTCTCTAGAGTTTACACAAAATGGTGCAAAAAACAAAAAAACATTGAGTGAGCAACAGTTCTGTGGGTGGAAACACCTTGTTGATGAGAGAGGTCAGAGGAGAACGGTCAGATTGGTACAAGCTCCCAAGAAGATGATATTAACTTGACAACCTTTACAGCCATGATGAGTATATCGTGAACCTTTAGGTCGATGGACTACAACAGAAGACAACCACACTGGGTTCCCCTTCTGTCAGAGAAGAACAGGAATCTGAGGTAGAGCCCTGCACTATGCAAAGCAGTGCGGCACGGGACAAATTTTGAAAGCTCATTGCGGGCGGTAGGGGGAGTGCACAATGCGGGAGCGGGCGGGAGAGGTGATAAGCTGCATTCCCGCTAACTAAAAACGTGTTTAAAATAAAATGTATAAATTATTAATTTATGTCTATCATATATAATTTGTGCTGGATATTTTATTTGGCATTAATAAAAACATTTTAAGATGCCTAAATTTGCGGATGTGGTCTAATCTCGCGTACGTTTCCGATTCCTTTCCGCTCTTCCGTGTTTGAGATCTCCGATCATGGCAGAAGAGCCAGAGCTCCTCTAGTGAAGCTCACAATGGGTATCTCTGTAAAGCCTCAGCTGCGCATGCCGCCTGGCAACGTGCACCCTCGCTACGTGCGCTAGGTGAAGGATCGGTCAGTGGAGAGCTCAGCTAAGCTCAGCATGTTTAATTCCCCAAGCCAATGACAAGAACTTTCGTGAGAAATAACACGAACGTCTGCATCATGCGGGATTTGCAGGCGGGAGCGGGACAAAATATGGCGGGCGGGAGTGGGACTGAAAATCATAATTCTTTGCGGGAGCGGGACTGCACAATGCCGGAGCGGGCGGGAGCGGGACTGAAAATTCTGTCCCGCGCAGACCTCTAATCTGAGGTTATCATAAGCACAGACTCAGTCAAACTGGACAGTTGAAAATGAGAAAAATAATCACCTGGTCTTTTTCCAGTTTTCAACTGTCCAGTTTGTCTGTGCCCATGATAGCCTCAGATTCTCAGAGTGGAACCTGATGTGGTCTTCCGCTGTTGTCGTTCATCCACCTCAAAGTTCAATGTTTTGTGCATGCTGAGATGCTTTTCTGCTCATCACGGTTGTAAAGAGTGCTTATTTGAGTTACTATAGACTTCCTGTCAACCCAAACCAGCCTGATCATTCTCCTCTGAGCTTTCTCATCAAGTTGTTTCAGCTTGCAGGCCCTCCGTTTACAGGATGGTGTGTTTGTGGGTCGTCGTCTTCTTCCTCGCAGCATTCTTTTAAACTTTAGAGACTGTTGTGCATGATAATGCCAGTTTCTGAAATACTCAAACCAGCCCATCTGGCACCAACAACCATATCATGGTTAAAATCAGAGAACACCTTTCTTAATTCTTATGTATGATGTGAACATTAACTCTGTTTGCATGTTTTTATGCATTGTGGTGGTGCCACATGATTGGGTGATTTTAGGTAATTAAATGAATGTACAGGTTTTCCTAATAAAGTGGACAGATTAGTTACCCGAGTGCATCTCCCTCAATGTATGTTTGTAAAAAAAAAAAAAGAGGTTTATCCTGAAAGAGTGTGATGCAGAAGAAGCAGTGACAAGGTTTTGGCAATGTTAACTGCACTTACCTGATAAGGGTGTTTTGTTGGATGGGTGTTTGTTTGTTTGTTTGTTTGTTTGTTTGTTTGTTTGTTTGTTTGTTTTGGTTTAGTTTTTTTTTGCTACTGCCTCCCAATTCCTATTCATTAAGTTGTCTTTGCTTTGGTTTCTAGTGAATCCTTAATTAGAACAGCCTTCCAGTGCCTGCAACTAGTGGTGACGGACTTCCTTCCCACTATGCCTTGTACATGCCTCCAGATTGTTGTTGATGTAGCTGGCAGCTTTGGTCTTCAAAACCAGGAACTGAACATCAGCTTGACCTCTATAGGCCTTTTGGTGAGAGTACTTCTACCATCTACTACATTTATACACCAACTTTTAAAAACTGCTCACATCATATTTTGGAACAAAATGTTCATGATGATGAGAATAGTCATCATGTGTGGTGCACCATCATTAATGGCCACACCTCTGCATTATTCTTTCTTTAGTGGAACATCTCAGACTATTTCTTCCAAAGAGGAGAGAAAATTACAGAGGAGCTGGAGCGAGAGGAAGCCATTCTGATAAAACAGGCCCATGAAAAAGGGGAGCCTCTGAATCGACCCTTCCATCCTGCTCCACCATTTGACTGCCTGTGGTTGTGTCTTTATGCCAAATTGGGAGAGTTGTGTGTGGATCCTCGGCCAGCCGTCAGAAAAAGTGCAGGCCAAACAATGTTTTCGACAATCGCTGCCCACGGAACCCTGCTACAGCAACCCACGTGGCACATAGTAGTGTGGAAGGTACCCTGTTGACAAACTGATAGAATATTTGTTACTCTTGTTGTAAAGCATTATAATGTTTTTGAAATGTTTTGCAGTAGCAAGTCTGACAAGGACACAATGTCCAGTATTTTTGTATTTTTCTTTCTACAGCAGTTACTGTCTAATTTTGACACTATGGCTGAGAAGTGCTGTTTAATACATGGTTCATGGTTTATTGCAACTAGTATGTTAGTTATTAGTGTTCATAATAGGTTAATATTTAAAGACATATTGCACCCATCATCACCACAGTCAATATATTTAAAATAATATTTTAACATTAGAAAACATGTACAAACTATATCTGAGAATATACCTTATGTTGTAACCTGGCAGGTGCTTTTTCACTTATTGGGTTGTGTGAGGAAGTCGTCCACCACTGCCGATAAGGAGAAGATCGAATCAGGAGGCGGGAACATCCTTATTCACCATTCACGTGATACTGCAGAGAAGCAGTGGGCAGAAACTTGGGTCCTGACCTTGGCTGGTGTAGCACGAATCTTTAACACCAGGAGATATCTGCTGCAGCAACTGGGTGAGAAATGACAACTGGGTAGAAGCTTCTTTCACACAAAAATATATAAATTCAATCTTATCCTTGATATCCAAGAGACAGTGTGGCATTTTAGAGGAATTTGGATGATTTTTTTTTCTTTTAAATCTACATCAGTTCGCTTGGGTACACTGTCATGCAAATTTATAAGGGAATTGACTGGAAGTTTTTTTTTTCCCCCCTCCCCAAGTATCTTGGAGAACTTGGCACATTTTGTGGATCATGTTTGCTACAAGATCTACACACCTGACCACCATATCCATACGTGCTTGTTGAACATCCCATTCCAGATTTATCTCCTAACCTTTACTCTTCTAGGAAGGGTTTCCACTAAATTTTGGAGTGTGACTGTGGGGATTTGTGCTCATTCAGCCACAAGAGCATTAATGAGGTCAGACAGTGATGTTGGGTGAGAAGGCCTGGGGTGGGGTTGAGGTCAGGCCTCTGTGTAGATCACTTGAGTTCTTCACTTTACCCTTAGAAAACGAAGTCCTCATGGGGCATTGTCATGCTGGAACATGTTTGGGTCTCTTGGTTCCAGTGAAAGGAAATTGTAATGCTACAGCAGACAGACATTCTAGACAATTGTGTGCTTCTAGCCTTTGATAACACACATGGGGAAAAGCCCACATATGGCTGCAACGATCAGGTGTCCACAGTTTTTCCATGTGTTTGTTTGTTTGTTAATGAACATTTGGAACAGTACTAAATGTGCCTTTTTCTACTGACACTGTAAACATCTAGACAAGATCTAACATCCTGTATAAATATTTGAGTGCCTAAGCCTGTTTCACAATACTATATATCCATGAAATTTCCAGATGCAGCTTTAAATTAAACAGCATTTAGGCTGATGATAACTCTTTTGAAGCTTAATGATGAGAATGAGCATAGTCACTGTTCCTTTAATTTTTCTGTACCAATTTATCTTATGTTTATCGAATATGCATTCTTGTGGCTAATCCTTTCCCAAAACACTCGTGTAGGTGATTTCTTCAAAGCATGGGAGGTGCTGTTGGACCACATCCAGTCTGCAGCTCTCAGCAAAAATAATGAAGTCTCTCTGGCTGCTCTCAAGAGTTTTCAGGAAATTCTCCAGCTAGTGACACCAGTTAAAGATGTGGAAAAACCTGACTCTTTGGGTTCTGTGGACCTTCCCCCTGTCCCCATGGTGGACTCTCTCACATCCTCAGGCCCTGGGAGACCTCTGATGCGTTCAGACTCTTTAGCAGAGCGGCTAGCGCAGCGCTACAATGCCCAGGCTCAGCTTCCTCTTCCTGGGGAAGAGGTGGATGACTCTGCACTGTGGTGGTCAGCTTGGAGCACATGGTACCGAACGGGCACAGAGTGCACACGGCCTCCAAATGGCAATACTGATAAATTGGCATTTGTGCCCAGTCAGCCCTTTCTGACGGCATTGATCCAGATCTTCCCCGCTCTGTACCAGCACATAGCAAGTGGCTTTAGCATGGAGGACTTGCGTAAGCTGGGTGTTATACTGCACGGAGCAGTGTCTGTACCCATCAGTTCAGATGCTTCACCGTTCATTCTGCCTTCCTACACAGAGGCAGTGCTCACCAGTCTGCAAGAAGCTGTTCTCACAGCTCTCGATGTGCTACAGAAGGTGAGGGATGTTGGATGCCAATATTGGGCCACAAAGATTAGAAAAGCTTTCCATTGCACATCTGTAACTTGGGTTATTTTATTTTCGTATAAATATTGGCTTCATACTATATTTGTGTCTTGTGTGTTATTGCTGCAACAGGAGAGTGTGGTAATAATGTTTTAAATATTAGTAAGTTTTAGATAGAATATGCTTAATTTTGAGAATGCATACATGTCCCGCCCTTTTATTTATTTTTATTTTTTTTATTTTTTTTTTAAACAGCATTTTGGAAAAACTGAGAGCTGAAATATTTCATGGTAGTTACTGAAGGGTTAGGTGTAGGTATGGCGTTATTTAGCTACAGCAATGTCTTCTAATACATCAATGGACAAAGATGGGAAAGCATACAGTCATAAGTGTCCACATACATTTATGTTATATTTTTACAGGCAATTTGTGTGGGCCCTGAGACCCTGCAGGTGATGTACCCTGCCATTTTTGAGCAGCTCCTGCAGTTTGTTGAATTCTCTTGCAAGCCCCCGCAGTATGGCAAAATGGAAACTAAGCATGTGGCTAATGCTAAATATAACCAGGTTAGTGTGTCACCACACAATATAACTCACGCTGAAGTAATCTTGCATTAAATAATTACTCTTAAACTTTTATTGATATGTAAATCTATATCAGGAATTCTGTAAAGTTGCTTTGAGACAAAAATAGAAGCACTATATACTGTAAATAAAATGGAATTGAATGAATAATAACAGGAACAAACCCATTTCTACAGGTGGGATTTTTTTTTCTTAGTAATGTTTTGCCTAATTATTCAGCGTTTCCATTTACATTAGCTAAGATATTTTGGTTGGGATCTGTTAAATGTGGAGCATTTACAGTTTTTTTTGTTTGTTTGTTTTTTGTTTTGTTTTTTTAAATTCATTGTGTGTGTTGTGAATTGCCTTTGAATGTGGCTGATATTTTCTAATGGAATGGGGTTGATTGGGACATTTATTTTACTTATCTGAATGCACTTAAAATCCCTTGTAGGATGTCATCTTTATCATGGATGCAGAATTTCCCCCATCCCATTCTCTCACTGATTTTATCCCTTTTTCTTCTTTTGTTCTTGAAACATATACTTGGCCTTGATAATTTTCTCACTCATTGACCTAATTGACCTTACTTGTAAGGATGTGGTTTTCACAATACTTTTATCATTTCAGTCTGCAAGTGTTCTGTCATTAATCTTAATCTGCCATATGAAACGGTTAATATTTGACCACTCTTCTCTCATTTTTTTTTTTTTTGTTGTTTTTTTGTACTTGTCAAATGGATCCACTATAGATCCAACTATTTGCACCGGTGAGTTTCTTCCACCTGTCTTTGACCCCTTTCAGCATAATGAAGTTCAGTGGCAAAACTTGACATAAAAGACTACATCCTCTTATCTTTTTGCCTCACTGCCATAGTTTACACTCATTCTTTATCCTGTTCTTTCTTTACCAACATTGCTTTTTTTGACTTCTGTGTGCAGTCTAAAGAACTCCAAAATACTTTGAGTTGCTCTACAGCTCTATCCCACTGTAGGACAGTGTATTATAAGATTTTGATTTTAACAATATTTGTGTGTGTCTGCCCATATGTTTTAGTTTTGCTTTAATTGATGTCAGGCTTTTTATTTGATTTTTGATTTCATCACATGGATTATATGTGCAAAATGCTTGTTTGTTTATTTACCTGTTCCCATATTTCTCTCCCTGTCTTTCTCTAGGCTGAGTGGGTGGCCTTAAACTATGTGCCGTTTGCTGAGAGATCTCTCGAGGTGATGGTAGACCTGTATCATAAAACTGCTTGTCACAAAGCTGTTATCACTGAGAAAGTCTTAGAGAACATCATTAAGGTAATTGTTTAGTATGCATCAATTACATCACAGTCTCTTACAGCTTACATCTTAAACCTCCTTACACCTGTTCTGGTGTCCACAAACTTTTTGCCATTAATACAGTTATTTATATTAAAAAAAAAATGTGGGTTGGTTTGTTTTTTGTAATTGTTGCTGTAGACTCTGACGATGCCTTTAGGCCTGAAATATGCATGTCCTGCTGAAAGCACATGGAAGCTGGCGGTCTCCTCTCTGCTCAAAGTTCTTTCCATCGGCCTTCCAGTTGCCCGGCAACATGCCTCCTCAGGCAAATTTGACACCATGTGGCCTGAGCTGGCAAATGCCTTTGAGGACTTCCTCTTCACTAAAAGGTATATGCACAGCTATTGTGTAGCTGACGCGTAGCAAAGAATATATTTTTAAGAATTTGAAACTGAAGCTTCACCCAGTTAAAAAAAAAAAAATTATGGATCATAACATGGCCATAATTTTTGTCTACAGTACACCTCCTGATAACCTGTCCATTCAAGAGTTCCAGAAAAATGAAGCCATTGATGTTGAGGTAAGATTTTACCCTTCAGTTTCAATCTGGAAAAATAATTACACCTGTTTTGAACCATAATATACAGGCAAATGTTGAGTGTTGTAACCTTGGTCATCTCTTCCACACTGACCATCACGAGCAGCATCGTACTTATTCATATTAAAAAGGCATATTTTTTAACTAATATCAGATAAATACTTTTGGACTGAATTTACATTGTATAAAGCCACACTGTTTTCCATCGGAGAGGTGTGATGACATTATGATTTCATGGATTGCTGTCTTTTTTTTGTGTGTTTTGTCCACAAGGTGGTGCAGTTGATCAGTACAGAGATTTTGCCGTACGCTAATTTCCTCCCCAAAGAATTTGTAGGTCAGATCATGGCCATGCTCAACAGAGGGTCCATCCATTCTCAGCCATCTTCCTTTACAGGTAGAGAATAAGTTAGGCACAGTGTTTTGGAATACATTCATGTATGTGTGCATATATTGTAGGTATGTGTGGTAGATACATACTGTAATTTGATTACATAAAGTATCAAGCCATTTTCACTGGTATTTTGTATTGTAGTTTACTTGCAATTTTTATTATTGTTTATATGATATTACAGTGTAGATTTTAATAAATCGGACACCAAGGGGCATTTTAGATGTCAAATTATACTCACACTGACATTATAATAAATATGCTAACACGTATATGAAATGATTCAGTATAGTGTCTGCCACAAACTTGGTATTTTATTATAGAAACTAAATATGTGGGAGTGACTTTGCAACTTTTAACAGAAGTAGTTTGCTATCTTAATATCTTTATATTTATTGCTATAATTTTGCTAGATACAATATATTTATACAATGTAAAATCCTCTCATGTGGTTGTGGTTATAGAAGCAGAGATTGATATCCGTATGCGTGAAGAGTTCTCTAAGGTGTGTTTCGAGACCCTGCTACAGTTCTCCTTCAGTAATAAAGTGAGCACACCACAGGAAGGCTACATCTCCCGCATGGCCCTCTCGGTGCTACTGCACAGAGCTCAGGACGTGCTGCGCCGATACGTAGAAGATGAAAGGCTTAGCGGTCGCTGCCCCCTCCCCAGGTAATTCTACGCAGACAGACAGACGTGCATACAAATATGCATCTGAGTCCTGAGATGACTTTTTAAAAGAGAGAGCTCACTCTTGAGCCATACCGATAACTGTCTTCTCCCTGCTTCCATTTTATTTTTAATCTTAAATGTATATTGCACTGTGTACGATCTATGGATAGTTACAAAGCCTTTGACTTTATGGATATTATGTACATTGTCTGATGCCATTTTTTCCTGTTTTCTTTTCTTCTCTTAGGCAACAAGTGACAGAAATCATTTTTGTTTTAAAAGCTGTTAGCACACTCATGGATTCCCTCAAAAAGACACAGCCTGAGAATGGCAAGTATATTTTTCATTATTAACATCAATAATATACTTTTTCTTGGCTGGGTTTGGAGCTATTAGACTTTATACATACATACATACATACAGACATACAGTTGACTGTTAATTTTAATGTAATGTTTCATGCAAACAATTTTAATGTTGTCTATATTAGAATTTTCAGAGGAGAATGAAATAATTTCTTATTTCTTTTTTCTGCTGGTCATTCTACTTTTGGATGCACCCCTGTCATGCTTTAATCTTTTTTCCCCCCTTATTTTCTGGATTTATTATATGGCTGCTCTTGTGCGCTCACGATCTTGCTCGCTTGCTTGCTCGCTCGCTCTCTCGCTTGCTCCTTCTCCATACTACTTGCTGTGTGACTTGCATGTATATTTTCAGTGGATGGGAATACCTGGGCTCAGGTGATCGCTCTGTACCCCACGCTGGTAGAATGTATCACTTGTTCGTCTCCTGAGATCAGCTCTGCTCTGAAGGAGGCTCTGGGGCCTTTCAAAGACTTCATGCAGCCGCCAGTGGCCAAAGTGCAGAATGGCGAGTCATGATCCATTACGTCCCACAAGCTTTTTATCCAACCAGAACCATGGCACACCACACACAAAGACTTGTTTTTGCCCCAACACACATTTTATTGGCTTTTTTCATGGAAACCAAGCTCCACTGTTCTCAGCTTCTTCTAACGGTAATTCAAATAAAATTTTAATTGGCTGGCTGGACAGTAATAATGCATTTTTTGTTAGATAACATATGCAGTGTTCATTGTATTTTCTTCTTGATCCCCATCCCCCACATTTTTTTTCTTTTCCCTAAACAGGAGTTAATATACAGTGTGTGGTGATAGTGTTAACGATGTAACAAAGAATCACATATTCAACATTAATTATCTCAAACCGAATAATGGTTTTAGACAATACATTGATTAATAAAAGTGGTCTTTTTGTGACATTTTCTCAACTGCAAAAAGATTTTATGCAAGATCTGATTGTAACATTCCATGTGATCTCTAGTGAACTGGAGAAGGGATGTAACCCTGTGTGTGTAAAATAAATGGTACAGTTCTATGAACACCAAATATACTTATTTATTTTTAAATGCCACTTTACACAATATCAGACGGTAGCATTGCTTTTCTGTAGTGTGCAATTTGAATCTACATTTGTCTTTGTGGGTGGCATGGTGCCGCAGCCGGTACCGTTGCTGCATCATAGCTCCATGCTCGATCATGACCTTAGGTTACTTTCTGTGCAGAGTTTTGCATGTTCACTCTGGTTTCCTCCCACCACACAACATGCCAGTAGGTGAATTGGCTAATCTAAATTGCCCCTAGGTGTGAATTTGACTGAATATTTAAACCAGTGTTTCTTAACCAGTGGTCCATTGACCCCTTTTAGTCTGTGATAATGTTTTGAAAAATATTTATTTAAATATTTCAAAATATACTTTAAATACATTTTCAGCCCCCCCCCCCCCCCTTTTAAACTTATTTATTGTTTTATTAAATAAATCTACAGTACCAGTCGAAAGTTTGGACACACCTTTTAAATCAATGTTTTTTTTCTTTATTTTTATTAATTAAGACACTTCATGTCTTAAACCACACTCACAACCTGCTGTACGTGCTACTACGGGCGGTCTAAAATTTGGCAAAACTGTGCTTGAGACTTGCGCGACACTTGCGTGTGTTCAGCGCTGTAGAAGGTCGCAGACTGGCCGTGGAGACTTTTGGTCCTGCACATGCAAATTCTACGGGTCTTGCGAAAAATCAAGAACGCATACACTACGTACGGGACCCGTACTGCTCTTGTATGCCTGAACCAAGTCAGCAGCATGGCTAGTAGGGGCTTTTTGCGATGACAGTAAGACGTACGAGTGACACATGGTCATTGTACGAGTGACGTGCCTCAGAAGTACTACAGAAGTATTCCACACTTGCTATTTCTGCAGCCCCCAAGACAGAAGTACATCTCACTTTCTACCCCATGTGTGGTGTGCACACAGTGCACGCAACCTGTATGCAACATGAGGAGCAAGACTCTGGGTATATATTGGGGGAGGAACCAAGGAACCGATTATGTACCGTGTAGCATTGTAGAAGGGAAGAAGATGGCTGTCGCCATACCGCCGCAAGGACTGGGGGAGTTGGACCTTTACAGACAGATGATAGAAGCTGAGGAGCAGCACGAAGCGATATTGGCTTTGCTCATACAGGAACACTGACATCAGAACACGAGGCGGCAGAGGCGGTGGCCTCTGTCCCATCTTTTCCCAATCACTTTCTCTCTCTTATCCTCTGCCGAATGCAGCCTGTACTTAGCAAGTACTTTGCCCGTACTTCTCCCCCAAACTTTCGCCCGGGTTCACCACAACACTGCGGCACAGCTGAGAGCTTCCAAACCCTGCGACCCGTGTACACTACCGTTCAAAAGTTTGGGGTCACTTTGAAATTTCCTTATTTTTGAAAGAAAAGCACTGTTCTTTTCAATGAAGATCACTTTAAACTAATCAGAAATGCACTCTATACATTGCTAATGTGGTAAATGACTATTCTAGCTGCTGGTTTTTGGTGCAATATCTCCATAGGTGTATAGAGGCCCATTTCCAGCAACTCTCACTCCAGTGTTCTAATGGTACAATGTGTTTGCTCATTGCCTCAGAAGGCTAATGGATGATTAGAAAACCCTTGTACAATCATGTTAGCACAGCTGAAAACAGTTGAGCTCTTTAGAGAAGCTATAAAACTGACCTTCCTTTGAGCAGATTGAGTTTCTGGAGCATCACATTTGTGGGGTCAATTAAATGCTCAAAATGGCCAGAAAAATGTCTTGACTATATTTTCTATTCACTTTTCATGGAAAACACAAAATTGCCTGGGTGACCCCAAACTTTTGAACGGTAGTGTATGTCCAAAACACTTACAGCAGGTTGTGAGTGTGGCGTTAAAGGAATGATGGAAGTCATTTCTCTTTACTTAGTTGAGCGGTTTTTGATATAATATGGATTACTATACTTGTGGAATAGAGCTATTTACTGTGTTTTTATTATTTACTATTTACTGTTTGATCTCAAACACATTTAAGAAGACAAGAAATTACAGTAACATTTGACAAGACACACCTGTTAATTGAAAAACATTCCAGGTGACTCCCTCATGAAGCTGGTTAAGATAGTGCCAATAGTGTACAAAGCGTCATCACAGTAGACACTGGCTACTCTGAAGAATCTAAAATATGAAACTTATTTTGTTTAACACTTTTTTTTTTTCTGTTTACCACATATAGTAATTCCATACATGTTCCATGTGTTATTTCATAGTTTTGTCTTCAGTCTTGTTCTACAATGTAGAAAGTAGTCAAAGTATAGAAAAACCTATGAAAGAGTAGGTGTGTCCAAACTTTTGACTGCTACTGTATATGCTAAGTCATGTGCATTCACAGCTCTCCACTGGCTTAGCTCAGCTTGTTCATTCCAGAGTGCACTCGATTTATGTTCACTGTGTCATTATTCACACATTTTGCATTGTGTCCAACATTGTTGGGTTAAATAAACAAATGATCATTCAGACTGATAATCAGATTGAGTGTAATGTTAGCAATAAAATGTGTAAACATTTTACTGTTCATCCCCAGCTGCAAAAAAGACAAAGTTCAAGTTCAACACTGATGCATATTAATGGGGAAATTAAATGTGTATGTCAGTGTACAATGTGAAATGTTTATAGCACTGTACAGTTGCAGTCATCCATTTACATACATGGACATAACTATCATGACAATATTGTGCTTTCAATTATTTCTTTGAACTGTTCTTTTTTTGAGGCAGAATGATTGTACAACATGCATTTTTAATAGAAAAAAATTATTTGGTATACAATTTTTTTTTTCTGTTTTCTGAAATCAAAACAGGGTCAAAATTATACAGATAGTGTAAAAATATACATACAGCATACTAATATTTGGTTAAATGTCCCTTCACCAGTTTCACCTTGACTATATGCTTTTGATAGCCATCAATAAGATTCTGGCAGAATTCTGGTTGAATATTTGACCACTGTTCTTGGCAGAACTGATAGAGTTCAATGAAATTGAAATTCAGTTAATTTAAACTGATGGTTTGAGGTTATGGTGAAGAATTCTGAGGTTGTCTCATTATTCCACCCACTTTGTGCAACGCACCAGTTCCACTGGCAGAAAAACAGCCCTATAGCATGATGCTACCATCACCAGGCTTACCAGTTGGTACAGTGTTCTTGGGGTTGAATGGTCATTATGTCCAAAGAACTTGATCTTTGTCTCATCTGACCATAAAACCTTCCTCCAGAAGGCTTTTCCTTTGTCCATGTGGTCAGCTGCAAACTTTAGTCGAGCTTGAAGTTGTCGATTTTGGAGCATGGGGCTTCTTTCTTGGACAGCAGCTTGTGCCTTGGTGGTTCATGAGTTGTTTCTTACCATCCAAAACAATTTCCTATCACCAGAGGATGACCATTTTGGTCTTTTTTCAGACCTTGGCAAAGTGGCTACACCTCCCAATAATGTATTTACATATAATCGTTGATAACTGACCTTGGAATCTGCAGTTGTTTAGAAATGAATCCAAGAGACATTCCTGACTTGTGTAAATCTATGATCCTCTTTTCAGATCTGCACTGATCTCCTTGGACTTTCCCATTATACTGTGTGTTGGTCAATATAATGACAGCTGCCAAACAAACCCCTTTTATGTTTTCACAGAGAAGCTACCAGCTGTAGTCAATCATGATCACTAACAGGAAGTTAAGACATTTTGAAACTTTTAGCACCACTGAATTAATAATCTCAATTGGTGTGTGTATATTTTTTGACCCTGTTTTTATTTCAGACACCCAAAATAAAACTTGGGCACCTAATTCTTGGTGGTTGTTTATTATTATTATTATTATTATTATTATTAAAGATGCATGTTGTACAATCATTCTACCACAGAAAAAGAACAGTTCAACGAAATCGTTGAAAGCCCAATGTTGTCATGACATTCAAAACTGTGCAGTGACTGCATCTGTATAAAAATGTCACTGTTAATATTTAAGGCATTTTGAATATCAGGCAGGATATCAAATTTAATATTGAACTGAAAATTTATTAAATTTGACACCTGTTGGTTTCTGAAAATGTGTAGTGTCTCTTACTTACATACAGTGGGATCCAAAAGTCTGAGAGCAGTATTGAAAATGCTTCCATTTTTTTGCGTTCTTTTCTAAAAGTTTTCATTAGAAATTCTACTACTGATGACAACTTGAGTGAAAAGTATAATCTTTAAAATATTAACATGAAATTCACTGTGTCTTAGTGTTTGGTACGTCCCCGTTTTTTCTTTAATGACAGTGTACTCAAGCCAGCCTGGCATTACTCCACACGATTGTGCAAAACAAAAATCCATTTCAGATTCCTGAAACCTATTTGTTTTCTATTTTAAATGAAAATATTTTCAATGTGGTCTCAGACTTTTGAACTTAATCAGTCACAACCCCAATTCCAAAAAAGCTGGGATGCTTTGTAAAACGTAAATAAAAACAGAATGCAATGATTTGCAAATCCTTTTCAACATATATTCAACTGAATACAATACAAAGACAAGACATTTATTGTTCAAACAAACATTTTTGTTTTTGTTTTTTTTCTAAAGATACAATCATAATGAAATTGATGCTTGTAACATATGACAGAAAAGTTGTGACGGGCAACAAAAGACTGGGAAAAGTCTGGAATGCAAAAAAAAAACAACAAAGACTGGAATGCTCAAAATGATGCATGTGGAATGACATTGTATAACAGATATTACTACATGGACTCAAAAACACTTCAGAAAACCGTTGTTGGTAAACACAGTTTGTTGCTGCATCTACCATGCAAAGTGAAGGCCAAATAACATCCAGAAATGCTGCCGAATTTTCTGGGCCCGAGCTCATCTGAGATGGACTGAGGCAAAGTGGGAAAGAGTGTTGTGGTCTGATGAGTCCACATTTAAATTGGTTTTGGAAATAATAAACATTGTGTCCTCCAGGCTAAAGAGAAAAAGGACCATCCAGATGGTTACCAGCACAAAATTCAAAAGTCAGCATCTGAGAGGGAATGGGGGTGTGTTAGTGCCCATGGCATGGGTAACTTCCACACCTGTGAAGGCGCTATTAATACTGAAAGGTACATGCAGGTTTTGGACAACATATGCTGCCATCCAGATGACATCTTTTTCAGGGACGTCCCTGCTTATTCCAGCAAGACCATATCAAGCCACATTCTGCATGTTACAACAGTGTGGCTTCGTAGTAAGAGTGTGGGTGCTAAACTGGCCTGCCTGTCTCCCATTGAAAACATGGCATGCATTATGAAGCGCAAAATACAATAAGAGACTGTGGACTGTTGAGCAACTGAAGTCATATATTAAGCAAGAATGGGAAAGAATTTCATGTTCAAAACTTCAACAATTAGTGTCCTCAGTTCCCAGATACATACTGGGTGTTCTTAAAAGAAAATATGATGTAACACAGTGGTAAATGTGCACATGTCCTCTGTTTTTTGGAACCTGTTGCAGGCATCAAATTAGGAATGAGCATATATTTACCAAAAAGATAAATTTTATCAGTTTAAACATTAAATAGCTTGTGTTTTGTATTGTATTCAATTAAATATAGGAAAAGGATTTGCAAATCATTGTATTCTGTTTTTATTTAAATTTTACACAGTGTCCCAACTTCTTTGGAATCTAGCTTGGACTGACTTCATCCATCATCTGTAGCCGCTTATCCTGTCCTCCAGGGTCGCAGGAGCCTATCCCAGCTGACTATGGGCGAGAGGCGGGGTACACCCTGGACAAGTTGGACAGGGCCAACACACACACACAAACAACCATTCACACCTACGGTCAATTTAGAGCCACCAGTTAGCCTAGCCCGCATGCCTTTGGGGGAAACCGGAGCACCCGGAGGAAACCCATGCAGACACGAGGAGAACATGCAAACTCCACACAGAAAGGCCCTCGTCAGCTACTGGGCTTGAACCCAGGACCTTCTTGCTGTGAGGCGACAGTGCTAACCACTACACCACCGTGCCACCCTACTTCCTTACTTATTAATAATAATATGGGAGTTCTGCAAGGCTTAGTCAGAGAATGCTAGCTACAAAAAGGCTGAGAGTCACTGATCTCAACAAACTGAAGACGACTAAGGAATATAGGCTTAGCAGAACTACATACTGAAATAACTGTAACACATGAACTTGTTTCATATCGAGCTGTGCAGATGGATTTTGGTGTTGCTTTTTGTGTAAGCAAGATCCAGCTGTACCACTGATTGATTGATTGATTTTATTTGACATTCTCAGTTCTTATATAAAAAATAAATACATGATTTAGTTTCAAACCACACCACATACTTAAACTAAAAACAGAGAGTCAGGATAACACAATAAAGCTCGAAAGCTTATTTCCATTGTGGTCCTTTGATGTTGGATGGCAGCAGATGTAAAAATGACAAGAGTGGCGCTGTGACATTACTAAAATTGTAAAACAAAATTACATAGACAGTATACACATCAGATTAACATTGTATACATACTATATAAGTGCAAGCCCTACACTATCTGATCTCTAAGCCATGTTTTCACAGCACGTTTAAACCCATCCAAACTAATGATTACCTTAATATTACCTGGTAACTTATTCCACAGACTAGTTGCAACATATAAAAAGGAGTCCTTCCCTATTTTAGTTTGCACTCTTAGAGGAACAAAATCTGTGGAACACCCCCTAGTGAAGTAACTATGAACGTCCCTCACTCTACTAAAAAAAAAAATTATTCAAGATTTTTATTTGTCATATACACAATAACAGACACAGCGGTTTATTATTGCGTAGTGAAATTCTTATTTTGCAACTGCCCGACCAAACTACGCTTACCAAAATAAAAAGAAATATATATATATATATATATATATATATATATATATAAAATATAAAGTGCATATGGAATGCAAAATATAAAGGTAGAGTGAAAAATGAAGATAACATTTAAAAAAAAAGAGGCAAACAAACAATGTGCAAACATAGAGGTAGATCTACTGTGCAATGTCTCATCTCATTATCTCTAGCCGCTTTATCCTTCTACAGGGTCGCAGGCAAGCTGGAGCCTATCCCAGCTGACTATGGGCGAAAGGCAGGGTACACCCTGGACAAGTCGCCAGGTCATCACAGGGCTGACACATAGACAACCATTCACACTCACGGTCAATTTAGTGTCACCAGTTAACCTAACCTGCATGTCTTTGGACTGTGGGGGAAACTGGAGCACCCGGAGGAAACCCACGCGGATACGGGGAGAACATGCAAACTCCACACAGAAAGGCCCTTTCCGGCCACGGGGCTCGAACCCAGGACCTTCTCGCTGTAAGGCGACAGCGCTAACCACTACACCACCGTGCCGCCCTACTGTGCAATGTCTTGTGCAAAAAATATTTAGGGACATCTCCATTTACAATCTTATATACCATGCTCAATTCCATTTGAGAGACTCTATCCTCTACCCTCAACCATCCCAGACTCTTAAAATGATGAGGATCAAGGTGAGTTCTTGGGGGCAGATCCAAAATGGTCCTTACTAATTTATTTTGTGAGGTCTGGAGCTGGAAATCACAGGGTTGAGACATGCTTCAAATCCTAGACTGACCTTAAGTGAAACTGAATGGCTTTATCAGCTGATTTTTGTGCACTATGTGCTTGAATTAGTCTCTCGACTCCAGTATGACGAAATGTGGTGGGCGGGGCTTTCTTTCATCTCATTGGCTATCCGTTGAGCCAATGGCATGTCTGAAAGAGCGTAGTCCGCTCTACAACTGCTTACGCGCTGATCTACAACTCTCCGGCGTGTCTGAGGAGGAGGTAGGTGTGCTCTCAGTCCGTCTGTGGAGCAAGCGAGGGGATCTTGCAGCAGCAGCCTTAACTCCATACTCCACTGAGATCGTCTGAAGATGGTGTGTGGTCGCAGAGTGCCATGTCCTAGCTGAGGTAGTAGTTTGTGCTGTTGGATGGGATGTGAGATTGCCCGCTAATGGAGGTGACTGCGCAAGCTACTGCCTTGCTAGTGCTGGTCATTAACTTCAAACACTGGACCGCTACAAAGTAGCATCATGGAGCAGTTCTGTGGGAACATTTTGTACCATTTCGCTCCACACACTGCAGCAGCAGACAGAAGTGGGTTCTGTAGCCTAATCTCTTCAGTCGGTCATGGATACATCAATTAATCCGCTTTTCTCTAACGAGGACATCACGTTAAACTGAATAATGCGGGTGTTTGCGAATGTGAAAAACACTAGGATTTATTTATTTATTTATTTTTGAAAAATCACTAATATAATTTTATCTTGGGCTATTTTTAACGGGAAAAACAATGTTATGTATAAGCCTATGTCCGATTTTGACGTTATGGTCTTTCCCCAAATGATGAATCGATTCATCATACCCTTATGGGTACATTAGAGAATAACTGGAACCACACTGAACATCCTGATTGTTATAAGGACTGATGGGTTTGTAATGTCCTGTTCATTGTAAACGAACTGCTACTATATTTAAACATGATTACTGCTACTACTACATTATCTATCTATCTATCTATCTATCTATCTATCTATCTGTCTGTCTGTCTGTCTGTCTGTCTGTCTGTCTGTCTGTCGTTGGTTTATACAGTGGAACCTTGAATCCAGTTTTTGGTTTCTGGTCAAAATCTGCTGCCCTCCAAAACACTGATCTTTGTGATGATGAATCATGGTAATTTCTTATCATCAGCTGTACTTTTACCATTTTGTAGTACAGTTTAATCAGTTCTATAACTTCAATTTTTGGTACTAATTAAACTGCTTTAGGATGTAAATTAATCTGAAGTTTTCTCCTCCAACCCCCCAAGTCATTAAAAGTCGCCATATATTTACCGTACAATATGGGTCCTAATAGCTTAAATGTCCATTCTCCACAGAAGGATTTCTCCGAGCCCCTCCTTTGGGCGTCACGCCAGTGAGCATGTGGGTGACCTTGAGGATCTGTCCTCCCACACTTAGTACTCTGTGTGTGTGTGTGTGTGTGTGTGTGTGTGTGTGTGTGTGTGTGTGTGGGTGGGAGAGAGAGAGAGAGAGAGAGAGAGAGAGAAGTGAGAAAGTAAGTCCACTGTGAGCATACCATCAGGTCTTCCCAAATGAGCCTTGTTCCAATTGCACTAGGGTTAGGCTGAGCAGATGGCCTATCTCCTTTGGGAGTGTGTTGGTGGTGCCCAGCAAATCACATAGCAACACTAAAAATCACCAATACAATCTGTCTTGTGTGCAGCTGAGTATTAGGACGGGAAAGGGTATAGTGATTAAGGCAATGCATTGCAGTTTTAAAATTTATTTTATTGTTTAAAGGAAAAAAAATCTAAGGCAAGTGACATCTTTTGTTCAGGGAATCATACAATAAGTCATACAAGAAGCTGGGGGGGGGGGGGGGGGGGGGGTTGGTTGTTTTGTTTTTTTCCCTCCACCAACACTATAAAGTACAAACCTAAAGGTAGACTTAACAATGTACTCCAAATGGTGTATAGTGTTGTTGCAGTGATTTTTACTTGGTATTTCTGTAGCATATCTGTTAGAGGGTCATTTTGGAAATGTAGGATGCAACACGTAGGATAATTTTTTTTTTTTAACCTTTGGGGTTTGAAAAAAAAATTAATATTTAAAAAAGTAAATTGAGTATATTTTAGCAAACAGTCCTGAGGCCTGAAAGATACAACAATCGTACATTTTAAAATGCCAAAGTTGATCACTAAAGTTTAATTATGATGTTAATTTAAAGAAAAAAAACAGTTTATTGGCTTCAGTATTTTTTGAGCATAGCCTTGTTTTTCATTGATACTTTCTATAAAGACAAAATCATAAATCAGAATGATTTCAGTTCCTTAACAATTTACTCTTATGTCATTTACAAAAAAAAATCCTTACTTTTATCTGTAGAGATGATTCATGTTCTTTATGTTGTAAGTACAAAAGTGCTTTTCAGCTTTGTGCTACAGTAAAACATACTGAGAAATCGACCCTCAGACTGTATGTGAGGGAGCACCATGGAAAGGCAGTTTTTCAAATGCAATTCGGAATACATTAGTTCTCGTATGCACAATAAAACCAAATTATCCATTCCAAGGCTTCGCCTTCAATTCCATTCACAGAATGGACAAGAGGAAAAATAAAATAAAATCACCTGTTTCAAGACTATACGGTACATAATCAGAAGGCAAGAGGAAGACTTGAACAGTATCAACAACTGGTCCTTGATAGTAGATTTTGTAGAATATGGACATTTGGTGTCTGTGTTGTTTCAAAATTATGTTTAATCAAATGTATACTCCAGGCATTCGGTCATAAGTCAAAATTCAGCCAGTGAAAGCCTGCAAATGGTTTAAACTTCCTCATTCAATGTCCTTTGATCCGTGTCTCTCTGTGAGTCACCTTGATTGTGGCTGTCTGTTTCCGAACATTAGAGGAATGATGTAAACAGATATGTCATCAACAGAACCCAGTCTACCTTTCGTTGTCCTCCAGCCTTGTTCAGTAAGTAACCCTCTAGCGTTCATCACCAACTCCTGGGCTGCCAATGTATACCTAAATAACCAGAGAAATACAGAAAAGCTGTTAACCATTCTCTCATTCTCATTATCTCTAGCCGCTTTACCCTTCTACAGGGTCGCAGGCAAGCTGGAGCCTATCCCAGCTGACTACGGGCGAAAGGCGGGGTACACCCTGGATAAGTCGCCAGGTCATCACAGGGCTGACACATAGACACAGACAACCATTCACAGGTTAGTTAACATGCAGGTTTAGTTAACCTAACCTGCATGTCTTTGGACTGTGGGGGAAACCGGAGCACCCGGAGGAAACCCACGTGGAGAACATGCAAACTCTGCACAGAAAGGCCCTCACTGGCCACGGAGCTCGAACCCGGACCTTCTTGCTGTGAGGAGACAGCGCTAACCACTACACCACCGTGCCGCTGTTAACCATTCTCAGGGAATAATAAGTGCCTTGGCACTAACTCTAGATTGCTTATTTAAAGAAAATGTTTTTAGTTCTGAAAGCTACTTTACAAGATGTCAGTGACTAAAAATGTCCAAACTATGACCATAAACCACCCTTTATAGAATGTTTACAGTAGGATATTAGCTTGCTCAACCCTTAATGACATAGCAAATGTATCATGTTCCTGCCAGTGCACTGTACATCATACACCAGAAGTGCTCACTTCTCATCCTGTATATACACACAACACCATTTGGTAATTCCCAATTCTAACACAACTACTAAAATTACTGATGATTTTAATTAAGTGTGGACATGCAGTATATACAGGAGTGGAACTGTGAGTGTTAGTGGTTGAGGTAATTCCCAGATTTAAGATGCAAGACATATGGCAAACAACTATGATAACTGATCGTTCATTCATAGTCATAGTAACACTAAACTCAGTTGTGTATTGGTTACTTATAGACACCAAAGGCAGATTGATTGTTTGCTCTTGCCATTTGCTCAAGTACATTTTGCATAACTTGCCTGTGATGGTTGTCAGGGTCACAGTTTCCAAGGAAACTAGTAACTGCCTCAGCCACTTCCTTATTGGAGAGAACATCCCATAAGCCATCTGTAGCCAAAATCATGACATCGTCAGCCCCATGCTCAAACTGCTCCAAGTTGTACACTCTCACCTGGAAACAGTTTCATTCAAATGCAAATCAATGATCTCTCTCTAACTCCTTTTTAAATATGAATCTTAAATACTTCAAAAAGGTTGACGTTGCACTTCTTATACACTTTTCTTTCTGACTATTTGGCTGAGAACATTCATTCACTCAATCCTCTTCAGATCTATCCTGGTCAGGGTCACCGGTTGAACGCAAACATAATTTTACATGTTTAATGCAAAAATTCAGCTCTTTTATCAATACCAAAAAGTTTTGTTTTTTTTTTCACCAGGTACACTTCTGGAAATGATAAAATTCCACAGCATGACCCAATGCAAGAAGAAGTGTCGGTGGAGTGAGTGTTTTCAAATGCATAGTTCTTGTTTAGGGTGACAGTAAGTCAACATTTTTTCCAAGATCAAAAAGAGAATGTGAGTCTTGCTTCTTGAGTTTGTGTCGGTGAACTGTGGTTGAACTCCACCCATTTGCAATTTGAAGATCAAAAGCTATTCAGATACAGTGCAAGCAGAGAACAGAGAGTACACCATGCTGTCAGGAACTACAGTGCCTGGAGAGAAGACAAGCTTCTTACGGTTAGGTTCACATCTGCTTAAAATTAAATGTGTTTCAAAGGGCTGCCAAGTCATTTACATTAAGATGATCTCATTGTTATCAAGGACATAATTCTGACATCCTGGCAAATAAAAATCAAACTGTGCAACAGGGGGGAAAGAACAGGAAATATGCATAAC
The DNA here is from genome assembly GCF_027579695.1 of Neoarius graeffei. Lineage (NCBI taxonomy): Eukaryota > Metazoa > Chordata > Actinopteri > Siluriformes > Ariidae > Neoarius > Neoarius graeffei. The sequence goes on from NC_083570.1 coordinate 60,493,414, forward strand.
ATTCATTTTATATCCCTTAAAAGACTTTATACATATCTGATGCACTCTATGTATAGAATGAAGTTTAAAAAAAAAAAGAAACTACCTCTGGACTGCAGGATAGAAAAGGTTTAATGGAGATGTCTGTGCCATGAACTTTTAGATCATGATCACCAAATCCTCTGGTAACACCAATAGTGGCCATCACTCGGGCCTGCAAAAGCAGAAGAGTGCTTACAATTCACGACACTACTTCGCTGTTCTGTCATCACTACCTCTGCAGCTCTAGTAGAAGATCCAGGTACAAGAGTTACATTACATCATTACACTCAACTATGACTAAGAAAATACTTATTTTGAAAAAAAAATCATTACTTTCTTTCTGGCTTTGAATCCTATGTTTTAGGATCACTTTTCTGCCACATGTTCACAAGCATGGCTCCTCTCCTCAAATACAGATACTTTTAAAATCTGACATTGCTCTTCTTAGTATGGCTTTTCTCATCAGATTTATCTTGCTGCTCATAGAGAAGAAAGCTGAAAATATGATTTAATGACAGACGTTTAATATCTGTAGTGCACTTTGGAGAAGGTGGTGTTTGGTACTCGATCATATGCAGCTTCCTCCCTTGTCTATCATAATGTACTTAAAATAGCTGGCATGAGTGTATCCCAATACAACACACTTCAAATACTGAGTACTCAAATCAAAATACTTAAAAACATTGTTAAAGTTTATACCATTGCCAAAAATGTTCAAGGAAGTTTCTATACCATATACTGAACACAATATGCTTAGGCATTTTAATACACTCGAAAACCAATCAGGAAATGTAGAATTTTGCACTGAATGTATTCTTAATGTGATATTGCGCTTCATGTGGTCGGGGCAAAACTGATAGGGCCATTAGTAGAGGACCTGGGTTAGATATGTATGCACATAATTTAGGAGAGGATAACTCAACTGTTATGAGCTCATTTGAACCCAAGGAACAACTTGGGATGTATGCCAAAATAGCTATCCAGGGTGAACAGCTTGAAAATTACCAATCCAAGATGGCTGCCGGTAGTCATATTCCATCCATCCATCCATCCATCTGTTATCTGTAGCCGCTTATCCTGTTCTACAGGGTCGCAGGTAAGCTGGAGCCTATCCCAGCTAACTATGGGAGAGAGGCGGGGTACACCCTGGACAAGTCGCCAGGTTATCGCAGGGCTGGTAGCCATATTGAAAATATAAATTTTTGAACCACTCACTACAGAAGTATGTTGGGTATGGGGAATCCATTAGTGACATCATTTTCATGATTGAAGAAAAAGGGAACAAGCTATGGTCAAGGACAAGGTAAAAAAAAAAACACACCAAAAATTGGCCAAAATTGCAGTTTCACAGAAAACATGAGAAAAACAGAATAACCCTACCTCAAACATGAAATCATGGAATTGGGAGACCTATGCACATAATTTAGGAGAGTAAAAGAAAGTAAGCATTTGATTAATATAAAGAAATTCTCATCTCATCTCACTATCTCTAGCCGCTTTATCCTGTTCTACAGGGTCGCAGGCCAGCTGGAGCCTATCCCAGCTGACTACGGGCGAAAGGCGGGGTACACCCTGGACAAGTCGCCAGGTCATCACAGGGCTGACACATAGACACAGACAACCATTCACACTCACATTCACACCTACAGTCAATTTAGAGTCACCAGTTAGCCTAACCTGCATGTCTTTGGACTGTGGGGGAAACCGGAGCACCCGGAGGAAACCCACGCGGACACGGAGAGAACATGCAAACTCCGCACAGAAAGGCCCTCGCCGGCCACGGGGCTCGAACTCGGACCTTCTTGCTGTGAGGCGACAGCGCTAACCACTACACCACCGTGCCGCCCTATAAAGAAATTGTATTTTCAAATCATACTATTATGATCAATGGAATGTTAACTTAAAGTGAAAAATACAAAACAAAACGTATTACTTTGGTAGGTAGAAATATATTGAGAGCCTAAATGTTTAACAGCCAACAATACAACTTTTAACATCACATTATTACTGTTTATGTGTCACTTAAACCAGGGTCAGGAACATGAACAGTAACACAATAATAATACTGTAATACCAGCGGCCATCTTGGATTGGTAATTTTCAGGCTGTTCGCCCCGGATAGCAATTTTGGCACACATCCCAAGTTATTCCTTGGGGTCAAATTAGCCTATAACAATTGAGTTATCCTCTTCTAAATTATGTGCATACATGTCTAAGCCAGATCCTAGACTACATATCCATACCTGTTATAGACAAGATGTCTTATGTTTTCTTGACTGACTTGTATTTTTTGGGTGATCCCAGTCAAGAAAGTGTCACCCTCAGTGATCAGATTTAACAAACCCTTTCAACCCTAATGTCCCTTTCTATTAGATGCTATCATGTTCATAAGAACCTACAGTATATGTTTTGTTAATTGTGCTTCTTATAGCTTACATTATCATCGATCTTCACTGCTGCATAACAATGGCTATAGTTCCAGCTGTAGATCCAGGAAAGTCCCAGTCAGCCATAGCAACTAAAGAATGTCCCTGTTATTAGATCCATCTTTTGGTCTGACTACAAAGGACAGACCTATAATGTTGTCATCAACAGGCCTCATACCTTCTTCCCCTCTCCAAAAACCAGTGGAAACTTCAGGTCATCCTCCTGCACAGTTTTATATGCCCTGCACAAAGAAAGAGCACTTTAATGAGAGCACTTTGATGCCGGTGTACTGTATAATCACCCAAAGTGTAGACATAACTTGATTTTAAGCATGGCAAAGCTAAATTATGTATTAAAACAGGAATCACACAAAAAATGGATATTATATTTATGTTAACTGGATATATTTTGTCAAACTAACAACATATTTCATGTGATATTTTGCACAACTGCATCATGTGCCAGTGTCTATTTCAAGTCAGTGTAACCAGCATATGCATTTGTCTTTCCCTCACCTCCTCATTTCAGTACTTTATTAATGTTCCACACTGCATTTGGTTGCCCATCTGGCCACGAGAATATGGCCTATCAGGCTGACCAGACATTAGGTGTCTATTAACTGGGAATAGTTTGACGATTTGGCTTAACTGGAGTTTAATAAAATACAAAAACACATCACATAATCATCCCGATGCCTGGGTACACTCTGGCCAGCTCACTATGTAATGTATCACATTATATGCAGTTTCAGTATAAAATCTTTCACAAATCCAACAATTATCAACATTTTGACAAATTCCCTTGTAATACTTCTAAATATGGATATGAATAATGTTTGTTCTGAACAAAGAAAAAATAATAATTTGGAGAACAAGTCGATTAAAAATATTTCCACGCTAGTAAATGCGATTTGTACATTGTATCAAAATAAACTGACACATATCTCACAAGGACACATCTTCATATTTCTGGCAGGAAACATGCTTTTCAGGGACATCACCATGATGTGATTGTGCCAAATGGGCGGAGCTAAAGCTAAAGGTGCCAAGTTGAAAGTATCGCGGTGATTGTAAGTGGATAAAATCAGTGAAATAAACATATTGCTGCCGAGTATTAGACATTTTTAATGCCTACAGTTTAAAAGTTGGTGTGTTTCACATGCAGCTGTTGAATATCTGGAAAAGTGATTGATGTGACCAAAATCTTCATTTTCATCTGTATTGTCTTGCCTTAAATCATAAATTTAAACACAGCTACAGTCTGCTCATGTGATCGAGAGAAAATGGAAATTTTCACATGTCTATTACAGAAAGTCAATTGGCCAGACCTGATAATAATGCATAATATAATGTACACACATATAATACACATAATATATGCATTAAGACAATGAACACACTGGAAGCAACCACCCCATACAATTATGTGTATTAAGTGTGAAATATCCACTTACCAGCCTTTCATGCTGTAGTCTCTGTACAGCATTCTCTTTCCAACCTCCTTCTTGCAAACTGTTCTAGGGAACTCCAAGTGTGTGAACTCATTTCCCAACAAGTGAGGCTGCATATAAGCCTGAGTGTAAAAATAGTAAAAGTATAAAGGCCATGGGTTTTACTTATCTTTTTTGTTCTACAGTCAGATGAACTTGAATCAATTTACAGTATGCTCTAATAGTTCTGGGATCTTAAAAAAAAAAAGTATTGTATCAAAAAGAAGTAGTAGATAGTAGAAAAATATTCAGATTTAACATTTTTTTACAATCATTTTCACACTTGTCTCAATACCATGTTCACTTTTTCAGCATATCCATAGACGATGTGAGCTAAACTGAGAATACTTTTGCATTGCTTGCATACAAAATGCATTCAGTAACCACTTCTTCCAAAAGTCATAAATACCTCTCTGTCAATATTCACCACCAACAAAATTCTGTACAATTGGAACAGTTTTTGCAGATATTTAGATACCCTGTTCCAAACAGTTAACTTTCAGTTGAAAAGCTAACAAAAATTAAATCACTTCAGATGGAAATATGCTGCATTCCAACAAATGAAACTACTGTAAAAGCATGAATTTTGAAGCTGTCAGATTAGGCTGATGTTAGTTGAAAGTTAATTCAGTTTATTTGCAGCCTTGTTACTATCTGTACAAAAGTCGTCATGTTTACAGTATATTTCATATTTGCACATGTGAAATATAAAAAATTCATCACATTTTTACTCAAAAGTCAGTGGATGGATAGGCTGTTTCAACTAAAGACCAGGTGTTTCTGTTTGTGCCCCATTACCACATATACAAAAGGAGCCATCTTTGGATTGCCATTTGCTTTCCTTATGTAGTTGTGTATATGAGTAAAATGGATGTAGCAAGAGGCAGAGGAAGAAGACATCAATGCAGAAGAGCTAGAAGAGTTGTTTCTGATGAAATCAGAGCCACAGTAATCGATCATGTGGTAAATCATGGTTTGTCCTTGAAGGATGCAGGTCTGAGGGTTCAACCAAACTTACCTCAATACACAGTGGCATCAATAGTGAAGATTTTCAGGCAAACCAACAGGTACCATACAGTATTCTGACTAAAGGCATCTGATTGATATGTATATACATATCCAGTTGTAGTACTGTAATTTGACATAGTGTCTTTGGCTCACTACAGTAGGACACAGAGGTTACCTCCCACAGGGGGAAGGGGAAGAATACCTTACGCCTCAACAGGAGGATGCAATAGTTGATGAACTGTATGAAAGCCTTTCAGCAGAGAGGCAGAATTTACCAGTATTTGTGATTGTATGGGACAATGTGGCCTTTCATCACTCTCGCCAGGTCACAGAGTGGTTTACAGCCCATTTCAGGATGATGTCATTATTCCTGCCACCCGATTGAAGAATTTTTTTCTGCATAGAGATGGAAGGTTTATGACCACTGCCCACATGACCAGATGTCCCTTTTAGGTGCAATGGCTGCTGGTTGCATGGACATAACAGTGGAGGACATCCAGGGCTGGATAAGGCACTCAAAAATATTTTTTCCTCAGTGTATGGCAGGAGAAAGCATTTGGTGTGATGTTGATGAAAATTTCATCTGATGTCACTGTTGGGGTGTTGAAAGTCACGGCGCACCACACATTCAGGAGAAAAATAATCCATTAGTGTTAACATAATTTTGACTAACCCTGTGTGTGTGTGTGTGTGTGTGTGTGTGTGTGTGTGTGTGTGTGTGTAGGATGCAGTTTGAGTGTTGGGTCACTGGTGGACAGAAACATGACAATGATTTTAAAACAAAAATGCCAGTTCTATCAAAATACTAAAGCTGTACTACAGAATACTGCACCATAGGACTGAAATGCTAGTCGAATTACAGGTGATATCAAACAAATTTTTACCATTCTCAAGCATAATCTTTGTTTTCCTAAAGCTTTGTCATTCAAATATCAAGCAAATGGTATTCAACTTGTACAATGCTATAAACATCCTTAGACAAATCTCCCTATTACTGGTAGTATGGTCAAATAACAAAAAGAATCAATAACATTAAATTCCTCAAAAATTGCCTTACATCATATACTGCAGATGATCATGTAATGTTTCTGCATGGAACTTCTCGATCAGAGTTGACGCTGTTCTTTCATTCTTACCAAACACTGAAGTCTCTGTCTTTCTGTCTCTGGAGTGAAGGCACTTGACACTGGGATGATTTCCCCACTACGTAGAATTATGGCCCTGGCAGAGAAAACAGAAAACACAACTGTTCCTGGGGGAAAATTTTAAAATGTTAATCTGAATGGCCACTGAACTCATCAAACTTGGCTTTGTGTGAGTGGAACGTGAACATTTTACATCTGGATATTCCTTTCATACTCTAAGTATCTGTGTGTGAGTGCTGTGACAATGGACCAGCTCAGATCACGCTGATGGGAATGTATTAGTGTTACCTGTGTTTGTCCTAACCCTATTATTTTTCTGTACTCTGTTTTCTGTGAGTGACCTTCTACCCCACACAACTGCTTACTGTAGCTCAATGTAAACTAAGATAAATGAAGGTCATATGGTGCAAGATGTACCAGGCACAGGATAAGAATGTGTGCAAGAATAAGTGCTTCAGGATCCACCCATTGCTATAGTGTGTGATATTGTGGCTGAACATGCCAGTAGTTGCTACAATGAATTTTACTATAATTTGACTCCATGCTTTGTTGCTGATTTATGAAGGAACTAAGGATTACCAGATACAATTCTAACAAAACCCTTGGCATTATATAAAGCAAGGCTATATTGGTCTCAGATCAGCAGAATGGGCAATACCATCCTCCTCAGTATCCCACAAATTTAGGGAAAGAGGGCAACAGACATTTGACTGTTAGAGAGCAACTGGTAATGCTCAGCAGCAATTAGCTTACATGAGTTTATAAGTTTACTTACATGATGCAAAATATAACGAGCCTTACCTGCTGTCTCCTGCATTGGCCACATAAAGCTTCCCCAACAAGTATACAACCGCTAAAGCTGTACACCCTCCAGAGATATCATACACACACTTCTCTCGGCCAATATGTTTGTCCTGCAGGTGCACAATCCCATAATAATAAAAATATTAGTTAATAATATTAGCAAATCTCCTTACAATGAACCAGTGTGTGCAAGAGTCTAAGCATCTGCAAACAATACAAACTATGTCTGCCATCTAGTGGCTGTACCCATGTAACCTACAGCTATATTTACTACTTGAAAGGAGGGGAAAAAGTTAGAGTTAAAATTTTCTATATTAATTCATCTTAATGTTCTTAACCAATATTTAAACAGCTCTAAAATACAAAGTTAAAAAACTTAACTGATCACAACCTTAGGTATGTCCTTGTCTTTAAAACATACCATCTCTTTGAAAGCATTCTCAATTGCCCCAATCACCAGGCTCTCCTGCTTCACTTTCTTCTCCATGAGGAACCGTGGAACTAGTGTGTTGGGTGAACCTGGTGCTCCCGCAGCACCCCTCAGTGACGTGACTCTGGACAGCACTCGCTGTGATGAACCTCCACTCGGGTGAACGTGCAAGCTGGTCTCTTCACCAAGAAATGTAGGGGGCTGCAGTGAAGGTTTCTGCAGGATTTCCAGCACACTCTGCAGCTGCTCCTCAATGTGCAGATGTAGGAGCTTGGACGCAAAGATGGCAGCACCTGAACCAGCATGGCCATCAAAGAGTGCCCAATAGTGGAAATACAGATCTTCCTCTTCATGCTTAATGCAAGTACATAACACAAGCATATATTAATACATACAGTGATGTATATCTACATTCACCATACAAAAAATGTTCATTTGTGAAATGAATTTGTTAAATAGAGAGTGCAATATGACACAGCGCTTCAAAGTAAAAAAAAAAAAGTCCCAGATTACACCTTGTTCTTCATTTATGCTTGACACAAACATATACACACATACCACTACACTGAATGTAGACAATGTCAGAAAATGCATAGGTACAGAAGTCTGCAGATGTTCATTAGCTTTGTAAAAATGCTAGTTTCCCTTTGTAACAAAGCCATATATTTGGGATATTGTATAATAATATTTTATAATTATAATACAATTTTATTATTCAATATAAAGCATAGCTTTTGGAATTATTAAATAAACTTGTTAGATGTAAAATGCTCCTTTTCCATGTGCTATTTCACCTTATTTTATTAAGTAAAGCATTATGCAAGTCTTTATTTGTTACTTTCACTTATGATTGGATTAAAAAAGTAAAGTAAGTCCAAAGACATGAGGTGTAATACCAGTGGAGCTGAGCTTGTTAAGGCACTCACCAAGCTCTCCTGAATGAGAGAATCCTCTTTTGAATCCAGAGATTCTCTAGTCGGTAGTGAAGCTCGTCTCCTGTTAGTGGGAGTGTAGCTTGGACTGGCGGGATCTGCAGGTCTTTTCCTCAGCTCCACCACCTCACAGCAGGCATGGTCTTCATTCAGAGCACTCTTACCAGCATTAATCACCCTAAACAGATACAACGATAATTAACAGTAACACAGCAGATTAACAACATTTACATTTAGTCTACATTTGCAAATGCAGTTTTAATAACATGATCAATTCCTGCAATTTAATTATTTAAATAATTCACTTTTTCTATCACTTTATCATAAGGACGAAGTTTTACAAATTATATTTCATGAAAACCAGTTACTGGGATAAAATCCCAGTGAAAAGAATGAGAAAACTTCATGTAACCTGGCCATTTTAAGGCAGGGTGTCAATTATCCGGCCCTAGTGCCAAATGCGTCTCGCAGATAGATGTTAACTGTTCCGTCGCATCTCAGTTACAATATATTTTAGGTGGCCTATCATCATTTTCCTTTCAGCTGATGGAAGCAGCACGCTATGCTAACACAGTTAGCTAAAATGTAAGAGCCTTTTTTCCCCCGTCTGACTATACCAGCTTGTTCCTTAGCAAAATAATATTTAGTCATGGCTACATAAAAAAAGCACAAAGTTAGCAGTGTTGACAGAACTTAACAGCCAGAAACCACTAAGCATGGAAAACCTTTCATGAATTCTTAAAATAGTCTTTAATTGATATGGACTGCCAACCAACTATAAAAAATAATAAATTATGATTAGATTGTCCAATTACTTTTGGTCCCTGAAATAAAATAAAAAAGTAATTTAATTACTACATTGTTCACCCATTTTGGATGTAAATTTCTCAAATTAAAGCTGAAAGTCTGCACTTTGAGCTCATATTCATTATTTAAATTAATTTAACTTCAATACTCTGATAGATATTTTTGACACATGTACTTAACGAAGTCTAATCTGTATCCCTTTGAAAAAAGTTCAGACAACCCTGTTTTAAGTTATTTAGAGGAAGTCCTTCATAACAGTTTAACTTTTATTGAGATTATATTACAGCATAAAAAAACTAATCTGTGGTGGGTTTCCCAAAAGCCTCTTAATGCTAAGAGCATCTTAACTAGGAGAGAGAGCGTTCATTGTGCTGCTCACTCTTCCATTTAACGATGATCTTTGTGCTATACGATGCTTTTAGAAAACTCGGCACTGATTTGTTTAAAAAGGAAAACAAATCTTGTAAGATTATTGCTGTAATTCTTCACATTCTCAAAACAACTTCTCTCCTTCTACGGCATATTGTACTTGGAACTGAAATAGAGCCATTCTTCCCCCTAACTGTACATTGATCAGTGACCCAGTTACTTTGGACTAATATATAAAAGCCCCGTCTCTTACCTCAAGGAGAAAAAGCTACTGACCATACTCTCTTCACTTTACAAACTCATCTTGATTTCATTATCACTGGCAGGGCAGATCGTATTACATAACTGACTAAAGATCTAAAGCATTCTGGGCTCCAGACAGGAGCTTAGGACCAGAGAGAAGACATTACCATGTTGCACTACACTGTTTATATAATGTTTAAAAAAAAAGTGAGGAGGATTTTTGTTAATAAAAGTTAGAATGACGTCTTTGTCACTGAATATTACATAAACAGGGAAGACTGATCCAACTGCATGTGACTGAGAAAGCTGCTGGTATATAAATGGGTGACAAATTAATTGAAAACAAACAAACAAACAAACAAACAAACAAACAAACAAACAAACAAACAAACAACAACCAAAACCCACAAAGTATCCAAATTGTCCAATAGGTTTTCAACTGGGTTGAGATCTCATTAAACAATTCAGTGACCATTCATAGCCTTTGGCTGAGGGCACTGTCATCCTGGAAGAGAGCACTCCCTTCAGGATAGTTAGAAATGCTTCATCATTGGATAAAGCTGATCAAATATATTAACTCTGGATAGCTTTGCAGTGACTCTGCAAAATTTTATCTGCAAAGTTTTTATTGATTCCCCTCCCCCCCAGGAAAAAAAACAAAAAACAAAAACTTATGTATGCATTTGCAGCTTTTAAGGATTCACTAGCATTAAGTCAGTCAATATATTGATCATTCCATTCACTAATGGCTCTATTAAAGCAACACAGTATTTGTAGCATAGTATTATTGCCTGCCCAAATAGGGTTTTAGTGTGGCAGATGCTTACAAGTTCAAAATGCCTGCACTGACGTTCCTCTGGTCTGTTGCTTCTGACAGTGATGCAAATTAATCCCATGTAGCCTTGTGCAGTATATATTAGTTCAGATTTCAGAACTTTGATACATCACGTATCAAAAGGTAAAAAGTTGAGAATATAAAATCATTTAAAAATAAAGCTTGACAATAATTTAATTATTTTTTTTTTGTGTGTAGCTCTTTTTAACAATGGACATTGTCACAAAGCAGCTTGACAGAAATATATACATTCACCAGCCACTTTAATAGGAACTTGTTCTTGATTCTAAGATTCCTGTTCTTGGTTGGCAGGAGTGGAACCCAATATGGTCTTCTGCTGTTGTATGCGGAGATGTTTTTCTGTTCACCATGGTTGTAAAGAGTGATGATATGAGTTACTATATCCTTCCTGGGAGCTTGAACCAATCTGGCCATTTTCCTCTGACTTCTCTTATCAACAAGATGTTTCCACCCACAGAACCAGGGGCATTTCTAGCTATTGAAAAGGCCAGGGGCTACGTCAAGTTTTCCTGGGGCTTGTATTTTTTTTTTTTACCCTTTGATGCAAAACATATGCACACCCCTTCTAATGCACAACATGGGTCAAAAATGACCCGCATTCATTTTCCAGGTTATTTCATGCTGACTGAGTTTTTCTTTGCTCTATCTTTTGAAATCAATTTATTTTATGATTGAATATTCCAAGTATTCTTTAAATATCTTGTTTTTAATTACCACAAATCATGAATTTATTTCCTACTTTATGAACAAAAATACTTTTTATATTACTATACATGGGTCATCCAAGTGTGATTTAAAATTAAATGTCTTAATACTATAATAATAATTTGTTTCAAGTAATTACTTTAGCAGTGAATGGGGCCAGTTATTTATTTATTAACTATGTAGTTAGCTAAGCCAACTACAATAAAATTAGCTAACTAAAGTAGAATATGTCAACAGCTAGGTAGCTAATAGTAATTACTTGTAACTTTCTGACAAGTAATCTACTCACTCTCAAGGTAACCTAAACATAATTTTTTTCTAAGGTAATGTTAGAACAATTGAAAAACATTACTTACATGTATCAGATGGGCAAAGGGCGCTGTGCTGAGCTGTGAAATGTCTGACACAAGCACAATTCACAGTTCCCACCAAACGCTGTAGTAAATGCATGCGGGTCGTTTCTGACCCATGTGTGTAAACTTGATGTAGAATTACAAAAGCTGTGCTTGTTCATAACTTAAGAAAGGAAAAATAAAAATGATGATTTGTGCTAAACAAAAACAAGATATTTACTGCATATTTGGAAAAGTAAATGACAAAATGAATTTATTTCAAAAGTATATCATAGAAACACTCAGCCATCCATGAAATAACCTGGAAAATGAATGCAGGTTGTTTTTGGCCCATGTTGTGCATTAGAAGGGTAGTGATACAAAAAGGGTTTTTATTCAAAAAGTAAGAAAGGAAAAAATAAAATAAAGATGTATGATGATCAAAAACAAGTTAATTGAGGAATACCTTGAATACTGAATGATGGAATTAATTTATTGCAAAGATATAGAAGATAAAAACTCAGCCGGGTCACTTTTGACCCATGTTTTGCATCAGAGGGTTAAGGGAAATTAACATAGATAGGTTGGCGAGGTTAAATCTCATTTTACAAGAAATATTATCACCCACACACATTCAAAGATTGTGTCATCTTTATTTGTGATTTTCGCACTGCTCTTTTTAAATTAATGTAGTTCACTTCAGTTTCTGTCTCTTTATTATTAAGTTATTATCAACACCCATACTGTCTCAGGAAACTGAGACATGTGCCAATTGACCATTAAATATCACACGTAAAATTTATCATCAGATTAATAAAACAATATACAGGAAACTATTGGTGTCTACATGAACACAAATTGTTGTTGACCTGTTAAATAAACTTGGTCAGGGCAAATAGACCATTGCTGTAGATATCCATTAAACCAGTCGAACTTTTGAGCTCGCCTGGAACACTAAATCATACAGACCCTACGCTGTAAATTCAACATAACCAGCTACATGGAGCGGTTTCTGTGTATCAACATCATTCTATAGATTACACTGTTGATACATTCTATATATACACCCACGGTCGATGACTTACCATCATCTTGAAAAATTCAACAATAGTGGATTTTTTAAGTCCTCTTCTAACCAGTTCTGAATGTTCTTCTTCTGTTGGCAGTTACCAAAATTTTGATTGTGCACTATGCAGCGCTCAATTATGCCCCCCTGCTTCCCTCGTGTTCCCCCCCTCCATCATCGGATACTGCAAGTCAAGTTCTGATCTGTTTCCGTCAGTTGTTTTCTATTAATCTCTTACTTGTTTTTGAGGGTGAAAATACCCAGGGCTAGGCTCAAAATACCCAGGGCTACAGCCCTGAGTGATAGGGCCTAACAACTCCACAGAACTGTTGCTCATGCTATGTTTTTTGTTTTGTTTTGTACCTTTCTGTGTAAATTGTCAAAACTGTTGTATGCGAAAACCCTAGGAGGCCAGCATTCACACCTATGGACAGTTTAGAGCCACCAGTTAGCCTAACCGCATGTCTTTGGACTATGGGAGAAACTGGAGCACCCGGACGAAACCCATGTAGACACAGGGAGAACATGCAAACTCCACACAGAAAGGCCCTGTCGGCCACTGGGCTTGAACCCAGAACCTTCTTGCTGTGAGACGACAGTGCTAACCATAACACCACCATGCCACCCAAATTTTACATATATGAATTAATAAATTTATCCTTAATAAGCAAGCCTGAGTTGACAGTGGCATAGAAAAACTCCCTGAGACAACATGGGGAAGAAGGACTCAAAAAGGAACTCATCCTCATCTGGATGACAGGTGATAGCTGGGTTATATTATACAGAACTGACTTCCATAACTGCGTGCAATATGGTTAAAAAAAGTATATTTCATTATAGTTTCAATATGAAGTCTAAAGTAGGATAATAATTTTAGACAGAGGTAGTAAGTAGTAGCAAAAAGTAGACAGTCATAGGATATAGTGCTCTGTATATATGCGCGCGTGTGTGTGTGTGTGTGTGTGTGTGTGTGTGTGTGTGTGTGTGTATAAAACCTGGATGACGTGATGCACAGCAGCAATGCGCACCTGGCCAAATCTTCTCTAACAGCCTACAGCTGGTTATACTCATACAATCAAAACAAGCTAAAGCACCTTGTTATAACAACAACAACAACAAGCATTCTGATGATGATGATGATGATGATGATGATGATCATCATCATCATCATCGTTGTTGTTGTTGTTTATAACAGAAAAATTATAAACTATTAATAAATTATTATTGTTGTTGTTTATAACAACAACAACAAATGATGATGATGATGATGATGATTTTTATTTTATTTTTATTGAATTGCAACAGTACAATACAATGGACAACCCAGGCAGCGGCGCTGATTTCGGGTGCCATAAATATACATCGGGTCAACATTAACATGATGATGATGATGATCATCATCATCATCTTCATCATTATTATTGTTGTTTATAGCAGAAAAATTATAAACTATTAATAAATTATTATTATTATTGTTGTTGTTTATAAAAACAACAAGCATTATGATGATGATGATGATGATGATCATCATCATCATCATCATCATCATCGTTGTTGTTTATAACAGAAAATTATAAACTATTAATAAATTATTATTGTTGTTTATAACAACAACAAGCATTATGATGATGATGATCATCATCATCATCATCATCATTATTGTTGCTGTTGTTGTTTATAACAGAAAAATTATAAACTATTAATAAATTATTATTGTTGTTGTTGTTATTGTTGTTGTTGTTGTTGTTTACAACAACAACAGCAATAATAATAACATTGTAGTAGTTGTTTGCGTATATTGAACATTTCCCTGAAAATAAATCACGGTTGTGGAAGCCTAGCTAGAATCGTGCTGCTCCAGCCCTCTCCTGCACATTTTAACCTCATGAAGAATGAGATAAACAGCTGATGAGACGCGTCAGGTGCATTGCAGAGAAACCATCCCAGCCTGGAGCGCTGAGGGAAACTGATGAGCGCCTGCTCTTACTCACTCTGCATAGCCAGTGGACCAGGGCAGTCGCTCGCCTTCCTTGACGTGCAGAATCGGTCTGGAGATGTGATCAGTCAAACACTCCAACTCCTCCGCACACAGGCCGAGGAAATCGGGTCGACAGTACGGGAATCTGGGCGGTAGATTTGCACCGCTGTCCTTCTCATTCTCCTCACTTGCACCACCACCAGAAGCCATGATGCCGCCGATCATGTGGGAAACGGCGGATCTCATCCGTGTCAGCATGGTGACAAATCAGATATGAGATATAGCTAGTGGAATGTGTTCAAAGCCGCTGTTTTACGCCACCGTAAAAGGCTTCACACACAACACTGGCAGCCTGTCAACTTCATTCAGATCCTGCAGCAGACAGTCAACGCGGAACTGAACTCCTACTGGATGACGTCATGACGTACCCAATCTGCCCGCAGTCCACAAGGTGCTCTGAGCTTCCTGACTTATCAGCAGTTGTCCCACGCCTTTTCATCACTTCTTCCTGTATATTTTACTGTATGTTGTCAGGGTGTTTCAAAACAAAAACAGACCTATACAATGCCTCCAGAAATTATTCACACCACTCCCTAATAATAATAATTAGTTCTCATCTCATCTCATCATCTGTAGCCGCTTTATCCTGTTCTACAGGGTCGCAGGCAAGCTGGAGTCTATCCCAGCTGACTACGGGCGAGAGGCGGGGTACACCCTGGACAAGTCGCCAGGTCATCAGGGCTGACACATAGACACAGACAACCATTCACACTCACACCTACGGTCAATTTAGAGTCACCAGTTAACCTAACCTGCATGTCTTTGGACTGTGGGGGAAACCGGAGCACCCGGAGGAAACCCACGCGGACAACATGCAAACTCCACACAAAAAGGCCCTCGCCGGCCACGGGGCTCGAACCCAGACCTTCTTGCTGTGAGGCGACAGCGCTAACCACTACACCACCATGCCGCCCATAATTAGTTCTATCTTTAATAAAATTAAATATATTTTCCTCAGAAATATCCATCCATCCATTATCTGTAGCCGCTTATCCTGTGCAGGGTCGCAGACAAGCTGGAGCCTATCCCAGCTGACTATGGATGAGAGGCGGGGTACACCCTGGACAAGTCGCCAGGTCATCGCAGGGCTGACACATAGACACACAAACAACCATTTCACACTCACATTCACACCTACAGTTAATTTAGAGCCACCAATTAGCCTAACCTGCATGTCTTTGGACTGTGGGGGAAACCGGAGCACCTGCAGGAAACCCACGCAGACACGGGGAGAATGTGCAAACTCCACACAGAAAGGCCCTCGTCAGCCGCTGGGCTCAAACCCAAGACCTTCTTGCTGTGAGGCGACAGTGCTAACCACTACACCACCATGCCACCCCTCCTCAGAAATATTTGAAGAATTTTTTTTTTAATTGCTTAATTGACAAGTATTCACCCCTTTAGTGTGAACTGTCATTTTGGGTAGTGGTGGCTCAATGGGGTAAAGCTCGCTTGTTTTGGGAAAACTGGTGACTCAAGCATCAGCACTGCCAAGCTGCCACACTGTTGGGCCCTTGGGTGATGCCCTTAACCCTATTAGCTTAATCTGTCCACATCAATCCCACAGAGAAGTGGGAGAAAATGATATCAGAAGAAGTGTGAACTGTCATTTTGCAGCAGTTGCAGATTTGACTTGTCTCTGGTGTGTCTCTACAAGCTCTGCACATTTTGATTTTGGCATTTTCTTCTGTTTCTCAATGCAATTTTTTTCTCCAGCTCTGCCAAATCAAATGGAAAATGTTGAACAGTAATTTTCAGGTCATGCCACAGATTTTCAATTGGCCATTCAAAAACACAAACCACATTTTACTTTTCCAAGTCATTCCTTTGTAGTTTTTGCCTTATGCTTTGGCTCATTGTCCTATTGGAACATATTTTTTGCCCTAAATGCAGATGTCTGGCTGACTCAACTGAAACTCAACAATTTGCTTGTATTTGGACCCATCCATATTGCCTGTGATGGCAACAAGCTTTCCAGTTCTTTTTGTTGAGAAACAACACTAGAGCTTGATGCTACAACCACAATGCTTGATCACAGGAATGGTGTTACCTCAGTGTTGGGCCATGTTTGGATTGCACCAAAACATTATGCTTTGGCTTTAGATCAAGTGGCTCAACTTTAATCTCATCAGACCACAAGATCTTTCTTTTTTTTTTCTCCCAAAATCTCTCATATTTTCTAACATGGCCTTCCTCAGAAGTGGCTTTCTTCTGGTCACTCTCCCATAGATGCCAGATCTGTGAAGAGCTGATGACATTGTTAAGGTCTTCACAGTTTCTCCTATTTCAGCTAGTGAGCTCTGTAACCCCTTCAGTGTTGTAGCTGGACTCTTGGGCACTTATTGGCCTGACCTCGGTAGTGTCTGGGTTGTACCATTTTTTTTCCACTTTGTTATAATGGATTTTATAGTGTTCATAAGAAGGTTCAAAGCTTTGCTGATGTTTTAATAACCTTCTCCACCTTTCTTCCCCCTAGCTACTTCATCTTGAAGCTTCACAACAGTTGGTCTTCATGACAGCAGAACTGATCTGATCTGACAATTTAGCTGTGACATTAAATGCTTGTCCTAATATAGACTGCTAAAAGGAAAGGGGGTGAATACTTATCAATTATGCAGGGTTTTTAAAGCATCTCATCTCATCTCATTATCTCTAGCTGCTTTATCCTGTTCTACAGGGTCGCAGGCAAGCTGGAGCCTATCCCAGCTGACTACGGGCGAAAGGTGGGGTACACCCTGGACAAGTCGCCAGGTCATCACAGGGCTGACACATAGACACAGACAACCATTCACACTCACATTCACACCTACAGTCAATTTAGAGTCACCAGTTAACCTAACCTGCATGTCTTTGGACTGTGGGGGAAACCTGCAGGGAATCGGCCGTCAGGCTTCTGTCGCATGTCCCAGACCCGGTGAAATGTAACTGAATTGTCTTGGCTAGCCCTAAGGGTCCCATCTGCATCTCATCATTGCTGAGGAGTGTGCTCCCATCACCCAATCAAGCATCCAGCCAGAGCAGGTCATGATATATTTTTTACCATATTAACATGCCATTGTTGTGAGTTATGCCTGATGTCAAGACTCTCGTCTCTGCGAGCCTACCACACAGATTTAATACTTGTCATTTTTAGGGCATATCTAACATGTGTTTTCTTTCTCTCTCTCTTCCCCCCCCCCAATCTGTCCCTCTGAGTTACATGTTGGTCCTGGGATTGAGATGCTGGCCTCTTCTGCCCCTCGGACCTGCTTGATCCATCATGGTGCCCTGTGTCTGGTCGGAGTTTTATCGCATCGCTCCTGTGAAGGACGGCCCCATGAGGATAGTTGAGGGTTATACCTGGAGGATGCTCTTGACTCTTACAGTAATGCTTTTATGGCTGAGGACTACAGTTGTCTTGCTAACTTTAGGACTGTAGTTGTCATGAACAGTTTTGCACTCAAGTTTCCATCAATGAAGAGTTATAACATCAACGAAACTGTCCTCATGTTAAAACTGTTAATATTATAGTCAGGCTGTCTGTTGTTGCCCAAATGAGGATGGGTTCCCTTTTGAGTCTGGTTCCTCTCGAGGTTTCTTCCTCATGTCGTCTGAGGGAGTTTTTCCTTGCCACCGTCGCCACAGGCTTGCTCATTGGGGATAGATTAGGGATAAAATTAGCTCATGTTTTAAGTTGTTCAAATTCTGTAAAGCTGCTTTGCGACAATGTTTATTGTTAAAAGCACTATACAAATAAACTTGACTTGAAACCGGAGCACCCGGAGGAAACCCACGTGGACAGCATGCAAACTCCGCACAGAAAGGCCCTCGCCGGCCACAGGGCTCGAACCCAGACCTTCTTGCTGTGAGGCGACAGCGCTAACCATTACACCACCGTGCCGCCGTTTTTAAAGTATTTTTATAATAATTCTTATAGCATCTAAATACTTTATTTAATTTTAGATAGTGAGCAGAAAAATATCCCACTGTAATATACTTTGATCTTGTTATACAGCAAACAGAGAAATAATCACTAGGGAATGAATACTTTTTGGAGGCACTGTATATGAACATTCTGATGTTTTTTACAAGGCAAATAATTTTCATCTCACTCTGAGTGTGGACCATGTAAGGTTTATGGCAATAAGCCAGGCCACCATTTGCTCATAGTCTTTGTGTAATCTAGGTGTATTTAACTGCATTTCTGTATCACACCAGAATATTAATCAATCTTCAGTAATCACTTTATCCTGGTCAGGGTCATGGTAGATATAGAACCAACCCCAGGAATACTGGGCATGAGGCAGAATACACCCGAAATGGGATGCCAGTCCATGATAGGGCACCATGCACACACATTCACACCTAGGGGCAATTTAGTGAAACCAATTCACCTACCGACATGTTATTGTGAGCAAAGAGGGAAAGCAGAGACTTGGTTGGACCTGTGAGGCACCAGCTCTACCACCATGCCACCCATGCCAGAATAGTTATTTCTAATTTAGTTGAAAGAAAGCTCTGGGGTTTTTTAACCTGGGCCCCAATTTCCCATCTCTTTGCATCCAAATATTTACTAGGGACAAAAACAGTTCAAATTGGTCCAATCTTGTGTTAGAACACTATAATTGGCAACAGCAAAAGAATGACACAATGTAATTCTGTGGGGCAATCATCTGCGTCAAAGTAAATCACTTCGTTTCAGTTATTATTCACTGAGCCTGAGGTGGATAATTGTTTTAGTATAAATACATGGGTGAATATTTTTTAAAAATTGCAAAAAAAATATCAGATTAAAAAAATAATTTCTTTCAAACTTCAAAAGTGGCATGCAAATGTAATAGCGGCGCGGCACAGACTTGTGTCACTTATCTATGCCGACTCACATAAAATACTTTGTTTTGAAATAGACCACATAAATCACAATCCCACCTTACCTTTGAATAGTTGTAGACCAAACTTCGAAGCATCTTTAGTGCTTTTAGGAACAGCATTTTCTTTCATAATTTGTAATGCTTCCTCACAGTGACAAAGCGATTGGCCACCATTTTGGCAAGTTGCTTGAAGTGATTATCGAAAAATGGGCTGTAATTTTTGACCAATCAGCACGCATGATTTTCTATAATCACCTGCGTTTTTATACTAAAATGTTATTATAGGTGTCTGACAACATGGAAAAGATCCCTACAGAGATAGACCTGTGTCTGTATACAGTACCTCAGTAACTGTAAAGTAACTAGAGAAAATTATTGTTTCTATAGACTTTTCTCTTTCTCTGGTCTCTGAAGCAGCACTTCATTCAGTGCCTGTAATCAATTATCGCACAGGGGCTGGTTTCTGATGTTTAAGGCCATGCTACCACCGTTGGACTCATGGGCAAGGTCCTTAACCCTATCGGCTCAACCTATCAACAACAACCCCACATAGAGGTGGAAAAAGAATGCAAGAAGTTGTTAACTGTGGGAATTATCACTTTGATTATCAACATCACCCACATCCATGTAAGCCTCAATGACATCCCTTCCCTCAACTAATTTTTGTCTGATCTTAAAATTAAGTGGTGAAATAATTGCTGATTAATAAAGTGATATTACAGTGTTCTAAATTTCTTGTTTTTGATGTTTTCATTACATCTTTAATGTCAGTATGTAACCTTCCTTTTTAAGTAGTCAGGTCATGTCTTTCACAGAACTAATGGAAACATAAAAACAAGTTAAAAGTTATTTCTGCATGAATTACTGAGAAAACATTGGCCAAGAGCATTTTCTCTGTTTTTTTTTTCCAAACAATAAATGTCATATAGGTTTACCTGGCCTTTCTGAAGGTCTTTAATGATAAGCTGCAAGTCTATTTTTGCATCATGTAGTATATGATCAGTAAGTTTAGCTTACATTTTGTACCCAGTGAAGATATTTGAAAAAAGGCTACACATCCACAGGTAACACATGTAGTACATCACCCATGCAGTGTAGTAACACTCTTCCTCCCCTAGCACTTCATATCTCTATCTACTCTTGAGCTCCTTGTCTGTTTTCATTATCAGGAGCCTCAGTCGTAATGGAAACAAAGCCTGTTGTGCTGAGGGGTAAATTTATGGACTCGCACTGTTTCCAAATGCATCTTCTGATGCTGAGTGCTGAGCTCCCAGCTGTGCTTTGGATTTACTGTCTATGGTTATGTTTGTTTTTTGTGTGGTACAAATCTGTTGCCCTGTTTCAAAATATTTGTGCTCTTTCTTTCATTCTTTTTTTTTTTAAATAAGCCACAAGCAGGGGAGGCATGGTGGTGTAGTGGTTAGCGCTGTCGCCTCACAGCAAGAAGGTCCGGGTTCAAGCCCCGTGGCTGGCGCGGGCCTTTCTGTGTGGAGTTTGCATGTTCTCCCTGTGTCCGCATGGGTTTCCTCCGAGTGCTCCGGTTTCCCCCACAGTCCAAAGACATGCAGGTTAGGTTAACTGGTGACTCTAAATTGACCGTGAGTGTGAATGGTTGTCTGTGTCTATGTGTCAGCCCTGTGATGACCTGGTGACTTGTCCAGGGTGTACCTCGCCTTTCACCCGTAGTCAGCTGGGATAGGCTCCAGCTTGCCTGCGACCCTGTAGAACAGGATAAAGTGGCTACAGATAATGAGATGAGAAGCCACAAGCATTTTAGGCTTATTGTATTTACTGCTGGCTTGTTAGTGTATGGGGATTTGACCTAAACCTATTATAGTTGGATGATGTAAACAAACAAACAAAATTATTATTATTATTATTATTATTATAGGTGTCAGTAAACCTACTGAAGTTCAGCAGACTACAAACATGGACTCCCTGAACTACAACTCCCATAACACACAGTGTCCTCTGTCTCCTGCCTACTGAATCACAGCTGACTGTCATTTCCTCAGTCACCTGTCCCTTCATATAAGCTCACCTCTCAAACACACCTTTGCGAAGTATTGTTCTGCTCTCAGTACATACCAAGCCTTGTATCTTTCTGACTGCTCATTTCGATTCTGACCCTCGCTACTTTCTTCTCATTTCTTGCGCTTTGTCATTCCTACACTACATTTTTTGCCGATCACCCGACCCTCGCTAGTTTACTGACTCTGATTCCAGCATCTCAATTTGGCTTTAACGACTTTCTGCAATCTGTCTTCTTCCGTGCATACATCTGTAAGTGCCTGCACCCTCACAGGATACTTCGCCTACATGGATGTAGCGGAGGATTCCAAACAGACTGCTTTAAACATGCAGGGGCGTTTGCTAGGAGAACATCAGCAGATACTCGCTGATCTCAACACCTGGATGGCTCAGCTTGCAATGGTGATGTTGCAGGCTCTCCTAGCGTGCCCCGAGACTCCTCCCAATCCGACGTTGCAACTCCCCACTCCGGAGAAGTTCGCTGGAGATGTCAGCGCATGTAAAGATTTCCTGTTACAATGTTCTTTATATTTCGCCACTATGCCCAGCCTATCTGTTGAGCATAAGATCGCTAAATTCTTGTCTTTTCTCACTGGCAAAGCACTCCGCTGGGCAACTGCAATCTGGAACAAGGGTGGCGAGCAAACTAAATCATATGAATGGTTCCTCTCGCTATTCAAGAGGGTATACGAACCCGAGGAGACAGAGGTTGGAGAGAGCCTACTCGCCAGTTCCCAGGGTAACCACAGTATAGCCAAATACACCCTGGACTTCAGGACACTAGCTGCCGCCAGTGGATGGAACAACCTCGCCCTGAAGGCAGTCTTTCGCCAGGGTCTCCATCCTGAGATCATCAGCGAACTGGCTTGCAGAGATGAGAACCTTTCTCTTGATTCCCTCATAGATCTAGCCATCTGTCTCGACCAGTTGCTTAAGCACCGTCACTCAATTCAAGATTGTGCCAGGACTGCCCTGCTGTTGGAGGACAATGCACTGATGGAGGTATCCCGCACTAGACGAACCCATGCTGAGCGAGGTAGACGATGCAAGGAGGGGTTGTGTTTCTACTGCGGGAGCGCCGAACATAACATCCGGAACTGTCCGATCCGACCAGCCTGTGAGAACCCAGCCGAACAACCTGTGTCCTCCACAAGTCCAGTGAGAAAGCTCTCCTCAAAGTCTTTCCAGTTACCAGCGATACTGAAAGTTGCATCCTCTACTCACACTCTATCTGCTTTCATAGATTCAGGGGCAGAGGGCAACTTTATCAGTCAAGCCATCGTGCAGGAGCTCAACCTTCCCGTCACCCCACTGCACAGTACACTTAGCATCTGGACCATCGATGGAGGACCAATAGGTGACAGGGTGGTCACTTCAAGCACCCAACCTGTGCAGATCCAGGTTGGAGCATTACACAAGGAGCTCATATCTCTTTACATCAACCATTAATCATGACATTATTCTCAGGTATCCCTGACTGCAACTCCACGACCCTCTCATCTCCTGGCAACACAGGGGAATTCTCCAGTGGTCACCTACATGCTTCCAGAGCTGCCTTTCTTGTCCTCAGGTCCAAGTAGCCTCCACCTTTGTGGAGAGCCCTCAACCCAACTCCACTGACAATGTGCCTGACTGCTATCGGGACCTCTCTGAGGTCTTCAGCAAAGGGAAGGCCTGCGGGCTACCTCCACGCAGACCTTATGACTGCACCATAGACTTACTACCAGGTATGTCTCCATCTCACGGTCACATTTATCCCCTGTCCCAGAAGGAACATGCTGCCATGGAGGATTATATACAGGAGGATCTCAAACAGGGATATATTTGCCCATCCAAATTTCCCACATCAGCTGGTTTCTTTTTCTTGGAGAAACATGGGGGCAGGCTGCGGCCCTGCACAGATTACAGAGGTCTAAACCAGGTCACTGGCAAGTATCCATATCCTCTTCCCTTGGTTCCAACAGCACTAGAACAACTACATACCGCCAAAATATTCACGAAACTCGATCTACGCAGTGCATACAACTTGATCCGGATCAAGAAGGGTGACAAGTTGAAAACTGCCTTTAACACCACCGCTGGACACTTTGAATACCAGGTCATGCCTTATGGCCTTTCTTCGGCTCCTAGCGTGTTCCAGTGTTTCATCAATGACATGCTCCAGGACATGCTGGGTAGATATGTCATTGCATACATAGACGACATCCTCATCTACCCATCAGATTTCCAGCTTCACCAGGAACACATCAGAGCAGTCCTCAGGCGACTACTGGAGAACAACCTCTACATGAAGGCTGAGAAGTGCGAGTTCCACCAAAGCAGGATCTCCTTCCTGGGCTACATCATCAGTGCCAGTGGAGTCAGTATGGACTCGTCCAAGGTCTCAGCCGTAACATCCTGGGCAACACCTCGCTCTATCAAAGATCTTCAATGCTTCCTATGCTTTGCAAATTTTTACCGTCACTTCATCCGAAACTTCAGCACTCTGGCAGGCCCATGAATCTTGCTACTAAAGAAAGGTCCCAAGAGTCTATGTTGGAACCCAGTGGCTGAGGAAACCTTCAACTGACTCAAGCAAGCCTTCACGTCAGCCCCGAAATTCCAGCATCTGGATCCTGCAAAACCATTCATTGTAGAGGTAGATGCATCTGACACTGGAGTAGGGGCCATCTTGTCCCAACGTTCTGGGGAGAAACAGAAGCTACATCCCATAGCCTTCTTTTCCAAGAAACTAACCTCAGCAGAGAGAAATTATCTCATCTCATTATCTCTAGCCGCTTTATCCTTCTACAGGGTCGCAGGCAAGCTGGAGCCTATCCCAGCTGACTACGGGCGAAAGGCGGGGTACACCCTGGACAAGTCACCAGGTCATCACAGGGCTGACACATAGACACAGACAACCATTCACACTCACATTCACACCTACGCTCAATTTAGAGTCACCAGTTAACCTAACCTGCATGTCTTTGGACTGTGGGGGAAACCGGAGCACCCGGAGGAAACCCACGCGGACACGGGGAGAACATGCAAACTCTGCACAGAAAGGCCCTCGCCGGCCCCGGGGCTTGAACCCAGGACCTTCTTGCTGTGAGGCGACAGCGCTAACCACTACACCACCGTGCCGCCCCAGAGAGAAATTATGATGTAGGAAATAGAGAGCTGCTTGCAATCAAACTGGCTCTTGAAGAGTGGTGGCACTGATTAGAGGGAGCAACACACCCTTTCACCATCCTTACTGATCATAAGACTCTCGAGTACCTCAGAAAGGCCAAGAGATTGAACCCTCGTCAGGCCAGGTGGGCTCTATTCTTCACGCGCTTTGACTTCACCATCTTGTTCTGTACAGGGTCTAAAAATGTCAAGCCTTATCCAGGGCATTTGGGCCATCCCACCACGAAACAGGTTCCCATCCCATTGTCCCACCACAATGTTTCGTGCAGTCCATCACCTGGGAACTGGACAAAGAAATCAATGCATCACATCCCCAAACCCTGCCAGTCAACCTCCCACCTGGTCTTCTCTATGTGCCAAAGTGTCTCTGCAGTAAACTCATCACCTGGGCACATGCATCTCCTGCCACAGGACATCCGAACAGCCAATGAACCCACCAGATGCTAAGGAACAGGTACTGGTGGGAAAAGATGTTATCAGAAATCAACCAGTTCATCACCGCCTGCTCTGAGTGCACTCAAGCAAAGGTCCCAAGAGCCCCCCCCATGGGCAAATTATGCCCACTACCCATTCCCCAAAGTCTTACCTGGTGATCAACTTTATCACGGACCTACCTCCCTCTCAAGAAAACACCATGATAATGGTAACCATAGACAGATTTTCGAAAGCCCTGAAACTCATCCCACTGCCTGGCATCCCCACAGCCTCTCAAACCACGGACCTCTTGTTCCAGCAGGTCTTCCAGTACTATGGCATCCCAGAAGACATAGTTAGTGACCAGGGACCCCAATTCATTTCCAAGTTTTGGACAAGTTTCATGGAGAGTTTGGAGGTGTCTGTGAGCCTCACTTCCAGCTATCACCCTCAATCCAATGGCCAAGTAGAGAGAGTGAACCAGGAAATCAGCTGCTTTCCCAGAATCTATTGCATGCATAACCAGGGGGACTGGGCACGCTTCCTGCCCTGGGCCGAGTATGCATAAAACTCGCTGAAGCACTCTGCCACCCAACTAACCCCATTTCAGTGCATACTCGGCTACCAACTTCTTAGTAAACCAGCACCCAGAGGTAGGGGTCGCCCCAGAAAGATTGTAGCTCCCGGAGGTGGCTCCTCGGGGGGGGTCTGTCAGTAAACTCACTGAAGCTCAGCAGACTACAAACATGGACTCCCTGAACTACAACTCCCATAACACACAGCGCCCTCTGTCTCCCGCCTACTGAATCGCAGCTGACTGTCATTTCCTCAATCACCTGTCCCTCCATATAAGCTCACCTCTCAAACACAACTTTGTGAAGTATCGTTCTGCTCTCAGTACATACCAAGCCTTGCATCTTTCTGACTGCTCATTTCAATTCTGACCCTTACTACTTTCTTCTCGTTTCTCACTCTTTTTCATTCCTACACTACAGTACGTTGTTTGCCAATCGCCTGACTCTTGCTAGTTTGCTGACTCTGATTCCAGCATCTCGATTTGGCTTTAATGATTTTCTGCAATCTGTCTTCCTCCATGCATACATCTGTAAGTGCCTGCACCCACACAATAGGAAACAGATGTGAAGGAGACTATAGTATTAATAGAAATGCCAATACATTATGTATATGGATATTTTGCATTTATTACACCAATTTATAAATATGCTTGTGGTATTGCACTGAACCATAAGAGGAAAGTGACAATCTGCATTACAGGTTCTGTCAGTAGATCTATTTATGCTGCAGTGTTATAAAGTGAGTTTGCTCTCTAGAATAAAGTGTTCAAGAGTTTTTCAGGAGTTCTTCAACAACTGTGGTGGGTTTCCCAAAAGCCTTTTAACACTAAAAGCTTCTTAACTAGGAGAGAAAGTGTTTATTGTACTGCTTGTTCTACCATTTAACAATGATCTTTGTGCTGCGATGCTTTTGGGAAACTCAGCACTGTTTAGTTAAGGTTTCATAGTTTCTCTTTAGATAACCTTGACATAAAACCTTTAAGGGCCTCCCTAGATAGACAATCAAAAGCAAGAGTGGCTTGTGACCATAAATTTTGCTATGGCAGGATGACGATAAATAACAACATGGCTGCAAACAAAATTTAAGTCTGTCACACTTGACTTACCCTGTAGGCTACTATCTAGTTAATTTTTTTGAGTAGCAGCTAGTTTAGTCAAGTCAAGTCAAGTCAAAGTTTATTTATAAAGCACTTTAAAAAACAACAACAGGGCAGTTGACCAAAGTGCTGACAAAAGGCCCTAAACACGCAAGACTTGAAAGACACACAGGACTTGAGAACAACCATAGAACACATAGGAGAACAATAATAAAATACCAGCACAAGAGGGGGGCAATTTACAGTAGATGGAATATAAATATATTAAAAGAATAAAACAAAATGACAATTTTGCCAATAAAAGATGGGTTAAAAGCGGGATTTCAGACATAGATAGATAAAATAAAACCTCAAAAGCCCTAGGTATATTAAAACAGATGAGACTAAGGTCTTAGAGTTAAAAGCCTGTGCATAGAAATGTGTTTTAAGGTAGGTTTTAAAATCAGACAAGGAGGGGGCCAGGCGGATGTGAAGAGGGAGCTCATTCCAGAGTTTAGGGCCAATGACAGCAAGAGTTTACAAGATTGAGTGAACTTGAACAAACTAACTATTTACACTAATTTTCAATGAGATAACAGGAAGATGTAGTCTGGTCTAAAAGCAGTGCACAGACAACTGGCTGAAGAAAAAAAATCTGTGACATCACGCTGCCACCTCACTGTTTAATTAGCCTCATTTGTGAATAAATTTAGCTCATTGATCTTTCAGATGTGGGAACTTTCGATCTTGGTGTTATTGAAATCAGATGTTAATTTTATAAGCAAGTTGCTGAATTGCACACTAAAGACAATAACAACCTAGCCAGTTATGTAGTTGGCTAGATTAAACTTCAATTTACTGTATAGATACATCTGTAGATGCACTGGGACATATCGTCAGTGATGTTTCCTGAGCAGTGGCTGCTGCTGGTTTTTAAAACAGGGGAAGCCCATTTTAAGCATTCATCATAAAACCTGTAGGCCGGATATCAAAGCATAGAAAGGTGTGCTCCATTAGCATAGTGAACTAGACAACCCCACCTAGTGGCAGAAAGTATTTTTGCTTGTACATTTCATGTTATAGTCTGGCTTGCCAGGCTAGTGCCTCATATCCTTAATCAAAAATATCAAACATCCAAAAATCACTGGCTATTCAACGAAGAGCCTTGAACATCATACCCTGATATGCAACACAGAGTCTTTAACACAACACCCAGCTGTGCAACACATCCTTGAACATCTTCTGCAACAGTCTGGAAATTCATAACCAGGTAGGCTATGCAACACACAGAACCTTGAATATTATACCCAGGTATAACCTATAACACAGAGCCCACCATTCTCTTAACATTACTGAACAATATACACACTTCAGATTCATGAACATTATATGATGCACACTATTTATAGACAAATTCTGCCCTCCGCTCCTTTTCCAGAAAATGGTCTGTGACCCTGTCATACCAGCTGATTGTGCTTTCCAGAGACTTCACCAATTTCTTCTCAATGGCCAGCAGAGCAAGACTACTTAAACGGTGTTGGCCCATTGTATTTTGAGTGAAAGACTTCACTCTTTTTAAACAAGAGAAGCTACGCTCTACTCCAGCTGATGTGGCGCCAATAGTTGCAACTAAAGACAGCAGCTTGTATAGCTGCGGCATTGAACTGTTCTGCTCCATGTCTTTGAAAAACAACAGAGAATCATTCAGCTTGCCCAGAGTGCCCTGCAAGTCAGTGTTTTTGTACCAAACCTGCAGCTCAGACCGTAGTCTCCCTAAATCAAAAAAATGACCATACATTTTCTCAACACTCTGGAATGCTTCCTCTGGAAACACCAGCTTCATTTCATCAAACCTTCCTGGGTTAACCAGTTCAAGGAAGCGCAGACTTTCCAGGTTTGCAAAACAACGAGAAATCTGTTCAATTATGTTATCAAAGATGGCCATATACAAATTTCTGTAATGCTCCTGTGGATCTGACAACATGGAGCAGCACTTTCTCAAGGGCACGTCTCGAGGGTCTGTTGTCATATTTGCAGCTTTGACATACACAGCTTGAAAAGCCTCCTCTGACCTTTTCTCCACTGCAAAAGAAAGCAGGGCCTCTACTCTCTTTTTGCAGAAAAGGACATCCATGGTCTTGGCTTGCACAATGTCAAACACAACATCTGTCTCACAAAAGATGTCATAGTAGGACTGCAGCAGGAAGGCAAACTCAAAGTCCTCCATCCTCATCACATACCCCTTGGCACAGTCAACTGTATCATCATCCATGCTTTTATCAGCAATTAAGCTGTCAAAAATCCTGATCAAAGCATCATAATTTTCAAGCACAGTGCCCACTATGCGGGAACTACAGTGGTGCTTGAAAGTTTGTGAACCTTTTAGAATTTTCTATATTTCTGCATAAATATGACCTAAAACGTCATCAGATTTTCACATGAGTCCTAAAAGTAGATAAAGAGAACCCAGTTAAACAAATGAGACAAAAATATTATACTTGGTCATTTATTTATTGAGGAAAATGATCCAATATTACATATCTGTGAGTGGCAAAAGTGTGTGAATCTCTAGGATTAGCAGTTAATTTGAAGGTGAAATTCGAGTCAGGTGTTTTCAATCAATGGGATGACAATCAGGTGTGAGTGGGCACCCTGTTTTATTTAAAGAACAGGGATCTATCAAAGTCTGATCTTCACAACACCTGTTTGTAGAAGTGTAGCATGGCATGAACAAAGGAGATTTCTGAGGACCTCAGAAAAAGCGTTGTTGATGCTCATCAGGCTGGAAAAGGTTACAAAACCATCTCTAAAGAGTTTGGACTCCACCAATCCACAGTCAGACAGATTGTGTACAAATGGAGGAAATTCAGGACCATTGTTACCCTCCCCAGGAGTGGTCGACCAAGAAAGATCACTCCAAGAGCAAGGCATGTAATAGTTGGCGAGGTCACAAAGGACCCCAGGTTAACTTCTAAGCAACTGAAGGCCTCTCTCACATTGGCTAATGTTAATTTTCATGAGTCCACCATCAGGAGAACACTGAACAACAATGGTGTGCATGGCAGGGTTGCAAGGAGAAAGCCACTGCTCTCCAAAAAGAACATTGCTACTCGTCTGCAGTTTGCTAAAGATCACGTGGACAAGCCAGAAGGCTATTGGAAAAATGTTTTGTGGACAGATGAGACCAAAATAGAACTTTTTGGTTTAAATGAGAAGTGTTATGTTTGGGGAAAGGAAAACACTGCATTCCAGCATAAGAACCTTATCCCATCTGTGAAACATGGTGGTAGTAGTATCATGGTTTGGGCCTGTTTTGCTGCATCTGCGCCAGGCCAGCTTGCCATCATTGATGGAACAATGAATTCTGAATTATACCAGTGAATTCTAAAGGAAAATGTCAGGACATCTGTCCATGAACTGAATCTCAAGAGAAGGTGGGTCATGCAGCAAGACAACGACCCAAAGCACACAAGTCGTTCTACCAAAGAATGGTTAAAGAAGAATAAAGTGAATGTTTTGGAATGGCCAAGTTAAAGTCCTGACCTTAATCCAATCGAAATGTTGTGGAAGAACCTGAAGCGAGCAGTTCATGTGAGGAAACCCACCAACATCCCAGAGTTGAAGCTGTTCTGTATGGAGGAATGGGCTAAAATTCCTCCAAGCCGGTGTGCAGGACTGATCAACAGTTACCGGAAATGTTTAGTTGCAGTTACTGCTGCACAAGGGAGTCACACCAGATACTGAAAGCAAAGGTTCACATATTTTTGCCACTCACAGGTATGTAATATTGGATCATTATTCTCAATAGATAAATGAGCAAGTATAATATTTTTGTCTCATTTGTTTAACTGGGTTCTCTTTATCTATTTTTAGAACTTGTGTGAAAATCTGATGATGTTTTAGGTCATATTTATGTAGAAATATAGAAAATTCTAAAGGGTTCACAAACTTTCAAGCACCACTGTAAAATTCCACCTAGTAGGTGCATTTCGGGGCAGCCTTGAACATTCTGTAGATTCCAGAAAAGATGTTCTTTTAGTTGATTTCACAAAGAATGTTGCAAACCCAGACAATGCTGCAAAAAACACTCTTGCTTGAGGTATGCATTTAGCAACCTGGGACAACACCAAGTTCAGTCTATGTGCATAACAATGCACAAACATGGCACTAGGAGCTACTGCCCTGACTCTGGCTTGCAGGCCATTGAGAGACGATGCCATAACTGCAGCCCCATCATATATTTGTGCCACAAGATTTTCCTCAAAATTGTAAGCATGCATATTCTGCTGCAAAACCTCAAACACAGACTGAGCATCGCAGCCTTCTGACACATCAAAAAAATCCAATAAAACGCTCCTGGATTGCACCTGCCCTATCCACATAGTGAACAATGACAGACATTTGGGCATGACAGGATATGTCTGTGGTCTCATCCACCTGCCAAGCAAAAAAGGGAGCAGCCTGCACTTCACTGGTTATCTCGTCAGAAACAGTGGCAGCAAGTGCATTGATCAGGTCATTTTGAATGGTGTGAGACATACCAGTAAACACAGCTGATGACTGAAAACGTGTGGCTAGGACAGAGTCATATTTTGCTAATGTTTCAGTAAATGCTCTGTAATTCCCCTTGTTGTCTGATTCATGACTCTCATTGTGCCCCCTGAATGACAGTTCCTGATGGCCAAGCAATGAGGTAACATCTATCAAACATTTCAGGAAGGCCCTGTTTTGAGTGACTATTTCATTATGCCTTGCACACTGTATACGAGCAGCTTCATCGATGGCATGTTCCACCCTGACCCTCCCCAGACAGCTAAGTCTTGCACATGAAGTGACATGCTCATTGCTCGTTTCATGCCTTTTGCAAGCCCTTTTGAAATTCACCAGGTCCCCAAACCCATCTTTTGACCAAACTAAATTTCCCTGAGAGGGCTTCATCAAAAGACATGGCCAACAGTACATTTTATTAGTCACAGGAGACCCAGTCAACCAGTTCACATTTTCATACCAAGACACCTGAAAAGACCTGTTATGACCTGCTGATTTTTGAATGAGATTAAGCTTGGGCTTTGGTCTGCCTTGCTCTTTAATTCTCACTTTCTCCTCATATGGCAGAGTGTCAAAACGTTTTGACAAAAGCATGTCCACGACGTTTGCCATTATAGCAGATAGATACCAGCTGTTAGCAGCTAGCACTGCAGATCCCAATAAGGCTCAAGCTAGCCTACAACCACGTTGATTGAACTACAAATGAAATAAACGAGTGAATTCACAAATGATCAAACTGATAGAATGGATGAAAGTTAACGGAGCACAATGAGTAATATTTACATTTATTTACAGAGTAATGTACAGAGACATCAATGAGAAGAAACGTTTATATGAAAAGAAATTCGGACAGCACTTTGGCACACGACTACACTTTCTCGACATCCGCTAGGGACTGACTGATCATGCTTACCGTGTTCCTCGCCGACGCTGAAGTACAGCGACCACCCTCCTCATGTCTTTCAAACACCTCCTCCAATAATCCTTTATCAGCCCGGCTTCTTGGCCCTCCCATGTCCCGTTTACCCCCAGAGATACCCGGCTTCCCTGGAAGTGATGATTTTGTCGATTTTAACCAATAACAACTAGCCAAAATTGGCTGTTCAGAGCCGTCTCGTAGACTGCAATGGATACCCGGCTGCCAGCAAAGGTGATTCTCGTAGTGAACTGCAAGTTCGTCAGACGTCACTCAAATAAGTTACAGGATGACGTAGGGATAGTTATGAACGTAAATACAATCTTGGGCATATATTATGTTATGGAAGTTATTGTTTTAATGAGAATTCAACGTCATAGATGCCGCAGTTTGGGGAGAGAATTTTAGGGGAAGATCGGCTTCCCTTGTTGTCTCTGAGAAATTGCCCCTGTTCCTGAGATCCTCAGGTGTTTCAGGTCTCACGACATCAGACACCCTCCCTCAGACAACCCAGCTGGGGTTGATCAGGCCCCAACTTGTGTACCAGCATTATTGGCCCACTTCTCGGATCTTTTGATCCAAATCCACCTCGAGGCTCTCTCCGTGGCCTCTGAGGTGGACTTGATGGCTCTCCTCTTTGCTGCTCCTGTGATGCTGAGCAGGGTGTAGATCTTGCACAGGGAGTGGGCAGCAAAGCCTCTGCACCCCACCTTGACTTGTGGAAAGCAAGCTTTCCAGCCCTTCCTCTGGCACTCCTCAATGAGCTCCTGATACTTGAGCCGCTTGCGCTCATTGGCCTCTTCCATGCATTCCTCCCAAGGGACTGTCAGCTCCAGTAAGAGGACCTGCTTGGAAGACACAGATGTTAGCACCACATCTGGTCTCAGGGATGTTGGTGTTATAAAGTCTGGGAACTTGAGCTGTCTGCCCAAGTCAACCCGGAGTTCCCAGTCTGATACCATTGAGAGCAGGCTGGCTGATTGTGAGGGCTTTGGCTGTGGCATCTCTCCAGCCTTTATGAAGGCAATCTTCCTCTCGCTGAGAATGTGTTTGTTGGTGGCCACTGCCCTAGAGATGGCCTCTGCCACTGTCCTCAAGACCTGGTTGTGCCACCAGTGATATCGGCCCTCCCCAAGGGCTGCTGGGCAGCTACTCAGGATGTGCTCCAGGGTCCCCCTTCCTGGACAGAGTGGACAAGTTGGAATGTTACTCTTGCCCCAGGTGTGCAAGTTGGCTGGGCTGGGGAGCACATCATAATCAGCTTGGATCATGAACTTGATTTGCTGTTGTTCTGCCTTCCAGATGTCATTCCAGCTCAGTTTCTTCTCCAGCACTCCTTCCCACCTCGTCCATGCCCCCTGCTGCCACATGCTCACCATCCTGCTCGTCCTCACTTCCTCCACACCTGCTCGGACCTCCTCCAGGACCAGGTGATGTCTGACTTTGCCACAAGCCTTGTCATATTGTGGTTGTGGGATGGCTCCCAGTCCTGCTCGCCCGGTTTCCACTGTGCCCAGCAGTGCCCTGTATCTCAACCGGGACTCCACTTCCTCCAGCCCCTCCTGCGCTCTCCACTTCCTGCTCATCACATCCTTTCTAATCACATCCTGTCTAATCATGAAACGGACTGAAAACTATATACTAGAAATAACAAGTGTTCATTTTGAAATTCAACTGTGTTCAGTACAGCAGGTATGGTTCCAATTGGTATTGTTACAGTGTGTGAGATGAACTCAGAAAAGCTAATACCATTTATTGTCCTGTTCACTGCCCCTCCTCCACTCATAAACAAGATGTTCATAGCTCAAGCATGAGGCAGTGATTCCTGCCCCAATGGACCTCTCTTAGTGCTTGTTTTAGTTCCTATTTTTGACCACTAGTTGCAATAATAATGCTACAGAAGCTAAGTAAAGCAGCACACATGCTGCATCTAGAAAGGCGACCAACTCGATGGAACCTTGGCTTATATTGGTAATACAGCAAAATAATTTTCAATCACTGATCACTTGAAAGTTAGTGTTTCAATGAAATTTTAAATTGTATACATTTTAAATTATTATAATTATCTTTATTATAATTAATTATGGAGGATCCACCACTAGTTGAAACCAGTGCACTAGTAGAACCTAAGGATTCTAGATTTTACTTTATTATTATTATTTCCTGAGTGTAGCAGTCTTAATTCATGCCTCTAACAAACTGACACTTCTCTTCATGTCCAAAAGGGGGCACTGTGTACCTGGGGTTTGGTAAGAAAGACATGAACATGTGCAATCAGGAAACATCATTCACACCCAGCAAACCAATTTATCACGAGTTGTGCCCAGTGGAAAATCGAATTGACAGTTTAGAGGGACTGTTTTACTTACACACACACACACACACACACACACACACACAGAGTGTATGATATCCTATTATGGCCAGTAATAGATCTTCAATTCCATTACACAGGACATCAATATTATTGCCATGACATGTCTCCATGTTTCATTTGATGTTACTCTTAGGCTGCTGGGCCATAGAAGGTTCACGCTGCACGCTACACGCTACACGTTCACGTGAAGAACCGGACCCTGGGCCATTAAACTTCATGCTTGGATGTTCACGTGTTGCGTCTGTTCTACTTTGACCGAGTAACCAACAATATGGACTCTTCGGATGACGACGATTGCCTCATTCTGCTTTTACTGAGACAGAGGAAGAGAAAAAGGAACAGAATTTGGAGCCGAGAACACTTCCTTCTGAGAGAAACCCGTGGTGAATTTCACCGAACATTCTATAATCTGCTTGACAATCCCGATGAAGAACTATTTTTCAATTATACCATTCAATTATATTTTTTCTGAAGTTTTCCCCTGAAAGCATAGAGTTATCTCCCTAGACCCGTTCTGATTGGCTGGCGCGGCGGTGACCGCATGCATTGACTGGAATTTCCATCTTCACGCCTAGAAAAAAGTGTGCATGTTCATTTCACGCTTCACGCGTGAAGTGTGCAGCGTGCAACGTGAACGCCGTTCTATGGCCCAGAGCAAGTCATGCTACGTTTGTCCACTTTTCTTTACACGCGTGTAGCGTGTAGTGTGCAGCATGCAGCGTGCAGCGTGAACCTTCTATGGCCCAGCTGCCTTAGAGGTTTTGGTTTACTGGGAGTCACACTGTTAATGAATCTCAGATTAACAGTCTTTATTTACTCCAGACTAAATATGCACTGAGTCACACAAGCATCATAAGACAGCTTTTGTATTTAGAACCAGCCACTTTAGTTGAAATGGTAATGTGCCATTTAAGTGTAGAATGCTGAAGGAGTGTCAAAGACTGGTGGTTTTTTTTTCTTGGCTAGAAAATGTCAGATTGTGTTTTATGTTGCAGCTACCTTTCATCCACTGTCTCTAGTCATGGGATTGTTACACTAATGAATATTTCTTCATAAGGCCATGTAAAACCATGACAGCCCACTTCAGTGTCTTTGTTCTATGTTTCTGTTTTGGTTTTAATACTGAGAGGACAGTTTATTAGCCTACAATCCACATGGTTCTTGATGTATTTTTTTTTTCTTAAATTGGAAACTTAAAGAATGTTTGTTTCTATTTGGTGGCAGTGAAGCCACTCTTTGATTAACTATGATGTGAGCATATAGGCAAACACACACACACACACACACACACACACACACACACACACACACACACACAGAGAGAGAGAGAGAGAGAGAGATGTTCTTATCCTTCTGGGAACATTTGTAAAGATACAGTGGTGCTTGAAAGTTTGTGAACCCTTTAGAATTTTCTATATTTCTGCATAAATATGACCTAAAACATCAGATTTTCACACAAGTCCTAAAAGTAGATAAAGAGAACCCAGTTAAACAAATGAGACAAAAATATTATACTTGGTCATTTATTTATTGAGGAAAATGATCCAATATTGCATATCTGTGAGTGGCAAAAGTATGTGAACCTTTGCTTTCAGTATCTGATGTGACCCCCTTGTGGAGCAATAACTGCAACTAAACGTTTACAGTAACTGTTGATCAGTCCTGCACCCCAGCTTGAAGGAATTTTAGCCCATTCCTCCATACAGAACAACTTCAACTCTGGGATGTTGGTGGGTTTCCTCACATGAACTGCTCGCTTCAGGTCCTTCCACAACATTTCGATTGGATTAAGGTCAGGACTTTGACTTGACCATTCCAAAACATTAAACTGTGGGTGGTAAAAGAGAGCAACTGGACTTGCTTGAAGATTTTTGAAGACGTTTCACCTCTCATCTGAAAGGCTTCTTAAGTTCTTGTTAGGTTGGGCTGGGAATTGAACGCGGGTCACTGGTGTAGTAACCCAGCAAACACCCACTAGGCTAAGCAGAGGAATGACTCAAGTGCAGAGGGGTGAGGTCAAAGCTAAAGTTCAGTAAAGTTTATTTGCCAAAGCTCAGAAGTCCAGGAAAATCCACAGCTTGTGATAAAGCAAAATCCGCAAAGGTAAAATTTCTTCCAGTCAGGTCAATCCTAACACACAGGAGATACAAGAAAAACATCCAAAAGTTTCAAGAGTTCAAAAATCCAAAACCAAGGAAGAGAAAGCAAAAATCCCAATGCTCAGAAGATACAAAAAATGGCAAAGTTCCAAGTTAACAAAAAATAGTCCAAATGTCCCAAAAGAGCAGTATTCCAAAAACAAAAGTCAACAGGCAAAGGTACGCAGTACAAAAGATGACTCACCATCAAACAGCACAAAGACTCAGTGACTAGAAACACAAAATGGGGTAGTATAAATGCCCAAAGTAATTGAACACATGACCAGGTCAAAATTGGCAATTAAGGATAGGTGGGGCAAAAGGCACATGACATCAAAAACAAAGAAGCACATGGCTGTCAAAACAAACCACCTAGCTGTCAAAACAAACATGACATGACAAAGATACAATAGCGGCCTCTAGAGGCCAAGATAGTCACAAAGCCTAACAGGACCCCCCCAAGGAGCGTCTCCTGACATTCCCAGGGCAATCAGGATGGGCCAAATGGAAGTCCCGACAAAGTCCTTTGTCGAAAATGTTCCGAGCGGGGACCCAACAGTGCTCCTCAGGCCCATAGCCCTCCCAGTCAACTAGGTACTGGAGACCGCCACGGACCAGGTGGGAGTCCAGCAGGCAGCGCACAGTGAACACAGTCTGTCCACGGAGGATGCGGGGAGGCAGGGGATTCCTAGGGGCAGGGGCATAAGGGGACAACAGTATGGGCCACAACAGGGACATGTGGAATGTGGGGTTGATTCTCAGAGACCAGGGCAACTGGAGCCGGTAGGCAACAGGGTTCACCCTGCGCACTACCTTGAAGGGGCCAACATAACGAGGGGAAAGTTTGCAGTTCTCCACCCATAGAGGAAGGTCTTTGGCGGACAACCAAACCCGCTGCCCAGGGCAAAAACTGTGGGCAGGCCATCTATGGCGGTTGGCCTGAGTCTGGTTGGCCCTGGAAGTATGGATGAGAGTCCTCCGGACCTTGTTCCAGGTCTTATGACACCGTCTCAGGAAATGATTGACTGAGGGCACCCCAGCATCCTCCTCCTGTTCAGGAAACAAAAGTGGCTGGAACCCGAATTAGCATTGGAATGGAGACAACCTGGTGGCCGATGACCGAAGGGTGTTATGGGCGTACTCCGCCTATGGCAACCAGGTGCTCCATGACGTCGGGTTGTCCATTGCCAGGCCTCGCAGGGTGGTTTCCAGGTCCTGGTTGAGCCTCTCAGTCTGGCCATTAGACTGGGGATGGAACCCAGAGGAGAGGCTGGCAGTGGCCCTGATCAGCTTGCAGAACCCCCGCCACACTCGGGAGGAGAACTGGGGCCCCCGGTTGGAGACGATGTCCTGTGGGAGTCCGAAGACTCAGAAGACGAGTGAGCATTAGTTTGGCGGTCTCAAGGGCAGAAGGGAGCTTGCATAAAGGTATGAAATGACAGGCCTTTGAGAACCTGTCGACTATAACTAGAATGACAGCATTACCTTGTGAAGCTGGAAGGCCCATGATGAAGTCGACTGCCACATGAGACCAGGGACGCCGAGGAATGGGCAGAGGATGCAGGAGACCCTGGGGATGCTGCCGTGGGTTCTTGCTTCTGGTGCACACTTGACAGGACGAATGACCTCACTTCTTTCTCCATGCCTGGCCACCAGAAGCGTCTCTTCAAGAAATCCAGGGTCCTCCGGGCTCCCGGGTGAGCAGTGAAAGGGGACGAATGACCCCACTGGAGAACCTTGGCCCGAGCTTGACGTGAAACATACAAGAGACCAGGTGGACCTGTCCCAGGACTGGGGTCCTGGCGTTGAGCTTGTCGGACAGCCTCCTCAACACCTCAGCGGACAGGGGCCACAATCCGGGACACAGGGATAATAGGCCCAACTTCACTCTCCCTGTTAGTGGAAGAGAACTGTCTGGAAAGAGTGTCAGGTTTGGTGTTCTTCGAGCCGGGGCGGTATGACAGGGTGAAATCGAACCGACTGAAGAACAGGGCCCACCTAGCCTGTCGTGGATTAAGTCTCTTGGCTTGCTGGAGGTACTCCAGGTTTTTGTGGTCCATCCAAACCAGGAATGGATGTTGAGCTCCCTCCAGCCAGTGCCTCCACTCCTCAAGGGCCAGTTTGACAGCAAGCAGTTCTCGATCACCCACATCATAACGGGACTCCGCAGGACTCGGACGGTGGGAGATGCGCAGGGGTGCAACCTTCCATCCGAGCATTGAGAGAGGACAGTGCCAACGCCACTGTCTGAAGCGTCCACCTCGACAATGAAGGGTTGCGATGTGTCAGGGAGGACCAGAATGGGTGCAGTACAGAAGTGGTGCTTGAGGTTCTTGAAAGCCTTCTCTGCCTGAGGAGACCAGACAAAAGACCCCCCTGTCCTTTTGGTGAGGTCAGGTATGGGTGCTGCTACCGAACTGAAGTTTCTGACAAACTTGCAGTAGAAGTTAGCAAATCCTAAAAACCACTGAACTCCTTTCACGGACTCGGGAGTGGGCCAGTCCCAGACGGCCAGGGTCTTGGCTGGATCCATCTGAAGTTGTCCCGTCCGTACAATAAAGCCCAGAAAGGAGACCTCTGGGACATGAAATTCACATTTCTGGGCTTTCACAAACAGATTGTTATTCAGCAGCCTCTGAAGAACCTGACGGACATGGTGGCGGCGCTCATGCAAGGTCTTGGAGAATATTAAAATGTCGTCGAGATAAACAAAAGCATATTTGTTGATTATATCCCTCAGGACATCATTGATAAGGGCCTGAAAGACTGCTGGTGCATTGGTAAGTCCAAAGGGCATCACTTGGTACTCATAGTGTCCTGATGGGGTGTTAAAGGCAGTCTTCCATTCGTTTCTTTGTCGGATATGAATGAGGTGGTATGCATTCCATAAATCCAACTTAGTGAAGACTGTAGCACCTTGGAGCAGGTCGAATGCTGTGGACATCAGCGGAAGGGGATAGCGGTTGCACACTGTGATCTTATTCAGGCCCCTGTAGTCAATACACAGTCACAGTCCCCCATCCTTCTTGCTGACAAAGAAGAAGCCTGCACCAGCAGGTGAGGTGGAGGGGCAGACGAATCCATAAGCCAGGGCATCCTTGATGTATTCATCCATGGCCTTGCGTTCTGGCTGAGAAAGGGAAAACAGCCTGCCCCAAGGAGGGGTAGCACCGGGGAGCAAGTCTATGGCACAGTCATAGGCACGGTGAGGAGGAAGAGTGGCGGCCCTACTCTTGCTAAAAACTTCTTTCAAATCCCAGTACTCTGTGGGAACTTGAGATAACTCGATGAGATCAGGGGGCTTGGCAGGAGACACAGGAGAACTAGAGAGCAGACAAGAGGCATGGCATGTAGGGCCCCATTCCACAACCTGGCTTGTTACCCAGTCTATGCGAGGGTTGTGGCGGGTGAGCCAAGGAAAGCCTAGAATCACTGGGAACTCTGGTGAAGGAATCAGGTGCAGGGATATTTCTTCTCTGTGACCTTGAGACTGGAGAAGAACTGGAGAAGTTACTTGGGTGACTCTTCCATTACCTAAAGCTTGGCCATCCAGAGCAGACACAGACAATGGAGCTTCAAGGGGTACAGTAGGGACATTGATTCTTCGGGCAAAGTGAACATCCATAAAATTTCCAGCAGCCCCGGAGTCTAACAATGCTTGGCAAGAGTGGACGGACTCACCCCAGGAGATGGAGACAGGGATGTAGACTCCTTGGCCAGGAAGTTCGGGAGAGAGGGTAGTCCCCATCACAACCCTCCCTCGGCTGGACGGGATGGTCCTTTTCCCAAGAGCTCGGGACATGATGCTTGGAAATGGCCAGGCTTGCCGCAGTAGATGCAGCACTTGTCCCTCCTTCTGCGCTCCCTCTCAGATGCGGAGAGATGAGTACGGCCAACTTGCATGGGCTCCGGACAAACACTGGAGGAGGTGGACGGACTTCAGGTTGAAGCAGTGGGGTAGGGGAAGCTCAGGTCTTGGCTACGCTCTCTAATCCTGTTATCAAGGTGAATGGCATGTGAGATCAGAGTTTCAAGGTCACTTGGGCAACCTATCGAGGCCAGACCATCTTTGATGGAGTCAGACAGACCATGGTGGAAAGCTGAAGCCAGGGCAGTCTCATTCCATCCACTGACTGCTGTGAGCATCCGGAACGAGATGGCGTAGTCTGCGACACTTCCTCCGTGCTGGATGGACATGAGCTTCCTGGCTGCATCTTTGCTGATGTCCGACTGATCGAAAACACGAAGCATCTCCTCCGTAAACCTCTTGAAATCGGAACACTCGGGTCCCTGTCTCTGCCAGATGGCTGTTGCCCAAGCTTGTGCCTTATCAGCTAACAATGTTATTACATATGCAATCTTGCTGCGGTCGGTAGTGTAGGTGGTAGGCTGGAGCTCAAAGTTGAGTTGACACTGGGTAAGGAACTCCCGGCACTCACCGTGCTTGCCGTCATACCTCTGTGGTGCAGGAAGGCGGGGTTCATGAGGTGAAGGAGGTAGCGTGGCAGGAGGCACTGGAGCTGGAACAGAGGGAGGATCAGGAGGAGCAGATGGGGGCAGAGGAGTCAGCTGTGCAAGGGCATTCCCAATTTGCTGAAGCAGTGCATCGTGGCGAGCAAGGGTCTCTTGTTGGTTTACAAGTGCTTGTCCATGAGTGTCCATGGTAGCTTCAAAGCTTGTTAAGGCGGCCATTATCTTCTGAAATTCTGTCGGGTAGACAGCTGAAGAAGCCTCTGCTGAGTCTGTCATGATTGAGTCTTTCTGTTAGGTCGGGCTGGGACTTGAACCCGGGTCACTGGTGTAGTAACCCAGCAAACACCCACTAGGCTAAGCAGAGGAATGACTCAAGTGCAGAGGAGTGAGGTCAAAGCTAAAGTTCAGTAAAGTTTATTTGCCAAAGCTCAGAAGTCCAGGAAAATCCACAGCTTGTAATAAAGCAAAATCTGCAAAGGTAAAATTTCTTCCAGTCAGGTCAATCCTAACACACAGGAGATACAAGAAAAACATCCAAAAGTTTCAAGAGTCCAAAAATCCAAAACCAAGGAAGAGAAAGCAAAAATTCCAACGCTCAGAAGATACAAAAAATGGCAAAGTTCCAAGTTAACAAAAAAAAAGTCCAAATGTCCCAAAAGAGCAGTATTCCAAAAACAAAAGTCAACAGGCAAAGGTATGCAGTACAAAAGGTGACTCACCATCAAACAGCACAAACACTCAGTGACTAGAAACACAAAATGGGGTAGTATAAATACCCAAAGTAATTGAACACATGAGCAGGTCAAAATTGGCAATTAAGGATAGGTGGGGCACAAGGCACATGACATCAAAAACAAAGAAGCACATGGCTGTCAAAACAAACACAAACCACCTAGCTGTCAAAACAAACATGACATAACAAAGATACAATCGAGGCCAAGATAGTCACAAAGCCTAACAGTTCTGTCTGACTAATAGGGAGTATCAGGTATTTATCCTCTCATGGATGAAAAGCAATCCTAAGGTGTCGTTGAGTCATCCTGTTGGTGTGGGTCACCGGGGGCTGGGTGTGAACGGCCTCGAGAGTCATTGGGGTGATCAATGGATTGTTGGTTCTCTCTGTCCTCCTGTGAGTCACTGAAAATAGCTGGGTTTTGGTGTGCATTCAGTTGTCTGGGAAGTGTGCCAAGGACTGCATTGTAGGTGTCTGATAAATGGTGTCTTAGACCACCACCTCTGTTCAGTGATGGCTGTTCCAGGTTGACAAAAAATGGCTTCTTTAACTCCTCGCTCATACCAACGATCCTCTCTGGCTAAAATGCATACGTTGCAATCCTGAAATGAGTGTCCTGTGTTGTTAAGATGAAGATAGACAGCAGAGTCCTGGCCTGAGGAACTGGCTTTCCTGTGTTGAGCCATGCGCCTATGAAGCAGTTGTTTTGTTTCCCCAATATACAAATCCGTGCATTCCTCACTGGACTGAATTGCATACACTACATTGTCCTGTTTGTGTCTGGGCATTCTGTCCTTAGGGTGGACCAGTTTCTGCTTCAGGGTGTTACTGTGTCTGAAATGTACCAGAATGTTGTGTTTGTAGAAGATCCTCCTGAGTTTCTCAGATAGACCAGAAATGTAGGGAATTACAATGTTCTTGCGTTTTTCCTGTTATCTTCCTTGTCTGTTATGTTCCTTTTTCTGCTCTTGAAGAAAGCCCAGTTGGGATACCCGCAGTTCTGAAGTGCTTTCTTGATGTGATTTTGCTTCTTCTCTTTTCCCTCTACTGTTTGTAGGAATGTTCCGAGCCCTATGTTGCAAGGTCCTAATGACCCCCAATTTGTGTTCCAGTGGGTGGTGTGAGTTGAAGAGTAGGTACTGGTCTGTGTGTGGGGGTTTCCGGTAGACCTCGATGCTAAGGCTTCTGTCTTATCTAATGTGTACATCACAATCCAAGAAGGCTAGATTATTCCCACTGACGTCCTCCCGAGTGAAATTGATGTTGATATCCACTGCATTGATGTGGTTAGAGAAGGCTTCCACCTCAAGGGTTTTGATTTTAACCCAGGTGTCATCCACATATCTGAACCAGTGGCTGGGAGCAACTCCTGAGAAAGTGGTCAAAGCTTTATGTTCCACTTCCTCCATGTATAGATGGGCCACAATAGGGGACACCGGTGAGCCCATGGCACATCTAAGTTTCTACAGACAGAAGCATTCATTAAACTGGAAATAGGTGGTGGTCAGGCAGAGGTCAAGCAGGGTGCAAATCTGGTCCGTGGTGAGGTTCATTCTATCCAGTAAGGGGCTATCTTGAAGGAGTCATTTTCTAACAGTTTCAACTGCTTCTGTGGTGGGAATGCAGGTGAATAGAGAAGTGACATCATAGGAAACCATGGTTTCATCTGAGTCTAGCTTGAGGTCTGCAACTTTAGTAGCAAAATCTTGGGCGTTTTTGATGTGATGTGGTGTGTTTCCAACAAGAGGATCCAGGATGGTGGCTGGTTGTTTGGCAATGTTATAGGTGACAGAATTTATACTGCTGATGGTAGGTCTGAGTGGAGCTCCTTCCTTGTGAATCTTGGGGCATCCGTATATGAGAGGAACGGCTTCCCCAGAGTACAATCTGTAGTGCAGAGCTCGGTTGATGGCTTGGTCCTCTTCTAGTTGTTGCAGGCAGCTAACAACTTTCTTTTTGTAACAACTAGTGGGATCCCGCCTCAAGGTTTCATAGGTGGTTGTGTCGCTGAGGAGACTGGTCATATTTGAGTGGTAGTCCGCTGTGTTTAGCACCACTGTGCATCTCTCTTTGTCAGCAGGAAGGATGGTGACATTCCAGTCTCTTTGAAGCAATGTAAGAACCCTCCTTTCTTGGATGGTGAGGTTGGAGGGGGGTGCTTTTGCACAGACATCCAAAACAATAACTTTATTCTTCTTTAACCATTCTTTGATAGAACGACTTGTGTGCTTAGGGTCACTGGTCTTGCTGCATGATCCACCTTCTCTTGAGATTCAGTTAATGGACAGATGTCCTGACATGTTCCTTTAGAATTCGTTGGTATAATTCAGAATTCACTGTTCCATCAATGATGGCAAGCCATCCTGACCCAGATGCAACAAAACAGGCCCAAACCATGATACTACCACCACCATGTTTCACAGATGGGATTTATTTATTTATTTGCACAACAAAAAAGAACATAATACAATAAAAAAAAACAAGTGCAGGGAGAGGG
Source organism: Neoarius graeffei (assembly GCF_027579695.1). Classification (NCBI taxonomy): domain Eukaryota; kingdom Metazoa; phylum Chordata; class Actinopteri; order Siluriformes; family Ariidae; genus Neoarius; species Neoarius graeffei. The sequence goes on from NC_083570.1 coordinate 60,537,885, forward strand.
GGAAAAGCATTTATCACTTATACTAGGCCCTCCTCCTCTATACTTATTTAAAATTGATTATAGTCTTAATTACCAATAATTGTGACTATAAATGAAATAATACAAGTAATATAATACATAGAGAGTGATAACAATACAATAAGGATAATTAAATACTTAATGATATAAATCAAAATAAGAACTGATCATATGATGCTATTACAAGGGACTATGATGGCTTATGAGATGGCTTTTCAGGGCACTTTTAAACATCAGAAAAGAGGAAATTGTTCATATATTTGTCTGAAGACTGTTCCATATTGTGACACATTTATATTTTACGGAGGACTGTGCTAATGATGTGCGGAAGAGAGGAATATGGAGCTGATTCCTTTGTCAGGTATAATAATTATATACAAGTGAATTAGGATTTAAGAAATTGTCAAATATATTGGGGAGATTGTTTGCCAGGAAGTTAAATGTGAAGATACTAATTTGTAATTTATTGATGTCATGGATATTTAGTATTTTTAATTTTTGAAACAAGGGAGCTGAGTGTGATTGAAAGTCAGAAGCAGTTGCTATTCTTACGAATTTCTTTTGGAGGGTTATAAGAGGGTGTAGAGTTGTACGGTAGGTGCATCCCCAAACAATGTTACAGTAAGTCAAGTATGGGTAAATGAGGCTGTTGTATATAGTTATAAGAGTCTTTTGAGGGATAACGTATTTGATTTTCCCAATAACACCAATTGTTTTAGCAACTCTTTTACTTATGACAGAGACATGGGCTTTCCAATTTAATTTGTCATCTATTACTACCCCCAAAAATTTAGTCTGTCTCTCTTGCATAATAGAACCATTCTTTAAGAATATTTTGGCCTTATTAATATCATAACTTTTATTTCTACTACAGAAAATAAGGAAATTTGTCTTTTTGGTATTTATTGATAATTTATTTGCTTCAAACCATGTAGCCACTTTACTCAATTCTTGATTAGCCAGTTGTATCAGAGAATCAAAGTTTTTGTGAGAAAGGAATATGTTAGTGTCATTGGCAAATGGTATAAAATACAGTATTGAGAAGGCTTCTGCTAGATCATTGATGTAGATCAAGAATAGTAGAGGACCCAACATTGACCCCTGTGGTACTCCACATTGAATTTTTTTGTAGGTAGATTTGATTCCGTTCAGAGTCACATATTGTTTTCTATTATTCAGGTAATTTCGAAAACAATTTAATGCAATGCCAGTAACACCGTAAGCAGCTAATTTCCGGAGGAGTATGGTATGGTTTACTGTATCAAAAGCTTTTGATAAATCTAAAAATATTCCTATTGTATATTTGTTTTTGTCAATGGTTATAGATATTCTGTCTACAAGTTGTATTAGGGCAAGAGAAGTGGATACACCCTTGAGGAAACCATATTGGTGTTTGTATAGGATATTATTAGTGTTGAGATATTTAATCAGTCAATTATAGACAAGCTTTTCGTACAGTTTTGACATACTGGGCAAGACCGAGATTGGTCGGTAGTTGTTAAATGATAAGGTTCTTATGCTGGAATGCAGTGTTTTCCTTTCTCCAAACATAACACTTCTCATTTAAACCAAAAAGTTCTATTTTGGTCTCATCCGTCCACAAAAAATTTTTCCAATAGCCTTCTGGCTTGTCCACATGATCTTTAACAAACTGCAGACAAGCAGCAATGTTCTTTTTGGAGAACAGTGGCTTTCTCCTTGCAACCCTGCCATGCACACCATTCAGTGTTCTCCTGATGGTGGACTCATGATCATTAACATTAGCCAATGTGAGAGAGGCCTTCAGTTGCTTAGAAGTTACCCTGGGGTCCTTTGTGCCCTTGCCGACTATTACACGCCTTGCTCTTGGAGTGATCTTTGTTGGTCAAACACTCCTGGGGAGGGTAACAATGGTCTTGAATTTCCTCCATTTGTACACAATCTGTCTGACTGTGGATTGGTGGAGTCCAAACTCTTTAGAGGTGGTTTTGTAACTTTTCCAGCCTGATGAGCATCAACAACGCTTTTTCTGAGGTCCTCAGAAATCTCCTTTGTTCATGCCATGATACACTTCCACAAACATGCATTGTGAAGATCAGACTGATAGATCCCTGTTCTTTAAATAAAACAGGGTGCCCACTCACACCTGATTGTCATCCCATTGACTGAAAACACATGACTCTAATTTCACCTTCAAATTAACTGTTAATCCTAGAGGTTCACATACTTTTGCCACTCAATATTGGATCATTTCTGAATAAATAAATGATCAAGTATAATATTTTTGTCTCATTTGTTTAATTGGGTTCTCTTTATCTACTTTTAGGATTTGTGTGAAATCTGATGTTTTAGGTCATATTTATGCAGAAATGTAGAAAATTCTAAAGGATTCACAAACTTTCAAGCACCACTGTAAATATAAATCATGCCCACATATACAGACTCTGAAATTAACATGGATGCATTTCAGATGCATTCATACCACAAAAAATTTAACTTCCATAATGCTAGAATTTCCTTATATGCTACCTAAACTGAATCAACATATACTATGTTCAAAAATTCTGTTCAAGTTTGGTTTATATCACTATTCTGTATATGAGCATAGATTTCTGGAGCCCAGTTTACAGTGATGTATGTGCATGCACGATTAGTTAATCTCAACATTCTTCTCACCTGTGGCCTGCTTATGAAAGGAATTGTAAACCATTTTAAAATAATGTACACATGAACCAGTGCATTGATCTAAAGTCACATTTAAATATATTTAAAGCCCGTAAACTAAACATGTAACAAATGACAGCTAATTGGTCCGACACTATGAACTTGTTTGGATGCTAATAGCTAGTGGGGACAGCCATGGCCTGAAGGTGAGAGAAGCAGCTTTGAGCCGAAAGGGTCACCAGTTCGATTCCTGGGACCAGCAGGAAATATCATGGCTGAAGTACCCTTGAGCAAGGCACCTAACCCCCAACTGCTCCCCAGGTGCTGTAGCATAGCTGCCCACTGCTCTGTGTATGTGTGTGCTCATTGCTCACTTGTATGTGAATGTATGTGTTCACTGCTTCAGATGGGTTAAATGCAGAGGAGGAATTTCACTGTGCTTGAGTGCACACGTGACAAATAAAGGCTTCTTCTTTGTCTGATACTTATGGGTGTTAGTAATTTGAATCAACTGCTTGAAGTTATTGCTAAAATTATGTTTTCTTTCTCTGGCATACAGCATATCTATCTTATTGTATTTTGTTTTTTATTACATTAAAAATATTTTAAATATGATTTATTCTTATGTCAAGCATACTGTTTTAATTTGTATGTGTTTAAGAACACTTTCACGTCGGCTTTGGGTTTCTCATTTGCTTCAGACTGTTGGACAGACAAGTGAATATATAGTGGCTGAGGGCCACTGCACATGTTTTCTTTGATAGTCTTTACTACTGATTCTGCCTGCTGATGATACTTTTGCCTGGTGTTTCTCAGTGCACTGATGCACATGCTGTTATTGTCGGGCTTTTGTTTATTTGTTTTATATTACCCAACTTAAATTATTTTGCTATGGTATAAGACCGTATTCTAAGAAGACTGTTTCACATATGATTCCAGTAAAGCATGATTTATGACCTGGTATGCAGTACAAATGCTCACTAGATGCTATCTCTAATCTCTGGAGACTTGAAATGTCAAACCATTCCATGAGTGTTCTTGACAATTTATGGGCTTCTCTTAACTTTCACAGTCCTTGCACTTGGACCATTGCTGGTGAGTACTTACACATCATACTGTTGTAGCATGAGCTACACAGCTGTCATTGTAGCATGAGCTACAACGAGAAGAAATTGATGCATGCTGTGGCTGATTGGGAATACACACGGAGTTAATCTGGCTTCCAGGAGTTCTTTACCATAATCAACAAAGAACAGGTTTACTTCTGCATAGAAACCTGGATATCAAATGTTAATTTCACCAAACTGATATCAGGTTCCAGTTTTACTTTTGCTCTGAGTGAAAGTTTACAATCTATGTGGTTTCCTTACATTTTTGTTGGCCTGAAATATGTCAGTCAATTAATTATTATGAATCTTAATGAAATAACCCTGCTGCAAATCTGATAAAATATTAAGTGGTTATTGTCAACTATACATTATTCCCTATGTTACTCAGTCTTACTAAATAGAAAGCATGGCAATTATGAAGTGCAGTAGCCGAAGTTGAGGAAATGAACAAGTTCAGGAGATCAATATGTTTTCCTGTAAATTGTTTGAATTTGTGAATTTAAAAAATGCTTCTTTTTCCTGCACCCTTGATTTTTCTCCCAGTGTTTCCAAGGCATATAGTGGTTAAAAAAAACAACAAAAAACCTTCCAATCTCCACCTTGCTCACTTCCTCTTTAAAGCTGAGTCATTATCCAGATCAATTCGTATACAGATAGGAATCTGAATATTTAGAGCACTAAACAAGTACAAATTAAGGCACTGTGTTACACCCCCATATACATTTTTTTTTTTTTTTATAGGAGTGATTTTTAGAAATCAAATTGTCAAGCCAGAACAGGACTGCAGGTGATCGACAGATGTAAAAGCTGGAAAAGAGTTTATTCAAGCAACCTGGCAGAAGTATCCAACTCATGAGGCAAAAGGCAGAATCCAAACCAGGCAATGGTCAGGTGAGGCACAAACAGAATATCAGAGGCAAAGACAAAATTCAAAGTCAATGCCAGAATCAGCAACACAATAACAACCACTTGGTAAAGTCGTCTTCTTCTTCTGTGATATTTATTAGCAGCTTGCAAGCTTAGTGCATTACCGCTATCTACTGGACTGAGGTGTGATCACATTGGGACGTCAGTAAATAACTAAATTAGCAAAACAAAAACCAACCAAACAAAAAAAAATTGCTAAATTCTTCTTGCTAGCTGTGTTTTTTTCCCCCAGAAAATCTATTACTGCTTTGGCTGTAAACTGTGTTCCAGGTAGACTCAGTAGGTTGCTCAATGTGGCAGAGTTCTTTGTTACCCTCTTAAGATGTTCTCTCTCTTCAGCGTACTGCCTACATGTCAGAAGTACATGCTTCACAGTTTCTGTTTCTCTGCAGTATGGGCATGTTCCCGTCTCATGCTTCCCTATTGTGTATAGACCGCTGTTCAGTCCTGTGTGTCCTATTCTTAGCCTGGTGAACCAGGTTTCCTCCTGTCGTGTGAATGAGCTGATCTTTTTAACTGTTACCGCTTGTTGAATACCATATAAATGCCTACCTTTCTCCCCCTTATCCCATTTGTCTTGCCAAAGTTTCTGAATACCTTCTTTGATTATTGCTTTAAATTCTGATTTGCTAAGTGGAACCTGTACTTCTACTTGCTCTGATTTAAGTGCTTCTTTTGCCAACTTGTCTACCTTCTCATTGCCCTCAATACCTGTATGTGCTGGAACCCAAGTGAACTGTAAAATGAGTTTTAGCCGAGTTATTCTGAAAATCATCTGGTGAACTTCATCTTAAAGATCCTGTCTGCACGCAGATTTCCCAGTCTGGATGCTTGTTAGGGAGGACATAGAGTCTGAACAGATAACTGTTTTACAACCCCAATTCCAAAAAAGTTGGGACAAAGTACAAATTGTAAATAAAAACGGAATGTAATGATGTGGAAGTTTCAAAATTCTGTATTTTATTCAGAATAGAACATAGATGACATATCAAATGTTTAAACTGAGAAAATGTATCATTTAAAGAGAAAAATTAGGTGATTTTAAATTTCATGACAACAACACATCTCAAATGTTGGGACAAGGCCATGTTTACCACTGTGAGACATCCCCTTTTCTCTTTACAACAGTTTGTAAACGTCTGGGGACTGAGGAGACAAGTTGCTCAAGTTTAGGGACAGGAATGTTAACCTATTCTTGTCTAATGTAGGATTCTAGTTGCTCAACTGTCTTAGGTCTTTTTTGTCGTATCTTCCACTTTATGATGCGCCAAATGTTTTCTATGGGTGAAAGATCTGGACTGCAGGCTGGCCAGTTCAGTACCCGGACCCTTCTTCTATGCAGCCATGATGCTGTAATTGATGCAGTATTTGGTTTGGCATTGTCATGTTGGAAAATCCAAGGTCTTCCCTGAAAGAGACGTCATCTGGATGGGAGCATATGTTGCTCTAGAACCTGGATATACCTTTCAGCATTAATGGTGTCTTTCCAGATGTGTAAGCTGCCCATGCCACACACACTAATGCAACCCCATACCATCAGAGATGCAGGCTTCTGAACTGAGTGCTGATAACAACTTGGGTCGTCCTTCTCCTCTTTAGTCCGAATGACACGGCGTCCCTGATTTCCATAAAGAACTTCAAATTTTGATTCGTCTGACCACAGAACAGTTTTCCACTTTGCCACAGCCCATTTTAAATGAGTCTTGGCCCAGAGAAGACGTCTGCGCTTCTGGATCATGTTTAGATACGGCTTCTTCTTTGAACTATAGAGTTTTAGCTGGCAACGGCGGATGGCACGGTGAATTGTGTTCACAGATAATGTTCTCTGGAAATATTCCTGAGCCCAGTTTGTGATTTCCAGTACAGAAGCATGCCTGTATGTGATGCAGTGCCGTCTAAGGGCCCGAAGATCACGGGCACCCAGTATGGTTTTCCGGCCTTGACCCTTACGCACAGAGATTCTTCCAGATTCTCTGAATCTTTTGATGATATTATGCACTGTAGATGATGATATGTTCAAACTCTTTGCAATTTTACACTGTCGAACTCCTTTCTGATATTGCTCCACTATTTGTCGGCGCAGAATTAGAGGGATTGGTAATCCTCTTCCCATCTTTACTTCTGAGAGCCGCTGCCACTCCAAGATGCTCTTTTTATACCCAGTCATGTTAATGACCTATTGCCAATTGACCTAATGAGTTGCAATTTGGTCCTCCAGCTGTTCCTTTTTTGTACCTTTAACTTTTCCAGCCTCTTATTGCCCCTGTCCCAACTTTTTTGAGATGTGTTGCTATCATGAAATTTCAAATGAGCCAATGTTTGGCATGAAATTTCAAAATGTCTCACTTTCGACATTTGATATGTTGTCTATGTTCTATTGTGAATACGATATCAGTTTTTGAGATTTGTAAATTATTGCATTCCGTTTTTATTTACAATTTGTACTTTGTCCCAACTTTTTTGGAATCGGGGTTGTACTATATAGCTTAACTTCTTCTACCCACTGTAGTGCCATTATGATGGCCATCATCTCTACAGAGAAGATTGAGAGGTGGTCTGAGGTTCTTTTGTGAATTGTAACATTGTATTTAGGAATATATACAGTCACCCCTGTTTTATCTGCTGGTTCTTTGGATGCATCTGTGAATATTTGTACTGTACCGTCATACATGATTTCTAAATACTGCTGTACACTTTGATAAAATGTTGTCTTTTTAGTTTCTAGATTAAGTACAGGAGAGCAGAAAAACCAAGGTGAAATTGTACTCAGGTTGACTGTTTTGCTGCAAGGTATAGTACTGATTTCCATGTCATCTGCCTCTTTATTGCCGTTCCATCCAAAACTACAGTTCGCAGTGCACCCATATTCCCAGCATTCCTCTAACACCAGTTTTGTAGGATGTGTAGCTTCATGCCCTTGTAGATTTTACCCAATATGCTAGAGAGAGTTTTAACCTCCTAAGACCTAAAGGAATCTCCCCTGCTTCTACTTGCAGTGCTGGGATTGGTGAAGTTCTGAAGGCTCCACAACACAGCCGGAGAGCTTTGGCCTGCACCCTGTCCAGTTCAGCTAATGTGGATTTTGCTGCTGATTTGTATACTATACATCCATAGTCGGGGCGGCACGGTGGTGTAGTGGTTAGCGCTGTCGCCTCACAGCAAGAAGGTCCTGGGTTCGAGCCCTGGGGCCGGCAAGGGCCTTTCTGTGTGGAGTTTGCATGTTCTCCCCGTGTCCGCATGGGTTTCCTCCGGGTGCTCCGGTTTCCCCCACAGTCCAAAGACATGCAGGTTAGGTTAACTGGTGACTCTAAATTGAGCGTAGGTGTGAATGTGAGTGTGAATGGTTTTCTGTGTCTATGTGTCAGCCCTGTGATGACCTGGCGACTTGTCCAGGGTGTACCCCGCCTTTCGCCCGTAGTCAGCTGGGATAGGCTCCAGCTTGCCTGCGACCCTGTAGAAGGATAAAGCGGCTAGAGATAATGAGATGAGATGAGACATCCATAGTCAAGCACTGAACAGATTATTGCAATGTAAATCCTTTTCAATGAAAAGCCTGATGCCCCCCAGCTGTATCCTGAAACACACCTCAAAACATTGATTGCTTTCTTACACTTGTCAATCATTTTCTGAACATGAATTTTAAAAGTGAGCTTACTATCAAACCACACACCAAGATATCTTATGTCATTAACCTGCTTAAGAAATTGTCCATATATCTTAAGATCTATTATGGGTTTTACCCTTTTCTTAGAAAACAAAATGAACTGAGTTTTTTTTTTTCCACTGAAAGGTGGAACCCCTAGTCAAATGACCATTTTTCAACCTGGCTTATTGCTGTTTGCATCCTTTGTTGTAAGTTGTCAATATTACGGCCCCTAACCCACAACGCCCCATCATCTGCATATAGTGCTCTGTTTATCCTCTGATTCACTCCACCAAGGACATCATTAATCATAATATTAAACAGAATTGGACTGCATACACTTCCTTGTGGAGTGCCATTTTCTATTGTGTATGTGCTTGATGACTCTGATCCCACCCTGACCTCTATGGTTCTCATCTCATCTCATCTCATTATCTCTAGCCGCTTTATCCTTCTACAGGGTCGCAGGCAAGCTGGAGCCTATCCCAGCTGACTACGGGCGAAAGGCGGGGTACACCCTGGACAAGTCGCCAGGTCATCACAGGGCTGACACATAGACACAGACAACCATTCACACCTAAGGTCAATTTAGAGTCACCAGTTAACCTAACCTGCATGTCTTTGGACTGTGGGGGAAACCGGAGCACCCGGAGGAAACCCACACGGACGCGGGGAGAACATGCAAACTCCACACAGAAAGGCCCTCGCCAGCCACGGGGCTCGAACCCGGACCTTCTTGCTGTGAGGTGACAGCGCTAACCACTACACCACCGTGCCACCCTCCCCATATGTCCTTAACTTTTATTCTTGTCCCAATGTTACTACAGAAATCTCTCCAATATTTTCTTTTAGCTTCTCTTACAATTCTTTTGGTCTTAGCCTGCACTCTTTTATACGCCATTAAGTTATTAAATGAATGATTATATTTAACTATTTTAAAGGCTTTATTCCTATTTTTAACAGCCTCTCTGCACTCATCAGACCACCATGGTACCATTTTCTTTTTCTTTGCTCCAGATGTTTTACCTATTGTTTCTTCTGCTGATTCATGTATTATACTTATGATCATATTATGCAGTTCCTCAATGTCGTCACTTAAATTTGGCATGACTTCAATTAATTTGTTGCTTGCTTTAAAATTGTACAAACCCCAATTGGCCTCTGTCATTTTCCATCTTGGAATCCAGTTTTCTTCAAAGCTTATACTTTGATTCCTTATCTTTGTCCAGACAGGATAGTGGTCACTGCCCATTGCATTATCACTGCTCACATGCCATGTGCAGGTAGCTGCTAGTTGTTGTGAAACAAAAGTAAGGTCTATTGCTGACTCTGCACCATGAGCTGCATCATACCTAATGCCTCTTCCATCATTTAGACACACTGTCATCCATAAACTCCTCAATAATATACCCATTTCCATCTGTTCTAGCACTTCCCCACAGGGTACTATGTGCATTAAAATCTCCACATACTATAACTTTGGAGTTTTCCACATCACATACGCTCTCCAACATTTCTCTAGTTATTTTTTGACAAGGATTATAAAAGTTAATTATTCAAATTTTTGTTTTGTTGACCCCTGCCTCAATTCAAGCTCTTCATTACTGTTGAGAACTCTATAATTAACACCATGTTGGATGAAGGTGACAACTCTACCACCTATAGCAAGGGTTCTATCCTTACACACTCCTGTATAGCCATACATAGTAAAGTCAAGTGAGGGTTTTAGCCAAGATTCCTGAATGCAGATAATGTTAGGTTTGACTGGTTGCTCCTGAATGTGCTGTTTCAATTCTTATCCGTTGGCAATTAGACTCCTGGCATTCCACTGTAAAATGGTTAGCATCAATAAATCCCACCTCCACATGTTGACTGTGAATCTGTTAGGCCTATCCCTATTATAAGTGTTGCATTAATGAGCTCTACTGACAGCTCTTCCGTTTCCAGGTACTTTTCTGCCGCTTTTGCAATTATCTTAGTTCTCTCTGTTCGGCTACATGCTTGGGCAGAACACTTAATAATTTCCACCATAAATGCTACAAACTCTCTTTTCCACTATAAGTGTATCCTTGGTAACATTGCAGCATTTATGTACGCTTTGAACTGGGGGTTGAGTCACAAGTGCTGTTCTACTGTTATCATTAGACTTTACCTTTCTAATTGCCTCAGCATAAGTTATCTTTTCTTTCACCGTCACGTTCTGAGCTTGAACCGCTCTTGTGTGTGCATCACAGCCTTTATAGGCAGCACTATGGTCTCCTCCACAGTTGGAGCATTTCATTTTAGCTCCTCTCTCACATTTCCCGTATTCATGTTCCCCTCCACGTTTAGCATAACGAAGTTTACCCTTACAGGCTACTGCAATGTGCCCAAAATGCTGGCACTTAAAGCATCTCATTGGTGGAGGAATATATGGCCTTACTATATAGCTGACATACCCAATTCTGATTCTTTCAGGTAGTTTGTCCTCCTCTAGAGTCAACAATACAGATAGGCTAGGCCCCTTAACACCCTCTCTTGTGAATAGTAAATGTTTAACTCTTGTTACTAGCACTCCTCTGACACTGACCCTAATTTGCTCTTCGGTTATCTCCGTTGACACTCCAGATATTACACCCATAACCTTCCCTCTTTCTTCCCATATTTGTGGCTTAACCTCCTTCTCAGGTAATGATTTACATTTCATTAATCCATACTGCTGGTCCCTGTCTCTACATATAATCAGTAGGTTCCCATCTCGTAAGGTTTTAACAAACTGTACGTCACCTACCAGCTTGTGAATAGCATCGCTAACCTTCAAGGGACTTAATATACAAGGAGATTGAAATCGCAAAATAACTAATTTCAGATCTTTGTTCTTCCTCTCCCTTTTCTCCATCAGATTCTCTCTGCTTTCTTTTCTTGCTTTTCCAATTTACTGTCCTCCATTCTTTGTTGTGTGTATTTCCCTCCTTATCGGTGTCCAACTCGTCTACCTCAATCTCACTTCCTCCTTCCGCCTCACTTCCTGTACCTCCCGGATCACACCTCGGTCCTCCCGACTCAGCCATTGCTCCATCACATCACTTGGTAAAGTCAGACACAATGAACTGAGCACATACTTCATAGCAATTGTGAAAACAAAGAGTCCTTATATGGTGTTCGCTGGTGATTGTGAACAGGTGTGTGTAATCAATCAAGGGACTGTGAGCGGTGAAGTGCAGGATGGGTGTTGTAGTCCATGGCGGCAATATTTGAAGGCCACTGTGAGTTCTGGGAATTGGAGTCTTGAGTTCACACAGGTACAGATGTGACGTACATAATGTCATAGGATGTGACATCATTTATACACATTCCTCTCATATTATTGCAACATAGCAAATCAGATAAGCTATCAGATAAGCAAAGTTTAAAATAAAATACCACAGATTTGTTACCAGTTACCAATTTAACCATATAAAATTATTCAGTAAAGATAAACCTTCTTTCTTTCTTTCTTTCTTTCTTTCTTTTTCACCATTTACACATTGCAAGAAAGCAGACTTTAGAAAATTGGGCAACGTTTTTTGTCCCACAGCAGGACATAAACCCCAGACTGACACCTACTGTATGTAATACAATGTGGATGAAGTAGATGAGATATACAGTTTTATTTTATACACATTCACTGGGGGCGGCACGGTGGTGTAGTGGTTAGCACTGTCGCCTCACAGCAAGAAGGTCCTGGGTTCGAGCCCCGGGGCCGGCGAGGGCCTTTCTGTGTGGAGTTTGCATGTTCTCCCCGTGTCCGCGTGGGTTTCCTCCGGGTGCTCCGGTTTCCCCCACAGCCCAAAGACATGCAGGTTAGGTTAACTGGTGACTCTAAATTGACCGTAGGTGTGAGTGTGAATGGTTGTCTGTGTCTATGTGTCAGCCCTGTGATGACTTGGCGACTTGTCCAGGGTGTACCCCGCCTTTCGCCCGTAGTCAGCTGGGATAGGCTCCAGCTTGCCTGCGACCCTGTAGAAGGATAAAGCGGCTTGAGATAATGAGATGAGATGAGACACATTCACTGGATATGATTGGCCACTCTACTACTAGGCTATCAGCTCATATACCATGAGTAGAGAAAAACAAAATGGCAGAGCGTGTTGATGAACCAACCGAGAATGAAATAAAAGCTCTGCTCAAGAACAACTCCCCCCCCCCCAAAAAAAAAAAAAAAAAAATATATATATATATATATATATATATATATATATATATAAAAGCAACAAATTATGGAATAAAAGTATTTGATGGTAAGGACATATCTTTTTGATTTTTTTCAAGAATTATTATTTTAGGATTTTTCACAAACTGCTACAGTCATTTCGCCCATTTGCTTACGTTCTAAGCGGAAATGATTGTCAGACATTTTGTATAAAAGTTTTTATTTATTGAATTTGCAAAAAATAAAAATGCTGTGTCTCAAAATCCAGTAGAATGTGGATAGAATAAAACCGTTATTCCACTCAATCTCGTTGTACATGGCTTATAGTCGACTATACACGCCTCATCGGCTATTATCAGCTCATATCTGACTCAATTTCGTGGAATAACTGTTAAATAGCTACATTTTTTTTGAACAAGTGATTTATTTTCATAAATATTACTTATGAGGTAATTTACCTATCTGGGTTTATAAACTCAGTGTCATACTGTTGGCTTAAATATCTGCCACAATGAAATGTAAGCAAATAATGTGAGAGTTCTATAATTAAGATGAGTTAAAATGAAAAATAAATACCTTGCTTCAAAATTCAACTTCAAAATTTCTAGCATGGCACGCTGCATATCTAGATTATTGCTGTTGTGAGCAGGAAGCAAGGTTCTATTTAGGCACTTGTAATATTCACATCAGTCTTCTCTGTGTTATTCTTTTTCTCTAGAATGAAATTAGTCTGAATTCTTCCTGATCTATATGTTCATTTCTGATTCAATAGTATGATGAGCTTGTGAGCTGACAGTACTTTGATTGTCATAAGTGCTCAGTTGTTGGAACAAATAATTGAAATCCATCTGAAGGACACTGCAGTCTTTTGTCTGAGGAATGGCATACATTTTAGCAGTCTAAGACTTAGAGAACAGTCTTTCATAAAACATATATGATAAGAATGCCATTCTTCAGGGGTAATTTGGTGACATCTCATCTCATTATCCCTAGCCGTTTTATCCTGTTCTACAGGGTCGCAGGCAAGCTGGAGCCTATCCCAGCTGACTACGGGCGAAAGGCGGGGTACACCCTAGACAAGTCGCCAGGTCATCACAGGGCTGTCACAGACAACCATTCACATTCACACCTACGGTCAATTTTTAGAGTCACCAGTTAACCTAACCTGCATGTCTTTGGACTGTGGGGGAAACCGGAGCCCCTGGAGGAAACCCACACGGACACTGGGAAAGCATGCAAACTCTGCACAGAAAGGCCCTCACCGGCCACGGGGCTCGAACCCAGACCTTCTTGCTGTAAGGTGACAGTGCTAACCACTACACCACCGTGCTGCCCTTGGTGACATTATATTGCATTTGTTTGATGAAAGTAATTAAACTTCCCATGCGTTTGACATCAGTAGTCTGAAGCAGGCTTTTCAGTGAAGACCATTAAAACCTCTCATTTGTTCATCTCATTATCTCTAGCCGCTTTATCCTTCTACAGGGTCGCAGGCAAGCTGGAGCCTATCCCAGCTGACTATGGGCGAAAGGCGGGGTACACCCTGGACAAGTCGCCAGGTCATCACAGGGCTGACACATAGACACAGACAACCATTCACACTCACACCTACGGTCAATTTAGAGTCACCAGTTAACCTAACCTGCATGTCTTTGGACTGTGGGGGAAACCGGAGGAAACCCACGTGGACACGGGGAGAACATGCAAATTCCGCACAGAAAGGCCCTCGCCGGCCCCGGGGCTCGAACCCAGGACCTTCTTGCTGTGAGGCGACAGCGCTAACCACTACACCACCGTGCCGCCCCCCATTAAAACCTGCTTTATTAAATGTCTACACTTTAAACAGGTGCTTATACAAAAGATGACAAAACCATGTATTGTGTTTTATATATAACATACTACATGGCATGCCTTCCATATTGTGAGAGGGAAATCACTGTACTTGCACAGCTGCCTCTACTTTTCTCTACATCCTGGGTTCATGGTAATGTAACCTCTGCCAGTTGAAGATAAGGACATGGTTACTTCTGGGCAGAGTAAGTATGTGAGAGAAATGGGAATCTATTCTGGGATATGTGTACTGAACTGGAGTCATAGTTGTGGACAGATTTTCTGAATATTTTGGTGTGTACATCTGAGGGAACTCTCGGAGGGACAAAGTGTTTATCTCTCAGAGAAGGTTCCAATTAGAACCTTTTTTTTTTTCTAAGAATGTAATCATGCAGAAAATGCTGGTAGCCCATCTGACAAACAATGCTTTAACCCATAGAATGTATAAAATGGGGTTAGAGTTACGTGACAGTGTTTCATTTTGTGAACATGAAGATAATGAGATGAGATGAGATCTTATGAGCCTCACCAATGTCATTTCCATATTTCCTCATTAAAAGTTCTGAAAAAAAAAAACCAACATTTTTGTATAATTACCCCAAATCTTCACAAAGCAGGTCAAAATGCATTTCTGCCACAATATTGACTCACCATGGTATTTTTGATAAATTTTGTCCAGAAATGTCTTATTTGTTGAAATTCCATGTATTAGCTAAAAATGGTTGTGACTATATCAATTTCATGTTTTTTTTTGTTTGTTTTTGTTTTACTTTCATATAAAATTTTTGTAGTGGTTAGCACTGTCGCCTCACAGCAAGAAGGTTCTGGATTTGAACCTCACAGTTGACTGGGGCCTTTCTGGCGGAGTATGCGTGTTTTCCCTGTGCGGGTTTCCTCCCATCGTCCAAAGACGTGGATTAGGTCAACTGCCTACTCTAAATTGCCCATAGGTGTGAATGTGAGTGTGAATGGTTGTTCATCTCCGTGTTAGCCCTGCGGTGGCTACCTGCGACCTACTGGCGACCTGTCTAAGGTGTACACCACCTCTTGCCTGAAGTCAGCTGGGATAGAGACTTTGCACCATCATGTGACCCCATAACTAGGGTGCCATAAAAAGGGGCACACTTGTAGTGCTTCATTCAGCTGAGTTAGTTGTCATCAGGGCCGTAGCCAGGATTTTTCAAATACCGAGGTCAAACATGGCTGACAGCACCGAAGCCCCCCGGCACAACTTAACCTCCTAAGGCCCAAGCTGTTTTTTTACATGCATTTTTTATTTCTCTTTGCTATTTGGGCTTATTAGAACCTGATTAGAATAAAAACTAAGCATCATCTTTTGATAAGATGTACTTTTAGAGAAAAAGTATGTCCACATATGTGGATTCTTGTTCCGAATTTCTAAAAAGTGCTGTCCACGCATGTGACTGCTGAGCCCTAGGAGGTTAAATAAATAAATAAATAAATAAATAAGGATAGATTTGGTGGAGGACACATTTATTTTAACAATTCTAAAACTGTGGCACCATAACTGTGGTGTTTTATCTGACATAAAAGTAGAAAAGTAGTGAACTCTTGAATTGAGTATACATACCTAAAGTACCAGTTACCTAAAGTATTGGCATTATTTACATTGCAGCATACACATGACAGAAAGGGTGTGAACTGCTGAATTGTAAGCTTTAGTATTACACCTTATAATAATAGTGTGAGTGTGTGTGTGTGTGTGTGTGTGTATGTGTGTGTGTGTGTGTGTGTGTGTGTGAGAGAGAGAGAGAGATTGAGTTTGTGTGTTATTTGTGGGTGTCTGTATGTGTAGAGACATTCTGAGCAGTAATGTAAAGGCATCAGTCTATCTGGCTGTCTTGAATTGAGATCCATTTGCATGCATTCTCTGAAACAGAGTGTTCTCACCTTTGCCTGTAATGTAAGTTTGGCTCACAACACATTTACTTTAACAATTCTAAAACTGTGCCATCATAACTGTGGAGTTTTGTCTGACATAAAAGTCAAAACTGAACTGAACTGAGTGTATTGCTCAGCTACCTGAAGTATTGGCATTATTTACATTTCATTATCTTAAATTACATTAGAATGTAGAGCTATTAGTTCTGTGTGAAGACTATGGCCCTGTCCACACGGCAACGGATTCAGGTGACTCTGATACAATTGCTTATCGTTTAGGCCTGGCGTCCACACGGCACCGGCGTTTTGGGTGCCCAAAACGCAACCTTTTTGAGAACGGGTTCCAGAGTGGAAAGATCTGGCAACGTTGCTGTTGTGAAGTTGTCTGGATGAGTAGAACGGATTTGTTTACGATGACGTCACAACCACATGACTGTGAGTGCTTCACGCCGGGTAGAAGTGTAACGAATATCACCAGGAAAAAGCCTTACAGAGCACTAGTGAGAGTGAAACACGAGCTTGGATATTATTATTATTATTATTATGTTCAGTGTTAGTTCACAGTAGTAATGCAAGAAGCAGAATAGTGACAGTAATAGTGAAGCAAAAACATGCAATTGTACAAACACTGCAGCTCTACAGCAAAATATTAATTTATGAAATGGTCTGATTCTTAACACCAGTAGTGCCAATGATCTTCTCATTGCGATGCAAGTTGTCAACAAATCCTATAACTTGGTTCATGAAACGCGCTTACAAAATATTTTCACTGTGAATATTTATTGTGCAATGGTGCAATCCCGCCAGCAAAAATAGGGAAAAAAAGGAGCGATCTCACCTCTTCAGATGTTGATTTAAGTCCGACAATACATTCCTCAAAAAGGGCGTAGAGGAGCAAATTTATCCAATTTATTCCGGACCATTAAAGACGCCGCCTTCCGCGTAGAATCATACGTCATCCTCGCCGCCATATTGGATAGGTCAAAGCGGAGAATAAAGATTCATGTGCTGCCTTTAACTGTACCAACAGGTTTACCGTCCAAACGAGATCACATGGGATTACCTTTCACAGGTGAGAAACAAATTAATCCATCAACGTGTAGTATTCAATTTATTCCGGACCATTAAAGATGCCGCCTTCCGCGTAGAATCATACGTCATCCTCGCCGCCATATTGGAGAGGTCAAAGCGGAGAATAAAGATTAGCTGTGTTTAACTGTACCAACAGGTTTGCTGTCCAAATGAGATCACACGGGATTACCTTTCACAGGTGAGACTGGAAAAATACTTTTCATTGTATTTGGTCATTATAATGTAACTTTACAAACAGATTTTCCTGACTTTGTGGCTAATATGAAGTCTCGCGCATTATGCGCATGCGTCCTTACTTCTATTGTTCTGGTGTCTCCGAAGGGACCGTCTTACAGCGCCCCTAGAGGTGTGGCATGTGTATTGCATCGTTTTCAGCAAGCGTTGCGTTGCCATATGGACCTGATATTTTACTGATTGTTGCCCATTTGGACGCGATATATTTTTAAATAACATCTCGTTGCCGTTGTTGTGTGGATGTAGCCTATGTATTAGAAAGAGTGTGTGAGAGTGTATTATTTGTGTGTGTGTGTGTGTGTGTGTGTGTGTGTGTGTGTGTGTGTGTGTGTGTGTGTGAGAGTGAGAGAGAGTTATGAGAGAAAGAGAGAGAGTTACTCAAACAAGCCCGTTTAGTCAGCCCTACACAGGGCTGCCTGTGACAACGTAGTTTTGAATGTTTCTCGAAATGCTAACTAAACTGTAATAGGCAATGACAATGAAACGTTTCCCCTTGGAAAGTTGGCATGACACCGCTGAACGGTCTGCCACTGCACTGACAATATTTTCTCACCTTCCCTCCTTCTCTTTCTCTTCTGTTGGCTGTCCAAACCTTAATTTGGTTTGTTGCAACTTTTTCATTTTGCACTCGGGTAAAGCCCTATAACGCTATGTGACTATTAGCCTACGTTAGGTTAGGTAGGCATATGTGATAGAGCGTAGACTACACCCTGCCTGTTTTGTCCAAAACCCAACTTCCCCGGCCGACACTAGTATAGGCTACGTCACGTGACGCTGCATTAGACACGGCAACGATAGAGATAGAGGCTAAGAGATTTCAGATGACATTAGACAAATGTGAATTTTATTGAATTTAGACAAATGTGAGCACATGACCTCAGTGTCCTCAATGGTAGTTACAGCCATGGTTGTCATTGATCAGTATGGCAAGGTTTTGCTGTGTTTTTGGACATGCAGATCGTTTTGAACAAAACAAAGACATTGGATTTTTTTTTTAATTTACCAAAAGTAATTCATCATCACAGGGGAAAAAATAGAGATTTCTAAATGTACAAGGGGAAAAAACATTCAGCGGGACTCAGTGTCGAATGTTACATTGTGTTCACTATCATTTACAGGGGTGCCAATAATAGTGGCACATGTGTTTTTTTGTTAAATAACTTTCTTGATGATGGATTTGTTTTTGTCTGAATACATTTATTTCAATTAAAGGTTGTAATTTTCTCAGTGTGGGATGACGCGACTTCACCAAAAGGTGGATTTTTTTTTTCTAACCCTTTCACTAATCTTTACAAGGGGTGCCAATAACTGTGGAGGGCACTGTACATGGAAAATGAAAAAAAAATTGATTTAAATATTAAAAGATTTGCACATAAGTTCTCAAATATTGCATTACATTAAAGATGATGATGACGATGATGATAGCTTTTTCTTGAAGAAAACCACTGATTCCAATACTGGTCATTTTGAGCCCCTTTATGCATTCATATAGGATTTTTAGAGCATCCATTCTAGCTTTAAAAGCAGAACATGAAACACTAGTACACATTTTGAGAGAATACTAGTTAAGCATGTAACTGTGTAAGCCCTGAAGCCTGCTGTCTAGTGCAAATCGTACCATACGACATATACTCAGCACAGCAAGGAACACTCAACAGGTTGAGATTACACACAGGGGTCTTATGGGAAGCGAGACAGACACAGCTACCTTGAGAAGGCTGTCACACAATTATGAGCACCCAGCAGATAACCAGTCATAGTAATGTGATTGTACTACAGTGGCCACAATCAAAGTAGATGGGAACCTTCTGTAGACCCTGTAGGAGAGCTAATACTTTAGTTTCTTGACCACAAATTTGTATCACAAGCACACCTGTGGGAAAGTTGTGAGGTTGAATTTTTGGTGTAATGAATAATGAGATCATCAGTGATGGCATAGCTCACTCCGGCCCCGTCTAGTCCAGAGGGAACAATCTAAAGTGGGCCACTTTGTGCATTAAATGTTGCAAGCTATATACACTATAGATCCCTTGCACTGACGTTACATTTATGTTAGCAACCGTCGCTACCCTTATCCTGGGGGACAAGCAAACTTTGTTTACATACTTTTCACATGCTGAAGACGAGCAATATCAAAAGATGTCCAATGTCTGTTGCTGATGTCTGAAGAAAACTACAGCTAAAAAAGCTCTACTACCAGATTACTCGGATAATCTTAGTCAGAAAGAAGCAAAGGATAGATATACATGGAAATTAGTTTATTGGCGGTTATGATCCATACAAAATTCCACAAAACTACTGGAATGATGGTGCAGATTTGTGGCATGGTACACACTAGTACACACATACTGACCAGCATTAGCTACATCGATGTTAGAATACCTTCTCCCCCCCGAAGAGTCCTGACACAGAAGAACAGCTAAAAAACTACAAAAGCAAGAAAACCTTTGTGGAAAGAATTTTTCCCAACATCAGATTTTAGGAACAGAATTGTTGCAAAGGCCAAAGCAATTACTCTCGAAGGACTCCTACCTGCTCTGTGGGCTAGATGATATTCCCGACCCTCCATGTCTCAACAACCCCAAGGGTATCTAGTTACATAGCTATTTGCACTCATCATTTATACATTGACACTTAAGATATTGTTTTCACTATAATAAGTGTTATTATTTGTAGAATAACAATATCTTGCTCTAGACTTTCAAACAATGTAAGATTTTAATTTTACCTAATAGTGGATGGTACAATAATTACAAACGCTAACAGAATCAGCACATTCCCATTGTAGCTATAGTCATTTAATACCTACGGTATAATCACCCTTGCAATAATAATTTCAATAAACAGTTAATGTTCAATTCCCTCTTCATTTATTCTCTATTCAAAAGGCACGACTGAGTCACACAGGTTGAGAAGTGTGCAACTGACTAACAATTTTATTCAAAATAGTTTTTCCTGCCTTAGTCGATTTATTTCCATTTTACATGCATGCAGCTCTTGTAAAGTTCAGTTTGTTTGTGTAGAACACTCTTGAACTGTAGGGTCATTACTACACGTTCATTACTACACTCTGGCTCCATGGTGATATTTTGCACAGGACTGGGTTCCTCTGATAACAGAAAGCATCAGCGCTCACTGATCTTAATCTTTTCTGTTCTTTCAGGATATATAGCGCATGTCACTCTTTGTTGGTTTGTTTTTTTTTCTCTTTTTTTCTCCTTTTTTTTTAAACTGAGTTATGTCCGAGTTGTTTGCTTGGTACCCAATCTGGGTTTTCTGTGTCGAATAAGGAAGTTGGTTCATCTGTAAGATGTAACGCGGCTGTGACAAACCAGATGCTCACGGATTGTGAATAAGATAAGATAGCCTTTTATTATTCCACAAGGGGAAATTTACATTGTTACAGCAGCAAAATATATAAAGAGAAAAAGATAAAGCAGTGAAGGAGTAGTGCAAAAGTACTAAGTATACAAAAAGGATATATATTTAAAAAATTAACAAATTTGCATAAATTAACAGTTTTGCAGATATATAGTTAACATAAGTATATTATGTAGGTGTAATTAAGGATTTGTGTATTTAAGATTTGGATAAGTGATCAATCTTTAATAATTACATAAAATCAGTCTCATTTGGATCGTTGAAGTAAATCATTCAATGAATCGAATCAAGGAATCATTTAATGAATCCGTGAATCATTTAGTGAATCGTTCAATGAGTCATTTAGTGAATCGTTCAATGAATCATTTAGTGAATCATTTAATGAATCATACCATTAATCCTGGATAAATTACCAAACAGCTAGATTATGGTATATTATCAAATTATCATTGATCACTTACCATATTACAAATTGTCTACACCTTCCTTGAATTCCTTTGACTGGGCCACTTCAGAATATCGAACAGCAGATGAGTACACACACAGCTTTGATAATAAATGAATTTATTATACAAAGATCAAAAATGGATAAATCAGTTGGACTATATACAGTGAGGTGTGTGTATGTGAATGTGTGTGTGTGGCTAACTCCACATGTGTGTGGGGTTAGAGGTTAAAGCTCTGGAATGTGGTGTACCAGGAAGAGCCAGAGTGTCTTATCTGCAATCTTGGAGGAGGGGACCCCTCAGGATTTAGTGAGCACGCGTTTTCTCAGTAACAAAGAAATTCCACACTCATAACATTATCAAACTCACTGAAATCTTAATAAGGTCAAAATATGAGTGAGTTAAATGAAGTTAGAATGTTAGGAGAGAGAGAGAGAGAGAGAGACATGCACAAACTTATGGATTAACCAATTTTAAATCAATAATACCAAATAATAGAGAATCAACAATAATACACAGTGTGCACAGTTGTTCCTGAATGTAATTTCACACTTAGTGAATTAATTTACTGATTAGATTAATATCATTTTGCCCAGTGCCTTTCCTTACTGCAAACTTTCGTCTTCTGTAGAAAGCAGAGTCTCTTCCATGGAAATGACAGGCAGGCTGGAGATTGCGCTTCGGAGAGACAGAGAGAGAGAGAGCGGTTGCTCTGGAGTTTCCTTTGAAGATCTTCGTAGCTCGTGAGAAGAAAGTTCTGATCAGACAGGTTAGGACGGTCCAGCCGCTCCCAACACCAATAAAACTGCCTTTTGGTTGCAGTCTAGTACGTACTAAAAGAATGACTGAGAAAAACCGGTTTATAACTCACTTGAGTTAAAAGCGCGCGTGTTTCCTGGAGTCCACCGTGATCAAGGGTGGATAGAAGGAGGAGAACGTTCTAAAACGTGTCTCTTGCAGGAAAGAGTCGTGGTTTCGGACGGTCCGATGGTGAGCGTCCCTCTATGGTCTGTCCTCCGCTGAGTTCAGACACCAGAGACAAAGAAAATGGTGTTTCCAAGTCTCTTATGTGAAACCTGAGGAATGATGTACGTGATCCCGCCCAGGTGTGACGTAGTCAACGCGGAAGTTGTAGTTCTTAGACACAAGATGGCGGCATGATACCTACAATTATAAAGGTGGTATTGCACGTGTAAGTATTGCACAAGTATTATTACCAGTATTACCCAGATAGTGTTGCACAAGTAAGTTGGTATATTGCACAAGAGCCATTTTAACCATGTGTAGCTAGCAGTTTGCTGTAAAGTACTGATGCTGATATTCAGTGCACACTGTAAAAAAAAATCCGTTGTTTTTACGGAAAAACACTGGCAGCTGTGGTTGCCAGAATAATCCTGTTAAAAATACAGTGAAATGTAAACAACATTACAGAATAACTTGTACATTTCACTGGGATTCCATGTACAATTAATGATAACTAAATGTAAATTTTACAGGTATTCAATGTACAATAATCAATACATAACTGTTAATTTTACGGATATTCATTGTACAATAAACAATGATTCAAAATGGTTACAAGCAATGATCTACTCGACAGATTTTTTTGGGGGGGGCTTTTTTTCACCTTTATTGGATAGGACAGTGTAGAGACAGGAAATGAGTTGGAGAGAGAGAGAGAGACAGGGAGGGATCGGGAAATGACCTTGGGTCGGAATCGAACCCGGGTCCCCGGATTCATGGTATGGCGCCTTAGTCGACTGAGCCATGACGGTGGCCATTTTTTAATTTTCTTAACAGGGCAATGATGTAATTTTAACTATCACATCCTGTTTTAGTATTACAGTTTGTCTGTGTTTAAACTACAACAATTTGTAAATTCTACAAAAAAATATGATCAATTCAACATATTCTTACTATTAAATTAACAGTGGTATTTGGTTAGGAGTTTTACAGTATACTGATGTAAATTGCACACTGCTTCATTGTTTTTGTATTTACAGTTTTTTTATGTCATGATTTTACATAAATTCACTGTTAATTCTACGGACATTTTTTACAATGCACACAGTATACGTTCAGAGGGGTTTCTATGGATATAGAAGTGATCTGGACAATATTGTTCATTATTGTGAGGAGTGTCTGGTGCTGTGCCTGGTGAGGTGCCGATTGTACAGTCTCACAGCAGTAGGGAGGAAGGAGCTGCTGTATCTCTCTTTAACACACCGCAGATGGAGAAGCTGGTCACTGAAGGAGCTGCCCAGTGCTGCTACTGTCTCCTGCAGTAGATGGGAGGTGTTCGCCATTAAGGACTACAACTTGGCCAACATCTTCCTCTCCCCCACTACATCCACTGAGTCCAGTGCACAGCCCAGGACAGATCCTGCCTTCCTAATCAGTTTGTTCAGTTTTTTCCTCTCTGCTGTTGTGATACTGCTTCCCCAACAGACAACTCCATAGAATATGGCTGATGCTACCACAGAGTCATAAAAAAGAGTCCAGAAGTGGACCCTGTACTCCAAAGGCCCTGAGCCTCCTCAGCAGGTAGAGTCTGCTCTGGCCTTTCTTGTACAGGGCATGTGTGTGTGATCAGTCCAGTCCAGTTTATTGTTCAGATGAACACCCAGGTACTTGTAGCTCCTAACAATCTCAATGTCCTTTCCCTGAATGTTCACTGGGGTAGGTGAAGAGACCCTCATCCTGTGGAAATCCACCACCAGTTCCTTGGTTTTACTTGTATTGATCTGGAGGGAGTTCCGTTGGCACCAGTCCACAAAGTTCCTTGTCAGTTCTCTGTACTCACAATCATCGCCATCTAGGATATAGCCCACAATAGCAGAGTCATCAGAGAACTTCTGTAGATGACAGGTAGTTGTATTGTATCTAAAGTCCACAGTGTAAAGTGTGAACAGAAATGGGGCCAGGACTGTCCCCTGTGGAACCCCTGTGCTGCAAAGAATGGTGTCTGACACACAGTCCTTTAGTCTCACATACTGTGGTCTGTTTGTGAGATAGTCCATAGTCCACAAGGTAAGATGATGGTCCACCCCTGCACTATCCATCTTGCTCCTCAGAAGAGTCGGCTGGATGGTGTTGAAGGCACTGGATAGATCAAAGAACATGATTCTAATAGTGCTTCCTGCCTTTTCAAGATGAGAGAGAGAGATCTATGAAGCAGGTAGATGACTGCATCTTCCACCCCGATGCCTGGCTAGTAGGCAAACTGCAGGGGATCCATAGCTGGCCCCACCAGTGTGCGGAGATGCGCCAGAACAAGTCTTTCCAGAGCCTTCATCAGGTGAGAGGTCAGCGCCACTGGTCTATATCTGTTAAACTCAGTGGGGTGTGCAGTTTTTGGTATCGGAACTACACACAACGTCTTCCAAAGGACCGGCACTCTTTCCTGTTCCAGGCTCAAGTTGAAAATGTCCTGCACTATTCCACACAGCTGGTCAGTACAATGCCTCAGGAGACCAGGGTTGATGCCATGAGGACCTGCAGCCTTTCTCGCCTTCATCTTACTCAGTACCCTCTTGACTTGTCCTCTGTCAAAGGACAAAAAGAGCACAACTGAGTGCTCAGTATTATGCATGGAGGTGTGAAGCACTGAGCTGGAGGTATGGTGGTTGAGGGGTGCTGAGAGGGTGAGAAGGAGGTCTGTGGGCTGGGTGACAATGACCAGGAAGAGACAGCAACAGTAGGCTGATCTGGAGGGAGGGCCAGTTAAACTTCTGTTAAAGAAGTTGTTCAGGTCATTTGCCCATTGCAACACACCTCCAAGCTGCCTATTGGACTCCTTAAGCCCTGAGATGGTTTTAAGGCCCCTCTAGACTCCACTCACATTGCTCTGCTGCAGCTGGTCCTCCATCCTCCTCCTGTAGTGGTCTTTGCCTTCCCTGATCTTTCTTCTCAGCTCCTTCTGTACCCTCCTCAATTCCTCTGTTTCCTGATCTGAATACCCTCTTCTCATTCAGGAGAGCCTTCAGCTCAGGAGTGACCCAGGGTTTGTTGTTTGAGAAGCACCATACTGTTTTAGTGGGCACAGTGTTCTCCACACAGAAGGTTTATGTAGTCCGTGATAAACGCAAGGTTTTAATGAGAACAATGACAAAAGACAATGTACAAAAGCCAGGCCAGGTCAAAACCGAGAGATCCAAAACAGTAATGAGGGCTAGACGTCATGGCGCCCCTCGGGGCAGATGTGTTTGCTCGCTCCACTCTTGAACGCTGGCTTTTTCTTCTTTTTTGTGTATTTTCTGTTCTTTCTGCAGTGCACAAATGTCATGCACTGCTAACATAAAACAGACAGGCACTGCTGGACATTGCGCGCACACACACACACACACAGACACACACACAGCCATTTGGAATTTACTGGCTTTATACCACCGGAGCTACAACTCATTGTTCTCTCCCGCAACCACCACCACCAGTCCCAGGAAGGCCCTGAAGCACCGGGCCCAAGTGAGCATGCTGACCCCAGGAGAGTGCTCTGGAGATGGCAACGCAAGCAAGGCGAGAGGGGAGGCTCCATGCTAGGCTAAAAACTCACTCTAGCCGACCACTGCTACCCAGCCTCCTGCTAGCCAATGTGCGGTCTCTGGAAAACAAACTGGACAAATTAAGAGCCAGAATCACAGCTCAGTGGGAAATAAGAGAGTGCTGCATTCTCATTTTCACCGAGACCCAGCTCTCAGACAAAATCCCAGAATACACCATTCAGCTACAGACTCACTCTGTACACCGAGGAGACTGGACGGCAGCCTCTGGTAAGGCTAAAGGGGGAGGTGTGTGTGTGTGTTAACAACTCTTGGTGTGGAGATATACAGACTGTTTATAAGCTGAAATGCTGCCCCTATTAGCTACCAAGGGAATTCACTGCTGTGTTTTTGGCCGCTGTTTACATCCCCCATGAGCTAACTACACGGCAGCACTCCACAAACTCCACAATGACATCAGCGTGTTAGACAGCTCATCCCGACGCTGTTTTTATCATCGCCGGTGACTTTAATCAGTGCAATTTATGGACTGTATTCCCTAAATATTATCAACGTGGACATCCCCACCCATGATAAGAACACACTGGACCATGTTTACAGCAGCATACATGGTACATACAGGGCCGCACCGCCCCCACTTTGGACACTCGGACCACCGCTCTTTGTTCCTGTATCCGGCTTACAGACAAAGACTAAAACAAACATCCTGTCACCAAACAAGTCAAACTCTGGAGCCCAGAGACTGAGAGCACCCTTCAGGACTGTTTTGCTCGGACAGACTGGGATGTGTTTAAAGCTGCAGCCACTTTGGAGGACTCTTCTGTCAGTATACAGGACTATGCTGAGTATGTGACTGGGTACATCAGCACATGTGTCTGCAACATCGTGCCCACCATACAGATCAGGGAGTTCCCCAACCAAAAGCCCTGGGTAAACAGTCAGGGATGATGCATGCTGCATGCTCGCTCTCTCTTGCATTTAGATCAGGCAATGAGACAGAGTACAAAGCAGCGAAGTGTGGACTGAGGAAAGCCATTACAGTGGCCAAGAGGCAGTACAGAGAGAAGCTGGATGGCTTCTATTCTACTGCTGACCCCGGGCGGATGTGGCAAGGCCTGCAGCACATCACAGACTACAGGACCACCATCAGCTCCACAGACAGCCTGCCAGATGACCTCAACACTTTCTACACCCGCTTTGAGACCTCCAGCTACAGTACAGAGAGGAGGCACACACACACCTGGACCATCCAACCCCCCTCCCCCCACCAACAGTCTCATCAGGTCAGGTGCACAAAGCTCTGAAGATCAACCCCAGGAAGGCAGCAGGATCAGACAACATCCCTGGGTGGGCCCTCAGAGTATGTACCAGTGAGCTGGCTGATGTTTTCACCACCATCTTCAACCTTTCCCTCAGCCAGAACACCATTCCCTCCTGCTTCAAGACCACAACCATCATCCCTCTTCCCAAGAAGAGCCCACCTACAGGCCGATAGCACACACTCCAATCATCTCAAAGTGCTTTGAGAGAGTGGTACTGGCCCACATTCAGAACAGCATACTGGAAATCCTGGACCCCCTGCAGTATGCCTACAGGCCCAACAGGTCCACCTCAGACACCATTGCTGCTGCCCTCCAGTATGCCCTCTCCCACCTGGAAACAAAGACTTTTACATCAGGATGCTCTTTGTTGACTACAGCTCTGCCTTCAACACGGTCATCCCCCACAAACTCATCCATAAACTGTCCACACCCCACCCTCTGTGACTGGCTCCTCGACTTCCTGACTGGCAGGCCCCAGACTGTCAGGATTGGTAATAGAACTTTATCCAGCATCATCACAAACATTGGCACCCCACAAGGATGCGTCCTCAGCCCCATCCTCTACACTCTGTTCACCCATGACTGTGTCGCCTCCCACAAGGACATTATCATCCTGAAGTTCGTGGATGACACCACAGTGATGGGACGCATCACTGGCGGTGACGAAACGGCCTACAAGAGGGAGGTGGCCAGT
Source organism: Neoarius graeffei (assembly GCF_027579695.1). Taxonomy (NCBI): domain Eukaryota; kingdom Metazoa; phylum Chordata; class Actinopteri; order Siluriformes; family Ariidae; genus Neoarius; species Neoarius graeffei. The sequence continues at coordinate 60,565,796 of NC_083570.1, forward strand.
CTGGTGTCATGGTGTGAGGACAACAACCTCACCCTCAACACGGACAAGATGAAGGAGATGGTAGTGGACACGAGGAAGGAGAGGAGACCTCATTGGCCACTGTTCATCCGGGAGCTTGAGGTGGAGAGGGTGAGCCAAATACCTGGATGTTCACATCAGTGAGGACCTCACATGGACACTCAACACCACACAGCTGGTTAGGAAGGCTCAACAGCGACTGTACTTTCTGAGGATGCTGAGGAAGTTTGGTATGTCACCCAAGGTCCTCGGCAACTTCTACAGCTGCGTGATTTGAGAGCATCCTGACCAACTGCACTGTAAAAAATGATTTGTTGTTTTAACTTAGGGCTGCCTTAAAATTTTGAGTTCATTGAAATTCACATAGTAAGTTAAATTGTTGTGAACTTACTATATTAATTTCAGTGAACTCAATTTTAAGGCAGCCCTTGTACTAACTTTAAGTTAAAACAACAAATCATTTTTTAGTGTGCATCACTGTGTGGTACAGCAGCACTACAGCTATGGACCGCAAATGCAGAGGGTGGTGAAGACTGCTGAGAGGATCACCAAAACTCCACTGCCGTCTCTGCAGAGCATCTACCACTGCAGAGTCCACAGGAGAGCTGCCTCCATCCTCAAAGACCCTACCCACCCCCAGCACGGACTGTTCACACTTTTACCCTCAGGCCGGAGGTACAGAAGTCTGAAATGCAAGACTGTCAGACTAAAGAACTCTTTCTTTCCCACCACCATCAGACTCCTGAACAGCTGACAGGGGTCTATAACCATGGACTACCTCCCTGTAAACTGTCTTTGACTGTTTACATCTGTTTTACATTTGTTTGCACATTACTGCCCCTCTTGCTGCTGTTCCTTAACTGTTTACATCTGGTTACATTGTTTTGCACATATTTGCACATTACTGCCATTTTGCTGCTGTTTCCTTGACTACATCTGGTTACATTGCACATTACTGCCCTTCTGCTGCTACGTCTGATCATTGCCTTATTTTTGTATTACATACCTATTTTGCACTACATTTACCTTTATTTTGTACTGTAATGGGTGTGTTTTTGTTGCTTTTCTTTGCTTTTATTTTTGCACTATATTGCCTTTACTTTGTATTACTTCTTCTGCCTATTTATTTATTGTTCATTCTTTATATAAATGATATGTGCAATGTATCTAAGATATTTAAGATGGTATTATTTGCAGATGACATGAATCTTTTGTTCTGGAACAAATTTACATGAGTTAGAAAACAATCTCTTCAGAATTGTGCAGGTTAAAAAGTTGGTTTGATCGAAATAAATTATCATTAAATCTGTCTAAAAAAATCATGTTATTTAATAATTAGAAAATAAATAAATAAGGCAATAAATGTACAGGTAGATGGTGTTGACATTGAAAGAGTTTCTAATAATTTCTTAGGGTAATAATAGATGATAGAATTACTTGGAAATCACATATAATATACATACTAATTAAACTATCAAGAAGCATATCTGTTTTGAGTAAAGCTAAGCACATCCTGGACTATAATTCAGTCCGCATTCTTTACTGTTCCCTGGTTTTACCATACTTAAATTACTGCTCAGAGGTGTGGGGAAATACATATAAATGTTCACTTCATGCAATAATTATACTTCAAAAAAGGGCTATAAGAATAATTCACAGTGTTGGTTACCGAGATCATACTAATTCACTATTCTTAAATTCAAAATGTTTAAAATTCAGGGATATTATAGAATATAAAACTGCCTTAATAATGTACAAAGTAAGGAATTATAAAGTACCAAGGAATATCCAAACAATGTTCTCGGATAGAGAGAGGGGATATAATTTTAGGGGGAAATTGAAATTTAAAACTCACAACGTTAAAAATGTTCAGTATTTCTATTTGTGGAGTAAAGCTATGGAACAGTTTGAATGTGGAGCTCATGAAATGTTCAACTATAAACCAGTTCAAAAAAAGGTATAAGGAACAGATCTTCATGAGGTATAGGGAGGAGGAATTACAATAACATTCTATTGATAATATAAGTGTATATATGTGTGTATAGGTACGTACGGATATATATATTTATATCATAATGAGTACTGTGTGTGATATATATATGCTACCATTCAAAAGTTTGGGGTCACCCAGACAATTTTGTGTTTTCCATGAAAAGTCACACTTTTATTTACCACCATAAATTGTAAAATGAATAGAAAATATAGTCAAGACATTTTTCTGGCCATTTTGAGCATTTAATCGACCCCACAAATGTGATGCTCCAGAAACTCAGTCTGCTCAAAGGAAGGTCAGTTTTATAGCTTCTCTAAAGAGCTAAACTGTTTTCAGCTGTGCTAACATGATTGTACAAGGGTTTTCTAATAATCCATTACATGGGCGATTGCTCTAAGACAATGAGGGAGGCTCAGCCTCCTCTAAAAATGACGAACATCGTGTAGGATGAACTGCGCTAGGCTTATGTTATAGCCGACCTTATAACATTGCTATTTCAGATCCAGAATCATAGAAATATATGTGCTCAACCCAACTACAGTGCGAAATCATTCCGTTATAACTTTCCCCAGTTCGCCTAATGTGCGCATGAGTTTTTCCCCCTCGTGACAACGCGATGCAGCCCAGCCTCAGTGGACTTCAATGGCATTTGGGAGCTATGTGCTTTTCAATATCAAAATGCAAGACGATTATTGGACAAATACTGCGAAAACGCCCGCCCACGGACTCCCACGGACTCCCAGCCTCACAGTGGGAGGGACATGGCAAAGCTTTCCGCGAGGAGACTGGTGATTGGTGAAAGTGGCTGGATATTTTCTTTGATTGACAGCTCGTTTCAAATATAGACAGGCAGCAGTGAATTTCAGTTCAGTCCCATGCGGATTCGCAAGTGCTGTGGTGTATTGTAAGAGATCAGCTTACCTTTCAATTTCATTCATTACATACGGTTTCTACCAGCTTTTTTAGTTTGTATATATTTTCATTGTAAATAAAGTGTAAATATAGTGTTGTCAAGTTTGCTGTCTTAGTTCCAGAAATTTCGTTTATTTGAGTGACTGAACTTGAACTTGAGGGGGCTAGTCAGCTAGCAAGAAAGCTGTGCACGGATGCCAAGCATTGTTGATTTAATTTTGGCAAAGCCATTTGCCAGTCTTCCTTTCGAGGAAAAAATTAAAATTAAAGAGCAGGGTAGACCAATGCCTCAAATTGACTTGGTGAAAAAGGTAGGGAATAATACTCGTTCCTTTCAGCTCTCCTGGTACGAGAACGTGAATTGGCTAACAGCAAGTGACCCACATCAACAACAGTAAATAGGCTACTTTAGTAATATGTCATGGATGGACCAAAAATATAGAATCTATTTAAAATGTTTATGCTGAGTATATTATATTGGACTATATATTTCTCTGGATATGAATTAAACACAGCTACAATTTGGAAAACATTTTTAAACAAAAACACAGCCGAGAACATTTCACACTACAGACCTGGATTAAAAGTGAAGGGTTATCAAAATTGTCAATAAAACATTTCTCAGTCAAAATAAGTAAAATATAGGGAAAGTGTCATTGAATGAAATGTGTGGCACCCAGCTCTATGTTTGGCTCCCCAAGGTCAGTGCTTGTGCCTATTCCAGAACACTCTGCTGTTACTGCTGAGGTTTCTGACAAAGAGCTGCTTTCAATAATGATCAATTTTTAAACAACATGCCACAATTTTAAAATATAAAATGTTAAAATATACCCCCCAACACCACCATCATGTATATTGGACAGTAGGCTAATGGGCCAAAAGAACCTGTTATTTCACAGTTTGTGACCCTGCCAACAATCAGCCAGATCAGAGGCAAGAGTATGGGCAAAATTGATGTGTTTTTTCTTTTAAAATCTGGAAATATCGTAACCAACCAGCCTCCCCTGTTTGAAAGACTACCAGCTGCCACTGATCCATTAGCCTTCTGAGGCAATGAGCAAACACATTGTACCATTAGAACACTGGAGTGATAGTTGCTGGAAATGGGCCTCTATACACCTATATAGATATTGCACCAAAAACCAGACATTTAGTAGAATTTAGCTAGAATAGTCATTTACCACATTAGCAATGTATAGAGTGTATTTCTGATTAGTTTAAAGTGATCTTCATTGAAAAGAACAGTGCTTTTCTTTCAAAAATAAGGAAATTTCAAAGTGACCCCAAACTTTTGAACGGTAGTGTATATATATATATATATATAAAATATGCATAATTATGATATTATGGGTGTCTGTGTATGTATGGATATGTGCATAGTTATATGTATAGATGTATGTACTGCATATGTATTGTATGTGTGTATATATGTATGTATAACATAAGTATCTGTATATATGATTGATTTGGTCTATATTATACCATGTTGGTATGTTTTCTTTTTTGTTTGTTGCTTTTGTTTTCTTTTATATATTTTTTTTATTATGGCGGAAAGTGATGTTTGATTAGCAGTGGTATAGAGGGTTAGGATTTGATAAGTTATTTACTTCTTCCTAATCCTTTCCGAACATTATTATGTTACTGCCTTGTGGCTACGCTATTCCGTTTGTTCATGATGATGTTTTGATTATTGTATTTTTTTTCTTTACTGTTCAGAATAAAGCAATCAATCAATTTGTAATTGCCATTCATGGTGGACAGCAAACTAAGAATTTCTTTGTGCAAGAGGACATGTCCTTACTGTGCATATAACAATAAACACTTTTAACTTGAACTTTGAACTTGAACAAATTCTGATCAGGAAACAGGCAAGAGTCCAAGAACCGGGAATCAGTAAACACGGGCAATCTAAATACAAGGGCTAGGCAAATTGTAATCAGGAAACAGGCGAGGATCGAAAAACCGGGAAGCAAGAGAAATGGGCAAACAAACACAAGGGCTAGGCGAAACGGGGAAAAAAACGGATGGCAAAAAGAGTCATACACAGGTAAGCAATCAGAATAATAACGCTCAGTAGGCTCATGAAATGGAGAGGCAATACTGTGCAATGAACAAAACAAACAAAGGGGCATAAATACAAATGTTAACCACTCATTTCCTAGTTGTTCTTGAAGCATACCTTATCTATTTCTCTACTTGAACAACCAAAAACAGCACAAAAATGAACCATATTTAAGGCAGATTCCATCTTGCTTACACGAAAGACGGTGTCTGATTGTCCCCAGGTGAGATTATCACATGATGCGGGATGTCATGCGCCAGGGGTCTATATACAAGCAATATATAGAAGCTATATGCACCCTAGGAATACCTACCTATTTGCCAGAAAGAATCCAAAACTGTGAGGAACTGACTGAGAAGAAGCGATTTTTGTTGAACTGCTCATTAAGACTTAATTAGTCCATAACTTAATTAATAATTGTAATTCAGCAAATCTGGGTAGAAGTTATATGCACCCTAGGTACCCCTACCTTCATACCAGAAAGAATCAAAATCGGTGAAGAATTGAGGGAGAAGAAGCGATTTGTGTGGAAACTGCTCGTTAGGGCTTAATTACTCCATATCTTCATTATTAATTGTAATTATGCAAATTTGGGTAGAAACCATATGCACTCCAGGCAGACCTACCTTCAGTGAAAAATTTAATCAGTGAAGAATTGAGAGAGAAGAAGCGATTTTCGTGAAATGTGGCCGCCGCCGGACGGACAACAGACAACGAATGATGGACGGACAACACATGATGGCATAAGCTCATCGCCTGTTGGCCCGATGAGCTAACAATGAATAATAAGTCTGTGCAAAAATATTTTGATAGTTATCAAGGTAAAGCTATTAGTGATGTAGCCACATCAATGTTAGACTGCTAATGACAAAAGATGTTTGTATCTATGCTAATATTCTATCTACATTTAATCTTTAGCTACTTAACACTTACATTTATAGATAATTGCCAGTAAACCTGCTGAGAACGTTCAGACTACAAACATGGACACTATGGACTACACTCCCCAAAACTCACAGTGCCCTCTGGCTCCAGACTATTGACATCAGCTGATACTCATCATCTTAATTAGTCTCCCTGCCTATATAAACCTCTCTCTCACACTAACCCAATGCACAGTATTGTTCTGCTTTTACCAGTTCATGCCAAGCCTTGTTGTTTCTGACTCATGTGTCTCCTTTCCTCATTTACGCTCTTTGTTTTCCTTCTTTACGTTGTTTGCCGATTGCCCGACCGTTGCTTGTTCTATGACTCTGATCCTAGTCTCACGTTTTGGCTCTGACACTGTTTGCTCCTCGTTACTCTTCTCTGCATACATCCGTAACTGCCTGCACCATGACGATAATATAATAAATACTTCAAGAGAACTATTATTGGGCTGACATGTTTATTACTATACTGTAAATACCTAAGCTAAAGACAACATATACAGTAGCTTGTACCATTCACTGACTACAAGCTTTTCTTCAATCTAAGTATAAATCTCCAGGAGCTGAATGTCCTCCCTCAGCCAGAGGTTCAAATTGCCAAGGCTCTAAGCAACCATTTTGCTTTTCCAACTTATTATTATTATTATTAACTCATCCGGCCGACAGGTTACAAGCTTATGCCATTATGTGCTGTCCGTCATCTGTCTGGTGTTGTCCACATTTTATGAAAATCGCTTCTTGTCTCTCAGTTCTTCACTGATTTTTATTCTTTTTGGCAGGAAGGTAGGTCTGCCTGGGGTGCCTATAGCTTCTACCCAAACTTGCATAATTGCAATTAATAATGAAGATATGGAGTAATTAAACCCTAACAAGCAGTTTCCACACAAATCGCTTCTTCTCCCTCAGTTCTTCACTGATTTTGATTTCTTTTCTGGCATGAAGGTAGGGGTACCTTGGGTGCATATAACTTCTACCCAGATTTGCTGAATTACAATTATTAATGAAGTTATGGACTAATTAAGCCTTAATGAGCAGTTCAACAAAAATTGCTTCTTTTCAGTTAATTCCTTGCCATTTTGGATTCTTTCTGGCAAATAAGTATTTCTAGGGTGGATATAGCTTGCAACATTTACTGCACAAGGTGGCCCACTTTAGATCGTTCCTTCTGGACTAGATTGGGCCGGAGTGAGCTACGTCTGCATTGACACTCTTATTATTATTATTATTATTATTGCTGCACAGATGGAAGAATTAATATTTCTGTTATAGCTGACAATTAGAATAAAGTTTCATTTGTGTAATTGCTAATATTGACAACACCTCCCTCTTACCTTCACACACAAAAAGAATGGGGACTAACAAAAACCAAGCATGTAATTTCTCTAAGTCTTTTTAACAAGCAAATCCAGACTGTTGGTGCAATGTGACCCTATTTCACAATGCTGTGAAAAAGACAGAAAGGAAATAGTGATTTGTTGTGTTTTTGCAAATGGGGAATGGTGCAATAGATTACACTGAGGCAAAAGACCTTGCAACATTTCAACCAGCATTATTAATTTTTATATTGTTCTACTTGATGTCTAAAATTGTTATACTTTGATAAAACATTTTATACACATGTAGAATATCTGATAAATACTACAAAAAATAAGATTCTACTTGCTACTATTTAAAAATCCTGTACATCAACAACAGCTTTAATACACAAATTTTAAAGTCACAATTAAAGTGAAACTTCACTCCCAGCTCTGAGTTTAAGTCCACCCACTGCATAATTTTGAAAAACAAACAAAACAAAAAAATAGCTAAAAAGTGGGCAAGGGGGAGGGGGGTGCTTAAATTCCTGTAAATGATGAGTTTTGATCAGTACTGTATACATTTGAAAATGAGCGTTGTTTCACAGACTCCCACTCAAGAGTGAGGGCTGGGCAAGGTGGGCTGCCCACCTCTGGTTAGAGGACATTAACATCATTTTCTATTTAAAAAAATAATAATAATAATTTAATGTAATGACATAGAGAAGCACCAGTTGATAGAATCTGTGCTGGTATTGGCCTTGTAAGGTTCAGGATGATTTTAGATTATAGATGCTTAAATAGCAGGTGACGTTTTGAATCATTTTCAACCCATAAAATGCCAATTTTTATAAAAATGGTATTTTTGTCAATATTAACAGCAGCCTTGATATGTTTCATCACAGTACAATCATAACATTTAGTGTACACTACCAGCCAAAAGTTTGGACACAGCTGGTAGTGGATTCAGTGGTTTTTCTTGATTTTTATTAATTTAAAGTCACTTCATTTCTTAAAGTAAAGATGGATGTCATTTTTCTTTACTTAGTTGAGTGGTTCTTGACATAATATGAATTACTATTATGTATGACTGCAACGAAAGGAGCAAACATGCCAGATCTTGTTTACACAAACATTCCCGGTCAGAGGCGATTCTAGAGTCTGTTGTGGCCCCAAGCAAAAATTTCCAGGAGGCCCTTCTGACCAGTATTCATCACCAATATGTTATAAATAATCTGACACCAACAAAAAATGTGTGAACCCAAAGTTTTTTAAATTCCAAATGTGAAAATACAATGGTAAAGAACAATAAAAACAATAAAAAACAAAATAAATAAGCCCTCGGGCCCCGACTCTCGGGGGGCCCCTAGGCCAGGGGGCCCCAAGCAGTTGCCTGCCTTGCCTGTTCACAAGTTGCGCGTCTGTTCCCGGTGCATACTGGACGGAGCCCTGCCCCCACCTTGGCTACTCAGACCACATCTCTGTTATGCTAATTCCAGCATACAGACCGCTCATCAGACACGCCAAACCAGTTCTAAGGCAGGTGAAAACCTGGCCGGAAGGAGCCATCGCTGGTCTCCAGAACTGTTTTGAGAGAACTGACTGGGACATGTTTAGGGAGACTGCAACCAATGGCGACTGCACTAACTTAGAGGAGTGCAAAGCATCAATGACCAGCTACATCAACAAATGCATTGATGATGTTACTGTCTCTAAGACAGGGGTGGGCAATTATTTTTTCCATGGGGCCATGTGAGAAACAGAAAATTTTGTGGAGGGCCGGACCAAAAGGCTGAACTAAATTCTGCATAATATTAATTGTATTTCTTTATATAAAGCAATAAATAACATTGTTTTTACAAGCTGCTAAGACTGGTAAGAGTATGGAAAAAACGAGGTTGCCTTACAAAAAATGTCATTTATTTGATCAAATTTCCCAAAACAATGGTTAACAAAATGTGAACGTTTGTACCATTTTTTTCAGTCACATTCACCCCAAAATACAATAAAGACATCACAATATTGCCTTTCTACTCCAAATATCAAGCAAGATACATCATATTATAATAATGATGCCCACATTTGTAGTCTAATCACCTCATTTGGTGTTTTTCAGTTTTTTATTTGTTCAGTGAGAGAAATCTAGTCTCTGTTGGTCTTTAATGAGTGCATCAGAGTCAGGTTGAATGTCTGAGGTGGAGATGCGAAGCACAGCTGACAGATGATCATCAGTCGATTCGGTGTAGGAATCAGATCTACAGATCGGCTCGGGCTCCGGCGCCTGCTGGTGACGTCACACTATGTGATTGGCTGGACCGTTTGAAGGATGACGTACAAGTTTGTGGTTGGTCTGGACAAATTATGGAAGTAGTTATCGCGGAATTAGGTTTCGTGGGATTTCATGTCATGTTCATGTCGCGCGCATTGCGTTTTTGTTGAACACAACTTCAAAATAAAAGCAATGCACATTCAGTCCATGCATGAGGTAAAATTAGAAAATACGTTTATTTTGTAATTTCTAATTAACTTTATGCGGGCCGGTCAGAATGAACCAAAGGGCCGGATGCAGCCCGCGGGCCGGAAAATGCCCAGGTCTGCTCTAAGACCATCACCACTCGCCCCAACCAGAAGCCGTGGATTACTGCAGAGGTGCGCACACTACTGAGGACCTGAGATGCTGCTTTCAGAGCAGGTGACAGGGAGGCCCTAAGAGTAGTGAGGGCCAAACTGTCTCGGGCCATCAGAACAGCAAAGCCTGCACACATCCAGAGATGCTGCTTTCAGAGCAGGTGACAGGGAGGCCCTAAGAGTAGTGAAGGCCAAACTGTCTCGGGCCATCAGAATCCACAGCTACTTCTAGGACAGCGGTGACAAATGGCGCATGTGGCAGGGCATCCAGGCCATCATGAACTACAGGGCAACACCACCTGCCTGTGACAATGATGCCTCCCTTCCAGATGCGCTGAACAGCCTCTATGGATGGTTTGAGGCGCAGAACAGTGTGGCAGTGAGGAAGACCATCCCTCCTCCCAACGATCAGGTGCTGTGTCTGACCACAGCCAATGTGAGGAAAACTCTACACAGAGTCAACCCATGGAAGTCTGCTGGACCAGACAACATCCCCGGTAAAGTGCTCAGAGGATGTGCGGACCAGCTGGCAGATGTCCTCACTGGCATCTTCAACATCTCCCTGACCAACATCATCATTCCAAAGTGCTTCAAGACCACTACCATTGTCCCTGTGCCAAAGAAGTCTTCAGTGTCCTGCCTTAATGACTACCGTCCTGTTGCACTCACACCCATCATTATGAAGTGCTTTGAGAGGTTTGTCATGAGGCACATAAAGACCCTGCTGCCTCCCTCACTGGACCCCTTGCAGTTCGTGTATTGCCGTACCCAGTCAACAGATGATGCCATAGCCACCACCCTTCATCTGGCCCTTAGCCACTTGGACAAGAAGGACACATACACATGAATACTGTTCATAGACTTCAATTCAGCATTCAACACAATTATCCCTCAGCAGCTATTGTAACTGGAAAGCTGAGCCTGCTGGACCTGAACACCTCCCTCTGCAACTGGATTTCCTGACTGAGAGACCTCAGTCAGTCCCGACTGGGAGTAGAACTTCCAGCACCACCATGCTGAGCAATGGGGTCCCCCAGGGCTGTGTGCTCAGTCCACTGCTGTTCACTCTGCTGACTCATGACTGTGCAGCAACTCACAGCTCGAATCACATCATCAAGTTTGCTGATGACATGACTGTGGTGGGTCTCATCAGTAAGAACGATGAGTCAGTATGCAGAGAGGAGGTGCAATGGCTATCGGACTGGTACAGAATCAACAACCTGTCTCTGAACGTGGACAAAAAAAAAAAGAGATGGTTGTTGACTTCAGAAGAACACGGAGTGACCACTCTCCACTATACATCGATGGCTCACTCATGGAGAACGTCAAGAGCACCAAATTGCTTGGTGTTCATCTGGCAGAGAACCTCACCTGGTCCCTCAACACCAGCTCCATAGTCAAGAAAGCCCAGCAGCATCTCTCTACTTCCTACAGAGGCTGAGGAAAACCCATCACCCATCCTCACAATATTCTACAGATTTATTGAGAGCATTCTAAGCAGCTGCATCACAGCCCGGTTTGGGAATTGTACCATCTCGGATCACAAGACCCTACAGCGAATAGTGAGGACAGCTGAGAAGATCATTGGAGTCTCTCTTCCCTCCATCAAGGACATTTACACAGCACGCTGCATGAGATTGTGGCCGACCCCATACACCCCTCACACAACCTCTTCACCCTCCTACCGTCTGGAAAAAGGTGGCGAAGCATTTGAGCCTTCACAGCAAGACTCTGTAACAGTTTCTTTCCACATGCCATCAAACTCCTCAACTCTGAGGGACTGGACTGATTCCCACAGACTGCTGAACACACCACTTACACTGCAATCTTGCACGGTGGATAATAATGCACTATTGCTTACAATATTACAATGTCTCTCACACACGCAAGGTTTACATTTATTTATTCCCATTTCATATACTACCTCAATATGCACACTCTACTCTGCACCTCATGTCATTTGTGTCATTTATTGTCTGTAGTGTTTCACTCTTGCACTTTGTGTGTTGTAGACTGTTGTCCTGTGATGTTTAGATTGTAGATTGTAGTTCTGCGATGTTTAGATGCGTGTAGTTATGATGTTTATCATAGCACCATGGTACTGGAGAAACGTTTCATTTTAACTATGTACTGTACCAACTGTATATGGTTGAAATGACAAATGAAAGAACCTTAACCTTACTACACTTATGCAATAGGGCTATTTCGTAGGTGCTAAAGAAGACAACTGGACTTGCTTGGAATCCTTGAAGATGCTTCACCTCTCCAGTCCAGTTGTCTTCCTTAGCACCTATGGTTTACGATGACCTGGATGACTGACAACCTTCACAGACAAATAGGGCTATTTCCTGTATTTTCATTATTAACTATTTACTGTTTGATCTCAGGGTGGCACGGTGGTGTAGTGGTTAGCACTGTCGCCTCACACCAAGAAGGTTCTGGGTTCAAGCCCAGGGGCCGACAGGGGCCTTTCTGTGTGGAGTTTGCATGTTCTCCCCGTGTCTGTGTGGGTTTCCTCTGGGTGCTCCGGTTTCCTCCAAAGACGTGCAGGTTAGGCTAACTGGTGACTCTAAATTGACCATAGGCGTGAATGTAAGTGTGAATGGTTGTGTGTCTATGTGTCAGCCCTGTGATTACCTGGCAACTTGTCCAGGGTGTACCCTGCCTCTTGCCCATAGTCAGCTGGGATAGGCTCCAGCTTGCCCATGACCCTGCACAGGATAAGTGGTTATGGATAATGGATGGATGTTTGATCTCAAGCACATTAAGAATGCAATAAATTGCATGAATTAACTTTTGACGAGGCATGCCTGTTAATTGAAAACCATTCCCGGTGACTACCTCATGAAGCTGGTTGTGTACAGCATCATCAAGGTAAACAGTGGCTACTTTAAAGAATCTAAAATATGAAACATATTTTGTTTTTTGACACTTTTTTGTTTACCACATAATTCTATATATGTTCCATATGCTTTTTCATAGTTTTGATGTCTTCAGTATTGTTCTACAACGTAGAAAATAGTCAAAATACAGAAAAACCTATGACTGAGTAAGGGTGTCAAAACTTTTGACTGGTACTGTATAGCTCAAAAAACACCTTTAAGTGTGCAGTACCTCTTTAAACTGCTAAAATCCTCTAACTCTGTATGTCTACTGTATATCAAGAGATTGCTAATACACCACAATTATATCCTCTGTGTAAAAAGACAAGATGGAATTAATTGGTAAACAGCATCTCAAAATAGCAACTATATGATACTTTAGATGTTGGGGTTAAGTTTTGTAACTAAATGGGATATCAGGACTGGAGCAAAACTAAGTAAAATTTAATCATGACAGACATAAATGTTGTGTTCTTTGCTGGGAAGGAACATGCATTGGAAGGGGGGCTTATAGGGGCAGAGGGCAAATATAATCATATTCTGCCCCACACAAATCATTCTTTCAATATAAGCAAATGTGGCACAAAAGCCCCAGGAGGTTACTGTGCAATCTTATAAACAAAAAACAAGTTCTCAGAAGACCAGGAGCACCGAGTACTACTTCACAGTCAATAACATTTTTTTTTTCTGTTTTCCACTGCTGCACATTTCTACAGATATTTAAAAGCAAGAAATGTGTATTTCAGCTGCAGGTTATTTCATTTCTGTGTTTCAGGTGTATAGTTTGCACTGACATGAAAATGGCAGTATAGACTTACTGGAGCTAAATTACATTTTGAACCAACTCATTTGATGGGCACAGAAATATCTTGTGCATGGTGATTACGACTATTGTGCTTTCTCTGTGCTTGAGATTTACTTCATAATCTACACACAAATGATCACCCAGTTCCCAAAAGGATTTTGGAAATACGTGACTCTAAAAGCATCACGTCACCAGTCGAGTAGATTTAGAGGAATGCACAAGGTCTTTTAAACCACATACAGGGCTCTGATTGGAGATCTTGGTGAGGTCATTGGCCTTCTATAAGCTGCTGTCTGAATCCTCTTTCTTGTCATTGCAGTGTATTTTCTTATGGCAGGGAAAGCAGCGTGTGAAATCCTGAAGGAGGTGACCACTGAAGATCATATAGATCCAGGGGTTACAACAGCTGTTCAAGCTCCCCAGCAAGGCTGAGAGAGTCACTGCTGTGTTCTCTGAATCTGGTAATATAACATATTATAGGAGAACTTCAGTCATTTTTTTCTACAAGAAGATATGAAAAGCAATTTAATATTACCAAAAAGGCCTGTAATAAGAAGGCAAATATATTGTGACAATCCTAAGTGTCATTACTCGCAATTCCATGATTTAAAAAACCCACATTACTAATTCATGCTAATTATGTTTCATTTGGTTTGTCTGTAGCTAATCAAATGCAAGAATTCAATTACACTCAGTGGAAACCACTGTGAAAACTTCAACATATGGAATGACTGATACATGTAATGAAAGCAGGATTTGTTAAAGATCTTATTAATGGTAACGTTACAGATTTAGAAATGTTATAGTGCATAAATTAGGTTTCACTTGCAGGCAGATTTACTAAAGCCTTCATAAAAAGTTACATACCATCCCAGCGGAAATTATTATCCCACACCGACCACATCTGCACAATGAAAAATGGCGCCCAGCAAACTATGTGTGCCAGCACGATGACAAATGTCATTTTGACAGTCCTGAGTTTGGCTCTAGACATGGTGGCTACATTGCTCACTGAGCTGTTCCCAGTCAGTGCATTTTTGCACTCCCTGTTCCCTGTCTTGCACCTGATGTTCCTCCAGATGCTGTGGCATATGAAGCTGTAACATATGATCAGCACGCTGATGGGCACGAGGAAGATGCCCACTGTGATCCAAGTGATGTAGGCACGGAGGCCCCATGGCTTGATGAAGTGGCCCCAGCAATCGATGACATCTGAACCATTGCGGATCTCGCTGAGTGAGAAGATAAAGTACTGTGGGGTGCTGAGAACAAGGCTGCCCAGCCATGTGCTGCCGATCATGATATAGGAGCGGCGTGCGGGCTGCTGCAGGGTCTTCAATGGGTGGCATATAGCAATGTAGCGGTCCACCGTCATCATCACCATCATATAAGTGGACGCAAACATACCCAGAACCTGGAGGTGCTTCACGATCCGGCACAGGAAGTCTGGCCCATAGAAACGAAATGTGATATCCCAGCAGAGCTGTGGCAACACTTGAAAAAAGGCCACTACCAGGTCTGCCAGGCTCAGGTGCTTCATAAAGAGGTGCATGCGCGACAGCTTCTTCTTAGTCTTGCACATCGCTGCTAGGACACTGATGTTGCCCACGACGGCCACGACGAAGATCAGGCTCAGCAATGTTATCTCAAGCTTGGCCACCTCCTCGTTCCGACCAAAAAGGTTACTTTCGTTGGATGACAAATTCATCACTGAATCATGGAGTAAAGCCAACAGAGTGTGAACAGAGGCAGCTCTGACAGCGGAAAACGCGCAGGTGGAGATGCTGTTGCGCGCGCTACTTTCCTCCAAATGCACTCAAATGCGCATTTCTCTCAAAGCGCAGCGCGCGCAAACTCTGAAAGATGCCGAGCTCTGCTCCTCCTGTTTCTCTTCTCCTCCCTTTTTTTGTCTTCTTCTGTGGCGTATTTCAGATCAGAGCAGCAATAAACACGCCGCATTTCACATACCGTGAGAGCACCTACTATTTCAGGTCTGCAGTCAGTCATACAGCCTCCAGGCGGCCAAACACACCCACAAATACCTTATTATAAATTCAAAATCATTCCAAATGTGATGGGGTACAACAAAGTTCAGCTAGCAAACTGTTAGATTTAAAGCCATGATTTAAGTTAGTTTTATAGCTACACGTGATTTAGGATTGTTAGACTTTATGATTTTAATATTTTAGAGCTTTTTAGATCCTTTATTATTTTAGACTAACCTGACCTTCCTCTTTGCTAGACATAAACATGGTGTCTTGTTTAAAATTGTTGTGAAAATATCTCGCACGCTTTGACGTGCATAAATGCTGAAATTGCTGAATCGCTGATATGAATATTATTTTGCTTATGATTGAAGGTTTCATTCACACACATATTGTAAGGTTTTATTCCTTTGTAAGGATAAATAATTGTAAATATTTATTCTTGACCAAGAAGGCAGTAATTCTTAATACTTAATACTTATTCTTAATATTGTTCTGTTCTGTTCCATTTTATTATTTCAGTTAGAAGGCATTGAATTCTGTGTAACTTGTAAATTACTGTGTGACCTTCTGTCTAAGCTAGACACATTGCTCGAGACGTGTTTTGGAACATTCTATCAGAACATAAGGTAAATGTTGATATCTGTTAGAACATCTGAAATGTATACAGGATATATTTTCACTTACACACATACATATATTGGGCTGGCACGGTGGTGTAGTGGTTAGTGCTGTCGCCTCACAGCAAGAAGGTCCGGGTTCGAGCCCCATGGCCGGCGAGGGCCTTTCTGTGTGGAGTTTGCATGTTCTCCCCGTGTCCGCGTGGGTTTGCTCCGGTTTCCCCCACAGTCCAAAGACATGCAGGTTAGGTTAACTGGTGACTCTAAATTGACCGTAGGTGTGAGTGTGAATGGTTGTCTATGTGTCAGCCCTGTGATGACCTGGCTGTTACGTTTGAAAACGTGTAGTGAATAAAATGAAGCACACGGAACACAGCGGGTGAAGTTTAACTCCTCGTGTTTTTTTACTAGAACCGCAAACCCCGGGCCAGACCCAAGCAACAGAACACAACATACTCAGACATAACACAATGCTTTAAGCATAATTGAACTGGCCTGAGCTGGACATAACATTTCCCCCCCTCCTACTGAATTTCAAGCATGAAATGTAGATTCAAAGTTCAAAGTCCTCCAAGTATGCAGGACGGGCTGGAGTGCGGACGGGCCGCGGGGAGGCACAAAACTGTGAGTGGGTGGTCTCAGATGGGCTAGTACTAGTACCCATTGTCGGTGGCAGGTTGATAGGTGTATCTGTGATTTCCTCAGGGGCTATCTGAGGTGCCTGCTCAGGGGCTGAAGTATAGTGGCTAGCTGGGGGAATGACATGTGGTGTCACAGGTGGTGTGAGCTTTGGAGGTGCCACTCTGCAGAGACGACTTGCATGCCAACGGCTGCCATCACTGAGCAGGAAAGTGGCTGGGCCTAGCTGGCGAGTAACTTGGAGAGGGGCTGACCAATATGAGGCCAATTTGTTGCCCCTGTGGGGCCTGCAGACCCTAACCCACTCCATGGGCTTGATGTCAGGGGCCTTGGCACGTGCTGAGTGGTCAAATGCCTGCTTCATGCGCCTCTGCTGGCGAGTGACAGAGGCCTTGACCCTGGGTGGCGGCCTCCGGGGCGATTCAGGGCTCAGTCTGTCCAGGGGGAGGCGAAGCTCACGGCTGAGCATGAGGAGTGCTGGGGAGACCCCTGTTGTAGAGTGTTGGGTGGCCCTGTAATGGAGTAGTGTGTGACGTAGGGCCTGTGGAAAGGCCCAGCCCTGGACCAGGTGTGCCCTGATGCTGTTCTTCAGTGATTGGTGAAAGCGTTCAACCCCCCCGTTAGCTTGGGGGTGGTAGTACGCTGTGCGGATGTGGCGGATACCCTTAGCTTTGAGGTATGTGGTGAACTCGGATGAGGTCAACTGTGGGCCATTGTCGGTTGTAATAGTGTTTGGTAGACCCCAGCAGGCAAAGAGAGAATCCAGGAAGTCGATTATAACTTGCGAGGTCACTGAGCCAGTGGTGATGAGCTCAGGCCATTTTGAGTGAAGGTCATATGCAACGACCAGGAAGCGTTGGTGGTGGGGTACACCCTGTATTTCTCCACAAATGTCCAGCTGTAGATGGTCCCAGGGCTGAGTTGGCCAGGCTAGTGGTTGCAGGGGTGGGGGCGGCTGGTGACCTGTCTTGCCACTTAGAAGGCAGGCTGAGCAGTCCTTTACTAGGGCCTCGATTTCTTTGTCTATCCCAGGCCACCAGACCAGATCTCTGCAGTGCTGCTTCAGCTTTACAATGCCCAGGTGGCCCTCATGAGCCATGGTTAGAACACGTGCACGCAGGGCAGTAGGGATGACGGTGCAGAGGCCATGTGCCACACAAGTCTCATTCCAACAGGACAGCTCCTGCTTTACCCTGGAGAATGGAGCCAGCTCGTCGGGCACCTTGTGAGGCCAGCCATTCTGGATGTAGTCGCGAAGCTGGGAGAGGACAGGGTCAAGCTCGGATGCCTCTTTTAGCTCTTGCAGTGATACTGTGGTCTGTAATGGGGTGTGTAACATCTGGACCATGTCCTGTTCAGCATGCTCTGAGTCAGTATGCGTGTGTGTGACAGGGTGTGGTGAGACGGAGCATGACAGCAGGTCAGCCACCACATTATCTCGGCCAGGGGTGAACTTCAGGTCGAAGTTATATTGGTGCAGGCGGTCAGCCCAGCGGTGTAGCCTTAGTGGTCTGTGGCCTGTCCCAGACGTCGAGAGTAAAGCAGTTAAAGCTTGATGGTCTGTTCTCAGGGTGAAAGCACGGCCGTAGAGGTACAGGTGCCACCTCTCATAGGCCCAGATGCAGGCTAATGCTTCGCGCTCACCTACGGAGTACCGCTGCTCAGTAGGGCTAAGTGCCCGTGAGGCAAAGGCGATCGGCTTCTCCACACCTGCTTGCACCTGTGACAGTACTGCTCCGATGGCTGTAGCCGACGCATCACATGTGACAAAGGTTGGGCTGGCAATGTCGAAGTGGGCTAGCACTGGAGTTGTTGTGAGCTGAGTTTTGAGTGTGTGCACGGCATCAGAGCACTCCGGTGACCACACCCACGGCTCCTCCCTATGCAGCAGTTGTCGCAGTGGAGCAGTAATAGCAGAGTAGTGAGGGAGAAACTTCAAGTAGTAGCCCGTCATCCCCAAAAAGGAGGCAAGCTGCGCAGCTGAGGTGGGCTCTGGGATGGCCAGAATCGCTTCCACGTTCGAGTGAAGTGGGGAGATGCCTTTTGCTGACACCTGAAAACCCACATACTCTATAACTGGTGCAGAGAAGACGCACTTTTCAGTGTTGAGGGTAAGTGTGTGTTTGCTGAGGGCTGCAAAGACTCGGTGGAGGCGGTCGTCATGGCTCTCAGGGGTGGCCCCATGAACCACAACATCATCTAGGTAAATGGCCACGCCTGGTATGCCAGCCAAGACAGTTGCCATGATCTTTTGGAAACAGCTGGGGGCGGAGCTCATCCCGAAGGGCATGCGGGTGTAGCGGAACACCCCAACATGAGACACAAAGGTTGTCAGGTTCCTGCTGCTGGGGTGGAGGGGCACCTGCAGGTAGCTTTGCTTGAGGTCAAGTTTGGAGAACACTGTTGAGCCATGAAACTGAGCAGTGAGCTCCTCTGCAGTTGGAAGGGGAAACTTATCTGGGATAATTGCCTTGTTCACTGCATGCAGATCGACACACACACGTAGGCCCCCAGACTTCTTCTTTGCCACTGCCAGGTTTGAGATCCAGGGCGATGCATTCACAGCTTCGATGACACCATCGTCCAGCATCTGCTTGAGCTCAGTGGTGACATCATCACGGAGAGCCAGAGGAACGCGGCGGAGGGGTTGTATGACTGGTTTGATGTCGGGGTTCAACAGAGGCTGGTGGGCAAACGTGGTGAGGCAGCCCAAGCCCTCGAACAGTAGTGGCCACTTTTGCTGCCATGAAGTGGTGACAGCCAGAATTGCAGTTCCCTTTGTGTCCACCAGGGAGAATCCTAGCACTGAGAAGAGGTCCAGACCCATCAGGTTGGCTCCACGATGGGAAACTTGGAAGAGGAAACTGGATACGACCTTATTGCCATACCCCACAGCCAGTTTAATGGACCCCACTAGATCGATTTTTGCATCCCCATAAGCTGACAGGGAGGTAGTTGGTGCAGACAGGGGCAGTGCACTAAAGAAAGAGTTGTATGTGTGCATGTTCAGGAGAGACATGCTTGCACCAGTGTCCACGAGCAGTGGGATACACACATCATTTAACTGCACAGAGCATGTTTTGAATGAAGTTGGCTGTGAGATGACATTGTGAATGACAGTGAGGGCATGTGACGTGGCTTGGTCTGACACTGGAGCAGAGCGGCACACAGTGGCAAAGTGATTACGTTTACCACAATTTCGGCAGATTTGGCCACGAGCGGGACAATTTTGGGCTCTAGACTGGTGAGAGGACGAGCCACAGTTATTACACGGCTGTGGAGGAGGCTGTGGGCATGGCCGCGGGCGAGATTGACGTCGAAGCATTTGGATTGCAGGAGAGTCGGCTGCCTCCTGGCTAGCCTCCGGTGACGGAACGGGCATGGGTGAAGGAGCGGGGTCGTCTGCGATTGCTTGTGGGTTTGACAAAGCTGATGTGTATGTGGCTGCACTCTCTATTTGTAAGGCAATAGTCATGGCTTTCGTAAGTGTTAAATCATCAGCTTCCAGCAGGAGAGTTTCACGCACTTTTGCATTGTTTGTATGCTCAATTAGCTGATCGCGGATCATCTCATCCTGCAGTGCACCGAATTTGCATGAGCTGGCCAATGCACGCAAGTTTGCTACATACTGATGCACAGGCTCACCAGGCAACTGATTTTGACAAAACAGAAATCGACGCAAAAGGGCGCTCTGTGGGGCAGCATAGTGGGCATTCAGAAGTTCCAGTGCTTTTTTGTAATCACTAACGGTACCTGACTCGAGTGCTCCAAGCACACGCTGACCTTCGGCTCCCAGGCAATGCTGCAGCAGCGCTTTCTTACGTGCGGCAGGCACATCGGTCAGTCCCACTGCTAGGAGGAAGGTTTCAAATGACTGAATCCAGCGGGTCCAAGGAATCGGTGGCTCACCCGGCAGTGCAAGGAACGGTGCAGGTGGTGGTAGGTTTATGTCAGCCATCCTCGTCGCCAATGTTACGTTTGAAAACGTGTAGTGAATAAAATGAAGCACACGGAACACAGCGGGTGAAGTTTAACTCCTCGTGTTTTTTTACTAGAACCGCAAACTCCGGGCCAGACCCAAGCAACAGAACACAACATACTCAGACATAACACAATGCTTTAAGCATAATCGAACTGGCCTGAGCTGGACATAACACTGGCGACTTGTCCAGGGTGTACCCCGCCTTTCGCCCGTAGTCAGCTGGGATAGGCTCCAGCTCGCCTGCGACCCTGTGGAACAGGATAAAGCGGCTACAGATAATGAGATGAGATGAGACATACATATATTGATGGAATTAAGATGTGATTTGCTGACCTAGCCATATTCAGACACACGCATTCACAGACACACCCACACACACCCACAGATCCACACAGACACACACACACATAGACAGATATCAAACAGTGATGTCATTTCATCCACACAGATAACACCCACATATAATAACCCTCTGTATTCTTGTCTAATTGGGGGGGACTTGCGAATAAAGATGTGAACTACTTTGGGGTTCCTGTCTTTCTTTTGCGACTCACCCCCCCAGACGTCTGGGTGACATGGGGGGACTGATCTCGAGATGGTGAGGGCCCGAGAGGTAAAAGAAAAAATCTTACACAAATGGACTCATATAATGCATGCAGCATACAATATATAACAGGCTCAATATTAGGATCTGTGTTTATAGTCTCATCTCATCTCATCTCATCTCATTATCTCTAGCCGCTTTATCCTGTTCTACAGGGTCACAGGCAAGCTGGAGCCTATCCCAGCTGACTACGGGCGAAAGGCGGGGTACACCCTGGACAAGTCGCCAAGTCACCACAGGGCTGACACATAGACACAGACAACCATTTACACTCACATTCACACCTACGGTCAATTTAGAGTCACCAGTTAACCTAACCTGCATGTCTTTGGACTGTGGGGGAAACCGGAGCACCCGGAAGAAACCCACGCAGACACAGGGAGAACATGCAAACTCCACACAGAAAGGCCCTCGCTGGCCACGGGGCTCGGACCCGGACCTTCTTGCTGTGAGGTGACAGCGCTAACCACTACACCACCGTGCCGCCCTGTGTTTATAGTCTATATTTATTACATGCCAAACTACCCATTGTTGGTGGGTGGCACGGTGGTGTAAGTGGTTAGCACGGTCGCCTCACAGCAAGAAGGTTCTGGGTTAGTGTTGTGTCGTAAATGATCACAGGTGGTTGTAACAAACGTACTTTTATTCATAGAAAATAAACGTAAGCATGTGAGCATCAAAACTCGTGCACCATCGCTTCCTGTTTTTCTATCTCTCCTCTCCTTTGTTACACATCTCTGAACAAGTAGTACCAGCTCCTCCTAGTGGAAGGGATGAACATAACATTCCATATACCACACATCCCCCTTAATAAGAAAACACTAACTCTGAAGAAGTAGCTATTTAAATGTAAAAGTATTCATAAGGAAATGTAATTTTTAAAATTGTCAACCAGAACATTTCATTTTTACCTTCAAACTTAATATTCATTTACAACTGAATCACATTTCGTTTCATTTTACACTCCAGTTTGGTATACCCTGTAACTAAATCAGACCATGTATGTTTTAGGGAAGAAAAGCTTGAACATGCGTATCTTAACCTATAGTCAATTTAACCCTGACAATAATCCAACACATATTTACATTTTTTTTTTCTTACTCACATAACTCAATCGTGTTCAACACATAGTCCTTAGTCCATTCAGGCATCCTGCGGCACCTGATCGGTCTGCCAGGTGGTGACACTCCAGCAGGTTGTGGTGTCACTGGTTCAGTGTCCACTGGTAATGGTTCTCCATCACCATCAGCTTCCTGGTCTTTTCCTTGTAGGGAAACTGGAGCAAGGTAGGATGCATTCCAGCAACGTCCATCTGACAGCAGATACGTGTATTGTCCCTTTTTCTCCATGACTCGTACTGGTTTGGTGAACTTGCACTGAGTCTTAGGAAGGATGCCAGGCTTTTTCACCCGGACAAGTGAGCCACATTCGAAGGACACGTGTTTGGCTCCTCTTTTGTGATCAGTGTAAGCTTTGCTCTTTGTTTGTTTCTCTCCCACTCGGGAGATGACCTCCTGTTTGGACAGTGCTTGTTGTTGCTTAAGTGGACGTCCAGCCACATGAAGTTTGGTGCGCATAGGTCGGCCATGCAACAGTTCTGCAGGTGAGCACTGTGTTGTGGAGTGTGGTGTAGCACGGTAGACATGCAAGAACTCACGTGTAAATTCCTTCCAGGGCTGTCCTTCGAGCAGTGCAGTCTGCAGGCTGTCTTTCAAGCTTCGGTTGAAACGCTCGACCTCACCATTTGCCCGTGGATAGTAGACTGATGACTTAGTGTGCACTATCCCTCTGTCCTGAAGGAAAGCCTCGAACTCGTGTGACACCAGCTGAGAGCCGTTGTCAGATACCAGTTCTTTAGGGTTGCCCTCTCTGCTGAAAACAGAAGACAAAAACTCAATAATTGCATGTGAGGTAACATGAGGAAGAAAAGCCACCTCAGGCCACTTGCTGTGGTAGTCAACCAGTGTAACAGCAAAGCGACAGTCCATAGGCGCCCTTTCAAAAGGCCCCACCAGGTCTATTGCAACCTTGTCCCAGGCCTCTTTTGGATATGGCACGGGTTGAAGTGGTGGAGTCTGTGTGACAGCTGATTTGTCATGTGCTTGGCACGTGGTGCAGGATTTGATTGCACTTTCAACCTGGGCATCCATGCCAGGCCACCAGTATTCTTCTCTCAGTCTCTGCTTTGTTCTCACGATGCCTTGGTGTGTGTCATGGGCCAGTGCGATGAACTTTGACTGTAGACTACTTGGCACCAGCAGTCTGTGAGGGCCCCGTACGACACAATCACCTTGTAGAGAAAGTTCATTTTGAAGCTTGAAGAAGGGTCGCAGGTCTGGACTGAGCTGTTTGGCGGACGCAGGCCATCTGGAGTTAAGTATTTCTCGCAGCTGAGTTTGTAGAGGACAAGAAACACATGCAGCCTTGAACTCGGACTCTGTGACAGTAGGCAGTGTACAGGTAAGGGCAACTTCCACATCGTCCTCTAAGCTGCTCTCAGAGTTCGGCATGGGGAGTCTGGACAAGCAATCTGCTGTAACGTTTTCCCGTCCTAGTTTGTACTGGATGTCGTAGGAGAATGCCAGCAGTCTGGATGACCACCGAGCAATCCGCATGCCTGCTCTGCCTTGGCCCTTTGAAGTCAGCAGTGTGGTCAAGGGGTTGTGGTCGGTGCGTAGTGTGAAATGTCTCCCCCATAAGTAAGTTCTCCATTTTTCTGTGGCCCACACACACCCCAAGGCCTCTTTTTCGATCGTGGAGTATTTCCTTTCTGCTTGTGTGAGTGTACGTGAAGCAAAGGCCACGGTTTTCTCTGAGCCATCTGGATGCATCTGAGTGAGCACTGCACCCAGACTGTAGTCAGAGGCATCGGTAGTGACAACTGTGGGAAGCTCAGGATTGAACAGTGCAAGTGCAGGGCTGTTGACTATCAGCTCCTTCACAGCCTCAAAACTGCTCTGTGCCTCGAGTGTCCATGTGAATGACTCTACACCACGGAGAAGTGCTCGCAGTGGCTCAACGACAGCAGCATACCCTGGTATGAACTTGGAGTACCAGGATGTGAGCCCTAGGAATGAGCGAAGAGTGGTTGCGTCTGTAGGTGCAGGTGCTTGGACGACGGCAGTCACGTGTGTGGCATCAGGCTGAATGCCTTTCTCTGAGATTATGTGTCTCAGGAACAACAGTTCTTTCTGCTTGATGTTGCACTTCGACAGGTTGAGTTTCAGACCTGCCTTGTCAATGCGCTGAAGCACAGTCGTCAGGGTTTTGTCATGTTGCTCTGGTGTCGAGCCTGTCACGATCACATCATCCAGATAGCATTGGACTCCTTTCATGTCTTTCAGGATCATGGACATCATTCGCTGGAAGCAACTGGGCGCGGATGCCAGTCCGTACGGCACCCTCTTGTACCGGAACAGCCCGCCATGCGTGATGAATGTTGTAAGGTGACGGCTGTCTTCATGGAGAGGCAGTTGGTGGTAAGCACTCTGTAAGTCCAATGTAGAGAACATTGTTGCACCCCTGAGTTCTGTAAACATCTCCTCCATGTGCGGCAGTGGAAAGCCATCTACCACCACAGCCTTGTTAACCTTTCGCAAGTCCGCACAGAGTCTCAGGTCTTTCCCACCTTTCTTTGTAGTGACCACGATGGGTGAAATCCACTCCGAAGACTCCACTGGTTCAATGACGTCCTGTTGCAGCAGCTTTTTCAACTCTGACGACACTGCATCCCTGATAGCAAATGGCAACCTGTGCATTCTCTGTCAGACTGGTTGGACGTCTGGGCGCACTTTCACCTGGTGTGTAAAGCCCTTGGCGCACCCCAGTGTGTTCTCATGTGCATCAACATTATGTACTGTGGCTTTAGATGGGACGGCTGCGCTTGCTGCAACCTGGCCATTGATCAGCTGCATTTGTAGTGCAGCGAACAGGTCTCTGCCTAACACTGCAGTCCCCCGCTTTGCAATGTAGAGATCTGTGGCAGTACTACAGTCACCAAAAGTCACAGTTGCATTCAAGCACCCCAGCACGGGTATCTCATTCCCCCCATAGTCTTTCAGTTTGTAGCTTGACTTGACAAGCGCAGTGGTAGGGAAGCACTTTGCATAGACGGACTCTGGTAGTATAGATACTGCTGAGCCTGTGTCTAGCATTAATTTGACACTCTGGCTCTGTTGTCCCTCTGCACTCACGTTAACAGTACACATTATGTTACTGACATGCCCAGCATTAACACTCAAGATGGTTACCTCTGGCACGGCGATCTCGTGCACTTGCTTGCTGCTTCTGCAGACTTTTGCATAATGTCCTTTCTTTTTGCAGGAATTGCATTGCGCTTCTTTCGCCGGACAGTCCTTGTAATCCGCCTTGTGTGACACTGATCCACATCTGTAGCATGTTTTCCCTGGTGCAGCAGAAGTTTGAGGCGATGTCCTCTTCCCTCTCTGGAATTTGCGGTGTTGCTGCGGTCCTTTCAGATGCACCGCTTGCACTGCACCCTCTGCAATGGTCGTGCTGCTCATGACTTTAGCCTCCGTAATAGCTGTTTCAACTTGGCGCGCAATCATCAACGTTTTGGTAAGTGTTAATCCGTCTTCCAGTAGTAATCTTTCCCTGATGCGCGATGAGTTGGTCTTTTCGACAATTTGATCGCGTAGCATCTCGTCCTCTAATCCACCGAAGTTGCATGTTGTAACCAGCTCTTTCAATGCAGCATGGAACTGGTCTGTCGTTTCCCCTGCCCGCTGACCACGCTGTCTGAAGCGGTAACGTTCAGCCACGACATTGACTTTGGGTGTAAAAAAATCCTCCAGCGCTTTAAGAGCCTTTGCATAGGTGTTGTCATCAACTGTAAGTGTGTAGAAAAGTCTCTGACCTTCAGCGCCCAAACAGTGTATCAGCAGAGCACGTTTCCTAGCATTGGTTATCTCACCCTCAGACATTGCTAGCAGAAAGTTGTCGAAGGAGCGGATCCATGCTTTAAACGGAATCGGCGGTTCGCCTACATTTTGTAGAAAAGGCGTCGGCTGGCACAGCTGTAGAGTTGTCATCCTCGTCGCCAATATGTTGTGTCATAAATGATCACAGGTGGTTGTAACAAACGTACTTTTATTCATAGAAAATAAACGTAAGCATGAGAGCATCAAAACTCGTGCACCATCGCTTCCTGTTTTTCTATCTCTCCTCTCCTTTGTTACACATCTCTGAACAAGTAGTACCAGCTCCTCCTAGTGGAAGGGATGAACATAACATTCCATATACCACAGTTAGAGACCAGCGGCCGGCGGGGGCCTTTCTATGTGGAGTTTGCATGTTCTCACCGTGTCTGCGTGGGTTTCCTCCGGGTGCTCCGGTTTTCCCCACAGTCCAAAGACATGCTAATATGGGACGGCCTTGGGCTGAGGTGCCCTTGAGCGAGGCACCTAACTCCCAACTGCTCCCCGAGTGCTGTTAGCATGGCTGCCCACTGCTCTGGGTATGTGTGTGCGCTCATTGCTCACGTGTGTGTGCGTTCACTGCTTCAGATGGGTTAAATGCAAAGAGGAATTTCACAAGTGTGTGATGAATAAAGTTGTGCTCCACACTCTATAGTGGAGTTTGAAAGTCTGAGATCACTAGTGAAAACGTGTCTCTTGGCATTCTGTAATGTTTTCATTACAAATGTTATTATCAGCAACAACTTGAGTGAAAAGTAGCATCTTTGAAATATTCACATGAATTTCAAAGTTTCTTTGTAATTTGTAGGTCTATCTCTTCTCCCCCCCTTTTTTTCTTTTCTTTCATGACAGTGTGCACTCGAGTTGGCATGGACTCCAAAAGTGTGTGAAAAATGATCCATTATAGTCCATTTGAGATCAAATCCATCAGAGTGTTGTCTAAACATGCTTCAATAGAAGAGATTAGGAATGAGGAAACTGACTTTTTGTACAAACATGGTCAATATCACACTTTTATTTACATTTAAATAGAGACCTTGACATTCTGAGGGTGGCACGGTGGTTAGCACTGTTGTCTCACAGCAAGAAGGTTCTGGGTTCGAACCCAGTGGCTGACGGGGGCCTTTCTATGTGGAGTTTGCATGCTCTCCCCGTGTCTGTGTGGGTTTCCTCCGGGTGCTCCGGTTTCCCTCACAGTCCAAAGACGTGCAGGTTAGGCTAATTGGTGGCTCTAAATTGACCGTAGGTGTGAATGTGTGTGTGAATGGTTGTTTGTCTGTATGTGTTACCCCTGCGATGATCTGGTGACTTGTCCAGGGTGTACCCCACCTCTCACCCATAGTCAGCTGGGATAGGCTCCAGCTTGCCTGTGACCCTGTACAGGATAAGCAGCTACAGATAATGGATGGGCATTTCTGTATTGTAAATCCTTTTTTTGATTGATCTTAGGAAATATTCTAATCAAGTCAAGTTTATTTGTATAGTGCTTTTAACAATAAACATTGTCGCAAAGCAGCTTTACAGAATTTGAACGACTTAAAACATGAGCTAATTTTATCCCTAATCTATCCCCAATGAGTAAGCCTGTGGCAACAGTGGCAAGGAAAAACTCCCTCAGACGACATGAGGAAGAAACCTCGAGAGGAACCAGACTCAAAGGGAACCCATCCTCATTTGCGCAACAACAGACATGACTATAACATTAACAGTTTTAACATGAAGTCAGTTTTGTTATGTTATAACTCTTCATTGATGGAAACTTGAGTGCAAAACTGTTCATGACAGCTGCAGTCCTAAAGTTAGCAAGTCAACTGTAGTCCTCAGCCATAAAAGCATTACTGTAAGAGTCCAGAGCATCCTCCAGGTGTGACTTTCAACTGTCCACATGGGCCGTCCTACACAAGAGCGATGCGATGAGACTCCAACCAGACACAGGGCACCAGGATGGATCAGGCAGGTCCGAGGAGCAAAAGAGGTCAGCATCTCGATCTCAGGATTGACATGTAACTCAGAGGGACAGATTTTTTTTTTTTTTTTGGGGGGGGGTATCAAAATTTTATTTATATCACAGACATGGCATGCTGCTCAGTGCAGCCTGCCAGCATGTTTAGAGGAGTATTTTTCACAAAACATTTCTTTTGCGTTAGTTTGTGTGTGCATCAATAGTACTACCTGCTAATTTCCAGTATGTCTTTCTGTATGAACATTACATGATTTAAAACATCAGTATGCTTTTCGTGAAATAAAAAATACACTATTAAAATTTGTAATATATTTATAGTTGATTATAGTTTCAGTCATAGCAGCAACTACAAGCATGGACCACTATCGACTAATTTGTTATGAGCATTTTGAGCTGAAGTTTGAAATTATAACCATAGAACATTTCAGAGACAGGGGAGAATATTGCAGGCATCCATTATATTCCAGTGAATCATCAGAAAGGTTGCCTTGGCATTGGCTAGATGGGAACATTAACAGAACTTTTATTTCTCCTCCATTCTTCATATCAGAATGAAGAATGGAGCATTCTTCATATCAAAATATCATTTGAGATATTGGATTTCTGATTTTCATGAGCTATAAGCCATACTCATTAAAATTAAAACAAAAAAGGCTTGAAATATTTCACTTTCCGTGTGAATATAGAATATATGACAGTTTGCCTTTTTGAATTAAATTACAAAAAAAAACTTTCATGATATTCTAATCGTTTGAGATGCACTACTATACTACAGATACCTTCCCAGATAAAATATACATAAAAGTGCAAACACTGAAGTGTATCCCTGGAGTAGACACAGTACATTAACATTTGTCACAAACCTATTGTGGCAGCGGGGGCGTGGTCAAGCGCCGCTCTGTGACAGGAGGGCGGAGTCGGAGAAGGTAAGTGGCAGAATCGCGACACCTGAGGGTAATTAACCTGTGTTTTGTGTGTGTTTTCCCCAGTAAACCGCGCCCTACTCAAGGAGGGAAAGGGAGAGCGGAAGGGAGCTTCTTCCCAAGCAGAGACGACAGTGTGTGTGCGTGCGTGTCTCTGACTGTCGGTTTATATTGTTAGACTGAAAAGTTCGGCAATAAAGCCTTCTGTAAACCTTGATCTCTGTCCTGCCGTCCTCTGTGCTCCACCCACACGCTATTCACGCTACAGTGGTGCTGAAACCCGGGAGGTGGAGCATCAGTCCTGCAGCCCCATGGAATCCTCCCCGTTCGCAGACTTGGTCCACGCCCTCGCCACGGCTCAGCAGAGCCAGCACCAGGCACTCGTCACGCTCCAGAAGGAGCAGGAGCACCGCTTCGAAGCCCTGGTGCTGGCTCTGCAGGAAGATCGAGAGGCGTTCCGGCATCTCCTCGCGTCGGCGGGGTCCACCAGCGCCCCGGCCGCGGGCCCGTCTCCCCTCACCTTAACTAAGATGGGCCCACAGGACGACCCCGAGGCTTTCATCACGTTGTTCGAGCAGGTCGCCGAAGCCTCGGGGTGGCCGATGGAGCAGCGCGCGGCGCGCCTCCTCCCCCTCCTGACGGGAGAGGCACAGCTGGCCGCACTACAGCTCCCCGCCGATCGCCGGCTGGCCTACGCCGACCTTCGCCGGGCTGTCCTCCAGCGCGTGGGGCGCACGCCGGAGCAGCAGTGCCAGCGCTTCCGCGCGCTGCGGATGGAGGAAGTCGGCAGCCCATTTGCGTTCGGCCAGCAGCTCCGGGACGCCTGCTGGCGGTGGCTGAGGGCTGAAGATCGCGATGCCGAGGGAATCATCGACCAGGTGGCGCTGGAACAGTTCATCGCCCGCTTACCAGCCGGAACCGCGGAATGGGTCCAGTGCCACCGCCCGGCGTCACTGGATCAGGCCATAGGACTGGTGGAGGATCATCTGGCGGCTGTTCCAGCGGCAGGACAACCAACGACATCGTCTTCTCTCTCCTCTCCTCTCTCTCTTTCTCCCCCCCTCCTCCCGTGTCCCGTCCTCGCCCCATTCCCCCACCACGGAGGCGGGGGCCGGCTCCACCCCAGCCGGCCTGCCGCACCCGTGGTGCCCTCCCGTTTCTCCCTTCTGTGTCTGTCTCCCCCCCCCCCCTCAGGTGAGTGAGCCTCAGAACACAGCTGCAGAGGGAAGGCCCGGGCCGGTTTGCTGGTGCTGCGGGGAACCGGGCCACCTGCAGCAACAGTGTGCAGCGAGGGAGATGGGGGCGGTGGTGCGGATCCCCGACGCGCCAGAGGCTGCCCTCGATCGGGCCGGAGCGTATCGCATACCGGTAAGTGTACAAGGGGCTACATATCAGGCATTGGTGGATTCAGGCTGCAATCAGACCTCGATCCGCCAAAGCCTGGTGCAAGACGAGGCATTGGGGGGAGCACAAGGGGTGAAGGTGTTGTGTGTGCACGGGGATATTCATAGCTACCCGTTGGTGTTGGTCCACATACATTTCAGAGGGGAAAAATCAATAGTGAAGGCGGCGGTTAATCCTTGCCTTACCCACTCTTTGATCTTGGGGACTGATTGGCCGGGATTTCAGGGTTTGATGGCACGCCTAGTAAAGAGTGGGTCCTGCCGGTTGATAGGGGAGGGTCCCGGTGTCGCTTTGGCTGGAGCTGCGGTCGCAGAGCCGTCTACGTCATCTCCGCGACAGAGTGAGGAGCCCCCGGCCCCTCCTCTTTCTATTGGGGAATCCCTCGCGGATTTCCCACTGGAACAATCGCGAGACGAGACCCTGTGACACGCGTTTGACCAAGTGAGAGTAATCGATGGTCAAACGCTCCAGCCGAACGCCACCCCGTCCTTCCTCTATTTTTCTATTTTGAAGGATAGATTATACCGAGTGACGCAGGACACTCAGACGAAAGAGCGGGTCACCCAGTTGTTAATTCCAAAGAGCCGCCGGGAATTGGTATTCCAGGCGGCTCACTTTAATCCCATGGCTGGACACCTCGGGCAGGATAAGACACTCGCCCGGATAATGGCCCGTTTCTATTGGCCGGGGATTCGCGGCGACGTCTGTAAGTGGTGTACGGCGTGCCGCGAATGCCAGTTAGTAAATCCAGCGGCTATTCCAAAAGCGCCCTTGCACCCCCTACCATTAATCGAGACCCTGTTTGAAAGAATTGGGATGGATCTCGTCGGGCCATTAGACCGCTCAACACGGGGGTACCGCTTTATATTGGTTCTGGTGGACTATGCAACGCGATACCCGGAAGCGGTGCCTCTTCGCAATATCTCAGCATGCAGTATTGCAGAGGCCCTCTTCCACGTCATCTCCCGGGTTGGAATCCCGAAAGAGATTCTGACTGACCAGGGCACCTCGTTTATGTCACGAACACTGAACGAACTGTATGGGCTACTGGGTATTAAGCCAATCCGCACCAGCGTTTATCACCCACAGACGGACGGTTTAGTTGAACGGTTCAATCGCACCCTCAAGAATATTATCAAAAAATTCGTAAGTGAGGACGCACGTAACTGGGATAAGTGGCTCGAACCCTTGCTGTTTGCAGTGCGAGAGGTCCCCCAAGCCTCCACGGGGTTCTCCCCGTTTGAATTATTATATGGGTATAAGCCGCGCGGCATCTTAGATGTACTGCGGGAAAATTGGGAGGAGGGACCTTCACCGAGCAAAAACGAGATTCAGTACGTTATGGATCTGCGCACAAAACTCCACACGCTCACCCACCTAACTCAGGAGAATTTGCGGCAGGCCCAGGAACGGCAAGCCCGCCTGTACAACAAGGGCACGCGCCTTAGAGAGTTCACTCCGGGAGATAAGGTACTCGTCCTGTTGCCCACGTCGAGCTCCAAATTAATCGCCAAGTGGCAAGGACCCTTTGAGGTCACACGGCGAGTCGGGGACGTCGACTATGAGGTTAGGCGAACGGACAGGGAGGGGGCGCTACAGATCTACCACCTCAATTTGCTAAAACTCTGGAACGAGGAGGTCCCCGTGGCGTTGGTGTCGGTAGTTCCGGAGAAGGCGGAGCTGGGGCCGGAGGTCCAAAAAGGGACATTGGCATCTCGTAACTCTCCGGTCCCCTGTGGAGACCACCTCTGCCCGACCCAACTCACGGAGGTCGCCCAGTTGCAGGCCGAGTTTTTGGATGTGTTCTCGCCCCTGCCCGGTCGCACTAACCTCATAGAACACCACACAGAGACGCCCCCGGGGGTGGTAGTGCGCAGCCATCTGTATAGATTACCCGAACACAAAAAAAAAGGTGGTTCGGGAAGAACTTCAGGCCATGCTCGAAATGGGCATCGTCGAGGAGTCCCACAGTGACTGGAGCAGCCCGGTGGTCTTGGTTCCTAAGGCCGACGGCTCGGTCCAGTTCTGTGTGGACTATAGAAAAGTCAACGCGGTGTCTAAATTCGACGCGTACCCAATGCCTCGTATTGATGAGCTGCTCGATCGACTAGGCACGGCTCGCTTTTACTCGACACTGGATTTGACGAAGGGATATTGGCAGATCCCCTTGACTCCATTATCCTGGGAAAAAACGGCCTTTTCCACACCGTTCGGCTTACACCAGTTCGTCACCCTTCCGTTTGGGCTGTTTGGGGCACCCGCTACATTTCAGCGGCTGATGGACCGGGTCCTCCGGCCCCACGCCACCTACGCGGCCGCTTACCTAGACGACATCATTATTTATAGTAATGACTGGCAGCGGCAACACCTGAGGGCCGTCCTTAGGTCGCTGAGGCGGGCGGGGCTCACTGCCAACCCGAAGAAGTGTGCGATTGGGTGGGTGGAAGTACGGTATCTGGGCTTCCACTTGGGTAATGGGCAGGTGCATCCCCAAATTAATAAGACAGCAGCGATTGCGGCCTGCCCAAGGCCCAAGACCAAAAAGGGGGTGAGACAGTTCCTGGGGCTGGCTGGCTATTATCGTAGGTTTATACCTAATTATTCGGACGTCACCAGCCCGCTGACTGACCTCATTAAAAAGGGGGCGCCAGATCTGGTCCAGTGGACGGAGCAGTGCCAGCGGGCTTTCTCTGAGGTAAAGGCTGCACTGTGTGGGGGGCCACTTTTGCACTCCCCTGACTTCTCTCTCCCTTTTTTATTGCAGACGGATGCGTCGGACAGAGGGCTGGGAGCCGTTTTGTCCCAGCAGGTGGAGGGAGAGGATCGCCCCGTCCTATACATCAGCTGAAAGCTGTCAGTGCGTGAGGGGTGCTACAGCACCATTGAAAAAGAGTGCCTGGCGATCAAGTGGGCGGTCCTCGCCCTCCGTTACTACCTGCTGGGGCGCTCTTTCACCCTCTGTTCGGACCACGCGCCCCTCCAGTGGCTCCACCGCATGAAGGATGCCAACGCGCGGATCACCCGTTGGTATCTGGCACTCCAACCCTTCAACTTCAAGGTGGTCCACAGGCCAGGGGCGCAGATGGTCGTGGCGGACTTCCTCTCCCGTCAAGGGGGGGGAGTCGGCTGCGGGCCGGACGGGCGCCCGGCCTGAGTCGGGCGGTGGGGGTATGTGGCAGCGGGGCGTGGTCAAGTGCCACTCTGTGACAGGAGGGCGGAGTCGGAGAAGGTAGTGGCAGAATCGCGACACCTGAGGGTAATTAACCTGTGTTTTTCCCCAGTAAACCGCGCCCTACTTAAGGAGGGAAAGGGAGAGCGGAAGAGAGCTTCTTCCCGAGCAGAGACGACAGTGTATGTGCGTGCGTGTCTCTGACTGTCGGTTTATATTGTTAGACTGAAAAGTTCGGCAATAAAGCCTTCTGTAAACCTTGATCTCTGTCCTGCCGTCCTCTGTGCTCCACCCACACGCTATTCACACTACACCTATTTACTTCCAGCCTATCCCAGCTGACTATGGGCGAAAGGCAGGGTACACCCTGGACAAGTCGCCAGGTCATCGCAGGGCTGACACATAGACACAGACAACCATTCACACTCACATTCACACCTACGGTCAATTTAGAGTCGCCAGTTAACCTAACCTGCATGTCTTTGGACTGTGGGGGAAACCGGAGCACCCGGAGGAAACCCACGCGGACACGGGGAGAACATGCAAACTCCGCACAGAAAGGCCCTCGCCGGCCACGGGGCTCGAACCCGGACCTTCTTGCTGTGAGGCAACAGCACTAACCACTACACCACCGTGCCGCCCTAATCATAGACTACAATTTATAAAAGTTCATGAGTTTGTAGGAAAAGTATAAATGTTTCTCAATCTCTCCACTTTCAAATGGTATCTGTTTACCCCCTGAAGCCTATATGAATTTGTGGGCTTAACAGGATTATGAGACAAATACAACTTTGTGACTGGATGTGTTAAATTAAGCACAAAATCCCTTAAATGTTTGAATACTGTACCAGATACTGGATGTTACATGGCTTAACCCAATGAAGATCAGTTTTCCTTGGTCATACTGCGAGAATCATATGAATTGTTTCTGGAACTAAGGAGAATGTATGTCCTGAGAAATGGTACTGTATAAAGAAAGGATCTACTCTATAAAACCATGACATTTACAAGAGGAATTACACAACTCAACTCACCATTAAGAACACAGTGTCCCAGCCCCCCGTTGTCTGATAGGAAGAATGGAGGAGAAATAAAAGTTCTGTTAGTGTTCCCATCTAGCCAATGCCAAGGCCATCTTTCTGATGATTCACTGGAATATAATGGATGCCTGCAATATTCTCCCCTGTCTCCGAAATGTGCTATGGTTATAATTTCAAACTTCAGCTCAAAATGCTCATAACAAATTAGTCGATAGTGGTCCATGCTTGTAGTTGCTGCTATGACTGAAACTATAATCCACTATAAATATATTACAAATTTTAATAGTGTATTTTCATTTCACAAAAAGCATATTGATGTTTTAAATCATGTAATGTTCATACAGAAAGGCATGCTGGAAATTAGCAGGTAGTACTATTGATGCACACACAAACTAACGCAAAAGAAATGTTTTGTGAAAAATACTCCTCTAAATATGCTGGCAGGCTGCACTGAGCAGCATGCCATGTCTGTGATATAAATAAAATTTTGTTTAAAGGTGACATACCATACACTCTTCAATTATTTTATATTATTCCCTGAGGTGATTTTGTAAAGTTTGAGTTTTTTATTGAAAAAAAAATGCTTTGGTTCTTTTTTTCCCATGCCATTTTAGCATGGTATGAAAACCCTGTAGGATAAAAGAGACTGATTTTACAGCCTGTTGTAGGATTTTCATCCAATGCTAACACAGCATTGCAAAAAAGGATCAAGTGGGGTTTTTTTTCAATTTAAATAATGCATTGGTTCTTTTTTCTCATGCTGTTTTAGCATGGTATGAAAACACTATAGGATAAGGCGAATTTTTACCGCTGTGTTTTTAAATATTAAATATGCAAATAGCTTCACTTTGATTGACTATTATCTTTAAACAAGAACTCTGTCATCCACATCCAGAGGTGGACAAAGTACCCAACTTCATTACTTAAGTCAAAGTACAGATCCCACTGGTCAAATGTTACTCTGATACAGGTGAAAATTGGACAGTCAAATTTTTACTTTAGTTAAAGTACTAAAGTATGTTTTTAAAAATACTTAAGTATTAAAAGTACATTTTCTGTCAATACATTGTTGTATTATTGCCACAACACTTACAAAACCTAATACCTCTGAAGCAACCTGCTGGATTTACTGACTCGCTTGTAGAACCTGTAGAATAAACACCTGGTAGAATGTTACAGAATGAAACACAACTGAACTGAAAAAGAACCACGGTTTTATTTATTTATTTATTTATTTATTTTTAATTGTAACACTCCTCCCAGTGTTCTGACCCAGCTCTGGCAGTGTGTGCACACATGTATGTGTATGTTAGTTAGGAAGACAGTGGAATAGCTGTAAATGCAGCTTGCTCAGAAAATAAAAGTGACAATCCAACCTGCTTAAAACCCAGATCTGCACCTCTAACTTAATAACTGCCCAATAGCAACACTGCTTTAAGCAAGGAAAAAAAAAATCAAGATCATCACCTGACATCAAAACAAAAAATTCCAACAATATATTGTGACTGACTAGTACAATACTGTCCATCTGACAGGTCTCGCGTGTGCAAGTGTCTGTATTCATGCACACATGAATCTGCCTGTGGACTCATGGTTTAATGTTAAGCTAGCTACTCGGTGAAGCTCCACCTGACATGCTCGCAAAATCTTTTCAAACTCAAAATCATATTGGGTAGCTAACATTACTAGAAAAGAAAGATTTCTACATTTTGTTTATTTGGCAAGATTATGCTAAAACATTTCTGAAAGCACTTCAGGTAAGTTAACGTTATCCATGTTAGCACAATTCTGTTTTTTACATGCTAACTAACAGTGTCCAAGTTAACTAGCTATGTGTTTTCGTTAGGCGTAGACAAGACTATGGCAACTTGGCGGGCAAATCCATAGAAAGTCATGTGACTAACCAGACTGGATGGGTATTGCAATGTTATCACTAGCTCTAAAAGCACAGACAACTTCGTTGCAAGCTCTCTCTTGGAATAAAACTTTTACATACCTCAATATGCTTCCGCAGGTCAGACAGCAAGTTTTTGTAGGCTGTGATGTGCTCCGTTTTAGGCAAACAAAGCAAACATTTAAAACGAAATGACACTTTATTCCTTTCAGAAAACTGAAACATGGATTCTAGCTATAGCCATGGGTGTGTGCATTCCCCAGAAGAACCGCCTCCTTCCATTCTGCCTTCAACTGATCGTGTTAAAAAATGCTGTGGAGAAATCACTGATCTTGATTTTATACAGTCTATGGATGTGATGTGACCCTAGTGATTACTGATCGGCTGTCTCAGTGTCACCTGCGAAAAAACCAATCACATTTTAGAAAAGAAAAACACATCCACTTTCAAAGCCACTTCATAGTAACGAGTAACGAGGACCTTGATAGAAATGTAGTGGAGTAAAAAGTACGATATTTGTCTTTCAAATGTAGTGAAGTTAAAGTCATAAGTTGCCAAAAAAATTAATGCTCAAGTAAAGTACAGATACTCAAAAAGTGTACTTAAGTACAGTACTCAAGTAAATGTACTTTGTTACTGTCCACCTATGTCCACATCCATGTCCACATAGTTTTACGATGGTCTTCATATTGCTGTTTTTATGAGAACATCCAGATGTTTGTGTACATATAAAACAAATATTCCTGAAACTACACAGATAACATTTACATAGCTTGTGTACCCTATCACATCCCTAATATTAGATAACCCACCTTGCCAAGTTAACTTGAACTAACAACAGCTAACTGCCTGAATTGGTGAAAAAGAAACCTCGATAATATTAGTGCTTACAGGAGCTCATCTCAGTGCATGGTGGCTAACAAATTTATCACAATCACACAATAGGATGTTGCTTATTACTCCAATACTATGGTCAATTCAGATAATATAGCCTAACAAACTATGTATCTCAAACTACATGGTTTATCTAAATTTAGCATCATGGAATGTTAATGTTAGCTGACTGTCTTATGTTGCCTGAGGGCTTTGACTGGTCATGCAAGCAAACTAAGGCTACATCCACATGACAACGGCAACGAGATGTTGTTATTTAAAAAAATATCGCGTCCAAATGGGCAACGATCAGTAAAATATCAGGTCCATATGGCAACGCAACGCTTGCTGAAAACGATGCAATACACATGCCACACCTCTAGGGGCACTGTAAGATGGTCCCTTCGGAGACACCAGAACAATAGAAGAAGTAAGGACGCATGCGCCTAAACTATTATGCGCGAGACTTCATATTAGCCACAAAGTCAGGAAAATCTGTTCGTAAAATTACGTTATAATGATCAAATACAATGAAAAGTATTTTTCCAGTCTCACCTGTGAAAGGTAATCCCATGTGATCTCGTTTGGATGGTAAACCTGTTGGTACAGTTAAACGCAGCACATGAATGAGGCATCTTTATTCTCCACTTTGACCCATCCAATATGGCGGCGAGGATGACGTATGATTCTACGCGGAAGGCGGCGTCTTTAATGGTCCGGAATAAATTGAATGCTACACTTTGATGGATTAATTTGTTGTTCTACGCCCTTTTTGAGGAATGTATTGTAGGACTTAAACCAACATCTGAAGAGGTGAGATCGCTCCTTTTTTTCCCTATTTTTGCTGGCGGGATTGACTCTGCCCTAAGGGCTATTTTCTCTCTCTCTCACTTTGCACCATTACACAATAAATATTCACAGTGAAAATATTTTGTAAGCGCGTTTCATGAACCAAGTTATAGGATTTGTTGACAACTCGCATCGAGTTCATTACATTTCTACCCGGCGTGAAGCACTGACAGTCATGTGGTTGTGACGTCATCGTAAACAAATCCGTTCTACTCATCCAGACGACTTCGCAACGGCAACGTTGCCAGATCTTTCCACTCTGGAACCCGTTCTCAAAAGATTGCGTTTTGGGGCACCCAAAACGCTGGTGCCGTGTGGACGCCAGGCCTAAACGATAAACAATTGTATCGGATTCACCTGAATCCGTTGCCATGTGGACAGGACCTAAGGTTCAGTCCAAAAGGAGAAATACAGCATTTAACATAATCAAATTTTAAATGCTGTATTTCTCCTTTTGGACTGAACCTTAGTGTGTGTGTGTGCATATATATATATATATATATATATATATATATATATATATATATATATATATATATAATTTTTTTTTTTTTTTTGAGCACTTTACTTCCAATTTGCAGACTGGAGGTCGAGTCCAACAGAGTTGGCACAGCTAAATCCTACTGATATAAATCTAAATCTTATTCATATTGGATGGTCATATGTTAATGAATGGGTGGGACCATAAATCATGAGAGGAGATTCTATGTAAGAAGCAAGGCACTTTTATAACTGGCTTGGTCCTCAACCTATTTTCTTTCTCTGGCCATTACAGACTTTGGTAACAGTCCACTTTGAAAGACCCAGTATCCCCCTAAGTCACATCGATATATCTTATTTCAAAAACAACAACAAGAAAAAAAAAAGTTTTCCATGGCATGTCCCCTTTAAGGGAGCAGGGAAAACTTAAATCTGCAGGGACTCAGGGACTGTAGTTAGGAATCTTTTTTCTCAGATCAGATCAAACATTTCATGAACTTTCCTGATATAGATGCTACTTGCCAGTGTGGGTTAATGTGATCCCATTTTAAATGCATCTCGGACTAATGGGAGACATTATAAGACTGTTTTGTGGATTAAACCTAGGCCATTGAGAAAGAGTAGATGCTGATGGGGATTTCTTTTGTACTGCTTCTATTGT
The DNA here is from genome assembly GCF_027579695.1 of Neoarius graeffei. Classification (NCBI taxonomy): domain Eukaryota; kingdom Metazoa; phylum Chordata; class Actinopteri; order Siluriformes; family Ariidae; genus Neoarius; species Neoarius graeffei. The sequence continues at coordinate 60,605,343 of NC_083570.1, forward strand.
CTCTGCTCATCAGTGAGATCAGTACTGAATGAGCTTTAGACCATTTTTTAGCTGACAATGCAATTTTGAGCCAAGACATGAAATATCACCAAGACCTGGGATGTCCAAACATCAATATCCCCTTTCACTCTTAAATGCAATCTACACCTGAGACTGTGAGAGAGAAGAGAGAATGAGAGAGAGAGAGAGAGAGAGAGAGAGTGTGTGTGTGTGTGTGTGTGTGTGTGTGTGAGAGAGAGAGAGAGAGAGAGAGAGACTGTACACAAGTGAAAATGGACACTTGTTCAAAGAAGGGTTTTCTTCATTTTTATTATTTACTACTATAATGAATACACTACAAGAAAACACGTGAATTTATGCTATAAAGGTTAAAGGTAGACTGCTTTTCAGATTTTTAAAGTTTAGGTCATAAAAAGAATTTTCCCTGACGCCCAATTATTTTAATTAGTGGACCGAAAGCTGCTGAATTCAAATCACAGACTTCCAATTTTATTAGTTTTTTTAAAATATAACAATTAATGTTCTGCTATTTTTTCTGCTTCACCATGACCCAATTCAAGATATGTCATGCATCATGTGGTGGGCTTTCCCCATTTGTGCAAGGCATTGTGGGACACAAATTTGAAACAAGAGAGAGAAATGGAGGACATGAGTGTGTGAATGAAATGTGAAAGACCAACTACAATAATGGAAAGCGAGAAGAAAAGGCGTTATGTTGTGAAGGAAAGGAAATGCAGGACCAAACTAAAAAATATCAGCAGTCAGCGAGCACCTCGGTGTGATCAGCTGTTCGTTTAGCGACAAAATGATGTAACTGTCAGTGCACGGTCAAAGGTAAACCATAAACCAGGAGAGTCATAAACGACAACACGTGTTCTCTTTGAGCAAGCTCTCTCTCGGATCTCAACTAAAATGTCAGACTCTGTAGACGACTTACTGGAAATTTTTAATTTAAATATGACCCAAATTATGGATGATATTGCTCCATTCAAAATCAAAAGAGTCAATGACAAGCAGAAAGCACCATGGAAGCAATACCCAGCTGTTAAATTGCTAAAGAGAGAATGTAGGAAGACTGAAAGAAAATGGCACAAATCTAAACTTCACATCCATTATCAAATCCATAAAGAGATGCTTTGTAAATACTGTATAATTATGAAATTGGTAAAGCAAAACAGTCTTTCTTCTCCAACATCATCAACAGGAATATGAACAATGCCCGTGTGCTATTTTCAACAGTAGAGAAGCTAACTAATCCCCCACCACAATTAGCACCTGAACTTCTCTCAGTTAATAAATGCAATGAGTTTGCATCCTTCTTCAAAGGTAAAATTGATAAAATACGGCAGAATATTGCTCATAATATATCTCAGTTGCAAATAACTGAAAAGCTGCAATCACCAGTGACACAGACAGACAATTTCAACACAATGTCAGAATTTTGTTTGATTGATTATGAGACTCTTGAAAAAACTGTACAAAATCTCAGTTCCTCAACATCTGAATTGGACATTCTGCCCACCAACTTTTTTAAGTCTGTTCTTCACCTTATAATTACAGATGTGCTTCAGATCATAAATACATCCCTAGAGACTGGCATTTTTCCTGTGTCCCTGAAAAAAGCCATTGTAAAGCCCCTACTTAAAAAGAATAATCTGGATGCTTCAGTATTGAACAACTACAGGCCAATATCAAATCTACCATTCATCGGGAAAATCCTTGAAAAAATTGTCTTCAATCAATTAACTGCCTTCTTGATATCAAACAGCTGTTTTGATATCTTTCAGTCAGGATGTCGTGCCAATCACAGCACTGAAACAGCACTGATTAAAGTTATAAATGACATACAGTGGTGCTTGAAAGTTTGTGAACCCTTTAGAATTTTCTATATTTCTGCATAAATATGACCTAAAACATCATCAGATTTTCACACAAGTCCTAAAAGTAGATAAAGAGAACCCAGTTAAACAAATGAGACAAAAATATTATACTTGGTCATTTATTTATTGAGGAAAATGATCCAATATTACATATCTGTGAGTGGCAAAAGTATGTGAACCTCTATGATTTGCAGTAAATTTAAAGGTGAAATTAGAGTCAGGTGTTTTCAATCAATGGGATGACAATCAGGTGTGAGTGGGCACCCTGTTTTATTTAAAGAACAGGGATCTATCAAAGTCTGATCTTCACAACACATGTTTGTGGAAGTGTATCATGGCACAAACAAAGGAGATTTCTGAGGACCTCAGAAAAAGCGTTGTTGATGCACATCAGGCTGGAAAAGGTTACAGAACCATCTCTAAAGAGTTTGGACTCCACCAATCCACAGTCAGACAGATTGTGTACAAATGGAGGAAATACAAGACCATTGTTACCCTCCCCAGGAGTGGTCGACCAGCAAAGATCACTCCAAGAGCAAGGTGTGTAATAGTCATCGAGGTCACAAAAGACCCCAGGGTAACTTCTAAGCAACTGAAGGCCTCTCTCACATTGGCTAATGTTAAGGTTCATGAGTCCACCATCAGGAGAACACTGAACAACAATGGTGTGCATGGCAGGGTTGCAAGGGGAAAGCCACTGCTCTCCAAAAAGAACATTGCTGCTCGTCTGCAGTTTGCAAAAGATCACATGGACAAGCCAGAAGGTTATTGGAAAAATGTTTTGTGGACAGATGAGACCAAAATAGAACTTTTTGGTTTAAATGAGAAGTGTTATGTTTGGAGAAAGGAAAGCACTGCATTCCAGCATCAGAACCTTATCCCATCTGTGACACATGGTGGTGGTAGTATCATGGTTTGGGCCTTTTTTACTGCATCTGGGCCAGGACGGCTTGCCATCATTGATGGAACAATGAATTCTGAATTATACCAGCGAATTCTAAAGGAAAATGTCATGACATCTGTCCATGAAGTGAACCTCAAGAGAAGGTGGATCATGCAGCAAGACAGCAACCCTAAGCACACAAGTTGTTCTACCAAAGAATGGTTAAAGAGGGATAAAGTTAATGTTTTGGAATGGCCAAGTCAAAGTCCTGACCTTAATCCAATGGAAATGTTGTGGAAGGACCTGAAGCGAGCAGGTAATGTGAGGAAACCCACCAACATCCCAGAGTTGAAGCTGTTCTGTATGGAGGAATGAGCTAAAATTCCTCCAAGCGGGTGTTCAGCACTGATCAACAGTTACCAGAAATGTTTAGTTGCAGTTATTGTTGCACAAGGGGGTCACACCAGATACTGAAAGCAGAGGTTCACATACTTTTGCCACTCACAGATGTGTAATATTGGATCATTTTCCTCAATAAATAAATGACCAAGTATAATATTTTTGTCTCATTTGTTTAACTGGGTTCTCTTTATCAACTTTTAGGACGTGTGTGAAAATCTGATGATGTTTTAAGTCATATTTATGCAGAAATATAGAAAATTCGAAAGGGTTCACAAACTTTCAAGCACCACTGTACGTCTTAATACTGATGCAGGCAAAACATCGGTCCTGGTGTTACTGGACCTCAGTGCAGCTTTTGATACTGTTGATCACAACATACTGCTATATCGACTTGAACACTGGGTTGGGTTGACTGGTAAAGTTATCAACTGGTTAAAATCATACTTAAAAGATAGAAGCTTCTTTGTTACCATGGGAAATTGTACCTCAACATCAATGTCCTTGACCTGTGGTGTCCCCCAGGGGTCGATCCTTGGACCATTACTATTCAACCTTTATATGCTCCCATTTGGACAAATTATCAAGAACAACTCAATTTTGTATCACTGCTATGCAGATGACACCCAAATTTATTTTGCTCTATCACCTAATGATTATGTCCCCCTTGAATGTCTCTGCCAGTGTATCGACCAAATCAACAACTGGATGTCACAAAATTTTCTTCAGCTGAACACAGATAAAACAGAAGTACAGTGGTGCTTGAAAGTTTGTGAACCCTTTAGAATTTTCTAGATTTCTGCATAAATATGACCTAAAACATCATCAGATTTTCACACAAGTCCTAAAAGTAGATAAAGAGAACCCAGTTAAACAAATGAGACAAAAATATTATACTTGGTCATTTATTTATTGAGGAAAATGATCTGATATTACATATCTGTGAGTGGAAAAAGTATGTGAACCTTTGCTTTCAGTGTCTGGTGTGACCCCCTTGTGCAGCAATAACTGCAACTAAACGTTTCCGCTAACTGTTGATCAGTCCTGCACACTGGCTTGGAGGAATTTTAGCCCATTCCTCCGTACAGAACAGCTTCAACTCTGGGATGTTGGTGGGTTTCCTCACATGAACTGCTTCCTTCAGATTCTTCCACAACATTTCAGTTGGATTAAGGTCAGGACGTTGACTTGGCCATTCCAAAACATTAACTTTATTCTTCTTTAACCATTCTTTGGTAGAACAACTTGTGTGCTTAGGGTTGTTGTCTTGCTGCATGACCCACCTTCTCTTGAGATTGAGTCCATGGACAGATGTCCTGACATTTTCCTTTAGAATTCGCTGGTATAATTCAGAATTCATTGTTCCATCAATGATGGCAAGCCGTCCTGGCCCAGATGCAGCAAAACAGGCCCAAACCATGATACTACTACCACCACCATGTTTCACAAATGGGATGAGGTTCTTATGCTGGAATGCAGTGTTTTCCTTTCTCCAAAAATAATGTTTCTCATTTAAACCAAAAAGTTCTATTTTGGTCTCATCCATCCACAAAACATTTTTCCAATAGCCTTCTGGCTTGTCCACATGATCTTTAGCAAACTGCAGACGAGCAGCAATGTTCTCTTTGGAGAGCAGTGGCTTTCTCCTTGCAACCCTGCCATGCACACCATTGTTGTTCAGTGTTCTCCTGATGGTGGACTCATGAACATTAACCAATGTGAGAGAGGCCTTCAGTTGCTTAGAAGTTACCCTGGGGTCCTTTGTGACCTCACCGACTATTACACGCTTTGCTCTTGGAGTGATCTTTGTTGGTCGACCACTCCTGGGGAGGGTAAAAATGGTCTTGAATTTCCTTCATTTGTACACAATCTGTCTGACTGTGGATTAGTGGAGTCCAAACTCTTTAGAGATGGTTTTGTAACCTTTTCCAGCCTGATGAGCATTAACAACGCTTTTTCTGAGCTCCTCAGAAATCTCCTTTGTTTGTGCCATGATACACTTCCACAAACATGTGTTGTGAAGCTCAGACTTTGATAGATCCCTGTTCTTTAAATAAAACAGGGTGCCCACTCACACCTGATTGTCATCCCATTGATTGAAAACACCTGACTCTAATTTCACCTTCAAATTAACTGCTAATCCTAGAGGTTCACATCCTTTTGCCACTCACAGATATGTAATATCAGATCATTTTCCTCAATAAATAAATGACCAAGTATAATATTTTTTGTCTCATTTGTTTAACTGGGTTCTCTTTATCTACTTTTAGGACTTGTGTGAAAATCTGATGATGTTTTAGGTCATATTTATGCAGAAATATAGAAAATTCAAAAGGGTTCACAAACTTTCAAGCACCACTGTAATTCTATTTGGGAAAAAAGATGAAAGACTCAGGATTACCACTATTCTTGACGCAAAGGGGATTAAAACAAAAGATATGGTTAAAAATCTTGGTGTTTTCATTGACAGCGAGCTAAACTTTGACAGTCACATGAAAGCAATCACTAAATCGGCATTTTATCACCTAAAAAACATTTCCAAACTAAGAGGACTTATGTCAAAAAATGATCTGGAAAAACTTGTACATGCCTTCATCTCTAGTACGGTTGACTACTGCAATGGCCTTTTCACAGGCCTGCCAAAAAAGACCATCAAATGACTTCAGCTGGTTCAAAATGCAGCGGCTAGGGTTCTCACATGAACAAAAAGAACAGAGCACATTACTCCAATTCTAAGGTCCCTTCACTGGCTTCCAGTAAGCTACAGAATTGACTTTAAAGCATTGCTGCTGGTGTACAAATATCTAAATGGTACAGGGCCCAATTACCTCTCTGATATGTTGCAGCGGCCTAACCCAATCAGATCTACCAGATCGCAGCAGCAAAATTTACTGGTAAAACCTGTTGTTAAAACAAAGTGTGGTGAAGCAGCTTTTAGCTACTATGCAGTACAGATATGGAACCAACTGCCAGAGGACATCAAAAATGCTCCTGCTGTTGGCAGCTTCAAATCTAGACTAAAGACCAAGCTGTTTTCAGATGCTTTCTGCTAACTGATAAATATCATCATCTTTACATGTTTTAAACTTTACTTAACTTTTACAGTCTCTGCATGTTTTAAACTTTACTTAACGTTTATTCTATTTTATTCTGCTGTTTTTTACTGAACTTTTACTTCATTTTATTATTTTATTTCTACTATTGTTTAATTCTTATTATTTTTCTTCCTCATTTATTTTATGTAATTTTTTTTCTATTGTTTACTGTTTTGCTTTTACCTTTGTAAAGCACACTGAACTGCCACTGTGTATGAAATGCGCTATATAAATAAACTTGCCTTGCCTTGCCTTGTGCATGCGCACATGGACTTCCTCTGTTTGCTTGACTGTGCGAAACGAGCAATTTCATGCACATTACTTGCTCGGGAATTCCCTCAAATTAAATAACTTCCCAGCCACAGAATGGCCTGATATTTTGTGAGATATTACAGAAATAAACATATATCACAATGACCAAATTTCAGAGGGAACTAAATTTCACCAATTTTATGAAATCGAAAGGCCATCTAGCTTTAAGAAAAATAAAGGTTAAACCAACCAAAATTATTAACAGTTTTCACAGTATTTCAGATGAAGATTTGGACAGTTGTGGCATCCTGTTACCTTGCTTCATGAGGGAGTCACCTAGGAGACTTTTCTTAGAGTTGCCATAATTACAGTTGAAAACTATGTACTGGTGAAGGGAAGCAATTTCTTTTGAAGTAAAATTCACTTAACAATTACTTACCTACTAAGTATTTACTGATCTAATAAAATCTTTCAGAGCGTCCAAAAAATTTTGATACAGAAACAAAAGTTATGTATGGACACTCATTTAAATACAACTCCACCAATTTGGGTAGGTATTAACCACTGCATACCAGGAACACCCTATAAAATGTGCAAATGTACCATTTTTACATTACCGTTTTTATGTGTTTATGTTTTTGTTTTAATGTTGTGTTCCATGTCACATTTTTTATCATGTTTTTTTTTTATATGTTTATCACGCTGTGTTTTATGTGTTTTATGTTAGATGTTTTAAGTGTTGTTTGGCATGTGTGGAAGAGAAAGCTGACTGTGGCAGTGGGGGCGTGGTCAAGAACCGGTCTGTGACAGGAGGGCGGAGTCAGGGAAGGTAAGTGGCAGAATCACTACACCTGAGAGCAATTAACCTGTTTGTGTGTCTTCCCAGTGACCGCGCCCTATATAAGGAGGGAGAGCAGAGAGCAGGGGAGCTCTCCCAAACCAGACGGCTGATGTGTGTGTATGTGTGTGAGAGTGTTTGCGACTGAAAAGTGCAAATAAAGCGGATTATCAACCTGAGCTCTGTCCTGCCGTCTTCTGTGCTCCGCCAATACATAAGAACGGCTACAGTGGTGCCGAAACCCGGGACCTGGAGCACAGAACGCCGAACCGCCCCATGGAGTCTTCCCTGTTCGCCGACCTGGTCCACGCCCTCGCCACGGCCCAGCAAAGCCAGCACCAGGCGCTCGTCACGCTCCGTAAGGAGCAGGAGCAGCGCTTCAAGGCCCTGGTGTTGGCCCAGCAAGAGGACCGACAGGCGTTCCGGCACCTCCTCGTGTCGGCGGGGACAATCGATGCTTCCATCGCGGGCCCGTCCCCCCTCACCCTGACAAAGATGGGCCCGCAGGATGACCCCGAGGCTTTGATCACGCTCTTTGAGCAAGTCGCGGAGACCTCAGGGTGGCCGATGGATCAGCGTGCGGCGCGCCTCCTCCCCCTGCTAACGGGGGAGGCGCAGTTGGCCGTGCTACAGCTCCCCGCCGACCGCCGGCTGGCCTACGCGGACCTGCGCCGGGCCATCCTCCAGCGCGTGGGGCGCACCCCTGAACAATAGCGCCAGCGCTTCCGCGCTCTGCACTTGGAGGAATTCGGCCGCCTGTTTGTGTTTGGCCAGCAACTCCGGGACGCCTGCTGGCGGTGGCTGAGGGCCAACAACCGCGACGCCGAGGAGATCGTCGATCAGGTGGTGCTGGAGCAGTTCATCACGCGCTTGCCCACAGGAACCGCGGAGTGGGTCCAGTGCCACCGCCCGGCGTCGCTGGATCAGGCCATCGAGCTGGCGGAGGACCATTTGGTGGCTGTTCCGGCGGCAGGACAGCAGACAGCCTCTTCTCTTCTCTTCTCGCTCTCTCTTTCTCCCCCTCCTTCTGTGTCCCGTCCTCGCCCCATTCCCCCACCGTGGAGGCGGGGGCCGGCACCACGCCAGCTGTCCCGCCGCACCCGTGGTGCCCTCCCGTTTCTCCCTTCTGTGTCTGTCTCTCCCCCCCTCAGGTGAGTGAGCCCCAGAACACCAGTGCAGAGAGGAAGCCCGGGCCGGTGTGCTGGCGCTGCAGGGAACCGGGCCACCTCCAACAGCAGTGCACGGCAATGGAGGTGGGCACGGTGGTTTGGATCCCCGACGAGCCAGAAGCCGCCCTCGATCAGGCCGGAGCATATTGCATACCGGTGAGTATCCAAGGGGATACATATCAGATGTTGGTGGATTCTGGTTGTAATCAGACCTCAATTCACCAAAGCCTGGTTCAAAACGAGGCATTGGGGGGAGCACAGGGGGTGATGGTGTTGTGTGTGCACGGGGATGTTCACAGCTACCCTTTGGTGTCAGTCCACATTTTTTTCCGAGGGAAAAAATTTATAGTGAAGGCGGCGGTTAATCCTCGCCTTACCCACTCTTTGATTTTGGGGACTGATTGGCCGGGATTTCGGGGTTTGTTGTCACGCTTAGTAGAGAGTGGGTCCTGCCATTTAGCAGGGGGAGGTCCCGGTGTCACTTTGGTGGGAGCAGCTGTCATAGAGCCGTCTACGTCATCTCCGCGTCAGAGTGAGGAGCCCCAGGCTGCTCCTCTCTCTCTCGGGGAATCTCTCACGGATTTCCCGTTAGAACAGTCGCGAGACGAGACTCTGCGACATGCGTTTGACCAAGTGAGAGTAATCGATGGTCAAACGCTCCCGCCAAACGCCCCGCCAAACGCCACCCTGTCCTTCCCCTATTTCTCTATTATGAAGGATAGATTATACCGAGTGACGCAGGACACTCAGACGAAAGAGCAAATCATGCAGCTTTTAATTCCAAAGAGCCACCGGGAATTGGTATTCCAGGCGGCTCACTTTAATCCCATGGCTGGACACTTAGGGCAGGACAAGACACTAGCCCGAATAATGGCCCGATTCTATTGGCCGGGGATTCGCGGCGATGTTCGTAGGTGGTGTACGGCATGCAGCGAATGCCAGTTAGTAAATCCAGCGGCCATTCCAAAAGCGCCTTTGCGCCCTCTTCGAGACCCCGTTTGAGAGAATTGGGATGGATCTCGTCGGGCCATTAGATCGGTCAGCATGAAGGTACCGCTTTATATTAGTTCTGGTGGACTATGCAACGCGATACCTGGAAGCAGTGCCTCTGCGCAGTATCTCAGCACGCAGTATTGCGGAGGCACTCTTCCGTGTCATCTCCCGAGTCGGAATCCCGAAAGAGATTCTGACTGATCAAGGCACTACATTTATGTCACGGACACTGCGCGAACTGTATGGGTTATTGGGGATTAAGCCGATCCGCACCAGTGTGTATCACCCACAAACGGATGGTTTAGTGGAACGGTTCAACCGCACCCTCAAAAATATGATTAAAAAATTCGTAAGTGAGGATGCACGTAATTGGGATAAGTGGCTCGAGCCCTTGTTGTTCTCAGTGTGCGAGGTTCCCCAGGCCTCCCCATTCGAATTATTATATGGGTGTAAGCCGCGCGGCATTCTAGACGTGCTGCGGGAAAATTGGGAGGAGGGACCTTCACAAAGCAAGAACGAAATTCAATACGTTATGGACCTGCGTGCAAAACTCCACACGCTCATCCACCTAACCCAGGAGAATTTGCGGCAGGCCCAGGAACGGCAAGCCCGCCTGTACAACAAGGGTACGCGCCTTAGGGAGTTCACCCAGGGAGATAAAGTACTCGTACTGTTGCCCACTTTGAGCTCCAAATTGATCGCCAAGTGGCAAGGTCCCTTTGAGGTCACATGGTGAGTCGGGGACGTCGACTACGAGGTGAGGCGAACGGACAGGGGTGGGGTGCTACAAATTTACCACCTCAATCTCCTTAAACTCTGGAAGGAGGCGGTCCCCATGGCGTTGGTGTTGGTGGTTCCGGAGAAGGCGGAGCTGGGGCCGGATGTTCAGAAAGGGGCATTGACATCACGTACCCCTCTGGTCCCCTGTGGAGACCACCTCTCCCCGACCCAGCTCACGGAGGTCGCCCAGTTGCAGACCGAGTTTTCGGATGTGTTCTTGCCCCTGCCCGGTCGCACTAAGCTCATAGAGCACCACATAGAGACGCCCCCGGGGGTAGTAGTGCGTAGCCGCCCTTACAGACTACCCGAACACAAAAAAAAGGTGGTTCGGGAAGAACTTGAGACCATGCTTGAAATGGGCATCGTCAAGGAGTCCCACAGTGACTGGAGCAGCCCGGTGGTCTTGGTACCCAAGGCCGACGGGTCGGTCTGGTTCTGTGTGGACTACAGAAAAGTCAACGCGGTGTCTAAATTCGACGCGTACCCAATGCCTCGTATTGATGAGCTGCTCGATCGACTCGGCACTGCTCGCTTTTATTCGACACTGGATTTGATGAAGGGATATTGGCAGATCCCCTTGACTCCACTATCCTGAGAAAAACGGCCTTTTCCACACCGTTTGGTTTACACCAATTCGTCACCCTTCCATTTGGGCTGTTTGGGGCGCCCACTACGTTTCAGCGGCTGATGGACAGAGTCCTCCGCCCTCACGCCACTTATGCGGCCGCTTATCTAGATGACATCATCATCTATAGTAATGACTGGCAGCGGCACCTCGAACATCTGAGGGCTGTCCTTAAGTCGCTGAGGCGAGTGGGGCTCACAGCCAACCCAAAGAAGTGTGCGATTGGGCGGGTGGAAGTACGGTATCTGGGCTTCCACTTGGGCAACAGGCAGGTGCATCCCCAAATTAATAAGACGGCAGCAATTGTGGCCTGCCCGAGACCCAAGACCAAAAAGGGGGTGAGACAGTTCCTGGGGCTGGCGGGCTATTACCGTAGGTTTATACCTAATTATTCGGACGTCACCAGCCTGCTGACTGATCTCACTAAAAAGGGGGCACCAGATCCGGTCCAGTGGACGGAGCAATGCCAGCGGGTTTTTTCCGAGGTAAAGGCTGCACTGTGTGGGGGGCCACTTTTACACTCCCCTGACTTTTCTCTCCCCTTTATGTTGCAGACCGATGTGTCGGACAGAGGGCTGGGGGCAGTTTTGTCCCAGGAGGTGGAGGGGGAGGACCGCCCCTTCCTGTACATCAGCAGGAAGCTGTCGTTGCGTGAGGGGCGCTACAGCACCATAGAGAAAGAGTGTCTGGCTATCAAGTGGGCGGTCCTCGCCCTCCGGTACTACCTGCTGGGACGCCCTTTCACCCTCTGTTTGGACCACGCGCCCCTCCAGTGGCTCCACCGCATGAAGGATGCCAACTCGCGGATCACCCGTTGGTATCTGGCACTCCAACCCTTTAATTTCAAGGTGGTCCACAGGCCGGGGGCGCAGATGGTCGTGGCAGACTTCCTCTCCCGTCAAGGGGGGGGGAGTCGGCTGCAGGCCGGACAGCCGCCCGGCCTGAGTCGGGCGGTGGGGGTATGTGGCAGTGGGGGCGTGGTCAAGAACCGGTCTGTGACAGGAGGGCGGAGTCAGGGACTTCAAGAATTGACTGTTCTCTTGCTGCCTGATATATCCCACCCCTTGACAGATGCCATTGTCATAAGATAATCAATGTTATTCAATGTGAGGAAAGAAAAACAAAATGGCGGAGTGTGTTGCTGAACCAACCAAGGACGAAATAAAAAGTCTACTCGAAAACAAAACCCTAAAAATTGTTATAAAGTACTGAAAAGAAACAGAAAAAGCTAAAAGAATATATTTTTCCCCCCAGTATCTTCTATTCCACACTCCAGCCCAGTCAGTGGCGGTAATGCACCTTTAAGCTGGTTTGCCAACTACCAAAAAAAAAAAAAACGAAAGAAGAAGAAGGTGAAGAAGAAAACCCCAAAAACTACAAAAAAGGAAAAAAAGTATTTGATGGTAAGAACATATCTTTTTTTTTCAAGAATTATCACATTTTTCACAAATTGCTACTGTCATTTCGCCAGTTTGTTTACATTGTAAGCGGAAATGATTTTGTCTGATGTTTTGTATAAAGTTTTAATTTATCAAATTTGCAAAAGATAAAAATTAAAATGCTCTTTTATATATATATGATATTACACAGTCTTGTGAAGATATGAAGTTTATCTTTGAGTGGTGAATGTATATATCACAAGTGAGCGATGGAAGCTGGAAGTTAATCTCATCTCATCTCATTATCTCTAGCCGCTTTATCCTTCTACAGGGTCGCAGGCAAGCTGGAGCCTATCCCAGCTGACTACGGGCGAAAGGCGGGGTACACCCTGGACAAGTCGCCAGGTCATCACAGGGCTGACACATGGACACAGACAACCATTCACACTCACATTCACACCTACGGTCAATTTAGAGTCACCAGTTAACCTAACCTGCATGTCTTTGGACTGTGGGGGAAACCGGAGCACCCGGAGGAAACCCACGCGGACATGGGGAGAACATGCAAACTCCACACAGAAAGGCCCTCGCCAGCCACAGGGCTCAAACCCAGAACCTACTTGCTGTGAGGCGACAGTGCTAACCACTACACCACCGTGCCGCCCGCTGGAAGTTAATCCATCTATAAATTCTGAATGAACCAACAAACTGGCAACCTCTCACAGAAATTAAATCAGAGAAATCTTTCATTCTCCTGAAATTTTGAGCCATTTTTATCTTTTTTTTAACTTTATCCTTCCGCTTGTGCCTGGGGGGGGGGGGGGGGGGGCGTCGCGGGAAGATGTAGACGTCTCTCTGCAGCCAGGTGAGTAGTCTCCTAGAGAGTCAGGCCATGTGCACGGAGGGTCTCTGCTACTCCCTCTATCCATCTGCGGTGTGGTATCCCTCTGGCCCTGACACCTCAGTGTCTGGCGGTGTAGGCTCTTAAGGCTGGCTGTGTGATTGGCATTCTCGTCAGGTGACCAAACCACTGTACTCTCTGCTTGGTGATGAACTGTAGGACAGGTTCGGTTCCAACCATCTCTCTAACCACTTCGTTCCTCAACCTGTCTCTCCTTGTCTTTCCAGCTGCTCTTCTCAGGACCCTCGTCTCACAGCTTGTGAGTTTTCTCTCCTGTGCTCTGTTCAGGGTCCAGGTTTGGCACTGGTATGTGAGTGTCAGAACGAAGATGGCATTGATCAGTCTGGCCTTGGTCTCCATAGGAATACTTGGGTGCCTTAGTAGAAGTGCTAGCTGGTAGTTGACAGAGTTTGCTTTCTTTATTCTTGTCTCTATCTCTCTGTCTAATTTCCCATCCTCTGTAAAGATGCTCCCCAGGTATTTAAACTCCATGGTCTGTTTGAGGAGTTGTCCATTAACTGTGATCTCCAGTCTCTCTGGGCAGCGGCCAACTGACATGGATTCTGTCTTCCCAATGCTGATCTTCATCTCGTGACAATCGCATGCACTGTTTAGCTCATCTGTGTGGTGCTGGAGTTCCTCCTTGCTCTCGTTCAGGATACCTTGATCATCAGCAAAAAGCAGTTCGTTCAAGGACTCTGGATCTGGGTTAGCTTCCTTTGTGATTTTATCCATGTACACTATGAACAGTAGAGGTGAGAGTACGCATCCTTGTCTCACTCCGGACCTTATCTGGAACCAGCTGGAGAGACCATTTGGTGTTTGTACTACACTCTGACTGTTATGGTAAAGTGCTCTTATGTTCTCTAGAAGTTGGCCCTTTATACCGTACTGTTCCAAAATCTGCCAAAGTTTGTTCCTGTTTACCCGATCAAAAGCTTTTTCCTGATCGACAAAGACAAGGTGAAGATGCTTTTGGTACTCGCAAGCCTTCTCACAGAGTTGTCTGAGTGCAAAAATTGCGTCCGTGCAGCCCCTCCCTTTCCGAAAGCTGAACTGGGCTTCACTGAGCATCGGGTCTACAATTGCTCTTGTGCGTTGTTCAAGAATTTTTGCAAATATTTTACCTGTGTGACTGATGAGGGAGATGCCTCGGTATGTGCTGCATTCTTTCTTGTTCCCTTTCTTCTTCCATATCGGTATGACAATTGATTTCCTCCAGTCCTCCGGCACACACTGTTCCACCCATACTTTCTGGAAGATACTAGTGAGCCATCTGATGCCAGTCTCGCCACACGCTGTGATGGCTTCTACAGGGATCCTGTCAACCCCTGCAGCCTTGTTCTTTGGACTGGTCTTCACTGCTCTCTGTACCTCTTCCTCTAGTACACTGGGTTCCATGTGCTCTGGGTAGCTGGGGTTGAACTGGATGTGACTGTTGTTCTCATCAACCGGGTGGAGGAGATCTCTGAAGTATTGCTCCCATCGCTGTTTAATCTTGTCCTCCTCATATATGGGGTTTCCATCCTGTTCGTTTATCACAGGGGTGGGGTTGTAGGGTTCGTCTATGAGTCGCATGGCTCTGACACTCCTATAGAACAGAGGAACAGAGGATTTCTATTCTGGAATCAAAGATTAATGCTCTGCCAAAGACGGATGAATTAAAAGCGATATCTCAGGAAAGGAGTACAGAAACAGTGGCTGAGAATGCAGAGATTGCACTCCGACAGACCGAGGACATTGCAGATCAAGTGGAAGAATTCATCAATCAAGCTGGGCAAAATGTGAGTACAGAAAACTGGCAAATGATGGGTGGTAAGCCCAAAAATAAAAACAGAAGAGTAATTACTTCAACACCAGCTCGTTCTACAAATTACAATAGGATCTACAATCCTATGGAAAATCCACAGCCCATAAGGCTTCAGAACAAATTTGAATGCCTCAGGGATGTGGAAGAGGATTTTTCAAGCGGACAAACACATAGTAAAAAGAGATCGCACCAAGATCGAAGAGCTGTGAGAAGAGGTAAAAAGCAGCTCGTAACACCACCTGATCCCACAACCCTTGTTCTTGGTGATTCCACTGTAAGAAAATTAAAAGGTTATGGGATGATTATTTGTTGTCTTCCAAATGCATCCATCTCTGACACTAAAGACAGCATTTTGAAACTCATGTCCGAGCATAAAACTATTAAACGTATTGTTGTGCATGTGGGAGCAAATGATGTTTTCAGAGAACAGCTGTTTGTCCAAGATGATTTCAGAAAACTTTTTTCTGAGCTCTATAAGACTGGAATTCAATCTTTTATCAGTGGCCCACTCCCAGCGAGAAGAAGTTTTGCTTTTTCTCAACTCTTCAGTCTTAACACCTGGCTTGGAAAAACTTGTTTTTCATTTGGTATGAACTTCATAGACAATTTTAACCTTTTCTGGAATCGCAAAGAATTTTACAAGCCAAATAGCACTGAACTCAGCTGAATTGGAGCCAAAGTCTTAGTAGACCATTACAGACTTGCAATCTTTTCTCAGCCAGCATTGAGGAAAACAGTTGATAAGATGTCGCAGACTGACATAGTTACAAAGCCTAAACAATCATCTTTGCAAGTCGTCATCAAGGACACACAGACATCTGACTTGCAAGACTCCCAACATTCAAAGACAGATGACTCCACTTCTCCTCGGATGGATTTCCCAAATAGCATGAAAAAATTGCTCCCAATGGCTACACTCTCTTTTTCCAGCCCAAATCTGTCGCGACAAGCAGTGTACCCAGTTCATCAAAATTGTGTTCGTCCAGGACTTTCAGCTGGCTACAAATCTTTTTCACCATCCAAAAGATACATGTCATCTCCAATCCTTTCACCCTCAAACCAAATGGAACATTTAGAAAGTCTTGTTTGATGTACTCTGGGTCCCTGCAAATGGGTGTAGTGTTGAAAACTAGCTGGGACCCAATGTGCCTATGCCATTCACTATTCCTGTGTTGATAAGAAACAGAAAACATAGAGCACATTTAACCCTGGGGGTGAACCAATCTAATCTCCTTCCTGTTTTAAAACAGCATCAGAGTGCACAAGCAGATATTACTTCTAGACTTTCTGTAAAGCTATCTCTTCTGAACATTAGATCACTTTTAAACAAGTCATTTTTAATTAATGATCTTATTTGCAAACACAATCTTGATTTTTTGCTTTTAACTGAAACCTGGCTGGATCAAGCAAATAGTGCTACTACCCTTATTGAAGCAGCTCCCCCAAATTTTAATTTTTTGAATGTTACCCGACAAGGGAAAGGTGGAGGGATCGCAAATATATTCAAAGTCTCTTTTCAATGTAAACAATCCTCACTTGGTGATTTTATGTCCTTTGAACACTTATGTGCACTTGTTACATGCTCTCCTAACATATTATTATTAACTATTTATAGGCCTCCGAGACATTCAGCCAAAGTCTTTCTTGAAGAGTTTGGTGAACTGTTGTCAGTCATTTGCTTAGAGTTTGATTGTCTTATTATATCTGGGGATTTTAACTTGCATGTAGATAATACTGATAACATTTATGCCAAAGAACTACTTGCAATTATTGACAACTTCAACCTAGTACAACATGTACAGGGGCCGACCCACTCTTGTGGTCATACTCTTGACCTCGTCATCACAAAGGGTCTTACTGTTTCTAATACTGTTGTTGACCTGGCCTTATCTGATCATTTCTGTGTTTTCTTTGATGTTTCTATGTCTCCTCACATTCAGAACAGCTCAACGACTATAGGTAGGAGAGTCATAAAAGACAACACATGTGTTCTCTTTGAGCAAGCTCTCTCTCAGAACTCAACCAAAATGTCAGACTCTGTAGATGATTTACTGGAATTTTTTAATTTAAATATGACCCAAATTATGGATGATATTGCTCCATTCAAAATCAAAAGAGTCAATGATAAGCAGAAAGCACCATGGAAGCAGTACCCGGCTGTTAAACTGCTAAAGAGAGAATGTAGAAAGACTGAAAGAAAATGGCGCAAATCTAAACTTCACATCCATTATCAAATCCATAAAGAGATGCTTTGTAATTATAATTATGAAATTCGTAAAGCAAGACAGTCTTTCTTCTCCAACATCATCAGCAGGAATATGAACAATGCCCGTGTGCTATTTTCAACAGTAGAGAAGCTAACTAATCCCCCACCACAATTAGCACCTGAACTTCTCTCAGTTAATAAATGCAATGAGTTTGCATCCTTTTTCAAAGGTAAAATTGATAAAATACGGCAGAATATTTCTCATAATATATCTCAGTTGCAAAAAATTGAAAAACTGCAATCACCAATGACACAGATAGATAACTTCAACACAATGTCAGAATTTTGTTTAATTGATTATGAGACTCTTGAAAAAACTGTACAAAATCTCAGTTCCTCAACATCTGAACTGGACATTCTGCCCACCAACTTTTTTAAGTCTGTTCTTCATCTTATAATTACAAATGTGCTTCAAATTATAAATACATCCCTGGAGACTGGCATTGTTCCTGTGTCCCTAAAAAAAGCTGTTGTAAAGCCCTTTCTTAAAAAAAATAATCTGGATCCTTCAGTGTTAAATAACTACAGGCCAATATCAAATTTACCATTCATCGGGAAAATCCTGGAAAAAATTGTCTTCAATCAATTAACTGCCTTCTTGATATCAAACAGCCGTTTTGATAATTTTCAGTCAGGATTTCGTGCCAACCATAGCACTGAAACAGCGCTGATTAAAGTTATAAATGACATACGTCTTAATACTGATGCAGGCAAAACATCAGTCCTGGTATTACTGGACCTCAGTGCAGCTTTTGATACTGTTGATCACAACATACTGCTATATCGACTTGAACACTGGGTTGGATTGACTGGTAAAGTTATCAATTGGTTAAATTCATACTTAAAAGATAGAAGCTTATTTGTTACCCTGGGAAATTGTTCCTCAACGTCAATGTCCTTGACCTGTGGTGTCCCCCAGGGGTCGATTCTTGGACCATTACTTTTCAACCTTTATATGCTCCCACTTGGGCAAATTATCAATAAAAATTCAATTTTGTATCACTGCTATGCAGATGACACCCAAATTTATTTTGCTCTATCACCTAATGATTATGCCCCCCTTGAATGTCTCTACCAGTGTATCGATCAAATCAATAGCTGGATGTCACAAAATTTTCTTCAGCTGAACACAGATAAAACAGAAGTAATTGTATTTGGAAAAAAGATGAAAGACTCAGGATTACCACTATTCTTGACACAAAAGGGATTAAAACTAAAGAAATGGTTAAAAATCTTGGTGTTTATCACAGCGAGCTAAACTTTGACAGTCACATGAAAGCAATCACTAAAATGGCATTTTATCACCTAAAAAACATTTCCAAACTAAGAGGACTTATGTCAAAAAATGATCTGGAAAAACTTATACATGTCTTCATCTCTAGGGTTGATTACTGCAATGGCCTTTTCACAGGCCTGCCAAAAAAGACCATCAAATGACTTCAGCTGGTTCAAAATGCAGCGGCTAGGGTTCTCACACGAACAAAAAGAACAGAGCACATTACTCCAATTCTAAGGTCCCTTCACTGGCTTCCAGTAAGCTACAGAATTGACTTTAAAGTATTGCTGCTGGTATACAAATCTCTAAATGGTACAGGGCCCAATTACCTCTCTGATATGTTGCAGCGGCCTAACCCAATCAGATCTACCAGATCAAAACAGAAAAATTTACTATTAAAACCAGTTGTTGAAACAAAGTATGGTGAAGCAGCTTTTAGCTACTATGCAGTACAGATATGGAACCAACTGCCAGAGGACATCAAAAATGCTCCTGCTGTTGGCAGCTTCAAATCTAGGTTAAAGACCAAGCTGTTTTCAGATGCTTTCTGTTAAATAATTAATATTGTCTTCTTTACATTTTTTTATAATCTTTACTTTGTCTGCATGTTTTAAATTTACTTTAACTTTATTCTATTTTATTCTTTATTCTATTCTGCTGGGTTTTTTTTTCTCATCCTATTTGAACTACTACTTCATTTTATTATTTTATTTTTACTATTGTTTAATTCTTATTATTTTCTTTTAATTCTTTTAATTCTTTTAATTAATTGTTTTAGAATAAAAATAAAATTATTTTATGTAATTTTATTTCTCTATTGTTTACTGTTTTTGTTTTTACTTCTGTAAAGCACATTGAACTGCCTTTGTGTATGAAATGTGCTATATAAATAAACTTGCCTTGCCTAGAACTCCCGTGGTGACCGTTTGCAGAGTTCACTCAGTTCCTGACCATAAGCCTTCCATGAGGCATCCTTTACATGTCTCACCTCTCTCTTGCTCTTCCTTCTGGCTATTCTGTAGTTCACATAGTCTTCGTGTGTCTGTGATTTTACCCATACTTTGTAGAGTTTCTTCTTTTCCCGTACTGCCTCTTTCACCTCATCATTCCACCACTTTGTGGCTTTTCTCTGACCTCTTCCATATCTCTTCGTCCCACATGTGTTATTGAAGCAGTCAAGGAGTGTGTCTCTGAAGATACACTATGTTCCTTCTACGCTCTTGTCCCGTGTGTCTTCTTGCTCTAGTCTCTCTGTGACTCTCCATTTTATCTCTTCTTGTGTGTCCATGTTCTTCCGAAGTTTGTGTAAGTTAATCTGTGGCTCATGTGGCACCTTTCGTCTGTGGTTCCCATTTTTCTTCCCTCTCATACTCATGAGCACTGGTCTGTGATCTGTGTCCAGCCCGGCGTTTGGTATCGCCCGTGCATCGTGGTCCTCCTGGATGCTCTGGTGAGGATGAAGTCCTCACCAGAGCACTATATGCTCATTTTTATCTGCATGAGCATATTTTATCAGAAATACTAATATGCAAATAAGTTAATTACATTCCAGGAATTTAGCAGATGATCTTAATCAGAGCAACGTATAACAAGACCCTAACATCCCAACAGCAGTGGGCAACCCAGGCAGCAGTTGGGGGTTAGGTGCCTTGCTCAGGGGCATTTCAGCCATTCCTGCTGATCTAGGGAATTGAACCTGTGACCTTTTTTTGGTCCCAAAGCTGCTTCTCTAACCTTTAGGCCATGGCTTCCCCATGATGATGGACACAGTGAAGAAACTTGTTCACACGTGATCATTTTCATAAAAATGGTTGACTGATAAATTGCTCCATTGCACAGCTAAGTTGCATGGGTCATCCATGTCTGCCAAAGTGCCTTGTGTGGTACCAAGGTTTAGCAAAGCTCACATTAACAAAAATGAGTGTGGCTACCATGTTACATTTAGTCAAACAAATGAAGCCTTGAGGGCAGACTTTTAATTCCCCACACTTTTGAATCCATGCAAATGTCAGATGAACATCCCTTCAATTTCTTGTTAAGTTTATCACAACAATATGTCTCAATTTTGTGTTATTGATTGTTAAAACTTGAGGTAACAGTCCATCACGTAAAACATCTGATGCCTTGAGTCCTAGCAACATATGCACTGCAAATGGTTCACTTTTATCAGCCATTTTCCAAAAATCACTGAAAACTGAAGATTTTTAATGAAATGAACACCTTGAACAGCTGTTGGCTGTTTTTAAAGAGAATTTTTGGATATGAAGCTAAACAACTGCAACCCCATTTCAAACTTCCCTTTCACAGGAAAATTGCAAAAAAGGTTCTTCCAAACCACTCAACAGACACTGTTCTATAATATACAGTCAGAAATATGGAAAAATTATGTGGAAAAAAAATCATCAATGAATATGTATATCATAGCATAGTGAATGTTTGCTTAAAGTGTAGTACTCTATATACTATCCATGTACTAGTTGTGTACTTCTATTGAACTAAATTAGGACAACAAGTATACTTGTAAATAAATTAATTTGAATTTTTTTGTTTAATAATTAGTTAATTTTAGTATAAGTAATAAATACCCAACTGATGTAATGTTCCCTTTTTCTAAGTGCTTCTTCATGTCCCTGACCTTATTTTAACTTTGTCAGCCATTGTACATTGTTATTCATGAAAAGGCAAATGTAAATATACTGGTATGTTTTGTAAGTGAATATGAAGTATGTTTGAATTTATGTGCACACATGGAAAATCCATCCATCCATTATCCATAACCACTTATCTTGTGCAGGGTTGCAGGCAAGCTGGAGTCTATCCCAGCTGACTATGGGCAAGTCACCAGATCATCGCAGGGCTGACACACAGAGACAAACAACCATTCACATCAATATAGAGTCACCAATTAGCCTAATCTGCATGTCTTTGGACTGTGGGGGAAACCAGAGCACCCGGAGGAAACCCACGCAGACATGGGGAGAACATGCAAACTCCATGCAAAAAGGCCTCCGTCAGCCGCTGGGCTTGAACCCAGAACCTACTTGCTGTGAGGCAACAGTGCTAGGCACTACACTACCATGCCGCCCCCACATAGAAAATGCAATTGCAAATACATGTTTGAATTCACATTTCCACATTATAATTTTGAACGGGAATAAAATCAGGTATACCGTATATTGCTATAGTCTGCAGCTTCCTTTTTTTGGTACAATATTTCACATGACTCAATCCAGATATCTTTGTTTTTCCCCTGGGGACACTTAACCATGTAGTTTTCAAGAATATGTTGCAAAGAAAATACTTTTTGCTAAAATGCTTAATTTGTTTCATTTGACCTTTTTTTACACACAAATAACAATTTAATTAAACTAATGTACTTTTTCTTTAGTCAAGTCTGTGGCTCAGTCTCCCCTCTTTAACAGCACCAGTGTATGAACTTTCTAATACTGCAATCTTTTTGACAGTTGTTTGTTTGTTTGTTTGTTTGTTGTTACCCCCAGTATAAAGCAGGTCTTCTAGAAATAGGAGCACCATTACATACAGTACTTCAAAAGAAAGTCCTTGGAGTATACACTGACAAACCAGCTCACCAGGCTAAGTAATTATCGAGTTCTGCATGCTAAGTATTACCGCTGCTTTTGGCATCCTAATACTTCTGCTACAAAATAGAAGTTCTGTGTATTGTTGATCTTCATTAGAAAGAAATATAGTTGCCCATTAGTAGTAGTGAAGAGGGACATCAACAGTTTTGTATTTATGTGTTTAATGTTTACGAGTTGCATAGTGTAATTTTTAAGTTGAATTAACTGTTAAAGGAATAAAACCAAAGAGCAGATGGCAAGGTTTACAAAACCATGGGGGAATATTCTGGAACTGTCAATCTAACATTTTTAAGCTGGCAAAAAAAATAAAAAGAAGAAGAAATCGTATTTGCATGTGCGTCAGCAACGTAAGTAAGTCACTGAGGTCATGGAACATTGGCACTACAACCGAATGATTTCACCCATAGGTATTCAAAAGACATTCTTTTTGACAAACACATCATGTCTCACAACATTCAGTTTTCAGTATTCACATTCTTTCTCATGAAGCTGTCTTGTGTTGGTATTAACATGAATAATACGCAATTTTTAAACTCTTTGTTGAGTTGCAGATGCTCCTCTGATTTCTATTATATGAACCTATATATGATTGGTAATGAGAAGCAAATAAAATAATAGGTGAATTTTGTTGACATTGGTGAAAAGAATAGTCATATTGTTTAAAAAAGTGAATTGTTTAAAAAAATGGCTAAACAAAGATAAAAATGTATTGTTTTGTAAGTTAATACATACTTTGTATCGGTTGCATTTGGGATGTGTTTCTAAATAACCAAAGTCTCAATCTCAACAAGTAACTAATGAAGAAATTCTTTAGTGTTATATCAAATATCAAATAGCTTACTTAAAATGATATGGTTGAATATTTGGAAATTCAAGCCCCTCCTTGAATCGCCACCTTAACGTGGTGGAGGGGTTTGAGTGCCTCAGGGATTCTAGGAGCTATGTTGTCGGGGGTATTTGGCCCTGGTAGGGTCTCCCAAGGCAAACAGGTCCTAGATGAGAGGTCAGACAAAGAGTGGTTCAGAATGACCCTTATGAGAGGAAAAGCAGGTATCCGAGTGCCCTCGCCTGGACCAGGGATACCGGGGCCCCACCCCACCCGGAGCCAGGTCTGGAGGAGGGGCTCGTCGGTGAGCGCCTGGTGGCTGGGCCTATGTCCATGGGGCCCAGCTAGGCCCAGCCTGAATGAGCAACACAGGACCACTCTCCTGTGGACCCACCACCCGCAGGAGGTGCCATAAGGGTCTAGTGCACTGTGGATCGGGTAGCAGCCAAAGGTAGAGGCCCTGGCGTACTGATCCCCAGCTGACAAAACTGGCTTTTGGGACATGGAATGTCACCTCTCTGGTGGGAAAGGAGCCTGAGCTTGTGCATTAGGTTGAGCGGTACCAACTAGATATAGTTGGGCTCACCTCAACACATAGCTTGGGCTCTGAAACCAATTTTCTGGAGGGGGTTGGACACTCTTCTATGCTGGTGTTGCCATGGGTGAGAGGCACCGGGCAGGGGTGGGGCTATTGGTACTGGTGGGGATATTGGCCCCCCCAGTTTGGCGTGCTAACATCAGAGTTCTCCCTAGTGAATAAGAGGGTTGTTTCCCTGCGTCTTCGGGTCGGGGAACAGTCTCTGACTGTCATTTGCGCTTATGCACCAAATGGTAGTTCAGAGTACCTGACCTTCTTGGAGTCCTTGAGTAGGGTGCTAGACAGTGCACCATTGTTTAACTGGGGGACCATTGTTTTACAGGGACTCCATTGTTTTACTGGGGGACTTCAATGCTCACATGGGCAATGACAGTGAGACCTGGAGGGGTGTGATTGGGAGGAACGGCCTGTCTGATCTGAACCCGAGCGGTGTTCTGTTGCTGGACTTCTGTGCCATGCACGGTTTGGCCATAATGAACACCATGTTTGAGCATAAGGGTGTGCATAAGTGCACATGGCACGAGGACACCCTAGGATGTAGATCAATGGTTGTCTTTGTAGTCATTTTATCTGATCTACGACCGTATGTCTTGGACACTTGGGTGAAGAGAGGAGCAGAGCTGTCAACTGATCACTACCTAGTTGCAAGCTGGATCAGATGGTGGGGGAGGATGCCAGACAGACCTGGTAGGCCCAAACATGTAGTGAGGGAATGCTGGGAATGTCTGGCAGAGGCTCCCGTCTGTCGGATCTTCAACTACCACCTCCGACAGAGCTTCAACTGCATACTGGAGGAGGATGGGGGCATTGAGTCTGAGTGGACCATGTTCTGCACCTCCATTGCTGAGGTGGCCATGCAGAGCTGTGGCTGCAAGGTTGTTGGTGCCTGTTGTGGCGGTAATCACCAAACCCGGTGGTGGACACCTGCAGTGAGGGGAACCGTCAAGCTGAAGGAGTCCTATCGGGCTTGGTTAGCCTGTGGGTCTCCAGAGGCAGCTGACAAATACTGATGGGCCAAGCGGAACACAGTTCTGGCAGTCACTGAAGCAAAAACTTGGGTGTGGGAGGAGTTCAGTGAGGCATGGAAAGTGACTTTCAGTCAGCCTCGAAGAGATTCTGGCAAACCATCGGGTGACTTAGGAAGGGGAAGCAGTGCTCTGTCCCTACTGTTTACAGTGAAGATGGAGTGCTGTTGACCTCAACTACATCGTCTGGCAGTGGAAGGAATACTTTGAGGATCTCCTCAATCCCACCTTCATGTTGTCCAAGGAGGACACAGAGTCTGACAGTGCTTGGGAGGACTTGCCCATCATGGGGGCTGAGGTTGCCAAGGTGGTTAAAAAGCTCCTCGGTGGCCAGGCTCTGGGAGTGGATGAGATTCGTCCAGAGTTCCTGAAGGCACTGGATGTTGTTGGGCTGTCTTGGCTGACACGCCTCTTCAACATTGCATGGAAGTCGGGAACAGTGCCTCTGGATTGGCAGACTGGGGTGGTGGTGCCCCTTTTTAAAAAGGGGGACCGGAGGGTGTGTTCCACAAGCACCTGATTGTCATCCCATTGATTGAAAACACCTAACTCTAATTTCACCTTCAAATTAACAGCTAATCCTAATCTAATCAAATTAACTGCTAATCTCAGTTTCTCTAAGCAGAGTAAAACATTCTAATTGCTGATCTGATAGTTATATTGTTAACTACAGGGTCACTTACATTGTCTGACCTTAAATTAGTAGTTTGAATTTTTTGTCGGATATTCTCAACTTTGTCATTAAAAATATTCATGAAGTCGTTGCTACTACATACTACAGGTGTGCATGTGTCTATAGTGGACTTATTCCTGGTTAATTTTGCGACAGTATTAAATAGGAATCTAGGATTATTTTTGTTATCTTCTATTAGGGAGGAGAGATATGTTGATCTAGCAGCACTAAGAGCTTTTCTATACTTCAGGAAGCTCTCCTTCCACACTAATTTGAACACTACCAATTTTGTTTGATGCCATTTACATTCCAATTTTCGAGTGGTCTGTTTTAAAATGCGAGTGTCATCATTATAAAAGGATGCTAATTTTTTGTCTCTGACCATTTTTCTTTTAAGAGGAGCTACATTATCTAAAGTATGATGGAACATTCTTATCTATCTATCGATCGATCGATCGATCGATCGATCGATAGATAGATAGATAGATAGATAGATAGATAGATAGATAGATAGATAGATAGATAGGAAAGCATGCATGTGAGAATTCACTTTTCTGCTTCTCTTCTTTATTTTCATGGAAAGACTTGGGATTGGAGAACCATACATTTGCTAATGGTATCCGGTTCAATTCAGTAGATCCCCTGGTTTCCTCAGGTTGGTGTAGTCAGCCAATTGAAGATAACTAAAGTTCTGAAGAATGAAATATACTCACAGTGGTCATGAAGAGATGAAGGAGATGAAGTAAACAAAATGTGTAGTAAGTGTAATATTAGAATTACTATCACCCATGGTCTCACACACACACACACACACACACACACACACACACACACACACACACACACACACACATCTGATGGTATAGATTTTAACAAGTTTAGTAAAAATTTAAAGATTATGATGGTTTACTCAGACTCTTTGAACCCACTTCCTCAAGTTCTCAACAAGATAATCAGAAAGAGGATGATGAAGCGATGACCATATGTAGACTACCCACAATGTTTGAATCAAACACAAAGCTTTCAGAATATTTGCTTACCGTATGTTGCTGCACTTGAAAGCTATCAATCTAAAGTTGTTGTTTTAGCCAGGTGAGAAAGTGAAAAAGTAATTAAAATGGGGATGGAAGAGGTGAAATGAGAGAGAGCAGAATGGAGAGGCGATACACACAACACAAACATGTGCACACAAATGACTGTGCTCTGTTTGCATTCAGATGTATTTCTATTTCTTCACTGGTTGCACATCATACAGTCTCACTGAGGGCTGTACATCCCAAAGGCTTAAACTCTAGAATTTCCCTGGTTGTTATTCCTCTCATTGAGCATATAGAAAATTTTTTAAAAATTAAAACATTTCAGATGACATATAGAAAATGTTTGAGTCTGGTCGTCGTCACTGCTGAACCTGATCCGGGCTTGAGGCGAACTTGGTTGACTTGGCCAGAATTGCAGTATTAGGGTGGCCGGTTCCTTTCTGCACACTCACACACACTTTCACACCTATGGGTAATTTAGAGTAGCCAGTTAACCTAACTGCATGTCTTTGGACTGTGGGGGAAACCAGAGTACCTGGAGGAAACCCACACAGACATGGGGAGAACACACAAACTCCTTGAGTCTGTTATCTTCTGTCAATACCAAAATGATCAGATTTTGTTGTCATGAAATTTAAAATCACCTAATGTTGTCATGAAATTTAAAATCACCTAATTTTTCTCTTTAAATTATACATTTTCTCAGTTTAAACATTTGATATGTCATCTATGTTCTCTTCTGAATAAAATATGGAATTTTGAAACTTCCACATCATTGCATTCCGTTTTTATTTACAATTTGTACTTTGTCCCAACTTTTTTGGAATCGGGGTTGTATTTTAATAATAACCACAGGCTGCTGCCTCTGATATGCCTCTGCCTCTTCCCAAAGGCTCGAGCTGAAAAAAGAAAAAAAACTGATTAAAAGAATCTAACTTCAGGTTCGGGCAGCACGGTGGTGTAGTGGTTAGTGCTGTCGCCTCACAGCAAGAAGGTCTGGGTTTGAGCCCCGTGGCTGGCGAGGGCCTTTCTGTGTGGAGTTTGCATGTTCTCCCCGTGTCCACGTGGGTTTCCTCTGGGTGCTCCAGTTTCCCCCACAGTCCAAAGACATGCAGGTTAGGTTAACTGGTGGCTCCAAATTGACCATAGGTGTGAGTGTGAGTGGTTGTCTATGTGTCAGCCCTGCGATGACCTGGCGACTTGTCCAGGGTGTACCCCGCCTTTTGCCCGTAGTCAGCTGGGATAGGCTCCAGCTTGCCTGCGACCCTGTAGAACAGGATAAAGCGGCTAGAGATGATGAGACTTTGTCCCAACTTTTTTGGAATCGGGGTTGTATTTTAATAATAACCACAGGCTGCTGCCTCTGATATGCCTCTGCCTCTTCCCAAAGGCTCGAGCTGAAAAAAGAAAAAAAAACTGATTAAAAGAATCTAACTTCAGGTTCGGGCAGCACGGTGGTGTAGTGGTTAGTGCTGTCGCCTCACAGAAAGAAGGTCTGGGTTCGAGCCCCATGGCTGGCGAGGGCCTTTCTGTGTGGAGTTTGCATGTTCTCCCCATGTCCACGTGGGTTTCCTCTGGGTGCTCCAGTGTCCCCCACAGTCCAAAGACATGCAGGTTAGGTTAACTGGTGGCTCTAAATTGACCGTAGGTGTTAATGTGAGTGTGAATGGTTGTCTATGTGTCAGCCCTGCGATGACCTGGCGACTTGTCCAGGGTGTACCCCGCCTTTCACCCGTAGTCAGCTGGGATAGGCTCCAGCTTGTCTGCGACCCTGTAGAACAGGATAAAGCGGCTAGAGATAATGAGATGAGATGAGAAGTTCAGGTTCACCCCAAATATGGTTCTTCAAAGGTTCTTTAATTGTTAGTTATATAATTAAAGGGTGCAAAGAAGGGTTTAACCTTTAAGAAATTCCCCAGAGGGACAGCTGAAGAGTGAATATGAAAACAGGTCTGTAAGTAGAATAGCACTGATTTTCTCATTAATTATTAATATTGAGTAATCTATGGTATAAACTGGGGCAGCACGGTAGTGTAGTGGTTAGCACTGTCACCTCACAGCAAGAAGGTTATGGGTTCAAGCCCAGTGGCTGACGGGGCCTTTCTGTGTGGAGTTTGCATGTTCTCCCCGTGTCTGCGTGGGTTTCCTCTGGGTGCTCTGGTTTCCCCCACAGTCCAAAGACATGCAGGTTAGGCTAATTGGTGGCTCTAAATTGACTGTAGGTGTGAATGGTTGTTTGTCTCTATGTGTCAGCCCTGTGATGACCTGGCGATTATGTCTGGGATGTACCTTGCTTCTTGCCCATAGTCAGCTGGGATAGGCTCCAGCTTGCCCATGACCCTGCACAGGATAAGCGGTTATGGATAATGAATGGATTGTCTAAACTGCATGCATTTCTCAGAGGATGTGATAGCCTTTTATACAGAGATGCCATTTTGTTATGCAGATGCAATGAATAATCTCCATCTCCAGTTCTCTACATGTGCTGCATTTTTTTTCTTTCTTTCCCCAATTTTGCTTATCTGCTGGGCAGAAATGGCACCATTCATAGGTTGAAATTGCAAAAATTTATATAAAATAACTGTGAGACAGTTATATCAACAAACTTCATCATACATTTTATATGAAACATGTACTCTATCATACTATGTCTTACTCTTTCAGCAATATCAGCTTTAATTATTTAAAATGGAATAACAGATGTCAACTGTTTAGGGGATGTAAGAGCACTTAGGCTAAATTATATATGAAGTAATACACGGGCTTATTGAGGTGAAAGCTCGTGCATCCACTTTTCTTCAACATCTCTGACGTCTTCTGTCATTAGCCTTTCAGATGATTTCCACTAGCCCTAGATGAAACAATTTGACTACTTATTGTATTGTGTCTCATGCTTGTTCTGGAACAAATGAATACTTGGATATCAAACCAGGACATCAGGCTGGAGTTCTCTGGTCTGATGCAAGGTGTTTTTCCAATAAAAACGGTACACTGACCTTCTTTGTTTTGAATAATAATATGTGTGTATTATACATCTGTGCTAATAGAATGAGTAAGAGTATTTGATGGAATTGTTTGCATCTTATATGTGATGTTTATGCCACAGCTTGTGTGCTGCATGTTTCATTAACTCCATTCATAATCAATGCAGAATATAAAATGGAATCAATACACAGCATTTGTTTTTGCACATCCTTCTTTCTCAACTATTCTCAGTGTTTGATAATAAGCACATCATTGTCCCTCTGATACTGATTTATGCAAAGCTTTTAAATAAGCAATTCTATGAAAGTCATTTCCATTTAAAATGACATTGTTAAAATATAATAAATCAAACCACAGGGTGAGGGAATTTCATTTAAAAGGATAATATAATAAAGCAGAATAGTCAAGGAAGGCCTAGAATAGAGAGTGTGTCAATAATAAGTGAACCACAATGGAATTTGTTTGCATCTTCCAGTGTGTGTAGAATTAGAGTTTTTCCAGATGTGTTCGAGGTCATGATATGGCTGTGGGCCTCTCTATGTAGCATGATATATGGTTTCTCTAATTGTACATTAAAGACACATTGACCCTGGTACTGTATGTCCTGTGGTGTCTTCATAATGAAATGAAATGGTTGTTAACTCAAGATTCTTTCAATGTACTTTTCTTGCAGGTGCTATGAAGACTCACAGTAATCAGTAAGATAAATTTTTGTTTAGTTTTATAGGATTGATTTCACTGCACTTCTGATGGCTGATGTAATCAAAGGTAATTTAATATCCTATCCATCCATTATCCATCCATCCATCCATCCATTATCCGTAACCGCTTATCCTGTGCAGGGTCATGGGCGAGCTGGAGCCTATCCCAGCTGACTATGGGCGAGAGGCGGGCTACACCCTGGACAAGTTACCAGATCATCGCAGGGCTGACACATAGAGACAAACAACCATTCACACCTATGGTCAATTTTGAGCCACCAATTAGCCTAACCTGCATGTCTCTGAACTGTGAGGGAAACCGGCGCACCCGGAGGAAACCCACACAGACATGGTGAGAACATGCAAACTCCACACAGAAAGGCCCCTCTCAGCCACTGGGCTCAAACCCAGGACCTTCTTGCTGTGAGGTGACAGTGCTAACCACTACACCACCGTGCCACCCTAATTTAAAATCCCTTATATACCAATTTAGAGCTTGCAGTAAACCATTATTTTTCATCATTTTCTACTCATCTCATCTCATTATCTCTAGCCGCTTTATCCTGTTCTACAGGGTCGCAGGCGAGCTGGAGCCTATCCCAGCTGACTATGGGCGAAAGGCAGGGTACACCCTGGACAAGTTGCCAGGTCATCACAGGGCTGACACATAGACACAGACAACCATTCACATTCACATCTACGGTCAATTTAGAGTCACCAGTTAACCTAACCTGCATGTCTTTGGACTGTGGGGGAAACCGGAGCACTCGGAGGAAACCCATGCGGACACAGGGAGAACATGCAAACTCCGCACAGAAAGGCCCACGCCAGCCACGGGGCTCAAACCCGGACCTTCTTGCTGTGAGGCGACAGCACTAACCACTACACCACCGTGCCGCCCCATTTTCTACTCTTTAACCTGTAATAACATTACTTAATTAACTAAATCATTCATTCATTAATCTTCAGTCAGAGTAATCTTTATCATGGTGAAGGTCAGGGTTGTATAATAACTTATAATATGTAAATTTCACTGAAATAGTTATGAAGCATGATTATTGCAGTTACTTCTCACTAAAACTTGACTTAAGATTGCCTATTTTAGGTGCAAGATTTTCAGGGGGGTTTTGGTGGTTTTGTTTTGCATTTTTTACCTTTTGACTAAATTTATATCGTCTTTTAAGCTTGTCTTCAATAATGCCCTAAGATCCAAACTAATAAGTGCAAATGTGTATGTGTAAACATATGAAATGCACAGGCAAATCGTGGCTGTGTTGCAGAATTTGCAAAGAATAATTGTATGAATTATGTCACGTGAAAAGTCAGGGAGGGAATAATCATGGATATACTGTATTCCCTCTGAATGCTCAACTCTTCACAGTGAGAACTCTGAAGGATCCCTCACCATAGGCGTCAAACATAACACGGATCGAACATCTCATCTCTTCTCATTATCTCTAGCCGCTTTATCCTGTTCTACAGGGTCGCAGGCAAGCTGGAGCCTATCCCAGCTGACTACGGGCGAAAGGCGGGGTACACCCTGGACAAGTCGCCAGGTCAACACAGGGCTGACACATAGACACAGACAACCATTCACACTCACATTCACACCTACAGTCAATTTAGAGTCACCAGTTAACCTAACCTGCATGTCTTTGGACTGTGGGGAAACCGGAGCACCCGGAGGAAACCCACGCGGACATGAGGAAAACATGCAAACTCCACACAGAAAGGCCCTCGCTGGCCATGGGGCTCGAACCCAGACCTTCTTGCTGTGAGGCGACAGCGCTAACCACTACACCACCATGCCACCCCGGGATTGAACATAACAATAGAATTCACTTGAACTCAGTCAGTGTTTTGTTGTCACACTATAAATGACGCGTTTTCAAACAGTACTGTGAACTGGATAACAAATAGACAGCCTAATTCCTCATAATGCCACCAGTTTCATGTAGGAGCTGCTGATTTTGTAAATTTGCAGAGACAAACTAAGAGAATCCACAAGCTATAGAATGTTACCTCACACAATCATAAAATCATGAAACCAAAATCCGAAATAAAAAAGCACTACTTTTAGTCCCTTAATTAAATGTATTAAGATTTGATTTCTCATTATTAAAACTTGGCATAATTTTGTCTTTAACTGGTTGAAATGGTTTTCCTTAAATGTAATCCCCAAAATGACTTTCAGGTTTCGTGAACTGCTCTGTGGGTGCACATTAATCAATCTGTATTGACGTCACCATGTACTTTGCACCGTGTTGAAATTCTCCAAACTGCAGAGGCATTATGCCAAATGTGCAAAACAGACTTGTTATTTTGCTCATGTGAAAGGTGCCATTCGATGTAGTCTCTGCTATTTAATCAGGTTTTATAAAGTGTTTTTATACACGCAAAACTTTATAAAATCAGGACTTAATTATGCACAAATATTTGACCTGTAAAGTAGGCCATTGTTTCAGGATTAGGTCTAAATGTATATCTTATAGGAATATGCTACAATCTTTAAAAAAATCACAGTTGTATTGTAAATGCAGCTGACATAATTCATCTTATTGTTTTCATTTTATGCAACATGGTTTTTGTATATGATTTGGTGGCTGTAGTCCAAGTCTATATGGTGAGAAATGTTGAAATCTATTCCACATGTAGCATTCTGTGGCCAAAATGTTCCAGTGAATTCTGAGATTGTCACATACTGTCATACTGTATAATATACAGTGACTTACAAAAGTATTCATTCCCCTTCATGTTTGTCCTGTTTTGTTGCATTACAAGCTGGAATTAAAATGGATTTGGGGGTGGGGGGTTCACACCATTTGATTTACACAACATGCCTCCAACATTAAAGGTGAAAATTGTTGTTTTATTGTGACACAAACAATAATTAAGATGAAAAAACAGAAATCTGGAGTGTGCATAGGTATTCACCTCCTTTCGTATGAAACCCCTAAATAAGAGCTGGTCCAACCAATTCACTTCATAAGTCACATAATTAGTTGAGTAAGATCCACCTGTGTGCAATCAAAGTGTCACATGATCTGTCACATGATGTCTGTATAAATCAACCTGTTCTGGAAGGACCCTGACTAGTAAGCAAGCAACATGAAAACCAAGGCGCTTCCAAACATGGCAGAATCAGATCGAACTGATGTTTATGTTAATGTTTAAATGATGCTGATCTGGGAGTATTCTGTGTTAGTATGTGTTACAGGGTCCAGCTCCTGGGTCTGCAATGCATTAAGTGAAATTAATGTCATTCTTTATATTCAAATTAAACACATCTATAATTTTTAAAGGATTATTAAAGTCCTTATCTCTGAATGAGCTGAATTTCATTATGTGGGGTAGCTGGTTCACAATACTGAACTGAATGACACAGAATTGCAATTCTACCCAATTAAAACACTAAATGGTTGACTGTACTTTGCTATTCCTATGCTGCCCTCATGTGGATGTCAGTAAAAATTTGCTCAAAGATCTGTATCTGTAATCCTGTCTAAGGAGTAAAACACTTAAGTACTCCATGATGAAATAAAAACCAGAAACAAATTGGAAATTACTCTAAGACTTCATTGTGATCTAACCAGAAATAATCAGAAAAACAGCAATGTCGCTTTTTAAATCCTCTATATTTATTTTTTTAACAAAAAAAAAGAAAATCCTTAATTTAAAAAAAACAGTTAAAACATTATATATAGCCAATATATATATATATATATATATATATATATATATATATATATATATATATTTGGGGGTTTTGTTTGTTTGTTTGTTTGTTTGTTTGTTAGCAATCTATCGTCTAGATGGTTGCACCGATTGACTTCAAATTTTCAGGGTAGGTGGGCAATGGTCTGTAGATTACCTGATTAAATTTTGGGGGTAATCAGGTCAAGGTCACTGGAATAGCATGTTTTCCATTATAACCCAAAAACAGTTGCTGAGAGACAAATGTTTACTATTATAAGCATATAGGAACTCCCATATGGCCTTTCATTTGGCAGATGATCTTTGACCTTGAGTGACCTTAAAAATGTCAAATTCAAGGTCACAGATTTTCAGAGGGCTGTAACTTGAAAACAGTTGATGGTAGACAGATATTTACCATTATCAACTTATAGGAAGTGCCATATGGGCTTTCATTTGGCACCATGAAAGACTTTGAAATGTCAAACTCAAGGTCATGGATTTTCATAGGACTATAACCTGACAGCTGATAATTGAGAAATATTACCATTATCAACATATAGATATAAAATAAGTGCTGCCGGGCAAGGTTTGTTTTGCCTGGCAACACTTGTTTATATTATTAGCTGTTTATGTCCCAGACATTTTACTTGCAACATGTGTCAACAATGTCTCAACTTTTCTATTTCTCAGTAGCAGACAGCTCTTCCTGTGTTTGTTCCTGATTTATGCATCAGTCCATGCTTTGGCAGACACTCTCTCTCTCTCTCTCTCTCTCTCTCGTGTCAATGCATGTGTGCACAGACGACCTGCTGTCTGTGCAGAGATCTGTCTGTCTGTCTTTGCTGTCTGATTTCCCAGCACGTTCCATGATTCCAATCATTGGGAATTTTTATTGTGTTGACTTTGTATTAAGATGAATTCAAATGCAACACAAATGAATAGTGACTTCAAATATAGATTTGGCAGCTTAGTATAACATGGAAGAATAAGCTATATCAATGACAGCCAAATAAATAAAATTAAATTTGAAAACCTTTTTAATGCTCTTTCCAGAAAGAATATGACTAAAACTCGTTACAACTCAGTGCTAAAAATATGTAAATGATTGCATTATGTCACCAAATTTAATATGCACTTGTGGTATGGTTCGGCAGTACTTCACTGGGGTAGGTTGACAAGCTTGGTTTTATAGTGTGCACATGGTATTTTTGCCAAGGCACAGCACTGTCAACCCTCTGCCTTGTTTCTACACTGGGTAAACTAAAAGAGCACTGATGTGTGCTGGCGAACACTGGTGACTCTAATCAGAAACATTTCAAGATGGCATGGAGTGTCTAACTGCAGCCCAGTCCAGCTTGCCACCTGTTTGGCATTATTAAGCAGTATAGGGCAGCTCAATTTTCACTTAATTTGGTTTGAATTAAAGCTGCTTTCTTTTTCTCTTTTTTTGACTGAGGACAACAGCGGACATATGGTTTATTAATGCCACTGTGACGTGCCTTTAATGTGATTTTTTAATGTTGGGTTCTGGGCATTTGTATCATAAAATCCACCCTCAACCACTTCCATCTACTGTACATCTTCCCCTTACACAGACCCATTGAGATATATATATATATATATATATATATATATATATATATATATATATATATATACACACATACACATATATATATATATATATA
This sequence comes from Neoarius graeffei, assembly GCF_027579695.1. Classification (NCBI taxonomy): domain Eukaryota; kingdom Metazoa; phylum Chordata; class Actinopteri; order Siluriformes; family Ariidae; genus Neoarius; species Neoarius graeffei. Next base: position 60,640,720 of record NC_083570.1, read on the forward strand.
TATATATACACACATACATACATACATACATACACACACAGGGCAAAAAAGTATTTAGTCAGTCACCAATTGTGCAAGTTCTCCCACTTAAAAAGATGATAGAGGCCTGTAATTTTCATCATAGGTATACCTCAACTATGAGAGACAAAATGAGAAAAAAAATCCAGAAAATCACATTGTCTGATTTTTAAAGAATTTATTTGCAAATTATGGTGGAAAATAAATATTTGGTCAATAACAAAAGTTCATCTCAATACTTTGTTATATACCCTTTGTTGGCAATGACAAAGGTCAAACGTTTTCTGTAAGTCTTCACAAGGTTTTCACACACTGTTGCTGGTATTTTGGCCCATTCCTCCATGCAGATCTCCTCTAGAGCAGTGATGTTTTGGGGCTGTCGCTGGGCAACACGGACGTTCAACTGCCTCCAAAGATTTTCTATGAGGTTGAGATCTGGAGACTGGCTAGGCCACTCCAGGACCTTGAAATGCTTCTAACGAAGCCACTCCTTCGTTGCCCGGGCGGTGTGTTTGGGATCATTATCATGCTGAAAGACCAAGCCACGTTTCATCTTCAATGCCCTTGCTGATGGAAGGAGGTTTTAACTCAAAATCTCACGATACATGGCCCCATTCATTCTTTCCTTTACACGGATCAGTCGTCCTGGTCCCTTTGCAGAAAAACAGCCCCAAAGCATGTTTCCACCCCCATGCTTCACAGTAGGTATGGTGTTCCTTGGATGCAACTCAGCATTCTTTCTCCTCCAAACACGACAAGTTGAGTTTTTACCAAAAAGTTCTATTTTGGTTTCATCTGACCATATGACATTCTCCCAATCCTCTTCTGGATCATCCAAATGCTCTCTAGCAAACTTCAGACGGGCCTGGACATGTACTGGCTTAAGCAGGGGGACACATCTGGCACTGCAGGATTTGAGTCCCTGGCGGCGTAGTGTGTTACTGATGGTAGCCTTTGTTACTTTGGTCCCAGCTCTCTGCAGGTCATTCACTAGGTCCCCCCGTGTGGTTCTGGGATTTTTGCTCACCGTTCTTGTGATCATTTTGACCCCACAGGGTGAGATCTTGTGTGGAGCCCCAGATCGAGGAAGATTATCAGTGGTCTTGTATGTCTTCCATTTTCTAATAATTGCTCCCACAGTTGATTTCTTCACACCAAGCTGCTTACCTATTGCAGATTCAGTCTTCTCAGCCTGGTGCAGGTCTACAATTTTGTTTCTGGTGTCCTTTGACAGCTCTTTGGTCTTGGCCATAGTGGAGTTTGGAGTGTGACTGTTTGAGGTTGTGGACAGGTGTCTTTTATACTGATAACGAGTTCAAACAGGTACCATTAATACAGGTAACGAGTGGAGGACAGAGGAGCCTCTTAAAGAAGAAGTTACAGGTCCGTGAGAGCCAGAAATCTTGCTTGTTTGTAGGTGACCAAATACTTATTTTACCGAGGAATTTACCAATTAATTCATTAAAAATCCTACAATGTGATTTCCTGGATTCTTTCCCCCCATTCTGTCTCTCATAGTTGAGGTATACCTATGATGAAAATTACAGGCCTCTCTCATCTTTTTAAGTGGGAGAACTTGCACAGTTGGTGGCTGACTAAATACTTTTTTGCCCCACTATATATATGTATGTATGTATGTATGTATGTGTGTGTGTGTGTGTGAGTGCATGTACTGTATATTCCGATATAGTATATGGACATGAGTGTTTTACTGGGAAATACCCCACTCATATTTTTCATATGAGCTACATCCAAGACATGGAGAACCAAAACAGTGAGATAAATCTCTGTATGTCACTCCTGAAGAAATAGATGAATTGTTTTGATGAATTTGGGTACTTTTTGTTTGTGCATGTGTCTATATAATAAAAAGAACATCACACATTGGCTTGAAGATATGAAGTTTATCTTCTCATGTTGAAAAATTCACATTTTTCATATGAAATACTGTACATCACAGATCTGAGTGACATATTTAAATAATTGCTGGCACTGAGTGGTATATCAGATATATTCCATTCAGCTAGCATGAGTCGAAAACGAGTATGCGCAGCAGAAAACTTTCTTATTGAATATTCGCATCAGTTCCAACAACATGTGACGTCATGTTGTCTTGACAACTACACAATATTGTCAACCATATTCAACACTCATTCTCCATTGGGTAGAATGACATAATACATGTAGGATAAGCGATATGCGAACAATATTGCATGCTATCAAACCAGTTGAATAGAACTCCTAGAAGGGAATAATAGAATACATGTTTTTATTCCATCAAATAATAATTTCCGATATTTCACTCCGATGATGTCACTCCCATGATGTCACTCCCAGTGTTTTCCCGCTGAGTAGACGCGCATTGTCAAAATGGCAAACCGGTTCAAAATTAAAATTCTTTTGATTAACTTGCATTTTTTTTTTGTATTTGTTTGGTGGTTGTTTTTTTGTGGATGTGTCCATATGATACAACCCCGATTCTAAAAAAGTTGGGACAAAGTACAAATCGTAAATAAAAACGGAATGCAATGATGTGGAAGTTTCAAAATTCCATATTTTATTCAGAATAGAACATAAATGACATATCAGATGTTTAAACTGAGAAAATGTATCATTTAAAGAGAAAAATTAGGTGATTTTAAATTTCATTACAACAACACATCTCAAAAAAGTTGGGACAAGGCCATGTTTACCACTGTGAGACATCCCCTTTTCTCTTTACAACAGTCTGTAAACGTCTGTGGACTGAGGAGACAAGTTGCTCAAGTTTAGGGATAGGAATGTTAACCCATTCTTGTCTAATGCAGGATTCTAGTTGCTCAACTGTCTTAGGTCTTTTTTGTCGTATCTTCCGTTTTATGATGCGCCAAATGTTTTGTATGGGTGAAAGATCTGGACTGCAGGCTGGCCAGTTCAGTACCCGGACCCTTCTTCTACGCAGCCATGATGCTGTAATTGATGCAGTATGTGGTTTGGCATTGTCATGTTGGAAAATGCAAGGTCTTCCCTGAAAGAGACGTCATCTGGATGGGAGCATATGTTGCTCTAGAACCTGGATATGCCTTTCAGCATTGATGGTGTCTTTCCAGATGTGTAAGCTGCCCATGCCACATGCACTAATGCAACCCCATACCATCAGAGATGCAGCCTTCTGAACTGAGCGCTGATAACAACTTGGGTCATCCTTCTCCTCTTTCATCCGAATGACACGGCGTCCCTGATTTCCATAAAGAACTTCAAATTTTGATTTGGCTGACCACAGAACAGTTTTCCACTTTGCCACAGTCCATTTTAAATGAGCCTTGGCCCAGAGAAGACGTCTGCGCTTCTGGATCATGTTTAGATATGGCTTCTTCTTTGAACTATAGAGTTTTAGCTGGCAACGGTGGATGGCACAGTGAATTGTGTTCACAGATAATGTTCTCTGGAAATATTCCTGAGCCCATTTTGTGATTTCCAATACAGAAGCATGCCTGTATGTGATGCAGTGCCGTCTAAGGGCCCGAAGATCACGGGCACCCAGTATGATTTTCTGGCCTTGACCCTTACGCACAGAGATTCTTCCAGATTCTCTGAATCTTTTGATGATATTATGCACTGTAGATGATATGTTCAAACTCTTTGCAATTTTACACTGTTGAACTCCTTTCAGATATTGCTCCACTATTTGTCGGTGCAGAATTAGGGGGATTGGTGATCCTCTTCCCATCTTTACTTCTGAGAGCCGCTGCCACTCCAAGATGCTCTTTTTATACCCAGTCATGTTAATGACCTATTGCCAATTGACCTAATGAGTTGCAATTTGGTCCTCCAGCTGTTCCTTTTTTGTACCTTTAATTTTCCAGCCTCTTATTGCCCCTGTCCCAACTTTTTTGAGATGTGTTGCTGTCATGAAATTTCAAACGAGCCAATATTTGGCATGAAATTTCAAAATGTCTCACTTTCGACATTTGATATGTTGTCTATGTTCTATTGTGAATACAATATCAGTTTTTGAGATTTGTAAATGATTGCCTTCTGTTTTTATTTACAATTTGTACTTTGTCCCAACTTTTTTGGAATCGGGGTTGTATAAAGAACCTTAAACAGTTGCATGAAGATATGAAGTTTATGTTCACTAGTTCGCTTCATTCACTCGTGAATATGTTCACCACTCGAAGATAAACGTCATATCTTTGCACGACCGTGTACAACCCCAATTCCAAAAAAGGTGGAACGCTGTGTAAACTGTAAATAAAAACAGAATGTGATAATTTGCAAATTATGGAAACCCTATATTTCATTGAAAATAGTACAAAGACAACATATCAAAATGTTGAGACTGAGAAATTTTATTGTGAAAAATATATGCTCATTTTGAATTTGATGTCAGCAACATGTTTAAAAAAAAAGGTGGGACAGAACCATGTTTGCCACTGTGTTGCATCACCTCTACTTTTAACAACACTCTGTAAATGTTTGGGAACTGAGGAGACCAATTGCTGTAGGTTTGAAAGAGAAATGTTGCCCCATTCTTGCCAAATATACAATTTCAGTTGCTCGACAGTTCGGAGTCTCCTTTGTCGTACGTATTTTGCGCTTCATAATGCACCAAATGTTTTAAATGGGAGACAGGTCTGGACTGCAGGCAGGCCAGTTTAGCACCCGGACTCTTTTACTATGAAGTCATGCAGTTTTAATATGTGCAGAAAGCGGTTTGGCATTGTCTTGCTAAAAGAAGGCCTTCCCTGAAAAAGATTTTGTCTGGATGCACTATAAAAAATGATTTGTTGTTTTAACTTAAAAAAGTTAGTGCCCGGGCTGTCTTAAAATTTTGAGTTCATTGGAATTCATATAGTCAGTTAAATTGTTCACCTCGTTGTGTTAACTTACGATATTAATTTCAATGAACTCAAAATTTTAAGGCAGCCCGGGTACTAACTTTTTTAAGTTAAAACAACAAATCATTTTTTTTACAGTGTGGCAGCATATTGCTCTGAAACGTGTATATATCATTCAGCATTAATGATGCCTTCCCAGATATACAAGCTACTCATGTCATTTGCACTAATGCACCCTCATACCATCACAGATGCTGCCTTTTGAATTGTGCACTGATAACAAATCGGATGGTCCCTCTCCTCTTTAGCCTGGAGGACGTAGTGTCCATGATTTCTAAAAAGAATTTTACTTTTGATTTGTCAGACTTCGGGACAATTTTCCACTTTGCCTCAGTCCATCGTAAAAGAGCTCGGGGTTTCTGGATATTGTATATATATGGGTTTAACTTGCATTTGTGGATGCAGTAATGAATTGTTTTCACAGACGATCATTTTCTGAAGTGTTCTTGAGCCCATACAGTGACTTCCACTACAGACACGTGTCTGCTTTTAATGCAGTGCCACCTGAGGGCCTGAAGATCACAGGCATCTAATGTCAGTTTTCAGCCTTGTCTCTTGCAGAGATTTCTCCAGATTCTCTGAACCTTTTAATGATATTATGGACCATAGATGATGTGATCCCCAATTTTTTTTTTGCAATTTTACACTGAGGAACATTATTCTTAAATTGTTGCACTGTTTGCCTATGCAGTCTTTCACAGAGCAGTGAACCCCTCCCCATCTTTACTTCTGAGAGACTCCACCTCTCTAGGATGTTCTTTTTATTCCCAGTCATGCTACTGACCTGTTGCCAATTAACCAAATTAGTTTTTTTTTAGCATTACACAACTTTTTAAGTTTTTTGTTGCCCCTGTCTCATCTTTTTCTTAAAACTGTTGCTGACATCAAATTCAAAAGGAGCATATAAAGTTGGGAAAGGGGCAACAAAAGACTGAAAAAGTTGTGTAATTCTAAAAAAAACTGATTTGGTTAATTGGCATCAGGTCAGTAACATGACTGGGTATAAAAAAGAAAACATTGTTTTGTTTTTATTAATGTTTAACACAGTGTCCCAACTTTTGGGAATTGGAGTTGTACTGCAGCACTTGTCAGAGTGTGCAACCTAAGAATGTCATTGTACAAGGAGCATTCTTGAACCTAATTAATCTTGAATCATACTGTTGCATAAGCCTAACTTCATTTAATGTGAAACTACTTTGGTCTTGGCTTAATTAGTATGCATTCACCTCAAGACAAGGCTACGTTAAGAACTTAGTGTGCCTGGATTGTTGTTTATTATCTCAGCTATGTTTCCTATTGCTTTCAGTGAATGAGCCTGAGCCCTTTCTATAATTTGTCTACAAATGATAAATATTATAACATACTGTAAATTGCAACTGAATATCCTTTGAATATAAGAAATATTGTAGTTTGTCAAAGGATTTTCATACATAGTTTCTATTGGACTTCACTGCCAATTAACAGGCCTTTGTTTGATATTAAGTCAGCCCTCTTGTGATAGCTAAGGTAAGTCTGGAAACAATTTTTAAGTTCTGAGTCACAGCTGTGAAATATACCAGTAAGGTCAATGCTTTTGGTGTGGTTACGGTTTCTGACTTGCCTCCTGCTTCCAGGATATTCCTTTGTTTTCCAAAGAGTGTAATTTTCAACAGGCATTCTCAGTCTAATGGGATGTTTTTGATGAATCACTGGAGTTGAGAAACTATAGAGTTCACTTGTACAGACTGAATTATAAAAAATAACAACTTCAGTGGGCGGCACGGTGGTGTAGTGGTTAGCACTGTTGCCTCACAGCAAAAAGGTCCTGGGTTCGAGCCTAGTGGCCGGCAAGGGCCTTCCTGTGTGGAGTTTGCATGCTCTCCCCGTGTCTGCGTAGGTTTCCTCCGGGTGCTCCGGTTTCCCCCACAGTCCAAAGACATGCAGGTTAGGTTAATTGGTGGCTCTAAATTGACTGTAGGTGTGAATGGTTGTCTGTGTGTTAGCCCTGCGATGACCTGGTGACTTGTCCAGGGTGTACCCTGCCTCTCGCCCATAGTCAGCTGGGATAGGCTCCAGCTTGCCTGCGACCCTGTAGGACAGGATAAGCGGCTCCAGATAATGGATGGATGGATGGATGGATGGATGGATGAACAACTTCAGTGTTTTGAGGCAGTTTTATCAAACATAATGTCTTACAATATTCAGTATGAACCTCATATGACAAACAAATACAATACCAGTCAAACGACTGGCTATCGTAGCCTGCAGGGAATCGGCCGTCAGACATTCTGTCGCATGTCCCAGACCCGGTGAAATGTAACTGAATTGTCTTGGCCAGGCCTAAGGGTCCCATCTGCATCTCATCATTGCTGAGGAGTGTGCTCCCATCACCCAATCAAGCATCCAGCCAGAGCAGGTCATGATATATTTTTTACCATATTAACATGCCATTGTGTGTTATGCCTGATGTAAAGATTCTCGTCTCAGCGAGCCTACCACACAGATTTAATACTTGTCATTTTTAGGGCATACCTAACAACGTGTTTTCTTTCTCTCTCTCCCCCCCCCCCCCATCTGTCCCTCTGAGTTACATGTTGATCCTGGGATTGGGATGCTGGCCTCTTTTGCCCCTCGGACCTGCTTGATCCATCCTGGTGCCCTGTGTCTGGTTGGAGTTTTATCGCCCCACTCCTGTGAAGGACGGCCCCATGAGGACAGTTGAGGGTTATACCTGTTAAAACTGTTAATATTATAGTCAGGCTGTCTGTTGTTGCCCAAATGAGGATGGGTTCCCTTTTGAGTCTGGTTCCTCTTGAGGTTTCTTCCTCATGTCGTCTGAGGGAGTTTTTCCTTGCCACCGTCGCCACAGGCTTGCTCATTGGGGATAGATTAGGGATAAAATTAGCTCATGTTTTAAGTCGTTCAAATTCTGTAAAGCTGCTTTGCGACAATGTTTATTGTTAAAAGCGCTGTACAAATAAACTTGATTTGATGTCTCGACACAGCTTCTAATTCAATGTTTTAGAATTCAATTCTAATTCAATGTCACAAATCCACAGTGGATGTGATTACCTGGAAGTGCATACAAGATACTCTATTTCGTACAATGAAGGAAATAACAATTGTTGAATTAGTTATTGAATAAATAACAGTTATTCCACGAAATCTAGTCGTACATGAGCTGATAGCCGACGAGGTGCATAGTGCCGAGTCGGCTGTAAGCCATGTACAACAAGATTGAGTGGAATAATTGTTTTATTCTATCCACATTCGCTGGATATGAGCAATCGTGCACTCTCATTGGCTACTCTGCTACTAGGCTATCAGCACGGTGGTGTAAGTGGTTAGCACTGTTGCCTCACAGTCAGGAGGTTCTGGGTTCAAGCCCAGTGGCTGATGGGAGCCTTTCTGTGAGGAGTTTGCATGTTCTCCCCATGTCTGTGTGGGTTTCCTCTGGGTGCTCCAGTTTCCCCCACAGACATGCAGTTAGGTTAACATTGGATGATGACCTTGGGCTGAAGTGCCCAAGAGTGGCAGCGTGCATGTACACAGCAGTTTTGTTCTCCTATGATGAACTCAGTTTCATTGTACATTTGTGCAGTGACAATAAAGGCCATCTAGCTATCTATTCTATCTATAAACCGTGAGTAGAGACAAACAAAATGGCAGAACGTGTTGCTGAACCAACCGAGGACAAAATAAAAACTCTACTCGAAAACAAAACCCCAAAATACAAAAAATATATATATATATGAAATAAAAGTATTTGATGGTAAGAGTTTATCTTGTTTTATTTTTCAAGAATTATTATTAAAGCATTTTTCACAAATTGCTCCTGTCATTTCCCTGGTTTGTTTATATTCTAAGAGGAAATTATTTTGTCGGACGTTTTGTATAAAGTTTTTATTTATTGAATTTGCAAAAAATAAAAATGCTCTGTAGCCCTGTGATGACCTGGCGACTTGTCCAGGGTGTACCCTGCCTTTCGCTCGTAGTCAGCTGGGATAGGCTCCAGCTTGCCTGCGACCCTGTAGAAGGATAAAGCGGCTAGAGATAATGAGATGAGATGAGAAAAATGCTCTGTTTCTCAAAATCCAGTGAATGTGGATAGAATAAAACAGTTATTCCACTCAATCTCGTTGTACATGGCTGCTACAGTGCTACACGCCTCGTTGGCTGTCAGCTCATGTATGACTCAATTTTGTGGGATAATTGTTAATTATTCAATAACTAATTTAATAATTGTTATTTCCGTAGTTTTACCAAATAGAGTATTTTGTATGCACTTCCAGGTAATCACATCCACTTTGGATTTGTGGATGATTTCTGATATGTAGTAGCCAAGATAAGCTGTGAAGCCTAAGGCAGTAGACTGGTTAACATACCCTGGCTGAGCATCTAAAGTGTTTTATGTTCATTTCATTGAGAGAGGGATTTTTGTAAACCTGCATCAGTGTTTAAACTGTTAAAAAAAGGTGCTTCATAAAATTCTCTTTAAATAGCCTGTGTCTCTATCCTCATCCCCCACCTTAAGGCTAAGCTTTAAAACACGTAAGAGTCTCTCTCATACACACACACACACATGCCATGAGTGTGTGTGTGTGTGTGTGTGTGTGTGCACGCCTCGTCATTCTAGAGTGTGCAAGTTTCAGTGCACCTCCTTGCTGATGTCAGCCACTCCTCCTCAGATTTAGTCCTGCTGCAGCAGAGCAGTTGTGTCTAACAAACCAATCACATCCAGTTGTATGAAACAGCATACACACGCACACACACACTGACACTCACCAATGCATGGCTGCACTTATGGAGTATTATCCCATCATACTACTTTCCATCTGTTTCCTGCTCCCAGGTAAGACAGAGCACGTATGTAGCTGTGTGTGACCTCAGATATGTCTTTGATTCTGAAGCCTGAAGAGAAAATCTGTTATGATGGAAATTTAATCAAAACAATATGCATGTGGATGGGGATGGTATGCCAATATGGGGATTTCTAATATGGGAACTATTAAAGTATAGCACTTGTAGGGAAAAACATCTATCTAGTGTTGTCAAGAGGTTAAAATACAACTTTCAAAACAATTTACCCTATACTGGGTGACATACACAGATTTATCTCCTGATAGGTAGATGGTTTGTTATTTAGTGGCGTGTTTACAATATGAGTCAAAAAGTGATGAACACCTGAAATATTTATTATTATTATTATTATTATTATTATTATTGTTGTTGTTGTTGTTGTTGTTGTTGTTATTACCAGGTCATTTACAAAAGACCTAACTATTTCTATTTAAGAACTTACTAACTGGCCATTCTCAGATCCTAATGGGATGCTTATTAAAGGGCAGGTGTACTGGGCAGGTAAACAAGTTAAGACTATAGATAATAGTCTCAGACACTGTATGTATCCATTGTAAGACAAATATATCATATGTTCTACAAGTCCCTAATGAGATTTATCAAGATCTAGTCATTTTCCAAGCCCTGCGATGACCTGGCGACTTGTCCAGGGTGTACCCCACCTCTCGCCCATAGTCAGCTGGGATAGGCTCCAGCTTGCCTGCGACCCTGTACAGGATAAGCAGCTACAGATAATGGATGGATGGAGGGATAGTAATTTTCAATTAGATTTATACTGTTTCACTGAATTAGAAGTCCGATATTTCCCTACTCTTCTCTATTCATCCCAAAAACTTCCCTATACTTCCCTTTTCCATACTTTCTAATTTCTGTGTATGATCCCATTCCTTAAAGGAAAAAAGGTGAGGTTTTTTTAAGCTTTTCAAAAACATTTCATCAACAGTGTACTTTAAAAAGTGCTACAAATGCAGCAGAATTTTCCGACAGTTTCAGGTGCCTCATGATCATATCTGATATTGTGTATAAATAAATAAATAAATAAATAAATAAATCATTTGACCTATAGCAAATTAATCAATTTTGGAAATGTACTGCTAGAGAGATTAATGTTTTAGGTGTTATACTTTCATAAAGGAACTTTCAAAGTAAAGGTCAGTATTCCAGTTTCCAAAGATAGATCTACAGACAGTTGGGGTATGAAACATCAAAACTTTCTGTATGTACAAAACTTAATTTACATTGTTAATTTCATTGTGGTATTTCTATTAGAATTTTCCCAAAGCTCAACACATTGGGTTAACACTTCTGAAAGGCATATGGAGATTTGGATAGACATGCCCAGGGAGCAGATGATGCTAATGAAGAGTGAAGAAGAGAGGGAAAAAGAGAGAATGAAAAAAATACAGCATGGTACCAGATGGGGAATCATCTTGATCAGTTTACTTTTTTTGTGTGTGATGGAATGGTCTGGTCCATCTATTTTCAGATATCACAGCTTCCTGTTGGGGGAAATTAAATATAAAGAGCAAGTTGAAATAATTTGAGTAATATGGTATTTCTGCCTCACTTGGCAGCAGTAGAGAAGTCTTCCTGTGCTCATTTAACTGACCTCTGCAGATAAACTATAAAATTGAAACCAGATGCCATCAAATCATTGACTCAAATACTGGATAAGAGGACTATGGATATTAAGATATGACAGACAAAATCCAGTTGCAGGTCAGATTGTTTATTCCAACTACTGTTGCATTCAGAATAATATAGTAAATATTTCCAAACGTTTTGTCTGTTCAAGGATGACAACTATTAGAAAGATATTTCTAATATAAGTCCTTGCACTGAAGAAGTAGGAAAGTGTGTCTTTATATTACTGAGTATATTATTTTTATTTCTCTTTTAAGGGAGCAGAAACTGCTTCAGTATTGACACAAAGAAAGCCCAGATCATCCAAGGACCAAAAGAAACACAGTTTGGCTACACAGTGCAGCAACACGAGGCACTTGGTCAGAAATGGTATGGCATTTTTTCACTGAGTAATATGTCTAACCTATTACATGTGCTGCTTCCTAGAAAAATATTTAGTTTTCAGAAGCAATCAGTGATTGTATGAAAGTAACTAGAGAGTAATATCTCTCGATTGTCACAATTTGCGATGTGTTGCAGATTTCACGAGACACAAAAAGACTTGTGTCCTGACATTTATATTAATGGCATGAGGTTTCTAAGTTAAACAAGATAAAGGTGTGATTTGATTTGTTAAGAAAGCAGGAAAAGCAATGTTGTGATTTTCAACATCAAAATGTGTTTTATGGCTGGAACTGTATGACAATTTTTAATCTATTATATATTATTCATGAATGTTTAATTTATTGCATAGATCAAGGATTGAAAAAAACTCTAGTAAAGTTCCATAGCACTGAATAGTTAAACACACATCCCAGTCATATATTTCTCAGAGCAATTTTTGTGATTTGTATTTCGTCCCAATGCTGTCTGCTGGCAAGGAGTCTGAGTTCTGCCTTGCCAGAGAGCTCTGAGCAAACAATCACATTTCATGCCTGATTTCATTCAAAGTATTTCACATAGAAAAAAAAGAGTCAGACTGTCCAGGTAAAGTGAAATAAATAATAAATATTCAAGAAAATGTATATGCTGTGTATACACAAATATTTACTTCGGATGAGGAAAATCCATTAAATCAGGCTCAGGTAAAACAATGTGATATTTTGTAGCTCATTCATTCCACATGGTGTTTAATCAGAACCATAAATTCCAGCTAATCTGGATCCAAAATGAAAATCTCAAACCAGGCCTCACAAATTGAAGGACTAAAAAACAGGTATGGATTCATTTTAGACGATGCAACAAAAAGTTGCTCGTGTTTTTACTCATGTGACTTCAACATAGGCAGGAGTAACACAGTTCTAATTCTGTGAAAACACACACAAAAAAAACCCAGATCTAAAATGGGAAAGAGCTGTTGTGTGACTGACTATACAAATAGATTCAACAAGAAATTGGAGCTCTCTTTTTACAGACTGCTGAAAGCTAAAGAAAAGAGAAGCAACTTGAGGTAGTTGTTTAATGTGTAAGCTGACTACAGCCTTCTCAAATGTTCGTAAATTGTTCAAGGACAGTTATTTTGTTATTAACATTTTTTTCATTTTTAACAAAAGGCATATTTTAGTTAATAGGCTATTATATTACAAATGTTTGTAAATAATCATTGTTTATATATATATATATATATATATATATATATATATATATATATATATATATATATATACAGTGTCTTGGTGTTTGTCCTGTTTTCTTGCATTACAAACTGGAATTAAAATGGATTTTTGGGGGGTTAGCACCATTTGATTTACACAACATGCCTACAACTTTAAAGGTGAAAATTGTTGTTTTATTGTGACACAAACAATAATTAAGATAAAAAAAACAGAAATCTGGAGTGTGCATAGGTATTCACCGCCTTTCGTATGAAACCCCTAAATAAGAGCTGCTCCAACCAATTCACTTCATAAATCACATAATTAGTTGATTAAAATCCACCTGTGTGCAATCAAAGTGTCACATGATCTATCACATGATGTCTGTATAAATCAACCTGTTCTGGAAGGACCCTGACTCTGCAGCACTACTAAGCAAGCAACATGAAAACCAAGGAGCCTCCAAACAGGTCAGAGACAAAGTTGTGCAGAAGTATAGATCAGGGTTGGGTTATAAAAAATATCCCAAACTTTGAATATCCCAGGGAGCACCATTAAATCCATTATAGCAAAATGGAAAGAATATGTCACCACTACAAACCTGACAAGAGAAGGCCCCCCACTAAAACTCACAGACCGGGCAAGGAGGGCATTAATCAGAGATGCAACAAAGACACCAAATATAACACTGAAGAAGCTGCAAAGATCCACAGCGGAGATGGGAGTATCTGTCCATAGGACCACTTTTAAGCCGTACACTCCACAGAGTGGGGCTTTATGGAAGAGTGGCCAGAAATGTCATTAGTTAAGAAAACACGTTTAGAGTTTGCCCAACAGCATGTGGCAGACTCCCCAAACACATGGAAGAAGATTCTTTGGTCAAATTGGACTAAAAATTAATCTTTTTGGCCATTATGTGAAACGCCATGTGTGGCGCGAACCCAACAGCCTGAGAACACCATTCCTACAGTGAAGTATAGTGGCGGCAGCATCATGCTGTGGGGATATTTTTCATCTGCAGGGACAGAAAAGCTGGTCAGGACTGAAGGAAAGATGGATGGCACTAAATACAGGCTAATTCTGGAGGGAAACCTGTTTGAGTCGGCCAGAGGTTTGAGACTGGAATGAAGGTTCACATTCCAGCAGGACAATGACCCTAAACATACTGCTAAAGCTACACTGGAGTGGTTTAAAGGGAAACATTTAAATGTGTTGGAATGGCCTAATCAAAGCCCAGCCCTCAATCCAATTGAGAATCTGTGGCATAACTTGAAGATTGCTGTACACCAACGCAACCCATCTAACTTGAGAGTTAGAGCAGTTTTGCATTGAGGAATGGGCAAAAATCCCACTGGCTAGATGTGCTAAGCTAATAGAGACATACCCCAAGAGACTTGCAGCTGTAATTGCAGCAAAAGGTGGCTCTACAAAGGATTGACTTTGGGGGGTGAATACCTATGCACACTCCAGATTTCTGTTTTTTTCATCTTAATTATTGTTTGTGTCTTTGTGTCACAATAAGGCAACAATTTTCACCTTTAAAGTGGTAGGCATGTTGTGTAAATCAAATGGTGCTTACCTTCAAAAAATCCATTTTAATTCCAGCTTGTAATGCAACAAAACAGGACAAACACAATGGAGGATGAATACTTTTGCAAGACACTGTGTGTGTGTGTGTGTGTGTGTGTGTGTGTGTGTGTGTGTGTGTGTGTGTATACAACCCCAATTCCAAAAAAGTTGGGACAAATACAAATTGTAAATAAAAACGGAATGCAATAATTTACAAATCTCAAAAACTGATGTTGTATTCACAATAGAACATAGACAACATATCAAATGTTGAAAGTGAGACATTTTGAAATTTCATGCCAAATATTGGCTCATTTGAAATTTCATGACAGCAACACATCTCAAAAAAGTTGGGACAGGGGCAATAAGAAGCTGGAAAAGTTAAAGGTACAAAAACGGAACAGCTGGAGGACCAAATTGCAACTCATTAGGTCAATTGGCAATAGGTCATTAACATGACTGGGTATAAAAAGAGCATCTTGGAGTGGCAGCGGCTCTCAGAAGTAAAGATGGGAAGAGGATCACCAATCCCCCTAATTCTGCACCGACAAATAGTGGAGCAATATCAGAAAGGAGTTCGACAGTGTAAAATTGCAAAGAGTTTGAACATGTCATCATCTATAGTGCATAATATCATCAAAAGATTCAGAGAATCTGGAAGAATCTCTGTGCGTAAGGGTCAAGGCCGGAAAACCATACTGGGTGCTTGTGATCTTCAGGCCCTTAGACGGCACTGCATCACATACAGGCATGCTTCTGTATTGGAAATCACAAAATGGGCTCAGGAATATTTCCAGAGAACATTATCTGTGAACACAATTCACCGTGCCATCCGCCGTTGCCAGCTAAAACTCTATAGTTCAAAGAAGAAGCCGTATCTAAACATGATCCTGAAGCGCAGACGTCTTCTCTGGGCCAAGGCTCATTTAAAATGGACTGTGGCAAAGTGGAAAACTGTTCTGTGGTCAGATGAATCAAAATTTGAAGTTCTTTATGGAAATCAGGGACGCCATGTCATTCGGACTAAAGAGGAGAAGGACGACCCGAGTTGTTATCAGCGCTCAGTTCAGAAGCCTGCATCTCTGATGGTATGGGGTTGCATTAGTGCGTGTGGCATGGGCAGCTTACACATCTGGAAAGACACCATCAATGCTGAAAGGCATATCCAGGTTCTAGAGCAACATATGCTCCCATCCAGACAACGTCTCTTTCAGGGAAGACCTTGCATTTTCCAACATGACAATGCCAAACTACATACTGCATCAATTACAGCATCACGGCTGCGTAGAAGAAGGGTCCGGGTACTGAACTGGCCAGCCTGCAGTCCAGATCTTTCACCCATAGAAAACATTTGGCACATCATAAAATGGAAGATACGACAAAAAAGACCTAAGACAGTTGAGCAACTAGAATCCTACATTAGACAAGAATGGGTTAACATTCCTATCCCTAAACTTGAGCAACTTGTTTGCTCAGTCCCCAGACGTTTACAGACTGTTGTAAAGAGAAAAGGGGATGTCTCACAGTGGTAAACATGGCCTTGTCCCAACTTTTTTGAGATGTGTTGTTATGAAATTTAAAATCACCTAATTTTTCTCTTTAAATGATACATTTTCTCAGTTTAAACATTTGATATGTCATCTATGTTCTATTCTGAATAAAATATGGAATTTTGAAACTTCCACATTGCATTCCATTTTTATTTACAATTTGTACTTTGTCCCAACTTTTTTGGAATCGGGATTTTATATATATATATATATATATATATATATATATATATATATATATATTGTGTGTGTGTGTGTGTGTGTGTATAACAAAAGGAATATTTAACTAAGTAAATAGGAAAATGCATTTTGCATTTTTTTGGTAATACATTTTTTTCATTTAATTTTTGTCAAAAATATTGTGAAAATTGAATCGTGAACCCAACATTGTGAAATCAAACCAAATCATGTGACTGGGTGAATTGTTACATGTTCAGTCACAAATAATGTCCAAGTTAATATTTGTGGTTTATTTCTACACATTGTATTGTATATGTATTGTTTGTGTATTTTTATCTGGTAGCCTTACAAGCTGATTTTAGTCTTTGATCCTTTTGCAAAATCTCATTTGTTTTAATGGTTTTCTGAGAAAAAGTAGTCTCTGAGTTTTCTTAGAAGAAAGAGCTCCGAGTGCTTCATTGTTTTGCTGCCACTGATTGCCATTTAAAACTATTATCTTTGAGTCAGCTCCACATGTGTATCATAAACCCTGCAGACAACACTTAATGTGTAACTCAATTAAGGTAACCCCACTCAACTCAAGCTGGCTACCTACTTCCTGTTTTCAAGCTTGAGGTTTTTCAGTCCTGATGGTTAACTTGCATTCCTTCAGGAATACAAAATGTTTTGTCCTTTGAAGTTTGCAGGTAAATAAGTGGAAAGTATTTGCACTTGTCTAGCAACCTGTCTGCATGGTTCATGTAGCACTAGCGGCTTCTGGAAAGTATGTGTTGTGGTTTGTTTTTCCCAAGAGTCCCACTGTGCCTCCCATCATAGTTTAACTTAACACAGTGGCAAAAAGCAAACCTCCTGGCATATGACGCTTCAGGAATGTGAGTGAATCCACAGCAGCACACCAGATTCAGGAATTCTGTAGTATGTAAGAGTCTTTAAAAAAATCTCAGTAGCTCTGTATTCCACATTCTATCACCACATATGGTATTATGATTTGTGACTTTTTTTTTGTTTCCTATGATTCAGGAATAAAGAAGTTATGAGCAGTGATACGTTTCCAGGAAATCTGGAGTTTCTGCTGATTGGTGCCAAGAAATTCAGTTTTTAATCATTTTTTTAATGTGTGTTATGTTTTGGCACAAGTTAAGATCCATGCTGGAAATCATTCGTTAGTAATCCTTTTAAAAATTCCAGATTAATTTATCTTTTTTTATTCGGTGAAGTGGTGTAGTTGCTTCTTACTGAGGAAGTACTCATCCATCTGCTTCATACAATCTATAGCCATTCAAAACTCTCAACCTGGTAATCCAAAGTGCTGGAGAGATATACTTTAAATTATTGTATTTTACAAAAATTCTGAATCACTATAGATACATTTGTGGTCATAAATGAAGCAACTATATGAGTAAATTAAACTATAATATGATTTTAACTGAGTAAAGTATTCTATAGTAAAGAGAACAAGTGAGTAAATTTGTCATGACATATGTGTTTTGCTCTGTTTTCCTGTAGGCTCCTTGTGGGAGCTCCATTAGAGAAGAATGGTGAAAATGAGACCGGTGATGTCTACAAGTGCCCACTTGATAGCTCGACTAAAACAAACTGTTCACGCCTCAACTTAGGTATTGTCTGGATTCCTGATGGAAGATTAATTTTACACCAATAAAATATGACGTTTTGTGGACCAACTCTGTCTTCATTGAAATTAATGTTATTACCTTTTTTATTTTCCTGAAGGAGGGACAACTCTAAAAAATGTATTTGAACACAAAGACAAAATGAGACTAGGGATGTCCCTAACCTCCAACCCAAAAGACAACAGTTTTGTGGTGGGTGTCATTTTCAGAATAATACTATTCACAGGCTCTACTCTTATGATCATAATGCAAAAATAAAAATTGGGAACAAAATCACATCATCTGTGAGTGTACTAGCAGATAGGCATAGTGTATGGATTTTTTTTTTTTTTTGGACCATCAGTGCAAACAATTTTCTTGTGAAAAGCAATATAATTGTAAAAAGGGATTGGGTTGGAATGAATACATTACCAAGCAGTGTATTTAGGTGATTATATAGTTATAATCTGCTCCTTTCCTTTAAAAAGCTAGGTGATACACTTAAAAGCTAAGTGTATGGCAGTGTTTTGGCACACATTTGTGTACAAAAATATATTATGAGATTAGATAAAATATTGTTTCACTTAAGACCAGAAAGCTGGATCAAATGGGATGAAAAATCCCACTGTGATGGCAAAGTTTGGATGTCACACAAACTATTTTGCCAGTTCACCCACATGTTCATGCAGATATTTTGTTCTTCAGGCTTGTGGTCCATTATGGTCATACGAATGTGGTACATCTTTATACAGCACAGGAATCTGCTCCAGTGTTGACAGCACTTTTAACTTCTCACACAGCATTGCACCTGCCTTTCAGAGTATGATTTTGTTAATTTCTCAGTTTTTCTTTTTCATTTTGTTGAAAATACTGCATGATCATTGATTAGAGTCTTGGTAGAAAAAAAATCTGTGCATGATTATTTTTAACTAAATGCACATATTCAGTCACTGAAAGTTACCATTTGAATGTGTATTTTTATCTACCAGGATGTGAAACATATATGGATATAGTCATAGTGCTGGATGGATCAAATTCTATATACCCCTGGTTTGAGGTGCAGGACTTCCTAATCAACATCCTCCAGAAGTTTGCTATTGGTCCAGGACAGATTCAGGTATGACTGAAGCATAGTCATGTCCACCATGCATATGTATGTAGATGGGTATTTATATAATGTGTTCCATAATATTTGTCATCAGAATATTGTTATTATTATTGCTATTGACAGAGTTCTTGTTTGTGCATGCTATTTATATTGTACATATTTGGGATCTCTACATACATAAACAAATATTGTAATGCAAATCTCGGATTATGTGCTACTGTAATTTGTAGCTTGGCTGAGAAACCATACTGATTTAAACACTGCATATGCAACCTGAGGACTAAAGTGCCACTAAATCACTCGAGGACTGTTGAAGTCTACAAGGGGACACAAACTCTTTGGACAAAAAATGGACAGATAAAGGTTTACAAAGGACCACTAAAGACCATAGATAGATAGATAGATAGATAGATAGATAGATAGATAGATAGATAGATAGATAGAGTGGTGCTTGAAAGTTTGTGAACCCTTTAGAATTTTCTATATTTCTGCATAAAATGACCTAAAACATCATCAGATTTTCACACAAGTCTTAAAAGTAGAAAAAGAGAACCCAGTTAAACAAATGAGACAAAATATTATACTTGGTCATTTATTTATTGAGGAAAATGATCCAATATTACATATCTGTGAGTGGCAAAAGTATGTGAACCTCTAGGATTAGCAGTTAATTTGAAGGTGAAATTAGAGTCAGGTGTTTTCAATCAATGGGATGACAATCAGGTGTGAGTGGGCACCCTGTTTTATTTAAAGAACAGGGATCTATCAAAGTCTGATCTTCACAACACATGTTTGTGGAAGTGTATCATGGCACCAACAAAGGAGATTCCTGAGGACCCTAGAAAAGGCGTTGTTGATGCTCATCAGGCTGGAAAAGGTTACAAAACCATCTCTAAAGAGTTTGGACTCCACCAATCCACAGACAGACAGACTGTGTACAAATGGAGGAAATTCAAGACCATTGTTACCCTCCCCAGGAGTGGTCAACCAACAAAGATCACTCCAAGAGCAAGGCGTGTAATAGTCAGCGAGGTCACAAAGGGCCCCAGGGTAACTTCTAAGCAACTGAAGGCCTTTCTCACATTGGCTAATGTTAATGTTCATGAGTCCACCATCCAGAGAACACTGAACAGCAATGGTCTACATGGCAGGGTTGCAAGGAGAAAGAGACTGCTCTCCAAAAAGAACATTGCTGCTCATCTGCAGTTTGCTAAAGATCACATGGACAAGCCAGAAGGCGATTGGAAAAATGTTTTGTGGACAGATGAGACAAAAATGGAATATTTTGGTTGAAATGAGAAGCATTATGTTTGGAGAAAGGAAAACACTGCATTCCAGCATAAGAATCTTATCCCATCTGTGAAACATGGTGGTGGTAGTATCATGGTTTGGGCTTATTTTGCTGGGTCAGGACGGCTTGCCATCATTGGTGGAACAATGAATTCTGAATTATACCAGTGAATTCTAAAGGAAAATGTCAGGACATCTGTCCATGAACTGAATCTCAAGAGAAGGTGGGTCATGCAGCAAGACAACGACCCTAAGCCAAAGTCCTGACCTTAATCCAATCGAAATGTTGTGGAAGGACCTGAAGTGAGTAGTTCATGTGAGGAAACCCACCAACATCCCAGAGTTGAAGCTGTTCTGTACGGAGGAATGGGCTAAAATTCCTCCAAGCCGGTGTGCAGGACTGATCAACAGTTACTGGAAACATTTAGTTGCAGTTATTGCTGCACAAGGGGGTCACACCAGATACTGAAAGCAAAGGTTCACATCCTTTTGCCACTCACAGATATGCAATATTGGATCATTTTCCTCAATAAATAAGCACCACTGTAGGTAGGTAGATAGATAGATACGTTCTGTAGACCCTCTCAATATAAATTTATTTTAGGAAAATAATCCATGGGGCGGGTGGCATGGTGGTGTAGTGGTTAGCACTGTCTCCTCACAGCAAGAAGGTCCTGGGTTAGAGCCCAGCGACTGATGGGGGCCTTTCTGTGTGGAGTTTGCATGTTCTCCCCATGTCTGCATGGGTTTCCTCCTGGTGTTCCGGTTTCCCCCACAGTCCAAAGACATGCAGGTTAGGTTAACTGGTGCCTCTAAATTGACTGTAGGTGTGAATGTGAGTGTGACTGATTGTTTGTCTCTGTGTCAGCCCTGCGATAACTTGGCAACTTGTCCAGGGTGTACCCTGCCTTTTGCCTATAGTCAGCTGGGATAGGCTCCAGCTTGCCTGCGACCCTGTAGAACAGGAGAAGCAGCTACAGATAATGAATGGATGAATCCATGGGGCAGCCATGACCTAAAGGTTAGAGAAACAGCGTTGGGCCCAAATGGTTACTGGCTTGATTCTCGGGACCGGCAGGAAAATCCATGGCTGAGATGCCCTTAAGCAAGGCACCTAAACCCCAACTGCTCCCCAAGCCCTGGGTATATGTATGTACTCATTGTACATCGCTCTGGATAAGAGCATCTGCTAAATGCCTGTAAAATAATGTAATCCAACTATTCAAATATTAGGCTCATTGTTTAAAAGTGGACAATATTTTGGCCATTTATTGCATCCATACTGACACTTCAATTCTCAACACTTTCTATTAAAATGGTCATTTATATACTTTATAGAAATTTGGAGTACATTACAGAGCAAGTCTAAACTTTAAGGGTTCTCATTTCTTGTAACAAACCTTATCTTATGACAGGCCTACTTAATCAGTCACAATTCAGCGTCAGGCCTTTTATTTGCTTTTACTCTTCTACAACTGTATACTGTAATGATTTATAATGGCTCTTTTGGGTGTTACCCAGAAGAGGACGGGTTCCCTTTAGAGTCTGCTTCCTCTCAAGGTTTCCTGTGGTCTCAGGGAATATTTCCTTGCCACTGTTGAACTTGGCTTGCTCATTCAGGATCGAAACCTACATCCGGATTTCTGCTTTGTGAGAGTGCCTATTGTTAAAAAGCACTGTACAAATAAAAGTGAATTGAATTTAGGATTAAACCCATTTCATTCAAAGTCAAATAGTTCATACCTATAAGAACTCAATAATAAATGTAACTTCTGCTAATGATGGGTTGTGATTTCCACTTCCAAGTTCCAAAATGTAAAAAAAAAAATCATGGACTCCTTAGATATACTTCACAGACATCTGGGGATCCTCAGGCTTTGAGAACCAGGGCTCTATTAATTTTATGTCTGGCTTTTCCTGCTCTCCACAGGTTGGAGTGGTGCAGTATGGAGAGAGGGTGGTTCATGAGTTCCGCCTAGATGATTTCCATACAGTTAATGAAGTGGTGAGTGCAGCACAGAATATTATCCAACGTGGAGGAGAGGAGACTCGCACAGCACTTGGGATCAACGTTGCACGGTACACCAAAAGCAGACCTTTTTTTATTGAAAATATTACACTTTTCAGGTCTACAGTCACTCTGAGATTTTGTTTTAGTTATAATTCCACTACTCAGAGTCTGGTTTTGAAATTCTTACAAATACAATAAATTTGTGCAAATAGCTTGTAGGCCGGTTAATTACAGGAATTTTTGACAGTGGAATAAATCATTTTCTAATATCAATGATAGTTCCCAGGCATTTAAGCGTGGAGGGCGTCCCGATGCCAGGAAAGTGATGATTGTGATAACTGATGGAGAATCACATGATAGCCCAGACCTAAAGAAAGCTGTTGAAGAGAGTGAGAAAGACAACATCACATTGTATGGAATCGCTGTGAGTCTGCTTTACCTTTACCATCCATTTGTTACTCAATTCGTATTAATTTCCCACCAAATGTATCAAGGGTCCTTTACTGCATAGCCACTTCCAGTGTCTTGCAAAAGTATTCATCCCCCTTGGTGTTTGTCCTGTGTTGTTGCATTACAAGCTGGAATTAAAATGGATTTTTTTTAGGGGGGGTTAGCACCATTTGATTTACACAACATGCCTACCACTTTAAAGGTGCAAATTGTTGTTTTATTGTGACACAAACAATAATTAAGATGAAAAAACAGAAATCTGGAGTGTGCATAGGTATTCACCCCCTTTCAGATGAAACCCCTAAATAAGAGCTGGTCCAACCAATTCACTTCATAAGTCACATAATTAGTTGATTAAGAGCCACCTGTGTGCAGTCAAAGTGTCACATGATCTGTCACATGATGTCTGTATAAATCAACCTGTTCTGGAAGGACCCTGACTCTGCAACACTACTAAGGAAGCAACATGAAAACCAACGTGCGCGCCAAACAGGTCAGTTGTTGAAGTATGGATCAGGGTCGGGTTATAAAAAAATATACCAAACTTTGAATATCCCAGGGAGCACCATTACATCCATTATAGCAACATGGAAAGAATATGTCACCACTACAAACCTGACAAGAGAAGGCCGCCAACCAAAACTCACAGACTGGGCAAGGAGGGCATTAATCAGAGATGCAACAAAGACACCAAAAATAACACTGAAAGAGCTGTAAAGGTCCACAGCGGAGATGGGAGTATCTGTCCATAGGACCACTTTAAGCCATACACTCCACAGAGTGGGGCTTTATGGAAGATTGGCCAGAAAAAAAAGCCATTGTTTAAGAAAACACATTTGGAGTTTCCCAACAGCATATGGCAGACTCCCCAAACACATGGAAGAAGATTCTTTGGTCAAATTAGACTAAAATTGATCTTTTTGGCCATTATGGGAAATGCTATGTGTTGCACAAACCCAACACCATGACAGCACCATTCCTACAGTGAAACATGGTGGTGGCAGCATCATGCTGTGGGGATGTTTTTCATCTGCATGGACAGGAAAGCTGGTCAGGATTGAAGGAAAGATGGATGGCACTAAATACAGGGCAATTCTGGAGGAAAACCTGTTTGAGTCGGCCAGAGGTTTGAGACTGGGATGAAGGTTCACATTCCAGCAGGACAATGACCCTAAACATACTGCTAAAGCTACACTGGAGTAGGTTAAAGGGAAGCATTTAAATGTCTTTGGAATGGCCTAATCAAAGCCCAGACCTCAATCCAATTGAGAATCTGTGGCATAACTTGAAGATTGCTGTAACACCAACGCAACCCATCTAACTTGAAGGAGTTGGAGCAGTTTTGCTTTGAGGAATGGGGAAAAAATCCCAGTGGCTAGATGTGCTAAGCTAATAGAGACATATCCCAAGAGACTTGCAGCTGTAACTGCAGCAAAAGGTGGCTCTACAAAGGATTGCCTTTGGGGGGGGGGATGAATACCTATGCACACCTCAGATTTCAGGTTTTTTTTATCTTAATTATTGTTTGTGTCACAATAAAACAATAATTTTCACCTTTAAAGTGGTAGGTATGCTGTGCAAACCAAATGGTGCTAACGCCCCAAAAACTCCATTTTAATTCCAGCTTGTAATGCGACAAAACAGGACAAACACAATGGGGGATGAATACTTTTGCAAGACACTGTAGTTGTTAGTTCTTTGTACAGTATATTTACTTTATTTGTTTACAAGCAAAGATTATTTTACAGATGTTCACAGGAGGGGAGTTGGTGACAGCAATGTTTAGCTAGCTGACTTTGTTCTAATCCATCCATCCATTATCTATAGCGCTTATCCCTCAGGGTCATAGGGGAAACTGGAGCCAATCCCAGCTGACACTGGGTGAGAAGGCAGGGTACAACCCAGGCAGGTCACCAATCTATCAGAGGGCTAACACAAACAAACAACCATTTACACTCTCATTCACACCTATGGGAAATTTAGAGTAGCCAGTTGATGTAATCTGTATGTTTTTGGACTGTGGAATGAAACTGGAGCACCTGGAGGAAACCCACACAGGCACAGGGATGTCATGCAAACTACATACAGAAAGACCCCAGTCAACTGCAAGGTTCAAACCCAGAACCTTCTTTCTGTGAGGTGACAGTGTTAATCACTGCACTACCATGCCACCACTTTGAGCTAATCCTAGATTTTTGTTGTTGTTGTTGTTCATTCCTTGAAAAATCAAATTTACTAGAGCACTCTGAATATTGTCTAACCATTTTTTGATTAATTTTTGCAGAGTGGATATTGCATTTTATTCCCTTAAACAACATATAGTAGTGTATTCTATAATCCTTAAATGCTATAAAATAAAAAAGGAGAAACAAAAATAAAAGCATCACAAACCTTGCTCTTTGAATGGTATTTTGCAAATTTGCCTTGCAAATTTGTCTCACACAGTTAGAATTGCAACTAAATAACATTTAAAGAAAATATTGCCTGGCCTTTATAGGTTACTAACCACCCCTTTGTTTTATTCTTTGGTTGTTTATATTCGATTTTACGCCACACCAACAGATATCTGTGCAAATCATCGTGAATATGCCTTACCTTCACCTCCCAAATCCCTTCCAATTCCTCATTTTGAATCAGGGCCTGTGACTGCCTGAATCCAATGAAGGACCACTTAAGACTGATGTATACCCTCTTGAGTAATGGCCAGCACTCGGTACTTCTGCAGCATTTAATGCTGTCTGTCCAGATGTTCAGTGGTTCACCACAGCACCAAAAGCCCAGACCTCACTCCAGCTCTTTGTTTGCTTCCCTGACTAGCATTTGTGAAGTATTGCTCCACACAAATAGCAAGGGTTCTAGTCCACTAAGTGCAACGGGCAAGAGCAACTTATTTTGGTAAAATGATGGGATCAGCTGAGTTCTCAGGGTGGGGAGGAATTTGTGCTTCCAAATGCTCTAGCATCATCCATTAGATGACATTGTCTGGGTGCTGAGAACTGCCAGCAGAGTGCTTCTGGAAACAGGAGCTTCTGGAAACAGGAGCTTGCATTTTGTCCAAGGACTGGACAATTTGGGGGTGAGGGGCTGTGCTCCATGCCCACTTTAAATTATTTTCCAAGCAGCTCTGAGGTTTAGGAACCAGTATAATAGTATGGCTCTCAGGGAACAATTTTGAACAATTTCATTGTTTTCAGCTTTGCTTTATCGTCATCCTGTTCACGGCCACAGAGACATATGGCCAGCTCACTGTTTAGAGAGAGATTTCGAAAAAGAGAAATCTCTTTTTCTCTTTTTGGCATGTTTGAATAACAAGGCTCAGACATGCCATGTTATTCATTACCTCTCGAGCTCATGTCCAAACATATCCCTCCTAATGCAGAACCACCCTAAACCACACCACCACTTGCTTATAGTGGGAAATTTGTTTCTTTACAGCATACACCAGGTCACAATGTCATCACACTAAAACTTTAGGCATCAAGAAGTCCATGGTGACAGGCAGTCAATCAGAAAAGACAGAGTATGAGCAAGAACATGTAAGTCAATATATTCAATAAGGAATGCATATTTAGGGGTAATTGAGCTTTTTTTTTGCTGAAGTAGTAAGAAATTTCTTTTACTGGGAGGTGGGAAGCTAGTAAATGATGGTTTCTCATTGGAAAGTTATTTTAGCTAAAGAAATAATAGCTGTGAGTGCATAGGCACTGCTGCTAGGCAGTCACAGTGACAGAGTACTTGGTGGACAGGAGCTATATGACCAGCTGTTGTTGAAAGTAAGGGGTTTTCCTCTTTTACATAATACTCAGTAAATGTGACATGTTGATCATCGTTACCTCGGCCAACTTTGTTGGAGGAGCTTATGTTTTTGCCTCCGTTTGTTTGTTGTTTAGGCGGCACGGTGGTGTAGTGGTTAGCGCTGTCGCCTCACAGCAAGAAGGTCCTGGGTTTGAGCCCCAGGGCCGGCGAGGGCCTTTCTGGGTGGAGTTTGCATGTTCTCCCCGTGTCCGCGTGGGTTTCCTCCGGGTGCTCCGGTTTCCCCCACAGTCCAAAGACATGCAGGTTAGGTTAACTGGTGACTCTAAATTGACCGTAGGTGTGAGTGTGAATGGTTGTCTGTGTCTATGTGTCAGCCCTGTGATGACCTGGCGACTTGTCCAGGGTGTACTCCGCCTTTCGCCCATAGTCAGCTGGGATAGGCTCCAGCTTGCCTGCGACCCTGTAGAAGGATAAAGCGGCTAGAGATAATGAGAATGTTTGTTGTTTGACTTTTCCCAACATAACTCAAAAAGTAGTTAATGGATTTTGATGAAATTTGGAGGAAAGGTGGACCATGGGCCACAGAACAGTTGATTGAATTTTGGTGCAAGTCTGGATATGTATGTGGATCTAGGATTTTTTGTCTCTTCCCATGTAACTCAAAGTAGTGAACGGATTTTGATGAAAATTGGTGTGCAGCTTTAGTATTATCCTAGGTTCAAGTGACTTGATTTTGATGGTGATATGTGGCTTGGCAGAGGTATGCACTGTACTGACTGGCCTTCTAGTTTTATTCTGTAATTACAGTGGGAGCATATATATGTTATTTACCAGCTGGGAGGTCTGTATCATGAAATACCGTGACCAAGGTCTTGAAAGTACTGAGCGAGGCCCTCTGGGCCGAGTCAGTATTTAAGGCCGAGGTCACGGTATTTCACCATACGGACCGACCTTAAGCTGGTAAATAATCAATTTATTTTTTTCTTTACCAAATTCTAACAGAAAACGAGAGCGCCCCAAAGGGAAAACCGAGCCGAGCCGCCATTTTGAATCCTCATTCACGGCTGTAATGCAAATTGCTTTCTCCTCGGTATACAAGTGCACTTCCATGGCAGGAAAAAAACGCATTTTGCTGCCTATGTAGTCCCCTATTTATACAAATAGGAGTCATTCAGGATTCAGTCATGTTTTTGCTCAGCGTTAGCAAGTTAGAGGTTTTAGCTTTCTCCCGAAATGTTTTCTTTTATTTTGTCTTCCTCAGGGTAGTAAAACTCGCTTTCACTGTGAACACTGTCATTATCGCTATCCATGCTGTAAAATTAATACTATTTTGAATCCTCATTCACGGCTGTAATGCAAATTGCTTCCTCCTCGGTATACAAGTGCACTTCCATGGCAGGAAAAAAACCCTACATTTTGCTGCCTATGTAGTCCCCTATTTATACAAATAGTCATTCAGGATTCAGCCATGTTTTTGCTCGGTGTTAGCAAATTACAGGTTTTTAGCTTTCTCCTCATCTCATTCATCTCATCTCATCATCTCTAGCCACTTTATCCTGTTCTACAGGGTCGCAGGCAAGCTGGAGCCTATCCCAGCTGACTACGGGCGAAAGGCGGGGTACACCCTGGACAAGTCGCCAGGTCATCACAGGGCTGACACATAGACACAGACAACCATTCACACTCACATTCACACCTACGCTCAATTTAGAGTCACCAGTTAACCTAACCTGCATGTCTTTGGACTGTGGGGGAAACCGGAGCACCCGGAGGAAACCCACGCGGACACGGGGAGAACATGCAAACTCCACACAGAAAGGCCCTGGCCGGCCATGGGGCTCGAACCCAGACCTTCTTGCTGTGAGGCGACAGCGCTAACCACTACACCACCGTGCCGCCCAGCTTTCTCCTGAAATGTTTTATTTTATTTCTTCTTCCTCAGGGTAGTAAAACTCACTTTCACTGTGAACACTGTCATTATCACTATCCATGCTGTAAAATTAATGCTATTTTCCTGAGAAATGCTGGCAAAAATCTATAAGATTTTTGATAATCTTATAAATAAATCTTATAAAAAAAGATAAATGTTGACAAAAAAATGCTACTATGTTTGTTGTTGTTGTGAACGAGTGAGTCGCCAGAGGTCCATAACCGGGGTCTGTAACTGGAGTCCGTACCGTGGGATACAGACCCGCTCGCCAGCCAATCAGAGCGCAGGATTTGGACTGCAAAAAAAATATTTGTTATCTTCAGAGTTATGAATAGTTGGACTGCCTCCCAAAGCATTTACTACTTAGAGCCTTGAATTCTTATTGAATGGACACTCACAGCTGTGAGAGTCATCTGCACAGTGACAAAGGACACAGCCAACCCACATTTTGAAATGTTCTTCTGTGAGTAGCTTGCAATCACAATTTATTTTCTACACAGCAGGGCAAAATTCCAAAATCTTACGTCCAAAAGCATGGCCACACTTGGAAGTTTTCTGTCTGGCTTTGGAAGCAGCAGGCAATTCATTTAAAATCTTCATAATTTCTTAATATTATGTCTTGTCCTTCTGCAGTAAGTTCTCAGAACTTACTCTAGCTTCTCAAAAACTCAAGAGGCAGAATCACCACCTTAATACTATATTATTTTATGCGTCTTCAGTTTCATCACCTTCAGCACTGGTCAGGTGCATGTCCTTTGAGGATATTACATGCACTGAAACATTCTCTCCTGCATGTTTATCAGTATTTATGGATTTCACTTATCTGTGCTCAAGTTCTGGCCTTTATAGCTAATGATGGTGATTACAAATTAATCAGATACTCTCTGTACAGTACAATCACTCCTACAGCATAGAGGTAATCTTATAGAACTAAATGTACTGTGTAGTTAACCGGTCTTATCTGATATATCTTGGTTACAATGGTATTTCCTGAGGCTGTGGATGAGGATCAAGTTCCATGATGGTGTCCTCAGGTGCTTGGCTACTACAATCGACGTGGGATCAATCCTGAAGCATTCTTGAGAGAGATAAAGTTCATTGCCACTGACCCCGAGGAGCATTTCTTCAGTGTGACAGATGAATCTGCTCTGAAGGACATTGTGGATGCCTTGGGAGAGAAGATCTTCAGCCTGGAGGGTAACTTTTAGTTAAATCATCATCTAAAATGTAAATATTTACATATATACTTTTTGTCTGCTATTAAGGTTTAGAATGTTTACAATTAATCTTTTGTGCTATGCTTTTCTTCTGCATGTATCAGTGGTCATAGCATCAGATCAGACACTTACCTTAATCCAATGTTAATTAATTACTATCAGACTAGCATCATAATAATCTACTATGATTCCATAGGTACAAGTCAGAATGGAACTGCCTTTGGACTACAGATGTCGCAGGCAGGTTTTTCCTCACATGTTGTGGAGGTAAGTTTGGCCCTTGTTCACCAGCTCTGCTTTAAAGAAATCCATAATTAATTAATTAATTACTAGCATAGATTTATTGAACCTGGGAGTTTTACAATAGTCTTGAATATTTCCCACACTGTATTTCTAAATCAATTTTATATTACAGAGGAACACTACAGTGTGTGTAAATAAGGTGAAAATTTCAATAAAGGAAAGAAATACTGATGTTTTTCTAAGATGAAAGCAAAAAAAAGATTTTAATTTGAGACTAGCTTCTTTTGAGATTATGTCTTATTGTCATCTCAGTCATTAGTACGTGGCAGTGGTGGCTGAATGGTGAAGGCTTTGAGCTCCTGGTCAAAAGTCAGCTTATCTACTTCCAAGCATATATTCATATACTATTGGCCAGCATCAAGGTCAAGACTTTGTTATTGTCATTTCAACCATATGCAGTTGCTACAGTACACAGTTAAAACAAAACAATGTTTCTCCAGGACCATGGTGCCAGGCTTGTAGTCCAGGACTCTGACTCGAGTCCGACTCGTGCCTTGATTTTAAGGACTCGTGACTCGACTCGGACTTGAGCACTGATGACTCAGACTTGAACTCAGACTCATGCATTAACGAGGGTTATGTATATAACCACGGTTCTATGAGTTTCGGATGACCGCCAGAGGCGGTGCTTTCAGCACATGGATATCCATCACACGAACGTGCAGGTCGAGTAATAGTAACAACAAAGTCACGTGTGACCTGGGTGACGTCACCCCGTGACCCCGGCACAAAAGACCGGTGAACCCAGGAAGTGACCTCTTGGCAAATCTTCTCGTGTACACTCCGAGTGACTGCCAAGCTCTGGCGGTCATCCGAAACTCATAGAACCGCGGTTATATACATAACCCTCGTTCTATTTCGTTTCTCCTGACCGCCAGAGGCGGTGCTTTCAGCACATGGATGACTAATACCAACCAGGTCATGAGGAGTGCCTACCCGTACTCAGTGCTGCTGCGACTGGCCTGGAA
Source organism: Neoarius graeffei (assembly GCF_027579695.1). NCBI lineage: Eukaryota > Metazoa > Chordata > Actinopteri > Siluriformes > Ariidae > Neoarius > Neoarius graeffei. The sequence goes on from NC_083570.1 coordinate 60,671,617, forward strand.
TGACGGACGTCACCACAGGATTATGTGGGATGACATTAAGACGGTAAAACCTGGTGAAGGTGCAGCTGGATGCCCAGGAGGCTGCGCTGCATAAGTCTGAAAGGGGTACGCCCTTCAGTGATGCCCATGAGGCCGCCACGCCCCGTGCAGAGTGCGCCCTGACAGCCAGAGGAATCGGGGAGCCACTGTGCCTGTAGGCATGTAATATGGCCTCGACTATCCACTTGGATAGCCTCTGTTTAGAGAGCGCCAGACCCCTCCTCGGCCCTGTGTGGCACAGAAACAGGGTGTCACTCCTACGGAAGCCCTCCGTACGGGACACGTACACCCTGAGGGCACGAACTGGGCACAAAAGTTCCGACCTCTCACCATGGCCCGCCTCGAACGCCGCAAGGCTAAGGGGCTGGTTGATGAAGGTAGCAGAGAGGGTCTTCAGGAGGAAAGAGGGGTTAGGCCACAGAGTGACCCCACTGTCGCCGGAGTGCCACTGCAGGCACTCCCCACTGACTGACAGCACGTGTAATTCCCCGACGCGAATGGAGGGTGGAGGGTGTCCGAGAGCTTGCAATGGTGTTGACCACTGCCGGCTCACAAAGACCTAGCAGGGGGTCCGGCCCTTCAGCGGCCACACCCAGAGCTGCAGACGGGCTGGATCCGGGTGCCAGATCTGCCCTCCCAGCTGTGATAGCAGGTCCGTCCTCACTGGCAGGCACCAGGGGTCGCCGTTCAGAAGTTGCAGCAACTTCGGAAACCACACTCGGCCCAGCCACCGAGGGGCGACAAGCAGCAGCCCGTGGTGGTCCATCGCAACCCTGTGTAGGGTTGGCATGATCAGCGGCAGAGGGGGGAAGGCATACAGCAGTTGCCTCGGCCAAGCATGCGCCAGCACGTCCTGGCCCAGGGAGCTGGGGCTGTGGAGGCTGAACCACAGAGGGCAGTGTGTCGACTCCTGGCAGGCAAAGAGGTCCACCTCTGCCCTGCCAAAACGTTCCCAGATGGCGAGAACCACCGCTGGGTTGAGTCTCCATTCCCCGGGATCGGGGTCCTGGCGGGACAGCAGATCCGCTGCCCTGTTGGCAGTGCCTGGCAAGTACATGGCACACAGGCTCAAGAGATGTCGATGGGCCCACCGCAGAAGTTGGCTGGCCACTTCCAAGCACTGGAGGGACTTGGTGCCTCCCTGGTGGTTGATGTAGTACACTACCGTAGCGTTGTCCTTCCACACCAGAACGTGTCTGCCGGCCAGGCCTGGGAGGAAGTGCTGTAGGCCGAGGAACACAGCCCGTAGCTCCAGCACGTTGATGTGCTGCTGTCGCTGCCCTGGACTCCAGCAGCCTCTGACGGTCCGGCATTGCCAGACTGCACCCCAACCTCCCAGGGAAGCATCCGTGGTGATGACCTCCCTCCGAGAGGGGATAGCCGCCAGCGGAACACCCTGCAGAAGGTAAGCCCTCCTCCTCCATGGACGGAGGAGCCTGCAAAAAGTATCCGTCACCTTCACAAGCCTGTGCCCGTGCAGAGCCGGGTGGAGGTGGAGACCGTTGAGCCACCTCTGAAGCGGACGTAAGTCCAGGAGCCCCAGCGGGACCAGAGAGGAGGCTGCCGTAAGCATGCCCAGCAGGCGCTGAAAGGTCTTCAGGGCGAGTGACCTGCCCCGTCCGAAGCGGCCAAGCAGCAGGCGGATGTTGTGGATCCTGGTCTGGGAGGGGGTTGCCATGAACGACCTCGAATCCAGGTGCATGCCCAAGAAAATCGTCTCCTGGCTGGGCACCAGCGAGCTCTTCTTGTAATTCACCCTGATCCCCAGCTCTGCGACATGTGAGAGCACAGTCGCGATGTCGGTGTGGGCCTGAGCTGCTGACCCTGAACAGATGAGCCAGTCGTCCAGGTAAGGCAGGACACGCAAACCCCATGCCTGAAGCAGTGAGGGTCACCAGCACCCAGGGGTCTGGGGTCAACGCTCTCCAGCGTTGGAGCTGTTCGCTGGAAAAGCGGCCGACCGCCGGCGCGCTGATGTCAGCGCCGCCCAGATCGCCCCCGTCGGTCACCAGGGGGGTGACGAGGAGCGGACTGGGTGTAGGGGGTGGTGCCGCGGGTCCGGGAGGTGGTGGGGCGACGAAAGTCATCAACCCATCTGGTCTCCTGGCGGGTGCGTGGCCGAGACGGAGTCGGTGTGGGCTCCCTGAAGGACTGGGCAGCGTTGCCGTGGTGGTAGACCTGGCGGAGGCCAGCAAACTGCTGTCGCGCCTGGACAACCTGGTCACTCCGGTCCAGGGCTTGTTTAGCGGCCTCGCCAAACAGCTCCCCGGGGACAACAGGGAGAGAGCGCAGCACACGCCGGTCGGGCTCGGCCAGAGGGGACTGCGCCAGCCATATCTGCCGGCGGGCGAGGGTGAGATACGACATCAGCCGGCCCAGTTCCTGCGACAAGTAGGCAAAGGCCTGGAGAGCTGCGTCGCACAGCTCCCGTGATGCCGCGCTCGTCCCCTCCAGCGTCTGGGCGAGGGCCAGCAGCAGGTGGGACATGGAATTGTCGATACGACCCATTCGTGCCGCCGTGTCATATCCCCGCATGATGAGGTCGTCGGTCACACGGCATTGAGTGCGGGGGCATCGGGCGTCAGGCCGCAGAGCCTCGTTGGGCGAAAGGACGAGGGCAGCCACGGAGGGCTCAATGTTGGGCATCTGCTGGAGGCCGTAGGTGGGGGCGTCCTGCATTGCTGCCAGGGCCCTGCAGTCACTAGGGAGGTGGGAAAGGCGTCTGGGGTCCGCCCAACACCTCTGTAACTCCTCGATGTATAGGGCCGAGGGCAGAACAGACAACGAGGAAGGCTGTGTGGAGCCTCTGAAAAAAGCGCTCTGATGTTGGGCCACCGGGGGCGTGTCCAAACCCAGACGAGCCAATGCAGCCCTCAGCATTGGCTGGATGGATGAGCGTCCGCCTTCCGACGCTGCCACGGTGCCATGGCTGGTGGCCTGGGAACCGGCCGGAGAGGTGGAGTCATGACCGTCAGACCCACCGCAGTCAAAGCTCTCCGACGCCTGGATCAACAGCTCATCCAGGCCGCGTGCATCAATGGCCGGTGGCAGAAGCGGTGGTGATGGCGAACGGTCGGGCTGCCAGGCAGATGGGGTGGCTGCGGGAACACTGCTGCCCTGTGGCGGAGGCTGGAGATTCGCCAGCAGGGCCTTCATCTCCTCCAGCTCGGCGGACATCACCTCCACCTTCCAAGCCAAATCGCCCGAGCGCTTCTTTTTCGCCTTGGAAGCGGAGACGCGTGGGGGAGCCCCACGGCGCTTGCTGGGCCCCGCTGCTGCAGCCGGCACCATGTCCTGTCCCCCCAAGGACCGGGGGATGTCAGACGGAGAATCCATCAGCTGGCAGAAGGGAACTTAAAAAATAGGGTGAGAACACCCCAATAATTAGTAAGTAACACAAAATAAACAATCAGGCGGCAACGAAAAACGACCGGGCGAACACACCCGTGGTCAGAAAAAAATGGTGCGAGGGCCTAAGCGGGAGCACCTGGACCTCCCGAACCGCGAGCCTACTGCCGCGGGTTTAAAAGACAGCCGCAACTAAACAGTCACTCACTAGCGTGAGAAGAGATCATACACCGCTAAAACACACAAGACAGGCCGGAGGCAAGGCTACACAAAACAAGGCGGTCGATAATACTAACAAAAATAGGCGCCGTGCGCCACAGAACTGATAACAAAACAGTGGCGAGAAACACCGCTTTAATTCAAATGAGATGAAAACCACTTACCTGAACGAAAACAAGCCGGCCTCCAGCGGCGAGGACACCGCCTCGGAGGGCTAGTCAGCTAACTCCACCGAGCAAGAGCACTCAGCTAACGGAGTAACAAAACAATACGAATACAATGACAAGAGAAAAAAGGAATTGATGGACTTAACACAGTTTCTTGGAGGATGCGTAAGCACAGCCCCAACCCCACGGGTAACGAAACTAACACGGCGCTTCGTCCAAAATCCAAATTCCAATCCAACTCGCAACCTGCAAAACGCAAGAAGATGCAAGAGGTCACTTCCTGGGTTCACCGGTCTTTTGTGCCGGGGTCACGGGGTGACGTCACCCAGGTCACACGTGACTTTGTTGTTACTATTACTCGACCTGCACGTTCGTGTGATGGATATCCATGTGCTGAAAGCACCGCCTCTGGCGGTCAGGAGAAACTAAATAGAACTGCATTAGGACTCAGAAAATGGAGATGAGGACTCGGATTTTTTCTTTGTTTTTTTGGTAACATGCTATAATAATTTGGAAGAAGATATTTATATCTACATTAATTTTGTACGAATTTCGTGTCAGAGTGTCACACCTGCGCACCTTGGCGCGTGCATCAGATAAGACTTTCGGGCGCGCTCTGGACAGTTCGCGCGCGCCAAGCAAACTCTTGCGCGTGCGCACCATAAACAACTCACACCTGCACAGGATTAAGGCACAAACAGGGCGCCTATATAAAAACTGTGAAAACACACTTACTTTGCGAAGTATTGAGTTGCGCTGTTGACACATTACTGAGCCTTATTTCCTTGTTTGGTTTCCTGATTTCCTGTTTTTCGTCTTTGATTCTGCCAAGGCTACGATAGCCTGTTTGTGTCTCGCTCAACCTATTGCCTGTTTTACGATTTTGCCTGCCATTCTGGATTGTTTACCTGTCTTCACTTGTATTAATAAACACACCTTCTGCACTTACATCCATCTCTCAACCATCTCTGACAGACTACTTCACACTCCCTGACAGAGAAGCACATTCACCTGTTCATACATCATGTTCAGGAACAAACTAATGTTAATGGGGCTAAAACAGCCACCGTCAAATGGTGCGGTTGGAGTCTTGGACTCGACTTGGATCAATAGTGGACTCAACTTGGACTTGACTCGAATTTTTTAATGACTTGGACTTGACTAGGACTTGAACACTGGGGAATCAAGACTGGACTCGGACTCGAGGTTTAGTGACTCGACTACAACACTGCACGGTGCTACATTAAACATCACAGCACTACAAATCTACATATAACAGCAAAGTGCATGAGTGCAGCGAGTGTAAATATTGCTTTCCAATAGAGAAGAAGTCTGAACACAGGTATATGTATAGGCAAGGCAAGTTTATTTATATAGCGCATTTCATACACAGTGGCAGTTCAATGTGCTTTACAGAGGTAAAAGCAAAACAGTAAACAATAGAAAATAAAATTACATAAAATAAATAGGGAAGAAGAGAGAAAAAATAATAAGAATTAAACAATAGTAGAAATAAAATAATAAAATGAAGTAAAAGTTCAGTAAAAAAAACAGCAGAATAAAATAGAATAAAAGTTAAGTAAAGTTTAAAACATGCAGAGACTATAAAAGTTAAGTAAAGTTTAAAATGTAAAGATGACGATATTTATCAGTTAGCAGAAAGCATCTGAGAACAGCTTGGTCTTTAGTCTAGATTTGAAGCTGCCAACAGCAGGAGCATTTTTGATGTCCTCTGGGAGTTGGTTCCATAGCTGTACTGCATAGTAGCTAAAAGCTGCTTCACCACACTTTGTTTTAACAACTGGTTTTAACAGTAAATTTTGCTGCTGCGATCTGGTAGGTCTGATTGGGTTAGGCCGCTGCAACATATCAGAGAGGTAATTGGGCCCTGTACCATTTAGAGATTTGTACACCAGCAGCAATGCTTTAAAGTCAATTCTGTAGCTTACTGGAAGTCAGTGAAGGGACCTTAGAATTGGAATAATGTGCTCTGTTCTTTTTGTTCGTGTGAGAACCCTAGCCGCTGCATTTTGAATCACCTGAAGTCATTTGATGGTCTTTTTTGGCAGGCCTGTGAAAAGGCCATTGCAGTAATCAACCCTACTAGAGATGAAGGCATGTATAAGTTTTTCCAGATCATTTTTTTTGACATAAGTCCTCTTAGGGGCGGCACGGTGGTGTAGTGGTTAGCGCTGTCGCCTCACAGCAAGAAGGTCCTGGGTTCGAGCCCCGGGGCCGGCGAGGGCCTTTCTGTGTGGAGTTTGCATGTTCTCCCCGTGTCCGCGTGGGTTTCCTCCGGGTGCTCCGGTTTCCCCCACAGTCCAAAGACATGCAGGTTAGGTTAACTGGTGACTCTAAATTGACCGTAGGTGTGAATGTGAGTGTGAATGGTTGTCTGTGTCTATGTGTCAGCCCTGTGATGACCTGGCGACTTGTCCAGGGTGTACCCCGCCTTTCGCCCGTAGTCAGCTGGGATAGGCTCCAGCTTGCCTGCGACCCTGTAGAAGGATAAAGCGGCTAGAGATAATGAGATGAGATGAGAAGTCCTCTTAGTTTGGAAATGTTTTTTAGGTGATAAAATGCCGATTTAGTGATTGTTTTCATGTGTCTGTCAAAGTTTAGCTCGCTGTCAATGAAAACACCAAGATTTTTGACCATATCTTTTGTTTTAATCCCCTTTGTGTCAAGAATAGTGGTAATCCTGAGTCTTTCATCTTTTTTCCCAAATAAAATTACTTCTGTTTTATGTGTTCAGCTGAAGAAAATTTTGTGACATCCAGTTGTTGATTTGACAATATAATGTATAATGACAATAAAGTATATCTTATCTTTTTTATCATGCAAATGGATCCCAGAATGCTTGAGGATAAGCAGGTGTGTGTGTGTGTGTGTGTGTGTGTGTGTGTGTGTGTGTGTGTACCTCCATCCATCCATCCATCCATCCATCCATTATCCGTAACTGCTTATCCTGTGCAGGGTCGTGGGCAAGCTAGAGCTTATCCCAGCTGACTATGGGTGAGAGGCAGGGTACACCCTGGACAAGTCGCAAGGTCATTGCAGGGCTGACACATAAAGAGACACACAACCATTCACACTCACATTCACATCTATGGTTAATTTAGAGCCACCAATGAGCCTAACCTGCATGTTTTTGGACTGTGGAGGAAACCGGAGCACCCGGAGGAAACCCACACAGACACGGGGAGAACATGCAAACTCCACACAGAAAGGCCCTCGTCAGCCGCTGGGCTCAAACCCAGGACTTTTTGCTGTGAGGCAACAGTGCTAACCACTATGTGTGTGTACATATGGATTGCAAATAAGAGATAAAGGGAATATGCCAGGAAGCAAAATCACTGGTTTGTTTCTTATTTATAAACATTTTTAAATGTTTTTCATATCAAAATTTGATTTTTGAAAATAATTTTACCTGTGATGACCTGGCGACTTGTCCAGGGTGTACCCCGCCTTTTGCCCGTAGTCAGCTGGGATAGGCTCCAGCTTACCTGCGACCCTGTAGAAGGATAAAGCGGGCTAGAGATAATGAGATGAGAAAATAATTTTAATGTTAAGTAGATAAATGGGGTGGCACGGTGGTGTAGTGGTTAGCACTGTCGCCTCACAGCAAGAAGGTCCGGGTTCGAGCCCCGTGGCCGACGAGGGCCTTTCTGTGCGGAGTTTGCATGTTCTCCCCATGTCCGCGTGGGTTTCCTCCGGGTGCTCCGCTTTCCCCCACAGTCCAAAGACATGCAGGTTAGGTTAACTGGTGACTCTAAATTGACCGTAGGTGTGAATGTGAGTGTGAATGGTTGTTGGTGTCTATGTGTCAGCCCTGTGATGACCTGGCGACTTATCCAGGGTGTACCCTGCCTTTCGCCTGTAGTCAGCTGGGATAGGCTCCAGCTTGCCTGCGACCCTGTAGAACAGGATAAAGTGGCTAGAGACAATGAGATGAGATGAAGTAGATAAACTGAAAAGGCTTTATAAAGAAAATAAATATTCATAGGGACTTTTTGTCCTATTCTTGGTTGCTCCTTCTGTGATGTTGCAATATGAGGTTGCTCCATAGCAGGTGAATCTCTCTTTAAATCAGGAAAAAGCATTTTCCTGGGGAAAATAAAATGGGGAAAATGATCCAATGTCATACCTCACATTGTTGGATTCCTTGTGCTACTTTCAACAGTGGCATTTTGAGAGTGAAGATAATGTAATGGAAAGCTTTTTCCCCTCTCTCTGACTTTGAAAGGAAAAGCAGTCCACATATGGTTTTATTGAAGTCAGGCTCTTTCAATAAGGGACATGAAAACAAAAGCACACTCACGTGCTGTTGGCTTTTCTGTGTATAATTATACATGTGAATATAAAGGAAGGGTTTAGTTTTATTTGCTTGTAATCTATGAAAATGTTAAATAACAATACCTCATATGTTTTATTAGAAATAAGGGTATTGTCTGTCAAACTTGGTACAAATAAAACACACTTGTAGGAAAATAAATCTGAGATTCTGGTTTAGTTGCTTGGCTCCATGACGCAGATGTGGAATACTAAAACTCTCTGCTGTTTACCTTCAAGTGCCAAACACTTCAGTCTATGAGATGCTAACGGATCACATTTGCAGATTTAGTCCCCTCTTAGCAGAAGTTATTTTCCACTTCACATATAATTTTTCAGTTATTTCCCATCCATTCATCCACCCCTTATCTATAACGCTTATCCATTGAGGGTCGCGGGGGAAGGTGGGGCCAATTCCAGCTGACTTCAAGTGATAGGCAGGGGACAGTGCTAACTACTGCACCACCATGCCACCAGTTATTCCCCATATTAAAACCTGTTTTACCTCAGTGTGAAAGAAGTTCTTTTTAGAAGGCCATTTTTCAACGATAGGCTTCCTTTTGCTTGCAGTTTGGTTGAGGGTGGTCTTTGGTTCAGACTCTCACACTTGAAGGAAACAAGTTCATGGTCCTCCTGAGGCCCACAAGATTATGACATTTCATGAATCTGTACCAGTAGTTGAGTGTGAAATTTAATGCTTAAGATCAGACATGGAAATAAGGTTGAAATGCTTTCCTTGGGCGGCACAGTGCTGAAGTCGCCTCACAGCAAGAAGGTTCTGAATTCAAGCCCAGCGGCTGGCGAGGGCCTTTCTGTGTGGAGTTTGCATGTTGTCCCCGTGTCTGCGTGGGTTTCCTCCTGGTGCTCCAGATTCCCCCACAGTCCAAAGACATGCGGTTAGGTTAACATGGGGCAGCCATGGTTTGAAGTGCCTTTGAGCGAGGCACCAAACCCCCAACTGCTACCCAGGTGCTGTTAGCATGGCTGCCCACTGCTCTGGGTATGTGTGTGTGCTCATTGCTCACATGTGTGTTCACTGCTTCACTGGGTTAAATGCAGAGAGGAATTTCACCAGTGTACGTGTGATGAATAACGTTGTTGTTGTTGTTGTTGTTGTTGTTGTTGTATCTATAATATATAGACATTTTAAGAATAAGTATGAATTCTGATTTTGCTTTAGGTCTTATGAAGACCATGTAGTGATTATGATTATAATTGTTACTGACTAAATATCTTTTGCCAATGACTTTCTGTCACTGGTTCTTCCTTTTCTCAGAGAGAATCATAGTCGAAACTACATTTCATTTTTCATTCTTCTTGGAATCTGTTTTGCTTATAAAATATAAAATGTTATACATATTTTAACAATCCATATGAACTTTTTTTCCTCAGTTGTATTCCAGGCACAAATAGATGCCTGTAAATCATAATGGAACCATAAAAGGTACTGAGATCAGCCTGTATCATAGAATTGATATTGCTGAGGGAGTTTACTGTGCAAATGTGCTGTGGCAGTCAGTCAAACTGTCCACGTCGACGCTCTATGAAAGAATAGTTGGCTGGTGTGTGAACTGGGAGCTTTTGCACGGCTCTCCATATTTCTTCACCAGAAGTAGCTCTAGAGTCTAGTGCAGGAGGTTTTTAATTCACCTGTTAGTTTAATCCAAAATTCCTTTATTTAAGATTTCATCTAGGCATGGAAAATCCTTGTCATACAGGTTTGGGTTATATTCTAGGTTACTGAGGGTAATGCGCTGCTGACTATCTGGCATGAACACACACACACACACACACACACGCACGTGACCAAATATGAAAGAATGTGTTGGCAGTGTTAATATTCTCTATAATATGCTCTTGTGAAGGAGCTCTGTTTTTCATGGTATTGTAATGCTCTTTCTAGCATCTCTGTAGATTTAAGAATCAAAACCTGTGCACGAGCGTCCTACATGTATGCAGATCCACCTGGTACAATGTGTGAATCTACAGTACAGCTGTTGGATGTTTTATTATTATTATTATTATTATTATTATTATTATTATTACTTAAACCCTTCTAACTTTTCTAGCATGCAGTACAGCAGTAAAGTAACTGTAAAAGCCATTACAAACTTAAGAAAGAAGTGTATGTTACTCTAAACCATTTCCACATTCATGGGTATCTGTTTTGCTTTTATTAGGCAAGATATTTTGCCATTACAAATAGGTTATGTAAGAGAGAACAGCCAATGCAGAGCCTGTTGAAATGAAGAATTCATTTCCAGTCCAGACCCAGCCTCAGTATGACACTTTTCATGTCACTTTTGATGGTGTATGTTTTAGCTTTTAGTTTATTACTCTATTAGTTTACACACAAAGTTGCATATTTGCTTTAAGGATAAATGTTTGCCATTTATGCACCAAAACAGTTTTAACAAAAAAAAAGTTAATTGAATAAACTGCTTAAATAAATAAGTGATATTTGTACAATAACCTGGAGTTATGTGTCCATAGGATGGTGTTCTGGTAGGTGCTGTAGGTGCTTATGAGTGGAATGGTGCAGTCCTCAAACAGACACAGAATGGCAATGTGATCCCTCCAAAGTCCTCATATCTCAAAGAATTTCCTGAGGAGCTGAAGAACCATGGAGCTTACCTGGGTGAGAGCCAGAAACTATGTACATGTTATAATGCAATGTAGTGCAATGAATTAAGCTTTTTTTAAATCAGTTTTTTTATTGAAATGCAGCTTAAAGCTATGGGTATAGCCATCAAAAATTTTGGTTTAAAAGATTTGAAAGCCAATAATCAAAGCAAATATCACATATCATTTATTATCCATTAGAATTAATGATAAATCAATCCATCCATTATCTATACCGTTTATCCATCAGGGTCATGGGGGAAGCTGAAGCCAATCCCAGTTAACTTTGGGTAAGAGGCGGGGTACACCTGGGCTAACACAGAGACGAACAATCTATCACAGGGCTAACACAGACGAACAATCAAACACACTCACATTCACACCTATGGGCAATTTAGAGTAGCCAGCTGACTTAATCCACATAGACTGTGGGAGGAAACCGGAGCACCCGGAGGAAACCCACACAGGCACTGGGAGGACATGCAAACTACATACAGAAAGGCCCCAGTCAACCGCAAGGTTCAGACCCAGAAACTTCTTTGTGTGAGGAAACAGAGCTAATCACTGCAACAGTGTGCCTCATTATAAATCAATTTTTGACTGTAGTTTATTCTTTAAAAATGATGATAATAATAATAATAATAATAATAATAATAATAATAATAATAATAATCCATGTAAGATTATAAATAAAAATGAAAAATAAATGAAAAATAACTAATATATTTACACTGATGTGTAAATAATTTAATAAGCTAGTAAGGTGATTTGCTCCTAATTCTGATACTTGTATGGGGGAAGCCATGGCCTAATGGTTAGAGAAGCAGCTCTGGGACCAACAAGTTGCTGGTTTGATTCCCTGGACCAGCAGGAATGGCTGAAGTGCCCTTAAGCAAGGCACCTAACCCCCAACTGGTATGTTGTATGTCACTCTGGATAAGAGTGTCTGCTAAATGCCTGTAATGTAATACTTAATATAGTCAGAAGAAGAAGCCTTTATCTTTCATTTATAGTTTACAGCACAGTGAAATTCTTTTATTCACATACCCCAGCTTGTTTGACATTTGGGGTCAGAATGCAGGGCCAGCCATGATACAGCACCCCTGGAGGGTTAAGGACCTTGATCAAGGGCCCAGCAGTGGCAGCTTGGCAGTCAGTGTGTTTACATGCACATAGAGAAAATCGCATTTCTGCCGTTGCTCGACTGAAATCGAAGTTCTAAATGGCATGGAAACACCTTAGCTAGGCTGAAAGTGAACCGAACTTGATTTCTCGTAATCGAGCTGCACAACCCAGATTATGCGATTTTTGCCGAGCTACTTAGTGCATGTAAACCCTATCGAGCTACGTAGTCCAGCTACTTACTTCAGCACTGCCCCTTCCGGAAATGACGAGACCACAAGCGGGAAACACAACAGCCTCGGTTGAGAAAAAAAAAAAACAGCCTCGGTCGGCATGACACTTCACCTTAGCCGCCCACTTTATTAGGAACACTTCTGTTCGTACATACAAACTACAAACACTCTTCTTGTGAACATGGAACTGATAACTTTGTGTATACTCTTGAATAGCTCTTCTTCATGACAACAACCGGAAGTGTACCAACATGATGGGGCGTGTAGCACCACCTGTGGCTCGGGTGCACAATGTACCTCACACAATAGCTCGATTTCCTTGTGTGCATGTAGGATTGGATTTCTCTGGCACCCCTGCTGGGACCCTTTGCTCGATTACTGACAGCAGCTCGATTTGGATGTGCATGTAAACATACTGAATGTTGGGGCCTGAGCCCTTGACCTTCTGATCAGTAACCTAGGGCCTTAACCATTGAACCACCACAGCCCCTAACCACATCATCATCATCATTCACAACTTAACAGTAGGTCTACCCCAGAGTCTAAAAAGTTGGTCACATCAATCAGACGCTACTCAATTGAATCACATCATACCATTTTGTAGCAGATTCAGTGGTATTGTCAAATATAGTGTCGTTGCCTTAACAATCAAAATTGTATTATATTATGTGGAAGCCTGAGATTTACACTCCCTACATGGGGGAAGCCATGGCCTAATTGTTAGAGAAGCAGCAAAAGGTCGCTGGTTTGATTCCCTGGACCAGCAGGAATGGCTGAAGTGCCCTTGAACAAGACACCTAACCCCCAACTGCTGCCCAGGCTGCTCTGGGTGTGTTGTACGTTGCTCTGGATAAGAGAGTGTATGCTAAATGCCATTGTACTTAAAACTACTGTAACCAATATTAATATTCTTCATAACCAAGCCACTCAGGAAATTCACCCTTCCATTCTATTTATTTATTTATTTATTTATTACTACAAAATGAATAAAAAAAAAAACCAAGAAAATATATTCCTGCCATCAAAAAACTGACCTCCCCAACATGAAGCAGTTTTGGTGACTGTTTTGTTTGTGTGTTTGTATGACTCTAGGTTATGTGGTGTCCTCAATAGTATCAGCTCATTATGGCCAGCTGTATATAGCAGGAGCTCCTCGGTATAACCACACAGGCAAAGTGATCATTTTTACCCTTACCAACACAGGCAACCTCACCATACTGCACTCTCTAACAGGACAACAGGTGAATGTGCCACCACTTTGCTCACTCTTTCAGTATACTTCACTCTCTGTTTTCATGTTTCTCTATTATGAAGATACTGTATGTTTATATATCATGATTACTCATATTTCAGATGTCTTCTGCCTAGTCCCGCAGCTGCATTCAGTCCAAATTTGTGTCCTGTACCAGCTTCCAGTACAACTGAATCAGTTAACCAAGGGCTTGTAGACACTGGACTTATGTGTATTAACAAAAACATAAACATATGGACTTAATTGGAGGTTGCCTCATGTTCTTTGGAGTATTTTAATTGCTCATCTGCACTGAAAAAGAGCTGAGGGTTCTGATAGAATACACTTTGCATGAAGTAATGTGGATTTTACCAAAAGCGCAAATCAGGATGTTGAAGGAATTCATCATTTGGTCATTATTCAAAATGCCATAAATACTTTATCATTTATATGTAGGTGCAGTGTAAGTAAGTAGTGTCATCTTTATTGCTCCAGGATAAACAAGCAAGCCTGATTTCTTTCTTTCTTTTTTTTTTATAACTCCTAAGGTGAGTCGGCTGAAATTTATCAGTGTGCAAGTAATTTAGCTATCCATCCATCCACCCATTACCTGTAGCCGCTTATCCTATACAGGGTCACAGGCAAGCTGGAGCCTATGGGCGAGAGGTGGGGTACACCCTGGACAAGTCGCCAGATCATCACAGGGCTGACACATAGAGACACACAACCATTCACACTCACATTCACACCTACAGTCAATTTAGAGCCACAAATTATCCTAACCTGCATGTCTTTGGATTGTGGGGGAAACCGGAGCACCCGGAGGAAACCCATGCAGACACGGGGAGAACATGCAAACTCCACACAGAAAGGCCCTCATCAGCTGCTGGGCTCGAACCCAGAACCTTCTTACTGTGAGGCGACACTGCTAACCACTACACCACTGTGCCGCCCTGTAATTTAGCTAATTCAAAAAAAAAAAGAGGCTTTAAGGCATGACACTGGTAGGAATATAAGCTGTGTATTGGGATATATCTTCTCTCACTCATTCTTCATTTGCCACACATAAACACTGATCTCTATGTCCAAGGTTATTATGGTATCATAGTATTAAATTAGTAATAGCAGTGCTGATTGAAGGAGCAACTGAAGTTCTTAACGGAGAACACATTATTAATGGAAGATGTTGTGTGACAGTATAGACTCAAACCTCTATTCCAGATGGGAGCTGACGCGACAGAACATGTGCAGCTTGTGTGTGTATGTGTGAGAGAGAGAGAGAGAGAGAGAGAGAGAAGGAAAGTAACCTCAAACAGATTATCCTTGGTGTCTTTCTTGTATCTGAACATCTTACATGGGAGACTTGATGTGTGCTGGAACATATGATACATATAGATTTAATGTTCATGATTAAGAAAAGGGGAAACAAATAATGGTTTATTATCCCAATATAATTCCTTCGACCTGTTTTCTGTTTGTGTGCTTTTGTAGATTGGCTCATATTATGGCAGTGAGTTAACTCCACTTGATCAGGATGAGGATGGATTGACTGATCTGCTGCTGGTGGCTGCTCCTATGTACTTCAGCAGAGGCTGGGAAACAGGTAGAGTCTACATCTACAGACTGGACTACCAGGTAAGCATCAGCAAAGAATTACTATTACAAAACAAGGCTCCTGGATACTCTAAACACTGAATAAATATATGCACAACTATCTCTTCCTCTACTTGATTTAATTTGTCTTGCTTTTTTTTCCCCTCCGTCTGAAGGGACAGGTTAACCTGGAGGGGTTTCTTGAGCCATCAGACTGGGCTCATAACTCTCGTTTTGGTTCCAGCATGTCCTCAGTGCCTGATCTGAATGGTGATGGTTATGGAGAGCTGGTGGTAGGTGCCCCTCTAGAGGATGATCACGGCGGTGCAATCTATCTCTTCTACAGCCGGCACAATGGTATTCAGCCAAAGTATAAGCAGGTAGAACTCAAAGCTGTTAGAGGCTGATATTACAGTAAGCCACAGTAACATGAAATTCTCATTCTCTGGCTAATTGTTTTGTTTTTTCTCTTTTATATTTCTCTTTGTCAGAGAATAGCTGCTGCGGACATATCCTCAGGCCTGCAGTATTTTGGTCGTAGTGTTCATGGTGTGATGGACATAAATGGAGACGGACTGCCTGATTTGTCTGTAGGTGCGCTCGGTGCTGCCATCTTACTCTGGTGAGTCCTTCTTGTAACTTGAATGCAAAGAGGTAAAAAAAAAAAAAATGTACGCCCATGTTCACACCTAGGGGCAATTTAGCTTAATCCAACTCCATGCATGTTTTTGGAGGTTTGGAGGAACCAGAGAAGTAACCCAGGCAGGCAAGGAGTGAACATGATGACAGTTATAGAAGGGAAATGATTTTCATAATCGCTCTATCCGCTATCACTCAGATGAGATTGGGTTCCCTTTTGAGTCAGACTCAAGGGTTCTTTCTGGGGAGCGTTTCCTTTCTGCTGTTGCCTCTGGCTTTCTCAGTAGGGAACAGTTATTTCACGAAATCGAGTCGTACATGAGCTGATAGCTGACAAGGCATGTATAGTTGGTTATAAGCCATGTATGACAAGACTGAGTGGAATAATTGTTTTATTCTATCCACATTCACTGGATTTTGAGAAATGGAGCAGTTTTATTTTTATTTTTTGCAAATTTGATAAATAAAAACTTTATACAAAACGTCCGACAAAATAATTTCCTCTTAGAATGTAAACAAACCGGCAAAATGACAGTAGCAACTTGTGAAAAATGTGATGATAATTCTTGAAAAATTTAAAAAAGATACGTTCTTACCATCAAATACTTTTATTCCATATTGTATTTTTTTTTTTGGGGGGGGGGGGTTGTTTTCAAGTAGAGTTTTTATTTCGTTCTCAGTTGGTTCAACAACACGCTCTACCATTTTGTTTTTCTCTACTCACGGTATATGAGCTGATAGCCTTGTACTAGAGTAGCCAATCGGAGTGCACGATTGCTCAGATCCAGTGAATGTGGATAGAAAAAATGTATTTATGTCAGGATTTTATATACAGTATTTATGTAAAGCTGCTTTGTGGTAATGTCCATTGTTAAACCCACTATACAAATAAAACTGAATTGGCTCATAAAAACTGATAGCTGAAGAAGAAGACAGCCTTGTTTGTCCAGTAATTCTTCATTTCTCATCGCCAAGCTGAGGTCAGAGTGCAGGGTCAGGCATGAAACAGCACCTCTAAAGCAGAGAGGGTTAAGAGCCTTGCTGAAGAGGTGGGAGGGGGGAGCAGTAGCGGATTGACAGAGAAAGAGCTTGAACTCACAACCTTCTGATCATTAGCCCAGAACATTGTCCTCCACTGTTTACCACTGCTCAGAGTAAAGGCTACAAAGTGCTTTTCTAATTTTTTACTGCTTGCTTCTGATTTAAATGTGCAGGTCTCGCAGCGTGGTCCGTGTGCACATTGATGTTCACTTTGAGCCATCAAAGATAAATGTGTTCAACAAAGATTGTGTGCGAGGAGGCAAAGAGGTGACCTGCATGGCAGCCATAGTCTGTATCACTGTAAAGGCACGAACCCCAATGCCAGACACACAAAGTGTGGGTATGTAATCACTGTTACTCATCTTTGTAGCAATATCTTGGAGACATGATGACAATTTAAATTATCACCGTCTGCTTTAAAGGTTTAGCGATAAAGTAAGAATGATTGGTTGTCTGTTTGTATACACGTGAGCACAGACAAGAGAGTTTAGGTAGTATTTTCCAATGAACTGGAAACCTCCATCAGATGTGTGTATGAAAGGTCAGGTTTTTAATCATGGAAAGATTTTTTTCTAATGTGTTTAGCCACAGAAAACACAGCCATAGAAACCACTGTAAAACAGTGTCTGTCACTTTATGCTCCCTCTCACGCCTCATCTGGATCTAATTTATTTAAATCTCTCACACTCTCTCTCACACACACACACACACACACACACACACACACTTACTTTATCAAGTTCTCTATCTCTTTCATATCAGGCTTAACACTTGGCTGCCATTTTCTCAGTCTGGATCAGTATAAAATTTATTTAACCTGTTCCATCCTCCATTTTGGAAAAATCGAGTCAGAAGCTTTTCCTTTATTTGAGAATATTTTAGTAACCAGAATAAAAAAAAAACATTCTCCATTACAATGAAAACTTCTCTCTCTAATGGTAGTCATGGGACAATAGCAGATTCAACTGATTTATCTATTTATTTATTGACTATAAATGAATTCTGGAAAAACAGCCAAACATGATACAAACTTTGGCTTTGACTAAAATTTCATTTTTCTGCCAATAATATCCTTTGAAATCTCTACTTTTTAAATGAAACCATAAATATATTTTACCAAAATTATGTGGAAATGTTTTTATTTAGGACTCTTTCTAAATTCTCTGCTTTCAAAGATCTCATTTGGTTAGGGAAACTGTTTATCAACATGGTGATAAAAAGTCTGTCTGCTTAAATGGTTACACTAGCTAAGTGTGATTTTTTTTTCTCAAGCAATTAAAGTTATGCTTTGATCAAATTGTTCCATTCATCCATCATCCATAAACACTTATCCTGTACAGGGTCGTGGCCTAGCTGGAGCCCATCCCAGCTGACTATGGGCGAGAGGCGGGGTACACCCTGGACAAGTCGCCAGGTCATCACAGGGCTGACACATAGACACACACAACTGTTCACACTCACATTCACACCTACGGTCAATTTAGAGCCACCAATTAACCTGACCTACATGTCTTTGGACTGTGGGGGAAACCGGAGCACCCGGAGGAAACCCACGCAGACACGGGGAGAACATGCAAACTCCACACAGAAAGGGCCCCGTCAGCCACTGGGCTCGAACCCAGAACCTTCTTGCCGTGAGATGACAGCGCTAACCACTACACCACCGCGCTGCCCTGATCAAATTGTTGTTACAGCAAAATGGACACACAAGTCTAATCAATTTAGTTAGTTAATAAGATACCAACTATTACTCTCAGATTGCTTACAATGATCCTGCAATGTTGCATCGTCAACAGCACGGAGAATAGAGCTTACAAACTCTGTACAAATGACAGCTTACAAATGGCAAGTCTGAACATTTTTAAATAACCTCATCTCATCTCATTATCTCTAGCCGCTCTATCCTTCTACAGGGTCGCAGGCAAGCTGGAGCCTATCCCAGCTGACTATGGGCGAAAGGCGGGGTACACCCTGGACAAGTCGCCAGGTCATCACAGGGCTGACACATAGACACAGACAACCATTCACACTCACATTCACACCTACGGTCAATTTAGAGTCACCAGTTAACCTAACCTGCATGTCTTTGGACTGTGGGGGAAACCGGAGCACCCGGAGGAAACCCACGCGGACACGGGGAGAACATGCAAACTCCACACAGAAAGGCCCTCGCCGGCCCCAGGGCTCGAACCCAGGACCTTCTTGCTGTGAGGTGACAGCGCTAACCACTCCACCACCGTGCCGCCCCTTTAAATAACCTAATAAAATCTTATTAAGAATAAGGCATTTAGCCAAAAGAACAAACATCTTTTGGCTTTATTTCCTCATCAGTGTAACAGTGTACAGTTATCATTCAGGACAATTATAAGGCTCATATTTAAATGTTGAGAATTAATTTTATCTAACGTGATGAGACAGAGACCTTTGGGAAAGATGCTTATGATCAAAGTGATGGCTCGTTTTCCATTTTTAACTTAAAAATATTTCAAATTTGTCAGTAATATTGTTTTTCCATAAGTAGATTAGGTTATAAATGTACCGGGTGTCAAAAAGTCAGGAACCAATGGGAAATATGTTGAGCAAATATGTCGATCTGGGGTTTTCCAAGGGTGCAGTGGTTAGCCCTGTCGCCTCACAGAGGTGAGGCGTCTTCCCATGACTCTGTGGGTTTCCTGCCACAGTCCAAAAACATGTGGATTAGGTCAGCTGGCTACTTTAAATTGCCTGTAGGTGTGAATGTTAGTGTGAATTGCTGTCAGTCTCTTTGTGTTAGCCCTGCGATAGACTGGGGGCCTGTGTACCTGGTTTTACCCCGCCTCTCAGGTGGGATTGGTTTGATATGCGATATAAAACAAATCAATGAATGAATGTCAAACAGAACATGTTGAGTAAAATCCACAAATACATGATACAGCAGCTGAGAAAACATGTAGAATATGTAGTAAATAATAAATACAAAAGTATGTGTAGTTTTACTCACATTGGTTCCTGACTTTTCAGACCCTGTAGATGTAGGTGGAGCATCTGTTAGTGTCTTTAAATCTATTTTTTTTCTCCTTTTTCACTTTTGGCAGGAACTAGATATTAAAATGCTTTTTTATTTGTGAGTCTGCAAAGAAGTATAGTAGTTAGTCAGTTAGAAAAAATTCTAATTTAAAATAAGCTGTACTACCCAACCCATAGCAACTGTAGCATTACATTACAGGTATTTAGCAGACGCTTTTATCCAGAGTGGCATACAATACCCAAAGCAGCCTGGGGAGCAGTTGGGGGTTAGATGCCTTACTCAAGGGCACTTCAGCCATTCTTACTGGTCCAAGGAATTGAACCAGCAACCTTTGGTCCCAAAGCTGCTTCACTAACCATTAAGTCATGGCTTCCCCCACCTGTAGCACCTGTAGCACGAGTATAATTCTGTATTCTGGAAAATGCAGTGGACGTAGGATATGCTGCAAATTTAGCTTATGCATATTAAACACATCAGTTCATTCATAAGCATTCATCTTGACACATTGGATTAAATTTCAGTTTCTCTTTTTCTGTCTTTCTCTGCAGCTCTTAAACAGAGCTGGGCGTTTGATGAGAGACGCTACAGCCCCAGAGCAGTGCTGGATAATACTGAAGGACAGCCTTCTACGAATATCACTGTCCTACCAGACACAACACACTGTGATCACATTTACTTCCACGTGCATGTGAGTCTGACATCACCATCCATTCATTCATCCATTATCTGTAACCGCTTATCCTGTGCAGGGTCGCGGGCAAGCTGGAGCCTATCCCAGCTGACTATGGGCGAGAGGCGGGGTACACCCTGGACAAGTCGCCAGATCATCGCAGGGCTGACACATACTGTAGAGACACACAACCATTCGCATTCACATTCACACCTACGGTCAATTTAGAGCCACAAATTAGCCTAACCTGCATGTTTTTGAACTGTGGGGGAAACCGGAGCACCCAGAGGAAACCCACGCAGACACGGGGAGAACATGCAAACTCCACACAGAAAGGCCCCGTCAGCCACTGGGCTCGAACCCAGGACCTTCTTGCTGTGAGGCGACAGTGCTAACCACTACACCACCGTGCCGCCCGAGTCTGACATCACCTCTTAACTTATAATAATAATAATACATTTTATTTATAAGCGCCTTTCATGACACTCAAGGACACTTTACAAGAATAAAACAGAAAAAATAAACCGATTAAAAACTACACAATATAAAATGGAAAGAAGGAAGAAAAAAATATTTTATATATATATATATATATTCTATTTTATTCTCAATGTTTATTATCAGTTTACATTCAAAAGGATATCAAATCCATATCAGTGTAGACATTTTCATCTTGGAATTTTTGCAATTCATCATTTATTGCATTACATGATTTAATAGATTTAACAGGTGCTGTGTTTCAACGTCTGTGTACTATGTGTATAGGAAACTGCCGATTACACTCGGCCAGTAGTGTTCAGTGTGGATGTGGAACTGCAGAACCTCGATGAAGGCCCTGTGCTGGATGATGGCTGGTCCACCTCACTACGTTTAGAGGTGACTCACAGTTAAAATAAGCTTTAGCCATCTAAAGTTAGTTAAAACATTGTTCACTGATGGAATGCTATGCTTAATGAGATTAATAGTGTTCCTTCATCACATTTTCTTTCCTTAGCTGCCCTTCTGGAATGGTTGTGAGGAAGACGATCGATGTGCACCTAACTTGATGCTCCAGAGCAGCACTGACCTATTGGATCACAGGTGTGTTGTTGTGGTTCCACACTCAAAGACAAACCTGTAGTACACATGCTACACCTGAAGTAATGTTTGTGTGTTCTTTCACACACAAGCACATACATTCTGCTGTGCACTGCTCCCCTGGTAGCCTTGTATGTGTCTCTGTTTTTGGTTCCAGACAGTTCTGTGCTTGGAGAGAGTGTGCCACATGCCCACTGTGTAGCCTGAATGGGGCGAGGGTGGACACTGAACGAGTAGTGGAAACCAGCAGGAGAAGGGTGCTGGTGGAGGTTCAACTTGAGAATAGGGGAGAAAATGCTTACAACACACAGCTTCAGATTTCTCACTCAGCAAACCTATACTTCTCCAGCCTGATGGTGAAGGTTTGTTTCTACATGCACATACAAAGTACGATGTGACACTTTGGACTGTCAAATTGGGTTGGTTCCAGTATGAAGACTTGACATTTTGATACATCGAATTAATTTCAGTATTCAGTGAGCCAGTCCAACTGTATGACTCACATGACTTGCCTTGAAAAGAGACTAAGGGAGGGACGTCATGGTTAGTCATTCATGGGTGGCTCATGCCAAGGTGACATACTAGTGTTTCTTGCATTCCAGACTCCTGATGTAGAAATCAAATGTGAAGCAGCAGAAAGACTAGGTCTACAGAGGAACTGCAATGTCAGTGCTCCACTGATGAGATCTCTTGCTCAGGTGAGACACTAAACTTGGAAGAAGAATTACATCATTTTTTCCCTCTGAGCATTCAAGCTACAGAGTGTGGGGAAAATCCATGGACGCCTCCATGTTTGCGTTTTATATGCAACAAGCTAGCCAGCTAACTGCAATGAATAATGTATATTTACCTCTTCAAACTGTATAACCAGTGTTATAGATTTAACAAGAAAACATGTCTGTATGTTGATTGATCTAAAAGAAATACTCATATATACAGCATAAATTAGTTAATGGTTAAAAAAAATACTGCTTTGTTTACTGTTCATGCAATGAGCAGCCATGTTGATTTGATGTCCCATGCTGAACTCGGGGCTTGAAGAGACCATCCCATGTTCCCAAGCAGGAATTCCAAATCGAAGGGGTGTTTTCTTTGGTTACTGGAAATTACAAGTTACAACCTTTAGTGTATGTAACCAGTGTTGGGCAAGTTACTTCAAAACTGTTTTGCATTATTTATTACTTGTTACTGTCATTTTAAAGTAATTAGTTACATTACAATATTACTGTATTTAAAATGTAAGGCATTACACTACTATTGCATTACTTTTAAGTTACTCTCACCAAAAATAACTGGAAGTATGGATTTGGCAATCTAAATGTAGCTCAAGACGCTCAATTAGCTCATCATACATCCAGTGGAAGGTGATGTGGTATCTGACTCAGCTAGGCTTATGGTTAAAAACACTAGAATATAATAGCCACAGTGATGGCTCATGGCACAATACAAGGAACAATCATCGCAAGAACAGACAAAAGGTGAAAGTCTGGCAAATTGTGATAGAAATACTGTAACTTTAGGCCTATTCATATTAGCATTAATTGACCTGTATTGTATTGTAATGTCTAAAGATATGACAGGATACAAAATTAGCATTTCTATGCCTTTATTGTTTTCAAGTTTACAGCATTAAGCATAGTTTATGCTTCATTAAAAAAAAAAAGATTAGCCCTAAGGGATATGACTCCATTTCAGAAATTTAACAAAAATGAACATATTATGGCAAATCGTAGCCTACAATAAAACTGGCCTGAAAAAAAAAACACGAGCCTTTTAAATCACAGCTAGACGATGACTATTAGCTATATGAGGCTACCCAGTCACATTTCGAAAAACAGAATTAGAAATAAAATCAAAGTGCTTTTAATGATATTGAAGTGCTTAGGCATATTAGCCCTCGAAGGAAAGGCAGCTCAATCACTTTAGTCTGACTTCCGACCAGAAAAAAAACTCAGTTATACAGGACAAAAATGTAAACAAACTGTCAGCATATCTTCAACAACATACTCCGCCACAAGTCTCCTAACCTCCTGAGGCTGAAGGAGCATCTCAGAGCGGCAGAACGTTAATTTTGGCTGCTTGGTGATTTTATCACCACTCTCATCCTCCGCTTGCTTCCTTGCTAACTTCATGTTACTATGGCACCTCTGGAAATACTTAGTTAAATTACTGGTGCTATTTCGGGAAGTGGACAGTTCTTTAGGTTTAGCACACAAAGTGCATTTGACTACGATGTTCTTCACATCCTTATTTTTCACAAACTTAAAGTAATGGGCGTATACCCATCTGGAGAATGTGCTATCCAACGTTAGATCAGCTGCAGGTTCACTCTTCTCTCTCTCCTGTGTGACTAGCCTAAAGGAAAAGGAAGTGAAACATTTTGCGCGGACGTTTCACCTCTGCTGATCTCGCGTGATTTTGGCAAATTTGTATGAAGGAAAAAAAAAAGCCCACCACTTCATTCCAGGTTAAAAATGCATTGTAACGCGCGTTACTGACATTTGTACTGAGTAAAATATTACCAATTTTTTTTTCTGTAATGCCTTACATTACCGCGTTACTGCAAAAAGCAATGCATTACAGTAATTCGTTACTTTTGTAACGCGTTACTCCCAACACTGTATGCAACATAAACATGCCGGTCACTGTCGCATCCCCACATTGTTCTTTGCTGATTAAGGACAAGGGTAAGGGCTTTGCTAATAATGAAAAAAATCTGCAGAAAAAAAAACCCTGTAGAAAATCAACAGACACAAATTAATTCTAGTGCACATTGCACAGTAACGATTCAGAGAAAACAGTCATTAATCTGTCAGGCTGTCTTGCATAAATTCCTCGAAAGTTGTTAGAAATGTTAATCATAATTCTCTGCCAAATTTCCATTTTCCAATATCCATGTAGACAGAAGCCATCTATCTTTCAAATACTCCATTTATACCAGTGACATTTAATTCATCCACAGTCTGGTAAATCAGTAATGTTTTCCTTATTCTCTGCTTCTGCTTCTCTTCTTTTCCATATTTTCTGTTTAATCTGTTCAGCCTTATCTATCTTTTGCAGAATTCTTAATCATTCCAGGACTGTAAGATTTAATTATATACAGTATAATGAATCCAATTGATTAATTTCAGAGCCATTAGTGTCGAGTGTTGGGGTAGTTACTCAAAAGTAATTAGTTACAAGTTACTAGTTACTTCTTTAAATTGTAATGAGATTACTTTACTAGTTACTGCATTTGAAAAGTACAGTGGATATAAAAAGTGTACACACCCCGTTAAAATGATAGGGTTTTTCTGATGTAAAAAAATGAGATCGTGATAAATTTCAAAACTTTTTTCCACCTTTAATGTGACCTATAACCTGTACAATTCAATTGAAAAACAAACAAATCTGTTAGGGGGGATAAACATAAAAAACGTACAATAAGCTGGTTGCATAAGTGTGCCCACCCTTAAACTAATACTTTGTCGAAGCACCTTTTGATTTAATTACAGCATTCAGTTTTTTTGGGTCGGAGTCTATCAGCCTGCCACATCTAGACTTGGTAATATTTGCCCACACTTCCTTGCAAAAGTGCTCCAAATCTGTTAGATTGCGAGGGCATCTCGTGCACAGCCCTCTTCAGGTCACCCCACAGGTTCTCAATTGGACTTAGGTCCGGGCTCTGGCTGGGCCATTCCAAAACTTTTTTGGGGCCATTGTCGTGCTGAAAGAGGAAATTCATCTTCAGCTTTCTAGCAGACACCTGAAGGTTTTGGGCCAAAATCGACTGGTATTTAGAACTGTTCATAATTCCCTCCACCTTGACTAAAGCCCCTGTTCCAGCTGAAGAAAAACAACCCCAAAACATGATGCTGCCACCACCATGCTTCACTGTGGGGATGGTGTTCTTTTGGTACAAACATATCTTTTGGACGGGCGGCACGGTGGTGTAGTGGTTAGCGCTGTCGCCTCACAGCAAGAGGGTCCAGGTTCGAGCCCTGTGGCCGACGAGGGCCTTTCTGTGTGGAGTTTGCATGTTCTCCCCGTGTCCGCGTGGGTTTCCTCTGGGTGCTCCAGTTTCCCCCACAGTCCAAAGACATGCAGGTTAGGTTAACTGGTGACTCTAAATTGAGCGTAGGTGTGAATGTGAGTGTGAATGGTTGTCTGTGTCTATGTGTCAGCCCTGTGATGACCTGGTGACTTGTCCAGGGTGTACCCCGCCTTTCGCCCGTAGTCAGCTGGGATAGGCTCCAGCTTGCCTGCGACCCTGTAGAACAGGATAAAGCGGCTACAGATAATGAGACATATCTTTTGGAATTGTGGCCAAAAAGTTCAACCTTTGTTTCATCAGACCAGAACACATTTTCCCACATGCTTTTGGGAGTTGATATATATAATTTTTTTCTTTTTTTCAAAATTTATCTGGGCCTCGATGTTTTTCTTTGACCCTACCTCATAGTCCAGACATATGGAGAATACGGGAGATTGTTGTCACATGTAGTACACAACCAGTATTTGCCAGAAATTCCTGCAGCTCCTTCAGTGTTGCTGTAGGCCTCTGGGCAGCCTCCCTGACCAGTTTTCATCTGTCTTTTCATCAATTTTGGAGGGATATCCAGTTCTCGGTAATGTCACTGTTGTCCCATATTTTCTCCACTTCTTGATGACTGTCTTCACTGTGCTCCATGGTATATCTAATGCCGTGGAAATGTTTTTGTACCCTTCTCCTGACTGATACCTTTCAACAATGAGATCCCTTTGACGCTTTGTAAGCTCTCTGTGAACGCTGGCTTTTGCTGGAAGATGCAAATGAGTAAATGTCTGAACTTTATTTGGGGTTAATCAGAGTCATTTTAATTGATGGCAGGTGTGAACCCAAAAAGACTGAATGCTGTAATTAAATCAAAAGGTGCTTCAACAAAGTATTAGTTTAAGGGTGTGCACACTTATGCAACCAGCTTATTGTACATTTTTTATTTTTTATGTTTGTCCCCCTAACAGATTTGTTTGTTTTTCAATTGAATTGTACAGATTGTAGGTCACATTAAAGGTGGGAAAAGTTTTGAAATTTTTTATCGTGATCTCATATTTTTTTACATCAGAAAAACCTATCATTTTAACGTGGTGTGTACACTTTTTATATAAACTGTAACTTCACTGCCCATTACTTTACTTTACTTTTCAGTTTCTTAATCCAAATTCCCAAATTTACCGCGTCGATACACGGACAAACATAATGGCCCTTTCATCACTTTATTTTCAATTTTCAATAAGGGCATCTCTTAGCCTTTCAACATAGTGTAGATAGCTCCTCGTTAGAGTCAGACCCATCATCAGGCTGACCAGATTCAAACATTCTGAAGGCTTTCACAAAATTGCTGCCATTATCTGTGACACATGCCATTACTTTATGGGTTAGTCCATAGGCTGAATGAACCTGTTCTATTTGACTAGCTATGACATCATAGGTATGTCTTCCTCTCACTCTCTTGTAGGCTAGAGCAGCCTTTGCACGCTTAAAACTAATGTTGTCAATCCAGTGAGTGGTCATTCCTAGGTAACTTTTATTGTTTGCAGTCCAAATATCCACGGTGACACCTAATCCAAGGACTCAAAAGTTTTTCTAAGACTGGATTCCATGTCGGAATAACATTTGTCCAAGTAACTGCAAAAGGTTTTCCTGTTTTTTGGTTTTGTTTTGGTTTTTAGGTTTAATTATTTATTTTGGTCATTTAAACTTTCAATAACATACACACTGGTTACATACGGTACATATCAGCAAGAAAGACTGAAAAGGATTAGACTGAAGCAAAAGCTTATTGCGTCTACTACCCTTATTACATTTCATAATTTAAAGACAGTCTGTCTTTTTTTGATGCCAAAGGAATTAAGGAAAGAAACAAAAGGGGGAAAAACAATAAAATAAAATTATAATAGTATCTGTTACATTTTGTTTGATACAGTTTTACAGCTTTCAATTTCAAATGAACACCAAAACATGCATATTAATGTACATCCTGTCTGATGGTAAGAAGAAGAAACAACCTTTTATTTGTCACATGCACACTTCAAGCACAGTGAAATTCATCCTCTGCATTTAACCCATCTGAAGCAGTGAACACACACGCGCGCACACACACCCAGAACAGTGGGCAGCCACACTACAGCGAGGGAGCAGTCAGGGGTCAGGTACCTTGCTCAAGGGCCCTTCAGCCCAAGGCCACCCCATGTTAACCTAACTGCATGTCTTTGGACTGTGGGGGAAACCAGAGCACCCAGAGGAAACCCACGCAGACACAGTGAGAACATGCAAACTCCACACAGAAAGATCCTCGCCGGCTGCTGGGTTCGAACCCAGAACCTTCTTGCTGTGAGGCAACCGTGCTAACCACTACACCACCGTGCCACCCACAGTAGTAGGTATTTTACTTAACATTTTTCTAAATCTCGGCGATTTGATAGTGGACAGGGGAAGCATGTCTTCCACGATGTACCCTGCTACTAGTCTGTTCATTTCTTTTTGTATTACCTGCTGTGCTCCAAGATGTGAGAGAAGCTAAGCTTGTTTAGAGGGAGTTGGTGCCTGAGTGTCTTCAACTGCCCAACGAGCCAGAGGATCTTTCGCCACAAGTTTTGTATTGCGATGCTGGCTTGCCAAGTGCTTCTACAGGTTGCTCGTTGAGTTAGCAGTGGTTGAAAGACACCTCTCACCTGGGCATAGAGTGCATTTCACATGAATATTTTTGTCCTTTTGAGCAATAAACTGAAAGTAATGTGAGTATCGCCACT
Source organism: Neoarius graeffei (assembly GCF_027579695.1). Taxonomy (NCBI): domain Eukaryota; kingdom Metazoa; phylum Chordata; class Actinopteri; order Siluriformes; family Ariidae; genus Neoarius; species Neoarius graeffei. The sequence goes on from NC_083570.1 coordinate 60,699,728, forward strand.
GGCTGAAACCCTCTGTGTCCGTCTCCATTTTCCCTCTCCCATGTCCCTCTATGCACCAGCAGCTACGCACTCACTCAAATCGGTCTCTGTGGTAACAGTGCCTAAGCACACATGCAGCATGCATGCACGTGCCACTAAAACAGATCAGAACTTTTCTGACTGACAAAAATGGCTTGGGTAACGCAGGAAAGCGCGTTCCTATAGTCTAGTAAAGTAGTGTAGTTACCGATATTTTTAGTGTAATGTTACTTTACAGGGCGGCACGGTGGTATAGTGGTTAGCGCTGTCGCCTCACAGCAAGAAGGTCTGGGTTCGAGCCCCGTGGCTGGTGAGGGCCTTTCTGTGCGGAGTTTGTATGTTCTCCCCGTGTCCGCGTAGGTTTCCTCCGGGTGCTCCGGTTTCCCCCACAGTCCAAAGACATGCAGGTTAGGTTAACTGGTGACTCTAAATTGAGCATAGGTGTGAATGTGAGTGTGAATGGTTGTCTGTGTCTATGTGTCGGCCCTGTGATGACCTGGTGACTTGTCCAGGGTGTACCGACCCTGTAGTAGAGCCCTGCACTCCCGCGGGAGTCCCGCGGGACTCGCAGGACCCGTCGCAAAGCAGTGCGGTGCGGGACAAATTTTGAAAGCTCATTGCGGGTGCGGGCGGGACCGGAAGTGCACATATGCGCGCGCGGGTGGGAGAGGTGATAAGCTGCAGTCCCACTAACTAAAAACATGCTTGAAATAAAATTTATAAATTATTAATTTATGTCTATCATATATAATTTGTGCTGGATATTTTATTTGGCGTTAATAAAAACATTTTAAGATGCCTAAATTTGCAGAGAAAGTCAGATTGCCAGATTGAGTGAGAAATGGCCTCTTAAACTTGCCATTGATCACCCTAAGGAGAAATTCTTTGATCACTCTAATGACTCGCAGTTCATACCCAGCTAGCAAGAGAACCATAAGTGAATTGATTTACTTGTTGCGTTAGTCTACAACTTTAATCAGAGAGACAGGTTACACAGTGACGGTAGGCTTGACTCAATGCTATCCCAGAAATCCTTCCTGTAATATGCAAATTTGGCTGTCCAATCAGAGGCGGTCAAATTTGCATATTACAGGAAGGATTTCTGGGATAGCATTGAGTCAAGCCTACCGGCACTGTGTAACATGTCTCTCTGATTAAAGTTGTAGACTAACGCAAGCAGTAAATCAATTCACTTCTTTTACTAGCTCTGCTTTGCAATAAAAAAAAAAACATTGGTACAAAGCAAGCCCATTCACTTTTTTATGCTGATCAGAGAATTACAATGGTTTCTCATGTGATAAAAATGTGTGATTTGCGATTAAATATTTTAATCGTTTGACAGCACTAATTATTATTATTAGAGATACTACATGCTGAATTCAGAAACAAGGTAAACAATAACAAACGTGAGCTGTAGATATTTATGCTCAAATCCACTCAAAATAAGAGGCGGGGCACCATCACGCTGTGTCAAGACAAGAACTTTCCTGAGAAATAACGCGAACGTCTGCATCATGCGGGATTTGCGGGCGGGAGCGGGACAAAATATGGCAGGCGGGGGCGGGAGCGGGACTGAAAATCATAATTTTTTTGTGGACGCGGGCAGGAGCGGGACTGAAAATCATAATTCTTTGCGGGCGCGGGCGGGAGTGGGACTGCACAATGCGGGCGCAAGCGGGAGCGGGACTGAAAAATCCGACCCGTGCAGACCGCTACCCTGTAGAACAGGATAAAGCGGCTAGAGAAAATGAGATGAGATGTTACTTTACTTTGTTACCCATAAAGGTAATAACATTACTGTAATCTGTTATCTCCAACACTCTGAGTGTCAAATTACATTAACAATGATCGAGAAGAGAGACAGTTCTATGAGCCAATTTACCAAACAGGGTTTCTAACCAGGTCCTTATTTTTGTGCTGTCCCAGCTGCACACGCACACACGTCAGGTTTTGTTGCTTTATTTGTATTGGTAGTGAAAGGAGATTTAAACTCTGGAACTTCAGGGACCTATTCATGAATCACAGTATTAAGCTGTTTGACAGCTTTGTGTTTTGTGGGTGTGTAAAAGCAAATTGGTTTGTCTCACTACCTGAAGAAAAGAACATTACTATATCTAAGCTCCTGATCTTCTTTAAGAATGTAGACTGCTGCTTCATTTACTTTTGGTGTGAACGTGCATCTGTGTGAATGTTTCATTCTAGGTGACTTTCCGGTTGGAATTGGAGTTTAGCAGATCTGTCTTTCTGGATTACATGCAAGTTTTGCTCAAGGCCTCCAGGTGAAGACACATATATTATAGTTTTAATCGTGCGTTCATACAGTGAACAGAAAAGTCACATTGATCTCCACTTTTCTTAAAAGTGTTTTATGGGCGCCTGAGTGGCACAACAGAAAAAGCATTCTCCCTCTAGTCAGGGGTTTGTAAGTACGAATCTGGAAACTAGACTCAAAAATGGGGGAATTTTATTTTATTTTTTTTAAATGTGACATGTATATTACATGGCTCATTTGAATACTTAATTCTGATTGGTCAATTATGGCATTCTACAATCTCTTATTTCCGTCATTAGCAGAAACAATAAAACCAAAAATTTTAAATCAATATTTTGTCAAATTGTTAAATTCTTCAGTTAATCGCTGTGTAATAAATGAGATAATGTACAGTGAGTCAGTCATTATTACAAAATAAATCCCTTCAGAGTGATTCAAGATTCCTCCGCTTTGCATCAGTGTCCTGCCTCACACTCTTCTTCTCATTTCAGCCGCTCCCATTAGAGGTTGCCACAGTAGATCCGTTTCACATATGTGATTTGGCATAGGTTTTACACCGGATGCCCTTCCTGACGCAACCCTCCCCAATCTATCCAGGCTTGGGACCGGCACTAAGTATGCAATGGCTTTTGCAACCCCAGTGCCTGGGTATTTTACCTAATCTGCGTGTCTTTGAACAGTGGGGGAAACCAGAGTACCTTGAGAAAACCCATGCAGACACGGGGAGAACGTGCAAACTCCACACAGAAAGGCCCCTGTCGACCATTGGATTCAAACCCAGAATCTTCTTGCTGTGAGGCAACAGTGATAACCACTGCACTGTTCTGCCTCACACTATCAGGGTTTATTTAAATAATATTGACTGGCTTTGAGTGGTCTATCAGATATATTCCATGATATTGAAGGAGTTGAAGATGACTTCAATATCATGCTAGCTGAATGGAATATATCTGATATACCACGAAAAAAGCCAGACAATATGATTATTATACAGACACACACTCTTTATATCAACATTCCTGAAGGCCAACACTAGCTTACCTGCAAGTTGGTGCTGTTAGTGCGGCAATGAAGTCACCTTCCAGCCGGTGTAGGGTTCATCAGTAGCACAGACTAACAACCGAGAAGCTAACATTTCTGTCCCAAGACTCTTCTTCTGCACACACTCGCCACAGCATTTTTCACACAGACTTAAGTATTCCTTTCCCGATGTAATTTACTTAGTTACTTTTAAAATCAACATTGACAACTACACACAACAGAGCGACCTGGCAGCCAAAATTCTCTCAAAATCTTCCACTTTTAATGAAGCAAACCTCGCAGCCATGTTTGTTAAAAACTGCCACAATCACTCTCTAGTGTGGAAGTTTTACATCACTGATGTGTCTCTTTTCCAGTTTTTCAATGTCTGTTGGTATGTTTTTCTCTTGTAAATATGCGTGAAGAATATATAATGAAGTTTTGGTAGCCTTTTGGGTGTTCACCATTTTCAGTTTTTAGTTTATTTATTTAGTGCTTAATTAAAGCATAGCTAATCCTAGCAGTAGCACTCGATTAGCCTCATCTTCTCTCTCTCCCGGCTGGCAAAGAAATGATTCTATGCATGTGCAGCAGAAAAGTTTTGTCACTGGATCTTTGCATGAGCTCTGATGTGTGACGTCGTGTTGTCTTGACAACATGCAATATTGTAACAATATTGCATGCTCGTTCTCCATTGGGGAGAGTGGCGTAATACATGTAGGATAACCGATATGATAACAATATTGCATGCTATCAATAAACCCACTAAAAGGGAATAGAATACATGTTTTTATTCCATGGATAAAGTGACCCGTATGTATAATAGCTCACAATAATAGCCAGCTCTGGGGCGTTGTGGCTCAGGTGGATAAGGCGCCATACCATAAATCCGGGGACCCGGGTTCGATTCCGGCCCGAGGTCATTTCCTGATCCCTCCCCGTCTCTCTCTCCTGCTCATTTCCTGTCTCTACACTGCCCTATCCAATAATAAAAAAGGTGAAAAAAGCCCCCCCAAAAAAAATTATAATAATGGCCAGCTCTCTGTGCATTATCCCTTACTTAGCTGTGGTAAACATTGGGTTTTTTTTGTTTTGTTTTTTTTGCAGCGATGGTGAAGAGGTGACTCCTGAAGACAACATCAATAATATATATCATCCTTTAAAGCATGAGGTTGATCTCCTGTTTACAAGGTAATGAACCAGATATAACACATGTGCATTTGGAACAATAAAGTTTGTCATTAATATCTGTCGGTGTTTATATCGGAAATAAGATGATGTATAAATTAACTTTCTTTTTTCAAATAATCATTTTATGAGTCAGGGATGAAGCACAGAACTTGTGCTAATGTTCTTATCCTGTGTCTGGAGCATCTTACATTACATAACCACCACATCTATCCTACATGCTATATGAAAATGTTGTGTAATTTTTTGTGTGCTTGTTCTAATATATTATCATTTCCATAGGAAGAGTTGTGTTATTGGAAAATGATAAAGTTTGAGGTTGTAACTGTAATGTTTCATGTTGGGCCACATCACACCACCCCATCGCTGATTATTTTCCTATTACAGTGTGCACTATAAAACAAGATGTTTTATTCCTTACTTCTCAGTGAAATATAACATAATGAACAAATGTGCAGTGTAGTAAGTTGCTCACAGAGTGAGTGCAGCAAAGAGAAAATGCACATTTTTATTTAAATATAAACCACATACTGTAAAAGTTAAACTGAGCAGCTCACTTTTTTTTTCTCCAGGGATTCCAGCCCTGTTCGCTTTGAAATTAAATCTGCACCTAATCCAGGCTATGCCGTCACTACCGGATCTACCTTCAATCTCTCTTATCAGGTGGGAATCACTTCTTCCTTTTGCTCAAATTTTTAGCATTAAACATTTTTTTCTGCTAACTTTAATAAAAGATGTCACTAAGTGATACAATTTTTTTTTAAAACCCTTTTTGTTTTTCATGTTACACTGCAGCTCCAGAACCTCGGTCTGTTCCCTGTTACTCACCTGCTCCTCACAGTAGATGTTTTTTCTGTGACTAAAAATGCCAATCATCTTCTTTACATATCAGACATACATGTTGCTCAGGTATTGGGATGAAACTGAATTTTCACATTATTCATTTCCATTCAACTATTCATGTTTGTTTTGTTACAGTTTTATCATTGTTGGATTCTTGATGTATAGGAGTGTTTTTTCTATCTGTCTCAAATTGTATTCTGACAGTAACTTAAAGCTAGGGTAGGCAATTTATTTTCGAAGCTTTTTTTTTGAAGTTCTCTTTACATCCCAACAGCAATGAATAAGTGAAATGTTCTGACAAAAAAAAGAGAGAAATCTGTCATCTATGGCAGTCATAGGGCTGTAAAAAGCCCATCCAATTCAGTCTGAATGAATGATCGGATGGCTTACTTGCCTTTCTACCTGCCTCCCTGTGTGCACTCTGCCTGTGCAGTCATTGCGTGTGACCGGAGACTTCCATAAGGCTCGGCAGATATATTGCAGACATATTGCTAAAGCTAGAGAGCTAGATGACAGTTGTGAGTGCTAGCTATAGCCATGTTCATTATTTACATTCATTGTGATAATGTTAGGTGTTTTCTTACATATGAATGAGACATGACGTAGTTGGATAAGACAATGATCTGCTATGCTCCTCCCCCCAAAGGTCTCTCTCATGGACTCCTCCTCCAGTGGTAGTCAGGCAGTGCGCGTTCATGTGTTTTGGACAAGTGGCTTTGGAGGGAGTGCTGAAGGGAGGGGGTGGGATTTTTTGTTTGTTTGTTTGTTTGTTTGTTTGTTTGTTTGTTTGTTTGTTTGTTTGTTTGTTTGTTTGTTTGTTTGGATACTTTCAAAATGCAGCTTACCTTTTCTGGTTTCTCCAACATTGCCTCCCCAAGCTTTAAGCAGCTGGTTTACACTTGCTTGCCCAGTAGATCTGTTCTACTCTCCAGTAATCAACTTTGTATAAGCTTTACTGTTCAGTAATGATTTACAGGGTAAGAGTCAGTGTATTCGTGCTTTCTCCAGAATTCTGGCTCTCAGTGCAGTGTTCCACATGTCACTGTGACAGATGTGCCCTCAGATGAAGACCTCTCACTCACACCACAGCTGGTAATTATCTGTTTATTGTATTCAATAAAAGAGGTGGAGAGCTCCTGTCCATACTAGCTACTGTTAAGCAAGTGAAAAATGCTTTTAACTGAGATAAAATGGGCTCTTTGCAGCTACAGGTCACGTGCTCGGATACCACATAGCAACACCATACTGAAGAGCATGCTTTCAGGTAAACAAAACCCTCGACAAGATCAAGTACAAACGTTTCAGCAGTTTATAGCATTTAATATCTTTCCTTTTCTGGAAAAAATGTTCAAGTAGTTTTCTAAGTTTAGTTTAGGCTCATTTTTACAGAAAAAAAAAAGATTTTATCACAAAGGCATTGACTTTTAACGGGCAGCATTTGGATCTTCACGGCCAAACAACATGGTGACTTTGCAAAGTATGTACACCAGTAAAACCTGGGAAAAGCACTTATTTTAATTCTAACAGCTCAAATCAGATCCATAGTAAAACCTTTCAAGGTATATAGTTGTTTGTGAAAGGTCTGACTACATCTTGAAGATATAAATGGACAGTTTACCTCGATGGTAACACATGCTTGCTACAGCGCATCAGTGGCTTTATACTAAAATTATATTACAGCTTTCTAAAGGACATAAACTTAAGATATTTCTTTTTGAATTGCTAGAGCCAGTTGGGAAATATACAGAAGATAATTCTGGATGCACAAGTACAGCAAAACTGTACAAATTCATAGGTGAACCTGGCTACTTGCACAATATAAAATTATATAACAGGATTTCTTCTTCTTTATGTGTACTGTAGGCGCTTCAACAGTATTCTGTATTGTGAAACAGAAAATTATTAAGTACAACAACTTTAGTATAAAGCCACTGATACACTGTAATAACAACGTGTTATTATTGCAGTAAATCATTCATTTATATCACTGTTTCTCAAAGTGCAGTGGTCCGTGAGTTAATGTCATAATCACATTTTGTCAGTGTTCTCTCAAATCGCCTATGTGACTCCAAAAGCAAAGTTATGAGTAGCACAGATGAGTTGTTTTCTATATTGAATAAAGTCCAATGGAAATTCAAATAGTAGCCTATTATTTGAATTTGTCTGACATTAAGCAAGCCAACAGTTTTGCGACACTGCCTATAGCTACGTCAGTTTAGGTTACGCTTTCATATCAGCGTCACCTCGGAATGTGGAGGGAATGTGGAATGCAGAGAAACTACGAGTACCCAAATCAGACTTAGCTTCAAACTGTCAAAAAGATAATGGATCGGTGGCTGAAGACCAGGTCAGTCAAAAGAAAAGCACAAGAAACACCTGACACAAGCGAGGACAAAGTGCAACAACATGGGAATTCTTTGTTTGAGAAAATGAAGCAGTGCAACCGGATCAATGTGGCCCCCGATACGAGATTAAAACTGTCCAGTTTGGAGCCAGACATTGCTTCACTGATGTATCAGAATAAGCAGCACCATTCTTCCCATTAAGAGGACGACAACAATGCCGTCCATTAAAAGCCAATGCAGGTAAAATCGCGATAAAACAATTTTTTCCTGTAAAATGAGCCTAAACTAAACTTATAAAACTGCTTTGACAATTCTTCTTCTTTCGTACTTCACCTCATCAGGGGTTTTGTTTACCTGAAAACTTGCTCTTCAGTATGCCGTTGCGATGTGGTATCCAAGCACGTGACTTTCGAGCTGCAAAGAGCCTATTGATCATTGTACAAAAATGGTTTATAATCATTTTAATTCTAGTAAGTTATAAACTGAAAAGACGACACTACGTGATTTATGCCCTGCCTCTTTGGAGTTCAGTACAATCCCTGTTATTTACAAGTCTGTATCTCTTCAGTGCAGTTCTCAACCCTGTTTATTGTTTACTGAAACAGAATTCGTCGACTGCTCTAGCTTTTTCTGCACAGTGCAGGCTCACACTCCTTCCCCAACAAGACATCAGTGTGACTGTGGGAGGATGGCTAAACCTCCACACACTACAGAAAGTAAGCAGCTGGACTTTAATGCATTGTGGCTCCTTTTCTGAAATAAAATTTGAAATAAAATTACTTTTTAATGTGTCCAGTGTGGCAAATCAAATCCTATGCCTAAACTAACATGTTTCATATATATAATATACACACACACACACACACACACACACACACACACATATATATATATATATATATATATATATATATATATATATATATATATATATATATTGTGTGTGTGTGTGTGTGTATATAATATATATGTGTGTGTGTGTATGTTTCTTAATGCGTCTTCTCTCTGCTTGATGATGATGCCAACTGATTACGTCTCTAATTTCATATAAGAAACACCTATTTTGGCTTTTTTGAGATACATCTGATGACCAATAATAGTATGTTCTGCAGTAAAGGCGACGACTACGCTGTAGCAAATTATTAGAAAATCAGAGTATAAGGAAAAGTCAAGGAAAGTTTTCTGTCTCATTTTGCTTGCGAAATACCAGTCTAATACCAGCTGTTAATACCAGCTTTGTTTGACTTCTTTTTGGATGACACATTTTGTGGAAAATGTCGTATGCCTAATTTAGTTCAATGTACGTGTCAGAATGCTAGACAGAGCTTATTTCACCACTTTGAAAAGGCAACTGAAATTCTCATAAACTCAAACTAATGGAAAAGCTACAATTATCCTCAAATCTCAGAACACAATTTACCAGCTGGTCTTGGGATTGTGATATGAAAATCCAAAATCTTAATTATCATTGCTCTGATTCTTATGTAATATTGTAATTTTAAATATTTTGAGTGCAGCAAATAACTTGAAAGAAAGAGGGTGTAGAAAGCAACCACCCATAAAACCAAACAACAAAGTTTGCATGGGGAAAAATGTATTTCTTGTATTTTGCCCAGATAAACTTCAAGGTTTTGGAGTTGGTGACGACAGCAACCATCGAGTTGAGCCCAAACAACACTGTGTTCCTGTATGAGGAAAGACCTACAAGACATGTGAGCACTACAAATGAATTTCACTCACAAATAAAACCTTTAAAGCATTTAATAAAATCCAAGTATTAAAATAATAAGAATGAAAGCAGAGAATAATAGAGAATAAAACTTTCATCATATGTATGTGTATGTCTGCTTTCTTGAATAATCTTCAATCTGGTTACAATAAAAAATTATTTCCAAACAAGATCACATAATGATGATGAAAAAGAAGAAGAATGTAGACTGCCTAGTAAACAGTTGTATTGAAGTCAGGGAAGCGCTTTCACGCCCTCAAGACCAACATGGAGAGAATGAGGAGGAGCTTCTTCCTTCAGGCCATTTGGGCTCTTAACCAGGACAATACTTCGGTCTCATCACCAGTTCACCCTCATCCCCCCATCTCTTTCACCTAATTGTGCAATTTCACTTAATTATAGTGCAATATAGATAGATAGATAGATAGATAGATAGATAGATAGATAGATAGATAGATAGATAGATAGATAGATAGATAATTACAGTTTTATATATGCTACTGCATTTAAGCATTTATACTACTATATACTACTAAGCATGCTACTAATATACCATTAAGCATGCTATTACTAAGCACTGCAATTGTACTATGTCTGATTTTGTATGTCACAAATAAAATTTGAATTTGATTTGAGATTCAGAATCTTAGTAATAAGGTTAAAAGGAAGGTTAACCAAAGATGTAGCATATATGGATAAATATTTGGTCAAAAAATTAGCAGATACTAAATAATCATGTCCAGTAAACATAATCAGGTCTGTTAAAATTACATATCAGATTAAAAACACACACTCTTGACCTACATATCTCTTCATATATCCATATATCCACAAATTGTATATTCAGGACCCAGTGTTTATTTTTGTTTTGTTATGCCTGCAGATAATTCTGGAGATTAGAAAGGATGAAGATTACAAAATTCCAATCTGGATTATAATCGGAAGCACTTTGGGAGGTCTACAGCTTTTGGCTCTGCTGGTACTAGCTCTTTGGAAGGCATGTTATCCTCATTCGTTATTACACACCCTCCATTATATTGTATATACACACTCAGTTTCTCAGTAGCTACCCTAGTATCTACACTCATCCCTTAATGTTTTTTTAACCAGGTAAACCTACATATACTGTACAGTACAACTGATAACTGTCACCCATTTGTTGCTTTGCAGTTAGTCAGTCCCTCTCTACCCTGTCTGTCAATGAACAAAGACCAAAATAGAAAAGGGTAACTAAATACTACTTAGATGTTGAACTATTCTCACCACAGCAGTGACACTGACATGATAATGTGTGTTACACTGGTATTGGTCCATCAGGAACAGAAGCATTTTGTGGGGTTTTAAACCCAGCAGCATTTTGGGGGTTTCAATGTCAGTGCAGTGACCTCAGTGACATGCACATAGAAAATATTAAAAACTATAGTCTCTTGGTGTACAAATACAAGGTTGAGGAATAATGTGCAACCCCAATTTTAAAAAGTTGGGACACTGTGTAAAACAAATAAAAACAGAATGCATCCATCCATTATCTGTAGCTGCTTATCCTGTTCTACAGGGTCGCAGGCAAGTTGGAGCCTATCCCAGCTGACTACGGGCGAAAGGCGGGGTACACCCTGGACAATTCACCAGGTTATTGCAGGGCTGACACACAGACAAACAACCATTCACACTCACATTCACACCTACGGTCAATTTAGAGCCACCAATTAACCTAACCTGCATGTCTTTGGACTGTGGGGGAAACCAGAGCACCCGGAGGAAACCCATGCAGACATGAGGAAAACATGCAAACTCCACACAGAAAGGCCCCTGTTGGCCACTGGGCTCGAACCCAGAACCTTCTTGCTGTGAGGCAACAATGCTAACCACTACACCACTGTGCTGCCTGAGTCTGACATCACCTCTTAACTTATATATATTGTATTTTATTCTCAATGTTTATTATCAGTTTACATTCAAAAGGATATGAAATCCATACCAGTGTAGACATTTTCATCTTAATATTTAGAAAGTTTATTGTTTTTTGAAAAATATATACTCATTTTGAATTTAATACCAGCAACACATTTCAAAAAAAAAGTTGGGACAAGGGCAACAAAAGACTAAAGTTGTGTAATGGTTAAAAAAAAAACAACCTAATTTTGTTAATTGACAACAGGTCAGTAACATGATTAGGTATAAAAAGAGCATCCCAGAGAGGCAGAGTCTCTCAGAAGTAGATGGGAAGGGGTTCACCGCTCTGTGTGGGCAAATAGTGCAACAATTTTAGAATAACGTTCCTCAACTTCTCATCTCATCTCATTATCTCTAGCCGCTTTATCCTGTTCTACAGGGTCGCAGGCAAGCTGGAGCCTATCCCAGCTGACTACGGGTGAAAGGCATTCCTCAACTTAAAATTGCAAATAATCTTGGGATTACATCATCTATGGTACATAATATCATTAAAAGATTCAGAGAATCTAGAGAAATATCTGCATGCAAGGGACAAGACCATAAACTACCATTGGATGCCTGTGATCTTCAGGCCCTCAGGTGACACTGCATTAAAAACAGACACGATTCTAGAGTGGAAATCACTGTATGGGCTCAGGAACACTTCAGAAACCATCATCTGTGAAAACAGTTCATTCCTGCATCCAGAAATGCGAGTTTTTGTTAGGAGACATTAATATTTATGAAAGGAGTATCAGTTGTGGGTGGCACGGTGGTGTAGTGGTTAGCGCTGTCGCCTCACAGCAAGAAGGTCCGGGTTTGAGCCCTGTGGCCGGTGAGGGCCTTTCTGTGTGGAGTTTGCATGTTCTCCCCGTGTCCGCGTGGGTTTCCTCCGGGTGCTCCGGTTTCCCCCACAGTCCAAAGACATGCAGGTTAGGTTAACTGGTGACTCTAAATTGACCGTAGGTGTGAATGTGAGTGTGAATGGTTGTCTGTGTCTATGTGTCAGCCCTGTGATGACCTGGCGACTTGTCCAGGGTGTACCCCGCCTTTCACCCGTAGTCAGCTGGGATAGGCTCCAGCTTGCCTGCGACCCTGTAGAACAGGATAAAGCAACTAGAGATAATGAGATGAGTATCAGTTGTCAGCATTCTCAGCCTCAGTTACACTTTCCATTTTCATAGTAAAATGACAGAGAGAGAGAGAGAGAAAACAAATGTTTATCACAGCTCTAGCATAGGTGAGAACAGAAATTAACTAATCTCTCGGATGTTCCACAACATTAAATCTAATTATAAACCATTAAATGCATGATGTGTTCAGTAATAAATTAAAGGTTGTAATTGTTGGCAGATGGCTGTGGTATAATCAGAATAACACACTCCAAACCATACTGTTATACAAGCATAATACGCTCAGCGTTCACTTGATTCCACATCACACCCACCAGAGTGCATTATTTTTGTATAACAGCATAGTGTGGAGTGTATTATTCCTTACATATTAGACTTTAAAGTCAATCATAATGGATATGTAGCCTACACATTAAGGGAAAAACTCACAATAGGCTCTGTTTGTCTGTAGCTGGGATTCTTTCACAGGGAGACACAACGTGAAGAAGATGAGAAGACCACAGAGCAGCGGTAAAGCCATGGTGTGCTCTTTCCTTCACAAGGCTGTAACTCAGGGATGCTCCAGGAGCATGGGTCCGTCTTCGCAGCACTCTGGCCATTGGACACTTGTCACACACTGCTGAGCCCTCCCACTTTCTCCCAGGACCAATATGTTCTAATGCAGTAAAAATGCAGATCTCTGACGAGTCGTAACTTATGACCACAGTCTTAAACATTGCAAGGCCTTGACTATACAATAACTTTTATTTGTAGGCTTTTTTTAAATAATATATAGAGCTAAAAAGAAATGTGGGATTTGTAAATGTAATAAATGTACAGTAGCAGTTGAAAGTACAAATAAATGCTTAAATAGATCATTTAGAACACATTATGCATTATAGTGATAGCAAATAATCATTTAATATTTGCAGTAACATAAATTCATGTGGATGCACTTGTACGTATAGACTTGAACTAGTAACTAACCAGTGACAAAAACAGTTCCTTTTGGAATGAAGTATGGCAAATATAAAATATGCACATTACATACTGTATCTGCTTTAAATGAGATGTTCCATTGCACCTTAAATTAACCTCAATCCCTCTATGGACACATCTTCGGTACTTCATGCTGATATAACATCTAATCACCGTAACAGAAGCAGATATGATACTTCCAAGTTCAGCTAATTTTTTTTTTTTACATTGTACATTTAATAGTGGCTTTATTTGATACCGCACAAAAAGATAAAGCGATGTTTAACATGCAAGAACTACTGTTGGGTAGAACAAAGGCCAACCGTGGGGATAACTGCTTTTTGTTGTTGTTTTGTTTTTTGTTTGCTTGTTTTTATTTTAAAATAGCTTCTGATTAAATTTTCCTCCCAGTCTAAAACTGAATTAAAAGAATATATTTACTGTATCTGAGTGAGAGACCGGTTGTATTCTCACGGAGTTAATACGAAGATGTATCGGCTGATATGTTGAACTTGACTGAGAAGATATTTAATGGATAATTTAATCATTTGAAATTTGCTAGGACTGAAAATCAACTGAGCCTGGTGACTTGTCCAGGGTGTACCCCACCTCTCACCCATAGTCAGCTGGGATAGGCTCCAGCTTGCCTGCGACCCTGTAGAACAGGATAAGCGGGTACAGATGATGGATGGATGGATGGATGAAAATCAACTGTCTAGCCTCAGTTTACATCATTGTAGGGAATAAGCTGAGAGAGCACCAATCAATGGCTTGCGATTAACATTTATTGTGCCATTATTCTAATGTATTTTACTCACCCCATTTCTAGAAAAGTTAGGATATTTTCCAAAATGCAATAAAAACAAAAATCTGTGATTTGTTAATTCATGTGAACCTTTATTTAACTGACAAAAGTACAAAGAAAAGATTTTCAATAGTTTTACTGACCAACTTAATTGTATTTTGTAAATATAAACATAATTAAAATTTGATGCCTGCAACACACTCAAAAAAAAAGTTGGAACAGAGGCAAAATAAGACTGAAAAGTTTACAGGATATTCAAGTAACACTACTTTGGAAGATTCCACAATAAGCAGATTGGGGCAGCACCAAAGTCTCAGGCTTTGCAAGCAAGGATGGGTCATGGCTCACTCCTTGGTGCCAAAATGCGTGAAAGAATTGTTAGTCAATTAAAAAGGAACATTTCTCAATAAATGTATTTCTCAGTAAATAATATTGTAACAAGATTCAGGGAATTCAGAGACATCTCAGTGCATAAAGGGCAAGGTCAGAAACCACTGTTAAATGTGTGTGACCTTCGAGCCCTCAGGAGGCACTGCCTGAGAAACCATCATGCTAATGTGACAAAAAATTAACAAACATGGGCTTGGGAGTACTTCGGAAGACTGTTGTCACTTAACAGAGTCCGCTGCTGCATCTAGAAATGCAGCCTGAAACTGTATAACGCAAGGAGGAAGCCATTCATCAATTCTATGCAGAAACGCCACCAATTTATCTGGGCCCGAACTCATCTCACATGAACCGAAAGATGGTGGAAATGTGTACTGTGGTCAGATGAGTCCACATGCTTGTTTTCAGGAAAACTGGACATCCAGTTCTCTGTGCCAAAGGTGAACATGACCATCCAGTTTGTTATCAGAGAAAGGTGCAAAAACCAACATCTGTGATGGTATGGGGTGCATCAGTGCCCACGGCATGGGTGAGCTGCATGTGTGTGAAGGTATCATTGATATATTTGGGATTTTATAGAGACATATTCATCATGGCAACGTCTCTTCCTGAGAAGTCCATGCTTATTTCAGCAGGACAATGTCAGGCCTCATTCTGCACACGCTACAACAGAGTTGCTTCATAGAGACTGAGTGCATGTGCTTGACTGGCCTGCTGCCAGTCCAGATCTGTCTCCTATTGAGAATGTATGTGGTATCATAAAGAGGAGAATCAGACAACAGCAACCACGGACTGTTGAGCAGCTGAAGTATTGTATCAAGCAAGAATGGACAAAAATTCCAATTGCAAAACTGCAACAATTAGTATCCTCACTTCCCATACCATTAAAAAGTGTTATTAAAAGGAAAAGTGATGTAATACAATGGTAATAATGCCTCTGTACTAACATTTTCTGAGTGTGTTGCAGGCATCAAATTTTAACTTTGTTTATATTTGGGTCTGTCTCAGAAACTGGGTACTGTGGGGGTACCCCACTAAATATACTCACAGTCAATAAACTATACGGTTTTGAATGGTGATGTTGGTTTTAATTTGAAATAAAATGATGAAAGAAATAATACAGATAAAACTAAATCTTTGATGTGAATATTCAAAATTTGGCAAAAATTCTGCAGATTTGTGGAAAAATGGCGGCTTGATCTGGGACATGATAAATGGTTGACTACACTGCATTCCCTTAAAAAGGTCATAGTCCACTGAAAAGTCTACAGTTATCACTAATTGTATTTTAAGTTGTAACTTTACACACCTAAGGATTGATGTGCTCACAGAATAATCATAACCGTAATAAAACATCATGCAAAATATTTGATCACTGTTGTAACTCCCTTTTCTGCAGACCCAAAACCAATACAATCGTGTGTTTTGATCTAAACGGAAAGCCTCAGGGTCAAGGTCACTACCTCACCAAAAGTAGTAACTTAAAATCACTACGCCATATAAACATTGTTATAAATCTGCGATTTTGTTTTTTAAAACGAAAGCTGAAAGTTAGGCATAGAATATGTTTCTTACAGAATATGTTACGATGGTAGCTGGTCTTGTATGAATTTCTGAGCTATAAAATGAGTTGTGGTCTATTTTTTACCGTAGCGTGTTATTTGTGTGCAGGGAAGGACACACATTAACAATTTGCATGTGTAGAATGGAGTTTTCCACTCCAACAGTTAGGAGTTGATCGTGCTTCCATTTGCGGTCTTTCTGTTACGCAGGTGATCTGTTCGGACGTTATCACTGAAAAGGTGAGTTTTGACAGTTTTATTTTGTTTTAGTCTTGCAGTATAAGGCAATAGGATGTTTCTTTTTCATCTTACTTTCATATTTCGTAGTGTTTGCGTATTTTTGTCCAATATTTTGCAACCATGGTCAATTTAGATCGAACTTTTGATAGAATCTATGGCCAGTCATTTTGCCCCGTCCCCGCCTCGCGCTCCGTCCGGTGCGATAATGATGTCCTGTTGCTCGCATGCCGCAGCAGAGACCTGTGTGACCTTCAGCCGGTACAGTCGCTGTTCTTTTACCACCGCCGTTATTCTCATCTTTCCGGTGTGTTCTTGATTTTTCCATTGTGTCCTATTTCGCCATATCAAATACCCAAAATGTATCATATTATTCATATTTAAGTGAATAATCAATTCAGTCATCATAACTTGGCATTTTTAACCCAAGCAACCAAAAAGAGGAAATTTATTCAATATTTTCACTCATCTGTGAAGGAGGGGCTTTAATTCTTCATGATGTAGTTATCTTATATGTAAATCATCTCTAGCCGCTTTATCCTGTTCTACAGGGTCGCAGGCAAGCTGGAGCCTATCCCAGCTGACTGCGGGCAAAAGGCGGGGTACACCCTGGACAAGTCGCCAGGTCATCACAGGGCTGACACATAGACACAGACAACCATTCACATTCACACCTATGGTCAATTTAGAGTCACCAGTTAACCTAACCTGCATGTCTTTGGACTGTGGGGGAAACCGGAGCACCCGGAGGAAACTTTTGCATGTTGTTTGTGGACAATATGCAAACCCCGCACAGAAAGGCCCTCGCCAGCCATGGGGCTCGAACCCGGACCTTCTTGCTGCGAGGCAACAGCGCTAATCACTACACCACCATGCCGCCTATATGTAAATCAATTTTACAAAAGCATTTGAATTGTAATCAAAAAGAATTTCCACAGTGGAGGCCAGATAAAGCAAGATACTATCTTTAATCTTATTAAACATGACAAAAGAAACATTGAGTGTTAGGTAAACACAAAATATAGTAAAATTAGAAAATGTATTTTTTGACCATAATGTCCCAAATGAGAGACCAGCTTCTGAGACGGACCCATTTATGCAGTGCCTTGAAAAAGTATTCATACCCCTTGAACTTTTTCACATTTTTCCACCTTACAATAACGAATTTAAGTTTTTTATTGAGATTTTATGTGATAGACCAACACAGAGTAGCACATAATTGTGAAGTGAAACGAAAATGATAAATGGTCTTCAAAATTTTAAACAAATAAAAATCTGAAAAATGTGGTGTGCATTAGTATTCAGCCCCCTGTCCTCTGATACCTCTAAATACAATCCAGTGCAATCAATTGCCTTCAGAAGTCATCTAATTAGTTAATAGAGTCCTACTGTGTGTAATTTACTCTCAGCATAAATACACTTGTTCTGTGAAGACCTCAGTGGTTTGTTAGAGAACACTGAAGAACAAACAGCATCATGAAGACCAAAGAACTCACCAGACAGGTCAGGGATAAAGTTCTGGAGAGGTTTAAAGCAGGGTTAGGTTATAAAAAAATATCCCAAGCTCTGAACATCTCAAGAAGCACTGTTCAATCCATCATTCAAAAATGGATAAAGTATGGCACAACTGCAAACCTACTGAGACATGGCCGTCCAACTAAACTGACAGAGCGAGCAAGGAGACCACTGGTCAGAGAAGCAGCCAAGAGGCCCATGATCACTCTGGAGGAGCTGCAGAAATCCACAGCTCAGGTGGGAGAATCTGTGCACAGGACAACTATAAGTCGTACACTCCACAAATCTGGCCTTTTTGGAAGAGTGGCAAGAAGAAAGCCATTGTTGAAAGACAGGCATAAGAAGGCCCGTTTGCATTTTGCCAGAAGCCATGTAGGGGACACAGCAAACATGTGGAAGAAGGTGCTTTGGTCAGATGAGACCAAAGTTGAACTTTTTGGCCTAAATGCAAAGCGCTATGCGTGGCGGAAAACTAACACTGCTCATCACCCTGCACACACCATCCCCACTGTGAAACATGGTGGTGGCAGCATCATGCTATGGGGATGCTTTTCTTCAGCAGGGACAGGAAAGCTGGTCAGAGTTGATGGGAAGATGGATGGAGCTAAATACAGGGCAATCCTGGAAGAAAACCTGTTGGAGGCTGCAAAAGACTTGAGACTGGGAAGGAGATTCACCTTCCAGCAAGACAATGACCCTAAACATACAGCCAGAGCTACAATGGAATGGTTTAGATCAAAGAATATTCATGTGTTAGAATGGCCCAGTCAAAGTCCAGACCTAAATCCCATTGAGCATCTGTGGCAAGACTTGAAAATTGCTGTTCATAGACGCTCTCCATCCAATCTGGCTGAGCTTGAGCTATTTTGCAAAGAAGAATGGGCAAAAATTTCAGTGTCTAGATGTGCAAAGCTGGTAGAGACATACCATAAAAGACTTGCAGCTGTAATTGCAGCAAAAGGTGGCTCTACACAAAATATTGACGCAGGGGGGCTGAATACTAATGCACACCACATTTTTCAGATTTTTATTTGTTTAAAATTTTGAAGACCATTTATCATTTTCGTTTCACTTCACAATTATGTGCTACTCTGTGTTGGTCTACCACATAAAATCTCAATAAAAAACTTTTAAGTTCGTGGTTGTAAGGTGGAAAAATGTGAAAAGTTCAAGGGGTATGAATACGTTTTCAAGACACTGTAAAATACAGTTAAGTTGGTCAGTAAAACTATTGAAAATCTTTTCTTTGTATTTTTGTTAAATGAAGGTTCACGCGAATTAACAAATCACAGACTTTTGCTTTTATTGCAATTTGGAAAATATCCCAACTTTTCTGGAAATGGGGTTAGCACTTAAAAACCAAGTACTTTTCAGGTTTAAAAGTCGTTCAAAGTATTTAACAATAATGTAAGCATTTAACAAGTAGTTTATTGGACATCTTTTGTGATACACTCAGATGCCACATCACTGCATCTGCTCTACTTTTTTGGACACCATCTTGTTTATTACTATTTTATTTGAGATAGTTAAATGCTCTTGTGAGCTTATTGACTTTACCAGTTTTACTGGTAAAATTTTTTACTGGTCACCTATTTTGGAAAAAAAAAGGGGGGAGGGCAATTCCAGTAAATGCTTAAAGTTGAGTTAGCTGTTTATTTTTATGTAGACAGACACTAACAACTGCAAATAGGCTGACAGATGATGGTTAACATCAGTATTTTCTATACTGTAAGATGTACAGTAAGGTCCATATATATTTGGACACTGACACAAATTTTGTTTTTTTTTACCTGTTTACTGAAAGATATTCAAGTTATAGTTATATAATGGACATGGACATAAAGTCCAGACTTTCAGCTTTCGTTTGAGGGTATCCACATTAAAACTGGATGAAGGGTTTAGGAGTTTCAGCTCCTTAACATGTGCCACCCTGTTTTTAAAGGGACCAAAAGTAATTGGACAATTGACTCAAAGGCTATTTCATGGGCAGGTGTGGGCAATTCCTTCGTTATGTCATTCTCAATTAAGCAGATAAAAGGCCTGGAGTTGATTTGAGGTGTAGTGCTTGCATTTGGAAGATTTTGCTGTGAAGAAAACATGCGGTCAAAGGAGCTCTCCATGCAGGTGAAACAAGCCATCCTTAAGCTGCGAAAACAGAAAAAAAACATCCGAGAAATTGCTACAATATTAGGAGTGGCAAAATCTACAGTTTGGTACATCCTGAGAAAGAAAGAAAGAAAGAAAGAAAGAAAGAAAGAAAGAAAGAAAGAAAGAAAGAACTGGTGAACTCATCAATGCAAAAAGACCTGGACGCCCACAGAAGACAACAGTAGTGGATGATCGCAGAATAATTTCCATGGTGAAGAGAAACCCCTTCACGCCAGCCAACCAAGTGAACAACACTCTCCAGGAAGTAGGCGTATCAATATCCAAATCTACCATAAAGAGAAGACTGCATGAAAGTAAATACAGAGGGTTCACTGCACGGTGCAAGCCACTCATAAGCCTCAAGAATAAAAAGACTTTGCTAAAAAACATCTGAAAAAGCCAGCACAGTTCTGGAAGAACATTCTTGGACAGATGAAACCAAGATCAACCTCTACCAGAATGATGGAAAGAAAAAAGTATGGTGAAGGCGTGGTACAGCTCATGATCCAAAGCATACCACATCATCTGTAAAACACGGCGGAGGTAGTGTGATGGCTTGGGCATGCATGGCTGCCAGTGGCACTGGGTCACTAGTGTTTATTGATGATGTGACACAGGACAGAAGCAGCCGGATGAATTCTGAGGTATTCAGAGACATACTGTGTGCTCAAATCCAGCCAAATGCAGCCAAACTGATTGGTCAGCGTTTCATAATACAGATGGACAATGACCCAAAACATAAAGCCAAAGCAACCCAGGAGTTTATTAAAGCAAAGAAGTGGAATATTCTTGAATGGCCAAGTCAGTCACCTGATCTCAACCCAATTGAGCATGCATTTCACTTGTTAAAGACTAAACTTCAGACAGAAAGGCCCACAAACAAACAGCAACTGAAAACCGCTGCAGTAAAGGCCTGGCAGAGCATTAAAAAGGAGGAAACGCAGCGTCTGGTGATGTCCATGAGTTCAAGACTTCAGGCAGTCATTGCCAACAAAGGGTTTTCAACCAAGTATTAGAAATGAACATTTTATTTACAATTATTTAATTTGTCCAATTACTTTTGAGCCCCTGAAATGAAGGGATTGTGTTTAAAAAATGCTTTAGTTCCTCACATTTTTATGCAATCATTTTGTTCAACCCACTGAATTAAAGCTGAAAGTCTGAACTTCAACTGCATCTGAATTGTTTTGTTCACAATTCATTGTGGTACAGAACCAAAATTAGAAAAATGTTGCCTCTGTCCAAATATTTATGGACCTAACTGTAGATGTCCTGATTTATAAGGTGAACTTTATACTTTTTGCAAGAGATAGCACTGATCTCATCGTCAGTATCTCCTTATATTGGAGAGAGAAAAAAAAGGAAAGAAATTGATCCTGTAACAAATCTTGCCATAAATCACAGAACTGCTTGTTTACCAAAGCATGTATTGGGGGTTATCTGTTGGCTGTGTGGAAACATATCAGATTATTCATTTATTAGTGTCGTCGTCTTCTCAGAAGGTCGACAATCATGGATCTCCATTTCTGTCTGTTTTGAGCTGTACGGACACATTGGACATAGTTCATTTTCATCCATGTCCTTTGTTGTTTCTCTCTTCTCTGCTTACCCTCTACTTTGCCTTCTAAAAGCTGCTGGTGCATCTCATCTGTTCTTATGATGTGTCCAAAGTATTGTATCTTCCTTTCCTTTCCTTAATGTCACATACCAGCTTTCTCTTTTCTCCCACCATATCTAGGACTTCTTCGTTTGTCTTTCATTCAGTGTATGAGATACGCATCATTCTTCTGTATGTCCACATTTCAAAAGCCTCCAACTTATCTATAGTCTTCTTGTTTGTGGTCCATGTCTATGATGCATACAATAGAGTCGATAATATGTAGCATCTGAGCATCCTCTTTCGGAGAGCTAACATCAGACTATAGAAGGAGAATAAAAACAGCAAACTATGGTAATGTGATTGGTGTCTGAAAAACAGTATTGTGCCATTTCTACTTTGAGCACATTGTTGATTGTTAGCTAAAAGTTGACTCGGTGAACATTAAAAGATTAAATTTACGTTTAGTGATAAACATTATCTTAACCGCTTGAAAAGCACTGGTTTAAAAAAAAAATTTAAAAAGCGCTATGGTGCTACTGGAGCAAGGTGAGCACGTTTAACCAAATTAAGGTGGACTGCATCACACTGCACTCTCCATCCATGAGTATATGTATAAATATTTCCGTGAATGGATGAAACAACACACGCGTTATCTTATACAGTTAAAGATGTACCTACTGAGAACATGAACTGAACTCATGAATGAATGACCTCTTAAATCAGACTGTGTAAAGCAGAGATGGCAATACATTTAATGTTGGCTTAATATTGGTTCATGAGATTAAAAATAAAAGTACAACCTCATAACAATCACCAGTTCTCAAAGACAGACAACAAAGAAGTCAGGTCTGCAGACTTGCCTCTTCCTGGCACAGAGAGCCACATGTAACGTGCTGTTGCTTTCTCAGACTTTAATAGAAAGATCCGAGCACCATCCAGAATAAGGCCACAAAAGGCACAGCAGCACAAGGCCATGTAGATTCAAATGACTTTACAGTGGCGTAATGGGAAAAGTTGAAGAATCAAAGAAATAAAATTTAAAACAAAAAACCTGTCACAGGCATGGCTTAGTGTATTTATTTATAAAAAGTGTGTATCCAGCCTGGTAAAGAAGGTTTAGATTTTAGTACATCATTCCTCTGCTAAAGATTCCTTAGAAAATAGATCTTCTGATAATGATTTAAATAATTTTTAATAAAATATGTTAATAAAACAAAACTAAATCTTCTTCAGCAAAGTGCAGTCAGTAAAAAGCTGTTCTCTCAGGGGATTGTTCAGTTCAGTTTCTTATCCCAAAAAGCACTGATGGATTATTTCAAGACCATTTTTCACATCCAATTACTTTGTATGAAGTGAGTGTAAACGATTACCAGCCTAGAAAATGTGCATTGCGTGAGTATGTCATGTGTAATCTTTTTTTTTTTGGAGGAGGAGGAGGAGGAGGAGGAGGAATTCAGGAAAAATCTTGCCTCAGTCCAGACAAATTTGTCCATCAGATACATAAGAATGTAAAAGCCATTTTCAGCTCCATGGGACTAGCACTTTTAACAAAGGGGAAAAGTGTTTAAAAAAAAAAAAAATCAAGAATTCCCAGCACCATCAGATCAGCTAATAAAAATTTTAGAAACTGAAAGAAATATCTCGATTAGTGAAACTCAACAAACTCCTCCAGGCTTTTAGGAATCTGATCTCGGTAGAGGATGTGATGCTGTCGGACAGCCCGAGCAGCCAGGCACTTTAGACTCATTTTCATCTGCGTTTTCAGGAGGATCTCCGAGACTCCTGTGGTGCTCTTCTCCAACGGGGTCTTCTTCTGCTTGTTGGTCATGTCAGTGTGAGCTCCGGCTTCCACCAGACTAATGATGATGGCATGCAGGGTAAGGAAGTCACTGATGGGCCGATTGTACTGCACTATGAGGTGCAAAGGGCTGTTTCCTTCATTATCAACGCAGTTCACTTGTGCCCCACAGTCCAGTAGTATTTTGGTGACTTGCGCGTTGGGGAAGCTGCACACATCATTTGTGTGGAAATCATCCACTGGAGTGCTGGAGCTGGCGGCCAGGTGGAGCAGCGACGAGCCTTCTCGGGTGCGCGGGTCGAGCCGGATTAGGTCATAAATCTGCTTGTTGATGCGTGCACGGTCCTCGTCATCGCACTGCGTCTTGGTAGAGATGCACACCAGGTAGAGAAATGTAAAAATGTTTGACTCGTAGTTGTCGGTGCAGACTGGACGCTCAGCCTCAGAAGCGGTTTCCAATCGCGCCATGCTGCGCCGGATCTCCAAAACACTGCAGCACAACACCTGCTCAACGTCAGGTGCCTGAACTGGCTCCTTCAGGTGCACCATCTGTGAAAAAACTTGTGCAAAACGCAAGAGGTCCTTGTGTGTGTTCC
The DNA here is from genome assembly GCF_027579695.1 of Neoarius graeffei. Lineage (NCBI taxonomy): Eukaryota > Metazoa > Chordata > Actinopteri > Siluriformes > Ariidae > Neoarius > Neoarius graeffei. The sequence continues at coordinate 60,723,813 of NC_083570.1, forward strand.
GGTTGCTTCGTTGGCGCAGGTGCAAGGCATGTAGCCACAGCTTAATGCACTGCTCAAACTCCATGTTGTCAGCGTAGACGGCACCACGGTATATGATGGGATGGGAAACATCTACATTGTCCGTTCCCAGAATGCGCTCACGAACCATCAGACCTTCCATGTGCAGTGCGTCACGGTCCTGCCTGATCGCCTCCAGATCCTGCGGGGTCCTACACTCCATCCGACCACCGTAAGCTTCCACGGGCGGCGGGAGCTCTTTGGCGATGATCCTCTCAGGGTCTCGGTAGCGCTCCAGCATGGCCAGATACAAGTAATGGTATGTCTTGAGGATGTCGTAATTCTCACGGTCGTTAGCAAACGAAGCTCCAAGCAGCTCTAAAGCTTCGATACGGCTATGAGGGTCGCAGTCAGCGTGGGAGAGAAGCAGCTCAACAACGTCTGCCTTGCAGCTTTCTGCCGCCACTTTGAGTGGTGTCATGCCGTGGCCGTTCACCACCATCGCTGCCTGACATCGCACCAGTTCCTTCACAATTTCCAGATGGCCAGCTTCGGCGGCGAAGTGCAGTGCCGTGGCACCACAGTGGGCTTTGGCATTTGGGTTGGCGCTCTGCTCTAGTAAGAAGCGCACCACGTCTGTGTGTCCCTTATAAGCAGCTATCATCAGACAGGTATTGTCGTACTTGTTGGCGATGCTGATGTCAGCGTTATGCTCCACCAGGTAGTGCACAATGTCCAGCCGTCCATCGAAGCAGGCTGCCCTGAGAGGGGTCGAGTTGGTCAGGGTGGTGTGGTTCACGTTGGCATTGTGAGACACGAGAAGCCGCACGACCTCAAAGTGTCCTGCACCCGCTGCGCACCAAAGAGCCGTGGCTCCGTCGATGACGTACCTGGAAAAAGGTAAGGAAGAAGTAGTTGTTGTTTGGTATTAGTTACAACCGGGTTAATCTGTACAATAGTGTTCAACATTCTTACCCGTCAAACCTGACTGTCCCGGTCTGCTCAGTGTCCACTCGGTAGTGGTCCAGAAGCAGACGGACCACTTTGTCATGGCCGTTTCTTGCTGCTATGATGAGAGGAGTTGAGCGTTGGCCAGCCAACTGTGTCGTATAGTCTAACAGGTACCGGGTCTCAGAGGCAGAATGGTTGAGTAAAAGAGCAGCGAGGGTCAGGACTCTGCCTTCACTGGCCGCTTTATAAACGTAGCCTGCCAATGACTCCATTCGGGCCGCCGGTTCTTCTTCCGTCTGCGCGAATATCGCCCACAAATCTGGCAGAGACGCGGCTCGAATCCCATTAAAAAGTCAGTCTGAGCTCACAGGCTCATGGGAAACATCCGCATGTGCTCGACTGGATCCATAGCTGTGCTCCACTCTGAATAAACCAACACATTAAATAAATATAGTGACGAATTCACGTTAACTAAATCAACAACCCAGGCAATATTACACTCGCTACACTCAACACTCTCAAGCCAAGCTGGTTAAAACATAAAATACGATAAAAATATCCATCAGGTACCTCGGTTTCCTCCGTTTAAACGCCGTGTGATAACTGAGCTAGCTAACAGCTAACGCTAACCATCACAACACCCAGCGACTTCTGATCGTTAGCCAGCTGTCTACAACTAACTCAACCCAAATCCTCTCAGTATTAACCTGTTAACAGCATCCAATTACGTTCAGAACTTTTCGCGATAAAATAAACAAACCCGCAAATACAACACGTATACGCTTAACATATTTATTAAACAGCCAAAAAGCTAAGCTAGCAGTTTCCGGAGTTAGCACAAAATCGTAAACTAGGACCAGCGTTCACTTCCGGTTGCGTTCAACCAAATCTTTCAAACCAAAAGTTCAAATTAAAACAAGTTTAGAGTCCTGTCGTTATTATTGTACGACAGTCAGTCATTTATGAACATATAAGTGAACGAGAATTTCTTTCTCGAATGATATGTGTGTATATATGTATATGCTTACATCCACACTTGAGTTTAGGTGTGCATTTATAGGTGTATATATGTATGTATGTATGTGTGTATATTCTGAATGCCTATTTAACTTTTATTGTTTGTATATTCACTAGACATCTGTATTGCAAGTTAGTTCTTCGTATATAGCCTTAAGGATAATTATAACCACCCCTTTTTTATAGCCCTACCTGTACATACTTCTCCCATAACTTTTGTACATATACTGCACAGATGTCTCATCTCATCTCATCATCTCTAGCCGCTTTATCCTTCTACAGGGTCGCAGGCAAGCTGGAGCCTATCCCAGCTGACTACGGGCGAAAGGCGGGGTACACCCTGGACAAGTCGCCAGGTCATCACAGGGCTGACACATAGACACAGACAACCATTCACACTCACATTCACACCTACGGTCAATTTAGAGCCACCAGTTAACCTAACCTGCATGTCTTTGGACTGTGGGGGAAACCGGAGCACCCGGAGGAAACCCACACGGACACGGGGAGAACATGCAAACTCTGCACAGAAAGGCCCTCGCCAGCCCCGGGGCTCGAACCCAGGACCTTCTTGCTGTGAGGCGACAGCGCTAACCACTACACCACCGCTGCACAGATGTATATGTGTATATTCTGTATGCCTATTCAACTCTTATTCTTTTATATTCACAAGACATCTGCATAGCAAGTTAGCTACTTCTGTATATAGCCTTAAGGATAATTAACCCCGCCAACAGTAGTCGGAGGGGTTATTATTTTCACCTGCGTCAGTCTGTGTGTGTGTGTATCTGTCTGTCTGTCTGTTTGTCTGTGTGTCTGCAAGATATCTCAAGAACCAATGGATCGATTTGGACCAAATTTTGTACGTGTTGCCAATCACCCAGGAAGGAAACCATTAAATTTTGGAGGTCAAAGGTCAAGGTCATGGCAGAACTTCGAAATTTTCGCCCAATGTATTTTAATGGGGAAAAGGCGGGGTTTGCACTCGTTAGAGTGTCCCTGTCTAGTTATAATTATAACCACCCTTTTTTATAGCCCTACCTGTAATTACTTCTCCCTTAACTACCATACATATACTGCACAGAACTATTGAACATCCTATTTATTTATCTGTACATTCTCTACTCACTATAACCATCTCATTTGCACTAGCTGTACATAACTGCATTCATCTATACATATTGCTTATCTGCACATACTGTATTTATTTGTATTATACTGCATTTCTGCTATTTGCACTTCTGATTAGATGCTAACTGCATTTCGTTACCCTGTATTTATACTGAGTAATGACAATAAAGTTGAATCTAATCTAATCTAATCTAATCTAATCTAATCTAATCTAATCTAATCTAATCTAATCTAATGTACACTCACTGTCCTCTTTATTAGGAACACCTGTCTTCTTCTTCTTGAATGTTCTGCCTGATGGCAGGTCCGCTCTGGCCGCCATCGATGTTTCAATTACACTACCATTCAAAAGTTTGGGGTCACTTTGAAATGTCCTTATATTTGAAAGAAAAGCACTGTTCTTTTCAATGAAGATCAATTTAAACTAATCAGAAATCCAGTCTATACATTGCTAATGTGGTAAATGACTATTCTAGCTGCTGGTTTTTGGTGCAATATCTCCATAGGTGTATAGAGGCCCATTTCCAGCAACTCTCACTCCAGTGTTCTAATGGTACAATGTGTTTGCTCATTGCCTCAGAAGGCTAATGGAGGATTAGAAAACCCTTGTACAATCATGTTAGCACAGCTGAAAACAGTTGAGCTCTTTAGAGAAGCTATAAAACTGACCTTCCTTTGAGCAGATTGAGTTTCTGGAGCATCACATTTGTGGGGTCGATTAAATGCTCAAAATGGCCAGAAAAATGTCTTGACTATATTTTCGATTCATTTTACAACTTATGGTGGTAAATAAAAGTGTGACTTTTCATGGAAAACACAAAATTGTCTGGGTGACCCCAAACTTTTGAACGGTAGTGTACAGTAGTGGTTTCCTGTTGCCTTCGACTGGATTATTATACAGGTTTTCTCATCTCAACCATTCACACAAACATTCACACCTATGGACAATTTAGAGTAGCGAGTTAGCCTAACCACATGTCTTTGGACTGTGGCATATGCAAACTCCATGCAGAAAGGCCGCCGTCAGTTACTGGACGCAAACCCAGAACCTTCTTGCTGTGAGGCGACAGTGTTAACCACTACACCACCGTGCCAGGAACACCTGTACACCTACTCGTTCATTCAGTTATCTAATAAGCCAATCATGTGGCAGCAGTGCAGTGCACAAAATCATGGAGATACAGGCCATCATTCATCCATCCATCCATCCATCCATCCATCCATCCATCCATTATCTGTAGCCGCTTTATCCTGTTCTACAGGGTCGCAGGCAAGCTGGAGCCTATCCCAGCTGACTATAGGTGAGAGGCGGGGTTCACCCTGGACAAGTTGCCAGGTCATCACAGGGCTGACACACAGAGACAAACAACCATTCACACTCACACTCACACCTACGCTCAATTTAGAGCCACCAATTAACCTGACCTGCATGCCTTTGGACTGTGGCACCTGGAAGAAACCCACACAGACACAGAGAGAACATGCAAACTCCACACAGAAAGGCCGCCGTCGGTTACTGGGCGCAAACCCAGAACCTTCTTGCTGTGAGGCGACAGTGCTAACCACTATACCACTGTGCCAGGAGCACCTGTACACCTACTCGTTCATTCAGTTATCTAATAAGCCAATCATGTGGCAGCAGTGCAGTGCACAAAATCATGGAGATACAGGCCATCATCCATCCATCCATTATCTGTAGCCGCTTTATCCTGTTCCACAGGGTCACAGGCAAGCTGGAGCCTATCCCAGCTGACTATAGGTGAGAGGCGGGGTACACCCTGGACAAGTTGCCAGGTCATCACAGGGCTGACACACAGAGACAAACAACCATTCACACTCACACTCACACCTACGCTCAATTTAGAGCCACCAATTAACCTAACCTGCATGTCTTTGGACTGTGGCACCTGGAAGAAACCCACACAGACACAGAGAGAACATGCAAACTCCACACAGAAAGGCCGCCGTTGGTTACTGGGCGCAAACCCAGAACCTTCTTGCTGTGAGGCAACAGTGCTAACCACTATACCACTGTGCCAGGAACACCTGTACACCTACTTGTTCATTCAGTTATCTAATAAGCCAATCATGTGGCAGCAGTGCAGTGCACAAAATCATGGAGATACAGGCCATCAGCTTCTAGTAATATTCACATCAACTATCAGAATGAGACAAAAAAAAGAGAGAGTGAGTAATCTCAGTGATTTTGATCATGGCATGACTGTTGGTGCCAGATGGTCCTATAAGTGCTGATCTCCTAGGATTTTCACACGACAGTCTGTAGAGTTTACTTAGAATGGTACAATAAAGAAAAGCATCCAGTGTGCGACAGTTCTGCAGACAAAACACCTTGTTGATGAGAGAGGTCAACAGAGAATGGCCAGAGCTGACAGAAAGGCTACAGTAACTCAGATAAACACTCTGTACATTTGTGGTGATCAGAAAAGTCAAGTCAACTTTATTTCTACAGAACATTTATCAAGCAACAGGACTTGCTCCAAAGTGCTGTACAATAAAACAATAATAGGTTAGTTTGACGTGGGGCGGCCTTGGGCTGAGGTGCCCTTGAGCAAGGCACCGATCCCCTGACTGCTCCCCGGGCGCTCTGGTGTGGCTGCCCACTGCTCTGAGTGTGTGCATGTGTTCACTGCTTCAGATGGGTTAAATGCAGAGGATGAATTTCACTGTGCTTGAAGTGTGCATGTGACGAATAAAGGTTTCTTCTTCTTCTTCTTAATAAAGGAACATAAACTAGTTAAGAGCAAATAGAGTATTAAAAAATAAGATAGACCGATACTGGTTAGATAAAATAGTAGAAAGTCATAGATAGCTACAGGACAGAAAGCAACTACTTTACACATGGAACACCAAATTAAAATAACTCAAGGCATTATTATGGTACATTAAATGCCAAAGAGTAAAAGTGTGTTTTAAGGCAAGGTTTAAAAGTATCAATAGATGGGAAGGACCTTATATGGAGAGGGAAACCATTCCAGAGCTTAGGGGCAGCAAATGAAAAAGCCTGATCTCCCTTTGATTTTAACCGTGACTGGGGACAGAGTGAAGCAACTGACCAAATGACCAGAGTGTCCTGAGAGCAGAACATTGGAATGAGGATGTCATGGCTGTACTGAGGAGACTGACTGTGCAACACCTCATAAATATGAAATACAAATTGTGTGATGCATTCATGTCAACATGGACCAGAATCTCAAAGGAATGTTTCCAACTTCTTGTGGAATCCATACCGCAAAGAATTGAGGCTTTTTTGAGAGCAAATGGAGGCCCTACCCAGTATTAGTATAGTGTTCCTAATCAAGTATTTGATGACTGTATTTTTATGCCTCCTCCACTAGGTGGTGGAGAGATATCTCAAAAATGTGTGGTTGAATGTGTGTAGGATTTCTATTGAATTATCACTGTAAACTGCAGATGAACTGATAAAATTTTGGAATTGATCCAAACAGGGTCAAGATCACGGCAAAAGGTGGACTAAATCTAGAACAGCATGTTCAGCAAGGTGTGATCGTCAGGTGTCCACAAACTTTTGGACATATTTTGTATATCTATCCATCCATTATCTGTAACCATTTATCTTGTGCAGGGTCACGGGCAAGCTGGAACCTATCCCAGCTGACTATGGGCGAAAGGCAGGGTACACCCTGGACAAGTCGCCAGGTCATCGCAGGGCTGACACACACATAGACACAACCAATTTAGAGACAAACAACCATTCACATTCTCATTCACACCTCCGGTCAATTTAGAGACACCAATTAACCTAACCTGCATGTCGTTGGACTGTGGGAGGAAAGCTACCCAGACACAGGGAGAACATGCAAACTCCATACAGAAAGGTCCCCGTCGGCCACTGGGCTTAAACCCAGAATCTTCTTGCTGTGAGGGGACAGTGCTAACCACTACACCACCATGCCACCTGTATTTTGTATATTTAAATTTTTATTATATTACATCTTTAACACATTAATCTCATTTATCAGCAGTGCATTTCTGCCACACATCTGCTTACTGGTATGTGTATATATATATATATATATATATATATATATATATATATATATATATATATATACTGTATATATATATATATGACCAGAGTGTCATATATATATATATATATATATATATATATATATATATATATATATATTAGTGCTGTCAAGCGATTAAAATATTTAATCGCGATTAATGTCGCGACTGTCATAGTTAACTCGCGATTAATCGCAATTTAATCGCACATTTTTGTCACATGAAAAACCATTGTAATTCTCTTATCAGCATAAAAAAGTGAATGGGCTTGCTTTGTACCAATGTTTTTTTATTTATTGCAGAGCATAACACGTCTTGTCACAGCCACTGCAAAGTCGGGCTGGAGCCGCCGATGGGAAAACGAAACCTAAGCCGAGCACCGTGGCTCTTCTTCCCGAGGCGCGGGGCTAGCGCGCCCTGCCCGCGCTGGTTCTTTGGGGGGAGGGCAGAGGACTCTGGCTGTGCGGGGTGTGGCATTACAGTCTACAGTGGTGCTTGAAAGTTTGTGAACCCTTTAGAATTTTCTATATTTCTGCATAAATATGACCTAAAACATCATCAGATTTTCACACAAGTCCTAAAAGTAGATAAAGAGAACCCAGTTAAACAAATGAGACAAAAATATTATACTTGGTCATTTATTTATTCAGGAAAATGATCCAATATTACATATCTGTGAGTGGCAAAAGTATGTGAACCTCTAGGATTAGCAGTTAATTTGAAATTAGAAATTAGAGTCAGGTGTTTTCAAACAATGGGATGACAATCAGGTGTGAGTGGGCACCCTGTTTTATTTAAAGAACAGGGATCTATCAAAGTCTGATCTTCACAACACCTGTTTGTGGAAGTGTATCATGGCACGAACAAAGGAGATTTCTGAGGGCCTCAGAAAAAGTGCTGTTGATGCTCATCAGGCTGGAAAAGGTTACAAAACCATCTCGAAAGAGTTTGGACTCCACCAATCCACAGTCAGACAGATTGTGTACAAATGGAGGAAATTCAAGACCATTGTTACCCTCCCCAGGAGTGGTCGACCAACAAAGATCACTCCAAGAGCAAGGCGTGTAATAGTCGGCGAGGTCACAAAGGACCCCAGGGTAACTTCTAAGCAACTGAAGGCCTCTCTCACATTGGCTAATGTTCATGAGTCCACCATCAGGAGAACACTGAACAACAAGGGTGTGCATGGCAGGGTTGCAAGGAGAAAGCCACTGCTCTCCAAAAAGAATGTTGCTGCTCGTCTGCAGTTTGCTAAAGATCACGTGGACAAGCCAGAAGGCTATTGGAAAAATGTTTTGTGGACGGATGAGACCAAAATAGAACTTTTTGGTTTCAATGAGAAGCATTATGTTTGGAGAAAGGAAAACACTGCATTCCAGCATAAGAACCTTATCCCATCTGTGAAACATGGTGGTGGTAGTATCATAGTTTGGGCCTGTTTTGCTGCATCTGGGCCAGGATGGCTTACCATCATTGATGGAACAATGAATTCTGAATTATACCAGCGAATTCTAAAGGAAAATGTCAGGACATCTGTCCATGAACTGAATCTCAAGAGAAGGTGTGTCATGCAGCAAGACAATGACCCTAAGCACCCAAGTCGTTCTACCAAAGAATGGTTAAAGAAGAATAAAGTTAATGTTTTGGAATGGCCAAGTCAAAGTCCTGACCTTAATCCAATCAAAATGTTTTGGAAGGACCTGAAGCGATCAGTTCATGTGAGGAAACCCACCAACGTCCCAGAGCTGAAGCTGTTCTGTACAGAGGAATGGCCTAAAATTCCTCCAAGCCAGTGTGCAGGACTGATCAACAGTTACCGGAAATGTTTAGTTGCAGTTATTGCTGCACAAGGGGGTCAGACCAGATACTGAAAGCAAAGGTTCACATACTTTTGCCACTCACAGATACATAATATTGGATAATTTTCCTCAATAAATAAATGACCAAGGATAATATTTTTGTCTCATTTGTTTAACTGGGTTCTCTTTATCTACTTCTAGGACTTGTGTGAAAATCTGATGATGTTTTCGGTCATATTTATGCAGAAATATAGAAAATTCTAAAGGGTTCACAAACTTTCAAGCACCACTGTAGCTGCTATCGTTTTTCTAAGCAAAGTCTCTGTTCCAAGTTCCTGGCAGTTTCAAAAGCTTATGAAAAACCTACATCATGTCACAGAGCGTTAATCTCGCGATAAAAAAATTATCGCCGTTAAAATTGAGTCAAGTTAACGCGATAATAACGCGACATTTTTGACAGCACTAATATATATATATATATATATATATATATATATATATATATATATATATATATATATGTCATTGTTTTTCTCACCATTGTGTCAAAAACTTTACTGTGAATGGAAATCCACAGAAATTAGGAGTTTCTGAAATATCCAAGGCAGACCATCTGGCACCAACAACATTGTCAAAGTCACTGAGATAAAATATTCCCCCATAATAATAATAACTGAGCATCTCCAAAATGGCACATTTTGTGGGGTGTTCCTGGTATGCAGTGGTTAGTACCTACCAAAAGTGGCCCAAGGAAGGACAACCAGGGAACCGGCGACAGGGTCATGGGTGTCGAAGGCTCATTGATTCACATGGGGCACGAAGGCTAGCCCATATGTTCCAATCCCACAGAAGAGCTACTGTAGCACAAACTGCTGAAAAAGTTAATGCTAACACCTTTCTGTTTTAGCCAGCATTAACTTTTTCAGCAGTTTCTGCTCAGATCCAGTCATCTAGCCATCACAAATTGACCCTTGTCAAAGTCTCTCAGATCCTTAGGCTTGCCCATATTTCCTGCTTCCACCACATCGACTTCGAAAACTGACTGTTGTCTCACTGCCTAATATAAGGCAGGTGCCATTGTAAAGAGATAATCAGTGTTATTCACTATATCTGTCAGTGGTCATAATGTTATGGCTGACCGGTGTTATATATAATGTGCCACATACATCAGCTGATTAAAGTTTGAAAGTACCTTGTAAAGATCCTCAAACCTCCTGTCACAAATCATCAATCACCATGTGTCTTGACCAATAAACGATACTACAGTCCTACCTTCTAGTTGCCAAAAGAAAACAACTTAGCAAAGTCAGGACAGAGTTCAGGCATAATGATGAGTAGTTGAAGGACAAGATGTTAATGTTTATATAAGCAGTAATTATCTACTTGATACTGAGTACACACATACAGTAATTCTTCTTGTCACTTATAAACACCATCAAGGTTGAAGTTTGTACTATCCTCATACAAGCCTTTCCCATACGTGATAGCATGTGGATCCATGAGTGGAAACGTGGCACAGCTCTGGTTGTGGAAATTTAAACAAGTATTATCCCAACAAGGCAACAAAAAGTTTGCACTTTGACAACAAACCAATTACATTTCTCCTGATTGCATGTCTAACCTGAGATATGATAAATGTGACGAGTCATGGAATCCATGGACACATGTCGGCCGAAATGAATCCGAGAAAATCGCAAAAGAAGCATTTTTTTTTTTTTCGAAAAAAATGCTTCTTTTGCGATTTTCTCAGATTCGTTTCGGCCGACATGTGTCCGTGGATTCCATGACTCGTCACAAATTCTATTTCAGGTTATCTTATACAGCATAAATTTAAAGCATATTTTTAAATATGCAAAAGGAACTTTTAGCATTTAGTTTTATACCTAATCTTAAGTATTCATTTTTTTAACCCTTTAGTGACAAAGTCAAGTCAAGTTTATTTGTATACCGCTTTTAACAATAGACTTTGTCGCAAAGCAGCTTTACAGAATTTTAATGACTTTAAACATGAGCTAATTTTATCCCTAATTTATCTCCAGTGAGAAGCCTGTGGCGACGGTGGCAAGGAAAAACTCCCTCAGACGACATGAAGAAGAAACCTCGAGAGGAACCAGACTCAAAAGGGAGCCCATTCTCATCTGGGTGATAACAGACAATATGATTATAACATTTTTAGCAGTTTTAACATGAAGTCTGTTTCGTTGATGTTATAACTCTTCATTGATGGAAACTTGAGTACAAAACTGTTCATGACAACTGCAGTCCTAAAGTTAGCAAGTTAACTATAGTCCTCAGCCATAAAAGCATTACTGTAAGTGTCCAGAGTGTCTTCCAAGCATGACTTTCAACTGTCCATATGGGGCTGTCCTACACAAGAGCGATGTGATTCCAGCCAGACATAGGGCATTAGGATGGATCAGGCAGGTCCGAGGAGCAGAGGAGGTCAGCATCTCGATCCCAGGATTGACATGTAACTCAAAGGGACAGACAGAGTGGGGGGGAGAAAAAGAGAAAGAGAGAGAAAACACAGGTTGTTAGGTATACCCAATGTCACCTGATGAGTAAGAACAGTATACATTTTGCGCTGAGTGCAAGCAGGGACTCCGGCAAAACTAACTATGACAGCATAACTAAAAGGAGAGAGCCAGAAGGTAACACAGGCATGAGGGAGCCCCGGGACATAAGGAGCAGCCACTACACCGTCAACAAACTCAAGCGAGCAAGCGAGTGGAGGACTGACAGCATCCATACAGCCCAGTTTACCAAAACACTCCATGTCTGAGGACCCTCCAGATCTACACCTTTACCTCATAAACACTTAACAAAAGGCTTGACTAAACAGATATGTTTTCAACCTAGACTAAAATGCTGAGACTGTGGTGTTTTTTGTTTTGTTTTTTCTCATGTGATAAGCAATGTGCCAACTGTCCCCAATGGGCTAACCTGGATATACTCCATCATCATGTCAACTGTCCCCACTGGAATTATGGGACTTAACCCTTTGATGCAAAACATATGCACACCCCTTCTAATGCACAACATGGGTCAAAAATGACCCACATTCATTTTCCAGGTTATTTCATGCTGACTGAGTTTTTCTTTGCTCTATCTTTTGAAATCAATTTATTTTATGATTGAATATTCCAAGTATTCTTTAAATATCTTGTTTTTAATTACCACAAATCATGAATTAAATTTTTTCTTTCCCACCTTATGAACAAAAATACTTTTTATATTACTACACCATGGGTCATCCAAGTGTGATTTAAAATTAAATGTCTTAATACTATAATAATAATTTGTTTCAAGTAATTACTTTAGCAGTGAATGGGGCCAGTTATTTATTTATTAACTATGTAGTTAGCTAAGCCAATTACAATAAAATTAGCTAACTAAAGTAGAATATGTCAACAGCTAGGTAGCTAATAGTAATTACTTGTAACTTTCTGACAAGTAATCCACTCACTCTCAAGGTAACCTAAACATAATCAATTTTTTTCTAAGGTAATGTTAGAACAATTGAAAAACATTACTTACATGTATCAGATGGGCAAAGGGCGCTGTGCTGAGCTGTGAAATGTCTGACACAAGCACAATTCACAGTTCCCACCAAACACTGTAGTAAATGCATGCAGGTCGTTTCTGACCCATGTGTGTAAACTTGATGTAGAATTACAAAAGCTGTGCTTGTTCATAACTTAAGAAAGGAAAAATAAAAATGATGATTTGTGCTAAACAAAAACAAGATATTTACTGCATATTTGGAAAAGTAAATGACAAAATGAATTTATTTCAAAAGTATATCATAGAAACACTCAGCCATACATGAAGCAACCTGGAAAATGAATGCAGGTCGTTTTTGACCCATGTTGTGCATTAGAAGGGTAGTGATACAAAAAGGGTTTTTATTCAAAAAGTAAGAAAGGAAAAAATAAAATAAGGATGTATGATGATCAAAAACAAGTTAATTGAGGAATACCTTGAATACTGAATGATGGAATTAATTTATTGCAAAGATATAGAAGATAAAAACTCAGCTGGGTCACTTTTGACCCATGTTTTGCGTCAAAGGGTTAATAATGTGCAGTGTACACATGATAGTTTTTTAGTAGAAATAAAGTGGCATCTAGGCATTTTTAATGTAGTATTTTGTGTCAATATAGTGTCTTGGACATTCTAATCTTCAATTTTATTCTACTTTTTAAATCAGAAATATACAATTTCAGCCAAACATAAGAATCATCATCACTAAACCAAAGCAAACTATAGGGTTGATCCTCTTAGTAGTAGAAGATGAGTGATTGAATGTTCAAACAGTGCAATTTCAGATGCGAGAAGTTAAGGGCTCAGGGAGAGAAGCTCACAAATTAAAAAAAAAAAGTAATGCTAACCATACCCTAGGAAACTTTGAAAAGGCTCTGAAAATCCTTTTAAAAGACTAAAGTCTGACACCCTTTCACATCTAAAGACAATGTGTCATTAGTCACTGAGTTTTTAGTCACAGAATATAATTTTTCAAAGACTAGGAATCTTGCAGGGTCACTATCTGCAAGACTGAAACTACATTCCTTTGGACAGATGTTCCTGTACCCACTTTGCTGCTTCCTGGTTGGTGCTGGGGAGAGAGAGAGAGAGAGAGAGAGAGAGAGAGAGAGAGAGAGCTCACCTACTGGTTGTTGATAATGTCAACATCACAATTTACATGAGCCAAGACTAAATACACAGTAATAATATTAAAGACGGTTGATTTTATCGGAAAGTTAAGGCAAGAAAAAGACTGACTTAAGACTTATCCTGACCACCTTACCCCTAACAATTAAATTTGTCTCCATCCATCCATCCACCCATTATCCATAACCACTTATCCTGTACAGGGTCGCTGGCAAGCTAGAGCCTATCCCAGCTGACTATGGGCTAGAGGCAGGGTACACCCTGGACAAGTCACCAGATCATCGCAGGGTCGACACATAGACACAGACAACCATTCACACTCACATTCACACCTACGGTCAATTTAGAGTCACCAGTTAACCTAACCTGCATGTCTTTGGACTGTGGGGGAAACCGGAGCACCCGGAGGAAACCCACGCGGACAACATGCAAACTCCACACAGAAAGGCCCTCGCCGGCCACTGGGCTTGAACCCAGAACCTTCTCGCTGTGAGGCGGCAGTACTAACTACTACACCACCATGCAGCCCTGAAAATTTGTCTGTGAAAGTGAAATCACTTGAAAGGTCTTTTGGTGTGAGGCAAAGCAGCCTGGAGACACTCCGAGGACTGAGGCAGGGACAGAAAGGGTTACTGGGAAAATATCCAGAATACAGGAGGGCACTGAGGGAAAAATCTAAAGTTTGAAACAGTCAAAAGTGTGTCAAAGATAAATGAGACAAATAACTTGATTCACAACGAAACAAAGCTAGCCATAATGTTATTTTAAAAAACAACATTGAAATAAATTTTTGTATTTCTATGCAAAAAAATAAGAAAAACCTGGCTTGTATGATTATAATTTTCAGGTTTCATGGTACTTTTTTGCATATCTATTTACAGATTACAAGTTTGACAGAAAAAAACATCAGCTGGCAACATTCTCAAAGGCACAAGGACAGCGGGTGTGGAGTATTTGGAACAGCACTTGAACTTTGGGTTCATAAGCAGACATCGATGATCAAGGAAAGTACAGTATCAAGTCTGTTCATATTTTGAGACTTTTTTCTTAATTGTATGTGAAATTCTGCACTATGGTCATGGACTGGTGTCACATCCATGGTGCATTCCTATATTCCTGTCTCACACCCAATGTTCCTGGATTCTTAGAAAAGAACATTTCGAATACACCCATAGACACACCTTTACACAATAACACCTTTCCTGATAAGTATCTGTCAGGAAGCCAATTGGTCGAATCATTCACTAGGCGTGGGATATTTTGGGGAATGAACACTTGCAGGTGGTGTGTCTGTGAAGGTTAGGTCAGAATCAAGATCTCGAATGTTTGTAAAATATCAGAAGAAATGATTTTGTGCTTGAAGATTTACGATTGATGGCAGTTTAGGGTAAAAAAAAAAAGAGAGTACCGTATATTTGTATGGCATTATGCATTGTTGTGATGCACGCTCACCGGCCACTTTATTAGGTACACCCATACACCTGCTGTTTTATGCAGTTCTCTAATCAGCCAATCCCTTGACAGCAGCATAATGCATAAAATCATGCAGATACAAATCAATAGCTTCAGTTAATGTTCACTTCAAACATCAGAATGGGAAAATTTGTGATCTCTGTGACTTTCACTGTGGCATGGGTGTTGGTGCCAGACTGGTTTGAGTATTTCATAAACTACCGATCTCCTGGGGTTTTCACACACAACAATCTGTAGAGTTTACACAGAATGGTGCAAAAAACATTGAGTGAGCGACAGCTCTGTGGGTGGAAATGTCTTGTTGATAAGAGAGGTCAGAGGAAAATGGCCACTGCCGAGTTTCCCAAAAGCATCGTAGCACAAAGATCATCATTAAATGGTAGAGCGAGCAGCACAACGAACACTCTCTTTGTTAAAATGCTCTTAGTGTTAAGAGGCTTTTGGGAAACCCACCACAGATTGGTTCGAGCTGCCAGGAAGGATATAGTAACTCATAGCAACGCTTTACAACCGTGGTGAGCAGAAAAGCCTCTCAGCATGCAACAGCAGAAGACCACATTGGGCTCCACTATGTGGAGTTAGTAACCACATGGTTAGTAACCACGATTTAATCGAGTTTATGGAAAAACCAAACATTGCCTCGATAAGATAAGACTTTATTACTCACATTACAATCAGAAGCCTAGTCAAAGTGTGTACATTCATTTCCTTTGGGACAAAACCACCAGATTATTAAGAACATATGCACACTTTTATGACACAAATCTTTCAAGTCAGAAGCATAAAGACTGACAAACATACTGTATTTCATAGACAAAGACAAAATAAGGAGTTTAAGTCTATTTAAATCAGAAACACTAGAACATTAATTTATGCTACTTGGTTTAGGACATTTACACAACACTGAATATAGCTAATTGTTCACCAATTTAGTCAGTAAACATGTTCTCTAAATACAAATGTAATGTAAACAATGCCTCTGTGTTCAAGCCTGGCTTTATTAACATTTCACTGGACATTAAAACAGATTTCACTGTACAACAAAAATGGTTCTGTGCACACAGACACGTGTGTGCGTGCGTGCGTGCGTGCGTGCATGCATGTGTGTACACCGCTAGGGAAAATGTACAGGATATTCAGTACTGTGCAAAAGCCTTAGGCACATGGAAAGAAATGCTGTAGAGCAAAGATGCTTTCAAAAACAATGAAATTAAATGTTTTTACATTCAAAACACTATAAACAGCAGTAAACAGTTATACATGAAACAAAGTCAATATTTGGTGAGAGATGACCCTTTGCTTTAAAAAATTATATGGGTGGCACGGTGGCGTAGTGGTTAGCGCTGTCGCCTCACAGCAAGAAGGTCCGGGTTCGAGCCCCGTGGCTGGCGAGGGCCTTTCTGTGTGGAGTTTGCATGTTCTCCCCGTGTCCGCATGGGTTTCCTCCGGGTGCTCTGGTTTCCCCCACAGTCCAAAGACATGCAGGTTAGGTTAACTGGTGACTCTAAATTGACCGTAGGTGTGAATGTGAGTGTGAATGGTTGTCTGTGTCAATGTGTCAGCCCTGTGATGACCTGGCGACTTGTCCAGGGTGTACCCCGCCTTTCGCCCGTAGTCAGCTGGGATAGGTTCCAGCTTGCCTGCGACCCTGTAGAACAGGATAAAGTGGCTACAGATAATGAGATTTTATATATATATATATATATATATATATATATATATATATATATATATATATATATATTCATTTCAGGTCTCAGGTAGGCGACAATGTGTGCAGTTTTATAAGAAAATCAGCTGTTAGTTTCACTGAGCATCTTGCAGATCCAGACACAGTTCTTCTGGACACTTTGTCACACTTGCTTCTTAATTCTGCAGCAAAACCCAACAGCCTTGATTATGTTTTCTGTCTGGAAAATGTCTCTTATGTCCAACAATATGCTGCTTTCTTTGCTGACATGCAAAAATATTTTCTGTAGCATTTCATTTTGTGCTGGGAAACTGTTTGGAACTCTGAAATGTTTTTTGTACCGACTTGATAATGTAGAAATCATAAAATAATTTTAAAAACCTAATTTAAAAATGGGCGGCACGGTGGTGTGGTGGTCAGCGCTGTCGCCTCACAGCAAGAAGGTCCGGGTTCGAGCCCCGTGGCCGGCGAGGGCCTGTCTGTGTGGAGTTTGCATGTTCTCCCCGTGTCTGCGTAGGTTTCCTCCGGGTGCTCCGGTTTCCCCCACAGTCCAAAGACATGCAGGTTAGGTTAACTGGTGACTCTAAATTGAGCGTAGGTGTGAATGTGAGTGTGAATGGTTGTCTGTGTCTATGTGTCAGCCCTGCGATGACCTGGCGACTTGTCCAGGGTGTACCCCACCTTTCGCCTGTAGTCAGCTGGGATAGGCTCCAGCTTGCCTGTGACCCTGTAGAACAGGATCAGTGACTACAGATAATGGATGGATGGGTGTCTATTTTTGGTAGGCCTGTTTTCAGATAACAGCCAAGCTTTTGAGTGCATATCTATGTCGTTAAAGCAGCAATAAGCCATTTATACCTACAAATCAGTGCGGATCTACAAAAGCGCACAATAAAGACTTTCTGTGTGTGTTGATTGACTATGGGCTTCTTGCTTCTCTCGAGCTGATCTAAGGTTCATTCAGTACCGAGACACGACATGTTTGCGTGCACAGAGGACGCAGTCGCCAATCTGGATCCTTGTGCCTTGTTTTCCCTTTACAGCGAGCCATGGGCTGTAGGAATGGTGTCGCACTGAGCGTTAAACATAGACAGTCGGTACTGCTCGCTTTCTAATGCATTGAGTGGAATCACTGCCTGGCTGTCCTCACGCTCTCCTTTAGCACTACCTGAGAACGGGCGGATCTGGCAACTGTTCGCCATGGATGGAGAGGAAATCCTCCAAAACAAGTCTTTGAGCATTTTCCTGAACTCCCTTCTAGTGAGGCAGTACAAGACTGGGTTTAAGCAGCTGTTGGTGTGCGCCAGGCAAATCGTCACTGGGAAAATGTACGTCTGGACCATGTAGTAGGTTTGATCAAAGTGCACGACGTCCAGTTTGATCAGGACGCCCCAGAGCGTTATGGCATGGTTTGGCATCCAGCAGATGAAAAACGACAGCACGACCACTTTAACCGATCGTGTGACCCTGGATTTCCGCCTGAGGTTTGGGAGGTTGTTGTTCATGCTGCGGAGTCTCAGGAAGCGCAGGAGGAGCAGGTAGCACACACACACGATCATCAAGGGGAACACGAAGCCGATTAAGATTTTCTGAAGGTGGTACAAACCGAGCCAGTGGTTGCCGCCGGGGAAACTGATCAAGCACAGGTTTTCTCCGAACACCTCCTTCTGCGTGGAGAAGATGATGGTTGGTGTGGTGGCGATCGTGGCGAGGATCCAGATGAGCGCGCTCGCCCAGCGTCCCGACCAGAACCCGCAGCACCGACTGCTCGCGCGCTCCTTCAGCGCCGACGCCACGGCCAGGTAGCGCGTAATGCTCATGGCCGTGAGGAAGAACACGCTCGCGTACATGTTCATCACCGTCACCGAGAGCACCACCTTGCACATGATGTGCCCAAACGGCCAGCTGAAATCGCGCGCGGTGTCCACGGCCCAGAAAGGTACAACCAGCACGAACTGGAAGTCGGTAGCCGCCAAGTTCAGGATGAACAGGTTGATCGTGGATGATCTCCTTCCATGCCGAGATCTCATCAGGAAAAACACAAGCACGTTGCCGACCAGACCCACAGCGCACACGAACGAGTAGACCAGCGAGATCAAGAAGCGCAGCGTCAGCGAGCCACCAGTAGAACCCACACCCTCCTGTCTGGAAAGGTTGGAGTAGCTCATGTTCAAAAAGCCTTCCATCATGTCCATGTCCATGTCCAACTGCCCCAGTGTCTGAACCAGTGGTATCACTGGTATTTTTTTTTTTTAATGAAATAGGTGCGGTTCGGTTATCTTGGAAAACGCATCTGGTAATCGCACACCTGGTTTGCTGTCATGTCCCTCAGCAGCTGCATCTTACAGTCTACAGGTTCCCCCGGGTTTGGACTTTCATTGTGCGCGACCCCCTGATCTTGAACCCGTGCGCGCCCGGGTTTTAAACGCAGGTAATATCACTCGGTTCGTGCGCGACGCTTCAGCAACAGGTGGAGGAAAGGAAAAAAAAAAAACCACCAACAAGCATTTCCTTATATTGCAGTTTTCATGTCCCGTGTATGAGCAGAGCACTGCCTTTCTTATAGCCCAGATGTACTTCGACCCTTGCTGATTGAAGCGACCCAACAAAGAAACCCGC
Organism: Neoarius graeffei; assembly: GCF_027579695.1. Taxonomy (NCBI): domain Eukaryota; kingdom Metazoa; phylum Chordata; class Actinopteri; order Siluriformes; family Ariidae; genus Neoarius; species Neoarius graeffei. The sequence continues at coordinate 60,743,211 of NC_083570.1, forward strand.
CCACTATTTAATCATTGATTTCTTCATCGCATGTTTCTATTTCAATTACTATTCTGAAGACAAAAAAGGGAAGAAAGTAATTCTCTTCCCAGTCCTATAACTCAGTGGATCTCAAAGTGGTCTCATCTCATCTCATCTCATCTCATCTCATCTCATCTCATCTCATCTCATTATCTGTAGCCGCTTTATCCTTCTACAGGGTCGCAGGCAAGCTGGAGCCTATCCCAGCTGACTACGGGCGAAAGGCGGGGTACACCCTGGACAAGTCGCCAGGTCATCACAGGGCTGACACATAGACACAGACAACCATTCACACTCACATTCACACCTACGGTCAATTTAGAGTCACCAGTTAACCTAACCTGCATGTCTTTGGACGAGCACCCAGAGGAAACCCACGCGGACACGGGGAGAACATGCAAACTCCGCACAGAAAGGCCCTCGTCGGCCAAGGGGCTCGAACCCGGACCTTCTTGCTGTGAGGCGACAGCGCTAACCACTACATCACCGTGCCGCCCAGTGCAAATCATATTATCTTACATCTTATTATAGTATAATATGTTATCTTTCGTGAGAAATATTTATATTTATATGGATATTTATGGGGCGGCATGGTGGTGTAGTGGTTAGCACTGTCACCTCACAGCAGGAAGGTCCTGGGTTCGAGCCCAGCAACCAGCTAGGGCCTTTCTGTGTGAAGTTTGCATGTTCTCTCCATGTCTGTGTGGGTTTCCTCCGGGTGCTCCGGTTTCCCCCACAGTCCAAAGACACGCAGGTGACTCTAAACTGACCGTAGGTGTGAGTGTGAATGTGAGTGTGAATGGTTGTTTGTCTCTATGTGGCAGTCCTGCGATAACCTGGCGACTTGTCCAGGGTGTACCCCGCCTCTCGCCCATAGTCAGCTGGGATAGGCTCCAGCTTGCCTGCGACCCTGTAGGACAGGATAAGCCAGTCTTTCTCAACCGGGGTGCCGGTCTGGCTTCGTTAGGGGTGCCGTCAAAAAATTATATTTTCTAACATTGAAATAAATAAAATGAATTAAAATTCCAAAAAACGATAGTTACACTAATGTAGATCATCGCCACCTCATGCATCATCAAAATTTGTCTCACGGCCCCCTTTCCCATGTCACAACGTCACTGCCGGGGTCAGCGTATGGTCAGCATGACTACGTATATTTTATATGGGGGTGCCTTGAGGATTTGCATACTTCTGAAGGGTGCCGTGACTGAAAAAAGGTTGAGAAACGCTGGGATAAGCGGCTAAAGATAATGGATGGATGGATATTTAGAGTTAAGAACTGGAAGAACATCGCCAGAGACAGATGGAGGGCAACATCAAAGCAAGGAGCTGAGGCCTTTGAAAAATCAAGGAGAGGAAAAACACAATTGGAGGAAAGCTCCAGCTGCTAGCAAACCCCCTGCCCATGGGTTCTCATGCTCTGTGTGCGCCAGAGTGTGCCATTCAAGGATCGGCCTTCACAGTCATCAGAGAGCATGCTGTCAGATACTTTCTTCCCAGTGATCCTAGGATACGAGGAATCAGCTATCATCATTATATTTAGTATTTTTTCTTATAGTTTCTTAGAAGCTATATACTGTATTTGACTGCAGGGAATGGGTTTAAATGTATACGTCACTTTGGACCTTTTGTGTTCTGCTGGAGAGAAGTGCAAGAATTAACAGCTGTATGGCTCCAATAAATCTCATCTCATTACCTCTAGCTGCTTTATCCTGTTCTACAGGGTCGCAGGCAAGCTGGAGCCTATCCCAGCTGACTACGGGCGAAAGGCGGGGTACACCCTGGACAAGTCGCCAGGTCATCACAGGGCCGACACATAGACACAGACAACCATTCACACTCACATTCACACCTACGGTCAATTTAGAGTCATCAGTTAACCTAACCTGCATGTCTTTGGACTGTGGGGGGAAACCGGAGCACCCGGAGGAAACCCACGCGGACACGGGGAGAACATGCAAACTCCGCACAGAAAGGCCTTCGTCGGCCACAGGGCTCGAACCCGGACCTTCTTGCTGTGAGCCGACAGCGCTGACCACCACACCACCGTGCCACCCTGCTCCAATAAATATCCAGAATATTATTGTCTAACTTTAAATAATGAACCTGAATATGAACAGATGGATTATGTTCGTAAAATAAATATTTGCGATATGGGTGTGTTGAATTTTTTTAAATGGGTCCTTGAACACTTATTTAACTTTTCAGAGATGTTGTTTAAGCACATTAACATTTAGACTGAAGGCTGTATGGCCAAAATTTCTAACACCTGAGCAAAATAGAGGAGGATCTCATTGATTTTTTTTTTCATTTATATCACAGTAATCAGCATGATCAATACTACATATGATGTTTATAGCCAGCCTATAAAAATGAAGTGAATTTATAATTATCAAATAATATTTTTGTTAAGGTACATCACAGTGTAAATGACTATGCACTGCATAGAGTTTGTAGCTTATTATTATTATGACAGTTGTTTATTGCACTTAGTAACAGGGGAAAAACCTTCATTATCTTGTGCTGAAGATATACAGTATGGCACTGATTAGGAACATGGGAATGAGAGGCAAGTAACAATTAAGCAACTGCTATGAATTATTCAGGAACTACTGCAAAACTAATAAGAAATCTACAGTGGTGCTTGAAAGTTTGTGAACCCTTTAAATTTTTCTATATTTCTGTATAAATATGACCTAAAACATCATCAGATTTTCACACAAGTCCTAAAAGTAGATAAAGAGAACCCAGTTACACAAATGAGACAAAAAATAAAAATATCATTTATTCATTGAGGAAAATGATCCAATATCTGTGAGTGGCAAAAGTATGTGAACCTTTGCTTTCAGTATCTGGTGTGACCCCCTTGTGCAGCAATAACTGCAACTAAACGTTCCCGGTAACTGTTGATCAGTCCTGCACACCGGCTTGGAGGAATTTTAGCCCATTCCTCCATACAGAACAGCTTCAACTCTGGGATGTTGGTGGGTTTCCTCACATGAACTGCTCACTTCAGGTCCTTCCACAACATTTCGATTGGATTAAGGTCAGGACTTAGTTAATGTTTTGCAGGCCATTCCAAAACATTCACTTTATTCTTCTTTAACCATTCTTTGGTAGAACGACTTGTGTGCGTAGGGTCGTTGTCTTGCTGCATGACCCACCTTCTCTTGAGATTCAGTTCATGGACAGATGTTCTAACATTTTCCTTTAGAATTCGCTGGTATAATTCAGAATTCATTGTTCCATCAATGATGGCAAGCCGTCCTGGCCCAGATGCAGCAAAACAGGCCCAAACCATGATACTACCACCACCCTGTTTCACAGATGGGATAAGGTTCTTATGCTGGAATGCAGTGTTTTCCTTTTTCCAAACATAATGCTTCTCATTTAAACCAAAAAGTTCTATTTTAGTCTCATCCATCCACAAAACATTTTTCCAATAGCCTTCTGGCTTGTCCACATGATCTTTAGCAAATTGCAGATGAGCAGCAATGTTCTTTTTGGAGAGCAGTGGCTTACTCCTTGCAACCCTGCCATGCACACCATTGTTGTTCAGTGTTCTCCTGATGACATGAACATGTACTCATGAACATTAGCCAGTGTGAGAGAGGCCTTCAGTTGCTTACCCTGGGGTCCTTTGTGACCTCGCTGACTATTACACGCCTTGCTCTTGGAGTGATCTTTGTTGGCCAACCACTCCTGGGGAGGGTAACAATGGTCTTGAATTTCCTCCATTTGTGCACAATCTTTCTGACTGTGGATTGGTGGAGTCCAAACTCTTTAGAGATGGTTTTGTAACCATTTCCAGCCTGATGAGCATCAACAACGCTTTTTCTGAGGTCCTCAGAAATCTCCTTTGTTCGTGCCATGATACACTTCCACAAACATGTGTTGTGAAGCTCAGACTTTGATAGATCCCTGTTCTTTAAATAAAACAGGGTGCCCACTCACACCTGATTGTCATCCCATTGATTGAAAACACCTGACTCTAATTTAATCTTCAAATTAACTGTTAATCCTTGAGGTTCACATACTTTTGCCACTCACAGATATGTAATATTGGATCATTTTCCTCAATAAATAAATGACCAAGTATAATATTTTTGTCTCATTTGTTTAACTGGGTTCTCTTTATCTACTTTTAGGACTTGTGTGAAAATCTGATGATGTTTTACATCATATTTCTCATCTCATCTCATCATCTCTAGCCGCTTTATCCTTCTACAGGGTCGCAGGCAAGCTGGAGCCTATCCCAGCTGACTACAGGCGAAAGGCGGGGTACACCCTGGACAAGTCGCCAGGTCATCACAGGGCTGACACATAGACACAGACAACCATTCACACTCACATTCACACCTACGGTCAATTTAGAGTCGCCAGTTAACCTAACCTGCATGTCTTTGGACTGTGGGGGAAACCGGAGCACCCGGAGGAAACCCACGCGGACACGGGGAGAACATGCAAACTCCACACAGAAAGGCCCTCGCCGGCCCCGGGGCTCGAACCCAGGACCTTCTTGCTGTGAGGCGACAGCGCTAACCACTACACCACCGTGCCGCCCTACGTCATATTTATGCAGAAATATAGAAAATTCTAAAGGGTTCACAAACTTTCAAGCACCACTGTATGTAGTTACAAGAATGAGTAATTTAAGTCTGGTTCCTCAAATGGGTCTTGGGAGTATATCTAAAGGAAACGATTCATGCATCAAAAATCAAATGGGCGAAGTTGAAAAAACATCTGCATTTTGGGAAAATATACTTTAGTATGGCAGCACGATGGTGCAGTGGTTACCACTGCCACCTCACAGCAAGAAGGTTCTGGGTGTGAACCTCACTAGTCGACTGGGGCCTTTCTGTGTAGAGTTTGCATGTTCTCTCCATGCCCGTGTGGGTTTCCTCCAGGTGCTCCAGTTTCCTCCTACAGTCCAAATACATGTGGAGTAGGTCAACTGGCTACTATAAATTGCCCATGGGTGTGAATGTGAGCATGAATGTTTGTTTGTCTCTGTGTTAGACCTACAGTAGATTGGCGACCTGACCAGGGTGAACCCCACCTCTCACTGGAAGTCAGCTTCCCCGCTACCCTGATGGACAAGCGGTATAGATAGTGGATGGATATATTTTAGTCATACATGGGTATGTCCAAAATAAATAAAGGACATGATTGAAAAAAAATTCAAGATACAGATACAGCACTAAGTGCAAAGATAGTTATAATATTCCTATTTTACCTATTGTATCTGTGAATTGCATGGTAACACACAATGCTCTATCTAGCTGTGAACTCTTTGGGAACTATTTTTGTTGCTGGTGCAAAAATAACAAACAAAATCCATTTCATATGAAATGTCAGTTACTCAATATTAATTTCTTGTTGTATAAAACCAGTATCACACAATAATAGATGCAGGGCCTGGGTCCCCTGTACTGTATTTTATATCTTGTGAAAAAGAAATAAGATGAGGTGAGGTGAAGGGACAAATGTACCCTGAGTCCAGCGCATCTTACATATTCTTCCATTGCTTGGGTTTAAAGGAATTGGGTAGAAAGTTGATTGGGCAGTCTCAAGGGTGGTGATGGGGTAACTCAGAGGCTTTTGCAAACCTCTGTGAAGTCAGAATATGGAGTGGGAAGTCTATCCTCTTTGTCCATCTCTGGGATCCCCATGAGAGGGAAGAATTATGACTGGGCAGCGAGTTCTGTGAATGCACAGAACTAAAAGGATTTGGTGATCAGGAATGTAATGCCAGTTGTATGAAGTCTGGTATGCATAGCAGAATAGTGCTCATCACTGCTATTCATTATCTAAGGGTTCATAATCTAGATCCATCCATTATCTGTAGCTACTTATCCTGTACAGGGTCGTGGCCAAGCTGGAGCCTATCCCAGTTGACTATGGGCGAAAGACAGGGTACACCCTGGACAAGTTGCCAGGTCATTGCAGAGCTGACACATAAAGACAAACAACCATTCACACCTACGGTCAATTTAGAGCCACCAATTAACCAAACCTGCATGTCTTTGGACTGTGGGGGAAACCGGAGCACCTGGAGGAAACCCACGCGGACACGGGGAGAACATGCAAACTCCACACAGAAAGGCCCCTGTCAGCCACTGGGCTCAAACCCAGAACCTTCTTGCTGTGAGGCGACAGCGCTAACCACCATACCACTGTGCCGCCTCATAATCTAGATCATGAATCCTAAAGGGCTGTTTAACAGGATGAAAGGGAATTTTAATTTGCTTGCCTACTTCCTCATCCGTGATGTTATCAGCTGTCCAAGTATCTATATGTGGCTTTGAGTACCATGACAAACAGGCTGATGAAGTGCATTTTTAAAGAGCTGTGCAATGGGCATGCCAATCTGGTCAGAGGTATTTTGGGAACAATATTGATACTAATGTCCTTTTTCTGCAAGCAGACCCATTCTTGCCACTTAGTTTCCATTCAACTGATAACTTTGCACAAACAAGCTCTATTGCCTCCCTCTCTAATTTCCGACCTTTCTCCATTAGTTGACAGCTAGTGATTTGTTGGGATTTTCTGGTCCTTGGCAGACTATTAGTTTGTATGAGCAGCTAAATTAATTTATTTTAGGGACATTTGCTCATCCTTGCAAGCTAATTCAGTTTAACTGTCATTCAACCCACAGTGAAAGGCAGTACTCCCATTGGGGTTTGCAGCTTTCCCTTTCTTGACTGATAAACATATGCTACCTGGCACAGTTTTCTTAAACAGGCTGATCAAACACTTCCCAGAGTGCCTGTTCAAACTGTTAGAAGGACAGTTGTAGGGACTCGCGAGTATGATAAATGGCAGTGGTCCAATCAATTGCTCTTCCTGTGAGTAGTGATATTACTAAAGTAATTTTGTTGATGTCCCAGGAGTAGAGTGACTAAAAGCAGGTGTACAAGAGAGAGCACCAGATAAAGAACCCTCTGTGTTCACCCAAGGCCCATACTATTCCACTAGGGTTACATGAGGCTTGAAATCACTGCTTTCTGGGTAAGTTGGCTGTACTTGGTTACTCTTGGTTGCTCATGTTTGCTTTAGAACTCAGGAGGGAGGAGTATAGCCTCGACAGATGTGAATTAACTCCTCCAGCTGTAATTGGTGAGTGTAAGCTCCCGGGCATAGGCCTTGGATTTCTTTGTTTTTTATTTACAAATCCAAAACACAATCCAATAATCATAACTGTCGAACAGCCAAGAGTCAAAACATGATCATGACAGAGGTATGCAGGCAAAGGGTCAGAACTTACACAAGAATATTGGCAAGATTTTGTAATGAGTAGCTAAACGTGTAAGCTTAAATACATGAGCAAAAAGCTGATGCCACAGGTCTTGCTACAATTCAGGAGAGGGGTAATATACTTTGCTGGTTAGAATTGCAGGGACTAAATCACGTTCAATTTCAAACCCTCATCAAAATATTATTGCAGCTATGAAGGCTCTTCATCTCAGTGCAAAGCTCAGAGATTATATGTGAATAAAAATAAAATATGGGATTATTAAGATAGAAGAAGAAGGAAGAAGAAAAACAACAACAACAACTAGGCCTGTGCATATGACCCAGAAGGCTCCAACAGGAAGCAAGATTATTAAATTAGTAAGTAAATACAGAGTTCATATCAAAGTTAAGGGTTATTTTAAAATTAAACCACTTGCTAACTTATGAATGCACCTCCATGAGTTTTAACCTAAAGCACTTTCCCTTTCTTGGTCCTTGTCTTGGTCCTTTCTCTAACTCACACCCACCCAAAAGGAAGAAAGGGGAAAATAGGCGTGGGTGTGTATGTGTTTAGGATTCAGAGTTATTGTCTGCAGTTGGTAAAGTTTATGGTATTTGCAGAGCTGCACAGTCATTACGCTTGCTAAACAAGCAACAACAGAAGCAAAAGGAGGCCCATATACTGGAAGAAAAGGTGCTGTATTTTATAGAAGAAGATAGAGTGTGTACTTTTTTTGGTTCCTTGTTCAATACAGGAGGAATTCTGCATGTGACAAGGAGTGATTATGAACCCTGGATGGCTCACTAACTTTTCTGACTCTAATCTATCATTTTACTCACTTAATCACCATGCTCTAAAAACATTACTCTTTCTGTCTCGGGCTTCTATTTCGTCCTTTAAGTAATTCATTTGCTGAGCAAAAACCCTCAAACACGACTAAAACAAACACACACACACCTCCTAATCCCTCCTCTCGCAGACAGAAGGAGACAGTGCTTATTCCTGTGCCATCATTGCATCTCGTTTCCCACTGAAAACAGATTAATGCACTAATATGACAACAATCAGGATTATTAGCCCTCACCCAACCTCCTGTTTACATACACAGAAAACAGATGAATATTATTTTAATTCAATTTTGGTATGTTCTCAGTCTAAGCATCAGCGGGTGATTGGAAACACAGGAGTGTTGGCAGTGAATTTTATTTTGACTAATGCACAATAACAAGTGCAAGCGTAATTCATTTTGTGATGTTCTTGCCAACCAACATGTGTCACTGACCAAACCACATAAACAGCTTTGTACACTAAATTGCTGTTGAATACACTGTTCTTTTGTACATACAGTACTGGGGTGGGTTTCCCAAAAGCTTCTTAACGCTAAGAGCATCTTAACTAGGAGACAGTGTTTATTGTGCTGCTCGCTCGACCATTTAACGATGATCTTTGTGCTGCGATGCTTTTGGGAAACTCAGGCCTGTACAGTTGGCACATTTTCCCCCCCTCACCAAATATTTTTATGTGCTGCTCTTTATTTCACCCAAAGTTATTCCACTTGACCAGCATCTAGTGCTTTATATAATTTCAAATCTATAGTCATGCAGGGGTGGCATGGTGGTGTTGTGGTTAGCACTGTCACCTCACAGCAAGAAGGTCCTGGGTTCAAGCCCAGCAGCCGGCAAGTCGTGTGGGTTTCCTCCGGGTGCTCCGGTTTCCCCTGCAGTCCAAAGACATGCAGGTTAGGTTAACTGGTGACTCTAAATTGACCGTGAGTCTGTGTCTATGTGTCAGCCCTGTGATGACCTGGCAAGTTGTCCAGGGTGTACCCTGCCTTTTGCCCGTAGTCAGCTGGGATAGGCTCCAGCTTGCCTGCGACGCTGTAGAACAGGATAAGCGGCTACAGATAACAGATGGATGGATAGTCATGCAGTTTTATCAAGCCTGGAGGAGAAATGCAAGTAATGCTACCGTGTGATTACAATATGTAGGGACCTAAATTTGTTCATGTGTGGCTATTGAGAATGTTTCCATATATACACCACCTAGGGCTCCCTTTAGACAAACACAAAGTGTAGCACAGCAGAAATTTGTTTATTGATAGAGCACACAGGAGTCAGCTTGTTGATGTCTAACTCATTTATTCACTTACTTACCCTCTTAGATTTCCTTCTAATGGACCTGAATTGGATAGAGCTCCTAATATCCAGAGGTCTTTCCCACTGGTTTTGAAGGAGCTGTTGTCTTTACACTCTCAGCAAATAAAGTACATCATTGTATCTTTAGGGGTACAATGGCTTGTCACTGGGGCAGTACACTCTAAGGTACTTATTTGTGCCCTTTATATACCGCTTGGGAACATATGTGTGCCTTTTTGGACCTAAAAAGGTACGTATAGTTACCTTGAGATCCAATAATGAGCCCTAGGGGGTACATTAGTGTAGATTGTACCATGGGGGACAGAAATGGACTCTTACTGTAACCCCTATTTCTGACAGTGTAGTTAAGCTGATAATGAAAACTTCCACTAGCTGTCACTGATGGAATATGAGATATAGTGAAGACAAACATTTGCAGACCCCTGTAGAGAGCAAGAAATGGAACAAACTGTGAGTAAGAACATATTATTAAATGCATTGTGTAGATTTCAGCACATTTTGACTCAAAAACATTCAACATATATATAGTGAGAGAGAGAGAGAGAGAGAGATCATATTTTGAGGCCAACAGCACATGAAAGACCAAAGCTAGTAAGAGGCATCTTCACCCCATACTGCCCTCTCCTCCAGAAAGCAGTGCCTTGCAATACAGGGTTTAAATGTCATGACCGATAGCAAGAGCAGCAGATCAGGCCGCTGAAGTCTGCTTCTCTGATGAGAGATGAAATTGACTTGTGCCCCTATCTTCTTTGTTCTCTGTTCACAAAGAGCTCTGATAACATTATATTGCTGAAAACAAACCAGCCAAGTGAGCTGATCTCAAATGTGAATGTAAATATTTGCCTGCTGATTATTATGTCACTGTGTATGACACAGCGAAGCAATCAACTTCTTGAAAAAGCAAAGACGAAATCCATAAATAGGATCTTAATCTAAAAGTTCATACTTTTTCTACTGCAAACCTTTTGAGTGCAGAGAAACGTTAAAATCTTCTTTTTTTTCTTCATTTAGCACCCCATGTATAAGCTATATACCTGTACACTTCATTTAAACAGCACTTTCATCCAATAATCCTGGTTTCCTATCTTTTCTCTCGCTTTTATTTATTTATTTATTTATTTATTTATTTTTGCCTACGTATTCCAGAGCTAAAGTGAATTATGTTTGTGGTGCTTTGTTTGAGAAAAATTTTTTTGTTAATGTCATTACTAGAAACAGCCAGTGCTGCATTATGGTCCCATGAGAGACATTTGCGACTCTGTGCTATTGTATGAAGTTTTCCCTTTTTTGTCTCAGGTCTGACGTGACCTCTGGTATCATTCTTTTTCTGGCATTACTTATACCACATGAAAAGGATTTTTAGTTCTAAAAATATTTCTTTAACTGGTACAATATGTTAACAGGACATGTATATTTTACACCTTGGCAATAAATAAATAAGGGCGGCACGGTGGTGTAGTGGTTAGCACTGTCGCCTCACAGCAAGAAGATCCTGGGTTCGAGCCCAGCGGCCGGCGAGGGCCTTTCTACGTGGAGTTTGCATGTTCTCCCCATATCAGCGTGGGTTTCCTCTGGGTGCTCCGGTTTCCCCCACAGTCCAAAGACATGCAGGTTAGGTTAATTGGTGGCTCTAAATTGACCGTAGGTGTGAATGGTTGTTTGTCTCTGTGTCAGCCCTGTGATGACCTGGCGACTTGTCCAGGGTGTACCCCGCCTTTCGCCCGTAGTCAGCTGGGATAGGCTCCAGCTTGCCTGCGACCCTGTAGGACAGGATAAGCGGCTACAGGGGATGGATGGATGGCTGGATAAATAAGTAAGTAAATCAGTAAGTAAGTACGGTACAAACACCACAATTATTTAATTCAGCAGCATAATTCAACATTCCATACAAATTTAAACTCAGTGTTTTCTTTTCTCATCTTGTGTTGAGAATTTCACAGACTAAATTCTGTGAGGATTTCCAAGATAAGGTTTTTGTTCTTATGAAAATGTGGAATTAACTACATGTCTTAGACACCTGGCTTTATACACAGCAAATTTCCCAGTGTTGAATTAACACTTTCAGAGTTCATTTGTGTCCAACTGGACACATAAACACAGTCGGGTGTTAAATCAACACTCTGTGGGGTTAATTCAACACTGGGGATTTTGCTGTGTACTAGGGTCTGTGGAGAGGTGATACTTCAAGGTTCACTATGGAGGATTTAGGGGAGGTCTACATATTAACAGAAATGGAATATAGTATTATGTTTATCTACGAATTGCTGTGTTTTTGTAAGATTAGATTAAGACCTTTATATCTACATAGGGTACAAGTCTACTTCCCTGGAGCAACTATGTTGCGCTGCTATAGTAGCCCAGAACGGACAAACCTCTAGAGATGCCTTCCACATTTCACTATTTACAAATGGCAGCATGAATCCAGAAGGAAGCACTGGAATGAAAGGGAAAAAGAAGAAAGAAAAGGAATCAGTGTTTGATGACGCTGGCTAACAAGTTTGAGGAACCAAATTTTGAAATATGGAGGCTCATACTTATTATTTAGCATGAGAAAAAGCAAGGGAGCCTGAATGTAAGTATTGGAAGAACATCACAGGAACCTGACGTTCTATGTTCTAATACACATTGTAAGGGGGTTTAAGGGAGGAGTGTTCAGCTGGTTGAATTCTACATAGTGAACCTTTAAACAGTTTTGAAATGAATTATGGAGGTGGTTATGGAACGGTCATTTTGTCCCTGGGAACATTATTAGAATACCTGACAAGTATTTTAGAGCAGAATCATCACACCTGACCATTTAACCTTTTTAGCTCAATTTCTTTTCTTTCCCCTCTGTCAGTTCTACCTGCTCTCTCTCTCTCTCTCTCTCTCTCTCTCTCTCTCTCCGACACCCACACAGTGTTATCTCTACTGAAGCAGGATTCATGTGTATTGGAAATGTCAAACAATTTCAAATAAATCTATAACACAATTTAACCTAAAATCAATGACATGGAGTTTACTACTAAATGGACACAAGTGTTTTACTGGAAAATACGCCACTCATATTTTCCATACAAGCTACACCTGGGGCATGGAGAACCAAAACCATGACATATTTCTGTACATGTCACTCGTGAGGAAATCAATGAATTGTTTTGATAAATTTGGGTACATTTTGTTTGTGAATGCGTCTATATAATTAAAAAAAACATCACAATGATGTCATACCCAGTGTTTTCCCGCTGACTAGACACACGTTGTCAAACTGGTGAACTGGTTCAAAATTAAAACTCTTTGGATTAACTTGCTTATTTATTTATTTATTTGGACCTATCCATATAATATAAAGAACATGACACAGTTGTGCAAAGATATGAAGTTTATCTTCTCGTGTTGATAAATATATCACTCGTTTGCTTTGCTCACTCATAAAATATACATTCACCACTCAAAGATAAACAGATAAACTTCATATCTTTACACCACTGTGTAATATCATATATGCCAAAAACAAACATATGTAAATGCCATGTTTACAATTATAATTTCTTGTTAGCTACAGTAAGTTACCATGTAATATATATAGTTTAGAAAGTTCTATCTGGAACATACTGTTTCAGTCCCATGGCCTCAGATCTTTGGCTTGGACACATCTGCATGAATGTTTCAGACAAAATTCTCAAACTGTAATTATGTACTTTTGCCAGGTAACCAGAGATTTTGTAAATGTAATTCTGATTCAAGGCAGCATGGTGGTGTAGTGGTTAGCACTGTCGCCTCACAGGAAGGAGGTTCTAGGTTCGAGCCCAGTGGCCGACAGGGGCCTTTGTGTGCGGAGTTTGCATATTCTCCCCGTGTCCGCGTGGGTTTCCTCCGGGTGCCCCCACAGTCCAAAGACATGCAAGTTAGGTTAACTGGTGACTCTAAATTGAGCGTAGGTGTGAGTGTGAATGGTTGTCTGTGTCTATGTGTCAGCCCTGTGATGACCTGGCGACTTGTCCAAGGTGTACCCCACCTCTCGCCCATAGTCAGCTGGGATAGGCTCCAGCTTGCCCACGACCCTGCACAGGATAAGCAGCTATAGACAATGGATGGATAATTCTGATTCAGGAATTTTGCTTCTCCCATGTTATGCACTAGTTTTATTGATTACAATACTTGTGTCAAATAGTGTCTAATGTGCTGACCTTCTGTTCATTACATTAATTACTTCATGTACTTAAAGTACAAATGCGGCAAAATACTGATCTTAGTGACATGTTTGATATTGGCTGGCTTTTTTTTGTGGTCTCTCAGATATATTCCATTCAGCTAGCATGATATCGAACTCATCTTCAACTTGTTCAGTATCATGCTACCTGAATGAAGTATATCTGATAGACCACGAAAAAAAAGCCAGCCAATATCAAACATGTCACTAAGATCAGTATTTTGCCGCATTTGTACTTTAAGTACATGAAATAATTAATGTAATGAACAGAAGGTCAGCACATTAGACACTATTTGACACAAGTATTGTAATCAATAAAACTAGTGCATAACATGGGAGAAGCAAAATTCCTGAATCAGAATTATCCATCCATTGTCTATAGCTGCTTATCCTGTGCAGGGTTGTGGGCAAGCTGGAGCCTATCCCAGCTGACTACGGGCGAGAGGCGGGGTACACCCTGGACAAGCCGCCAGGTCATCACAGGGCTGACACATAGACACAGACAACCATTCACACTCACATTCACACCTACGGTCAATTTAGAGTCACCAGTTAACATAACCTGCATGTCTTTGGACTGTGGGGGAAACCGGAGCACCCGGAGGAAACCCGCATGGACACAGGGAGAATATGCAAACTCCGCACAGAAAGGCCCCTGTCGGCCTTAAAGTACAAATGCGGCAAAATACTGATCTTAGTGACATGTTTGATATTGGCTGGCTTTTTTTTGTGGTCTCTCAGATATATTCCATTCAGCTAGCATGATATCGAACTCATCTTCAACTTGTTCAGTATCATGCTAGCTGAATGGAGTATATCTGATAGACCACGAAAAATGTCAGCCAATATTATTTAATAATTCCTCCCTGGAAATTAATAGTATTTACCTGTGAAATTGTCCTGGTCATCTTAGAAGCACTTTTTAATGGTGTAAATATGAAGTGAATAAAATGACGTCATTTTACTGTATCCTCTGTACTCTGTCCTCTCCTCAGCTTCTGAATATTTTATGGCAGCATTCTAAATAAATATTTTATAGTCCGTAACATCAGACCTCATTCTTGCCCTTCACACTCTGTGCATCACCGACTGTGCTTTCTTGATATGGTGTTTCCTGTTCTCATTACACTGTTGCTATATTACAACCCCGATTCCAAAAAAGTTGGGACAAAGTACAAATTGTAAATAAAAAGGGAATGCAATAATTTACAAATCTCAAAAACTGATATTGTATTCACAATAGAACATAGACAACATATCAAATGTCGAAAGTGAGACATTTTGAAATTTCATGCCAAATATTGGCTCATTTGAAATTTCATGACAGCAACACATCTCAAAAAAGTTGGGACGGGGCAATAAGAGGCTGGAAAAGTTAAAGGTACAAAAAAGGAACAGCTGGAGGACCAAAGTGCAACTCATTAGGTCAATTGGCAATAGGTCATTAACATGACTGGGTATAAAAAGAGCATCTTGGAGTGGCAGCGGCTCTCAGAAGTAAAGATGGGAAGAGGATCACCAATCCCCCTAATTCTGCGCCGACAAATAGTGGAGCAATATCAGAAAGGAATTTGACAGTGTAAAATTGCAAAGAGTTTGAACATGTCATCATCTATAGTGCATAATATCATTAAAAGATTCAGAGAATCTGGAAGAATCTCTGTGCGTAAGGGTCAAGGCTGGAAAACCATACCCGGTGCCCGTGATCTTCAAGCCCTTAGACGGCACTGCATCACATACAGGCATGCTTCTGTATTGGAAATCACAAAATGGGCTCAGGAATATTTCCAGAGAACATTATCTGTGAACACAATTCACCGTGCCATCCGCCATTGCCAGCTAAAACTCTATAGTTCAAAGAAGAAGCCATATCTAAACACGATCCAGAAGCGCAGACGTCTTCTCTGGGCCAAGGCTCATTTAAAATGGACTGTGGCAAAGTGGAAAACTGTTCTGTGGTCAGACGAATCAAAATTTGAAGTTCTTTATGGAAATCAGGGACGCCATGTCATTCAGATTAAAGAGGAGAAGGACGACCCAAGTTGTTATCAGCGCTCAGTTCAGAAGTCTGCATCTCTGATGGTATGGGGTTGCATTAGTGCGTGTGGCATGGGCAGCTTACACATCTGGAAAGACACCATCAATGCTGAAAGGTATATCCAGGTTCTAGAGCAACATATGCTCCCATCCAGACGACGTCTCTTTCAGGGAAGACCTTGCATTTTCCAACATGACAATGCCAAACCACATACTGCATCAATTACAGCATCATGGCTGCGTAGAAGAAGGGTCCGGGTACTGAACTGGCCAGCCTGCAGTCCAGATCTTTCACCCATAGAAAACATTTGGCGCATCATAAAACGGAAGATACGACAAAAAAGACCTAAGACAGTTGAGCAACTAGAATCCTACATTAGACAAGAATGGGTTAACATTCCTATCCCTAAACTTGAGCAACTTGTCTCCTCAGTCCCCAGACGTTTACAGACTGTTGTAAAGAGAAAAGGGGATGTCTCACAGTGGTAAACATGGCCTTGTCCCAACTTTTTTGAGATGTGTTGTTGTCATGAAATTTAAAATCACCTAATTTTTCTCTTTAAATGATATATTTTCTCAGTTTAAACATTTGATATGTCATCTATGTTCTATTCTGAATAAAATATGGAATTTTGAAACTTCCACATCATTGCATTCCATTTTTATTTACAATTTGTACTTTGTCCCAACTTTTTTGGAATTGGGGTGGTACAACCTTGTTTTCAAAAAAGTTTGTATGTGGTGCAAACTGTAAATAAAAGCAGAATGTGATGATTTGCAAATCATGGAAACCCTATATTTAATTGAAAATAGACAATAATCATATTGTCTTTGATAAAGACAGCATATCAAATGTTGAAACTGAGAAATCTTATTGTTTTTTGAAAAATATATGCTCATTTTGACTTTAGGAGAAATTTAGAAAGGAGGAAACTGGAGAACCCAGAGGAAGCCCATGTGAATATACAGAAAACAAGCAAAAATCTGCATGTACAGTCACCCAAACTCAGAATCAAACTTGAGGTAGCAAGTCAATCCTGTCTCCCACTGTGCTCCCTGATTATTTTTCTTGATAAAAATGTAGTGTTGTGTCATGTAACGTGTGTAGTGTGAGTTTGCTGTGAATTTTAGGATGAGCAGAAACGTGTCGGTTCCAATAAGATGACAATGCAGACATTGTTTTCAGTCAGACCTTGGTGATATTGAGAAGTTTTACTGTGATTGTGGAGGTGGGGGCGTGGTCGAGTGTCGGTTTGGGAATGGAGAGCAAGGCCATGGGAGGGAAGTGGCAAAGCAATTGCACCTGGGATTGATTAATGGTGGTGTGTGTGTGTGTGTGTGTGTGTGTGTGTGTGTGTGTGTGTGTGTGTGTGAGTGAGCGAGACGATGAAGTAATAAGAACAGCTGAAAAGATAAATCTGGAAGAAAAGTGAATAAGACGAGTCAAAGTACCCCGCCTGTCCATATCCTTCAGTTTTTTTGCTTATTCTTGCAATATAATTCACTCCAGTGCTTCAATGAATCTGTCTGTGTGAAAGTTTTCTTTCATCTGTACTTTTTTTTAAAACTGGTGATTGCTAACAGTTCCAGTACCTTAATGAATTAATCTCATTAATCTGAATTACATAGTATGGGACAGACAGAAAAAAATGTTATACACTGTCAAATAACGTTATTCCACACAGTGACTGTGCAAAAATGATATTTTTAAATAGGTCAACATTATCATTGTGAATGGATATTTAATCACTCCAAACGTCAAATGAATGTGTCCCTTGGTTTGTTTAATCACAGTTTATTGGCTATTCACCAATTATTCACCGAAGCCAAAGTGAATATCGGTGAATAATAACCGAGACAAAGTCGAGGTTATTATTCACTGATATTCACTGAGCCTGAGGTGGATAATAGTTTTAGTATAAATACAACCCCAATTCCAAAAAAGTTGGGACAAAGTACAAATTGTAAATAAAAACAGAATGCAATGATGTGGAAGTTTCAAAATTCCATATTTTATTCAGAATAGAACATAGATGACATATTAAATGTTTAAACTGAGAAAATGTATCATTTAAAGAGAAAAATTAGGTGATTTTAAATTTCATGACAACAACATATCTCAAAAAAGTTGGGACAAGGCCATGTTTACCACTGTGAGACATCCCCTTTTCTCTTTACAACAGTCTGTAAACGTCTGGGGACTGAGGAGACAAGTTGCTCAAGTTTAGGGATAGGAATGTTAACCCATTCTTGTCTAATGTAGGATTCTAGTTGCTCAACTGTCTTAGGTCTTTTTTGTCGTATCTTCCGTTTTATGATGCACCAAATGTTTTCTATGGGTGAAAGATCTGGACTGCAGGCTGGCCAGTTCAGTACCCGGACCCTTCTTCTACGCAGCCATGATGCTGTAATTGATGCAGTATGTGGTTTGGCATTGTCATGTTGGAAAATGCAAGGTCTTCCCTGAAAGAGACGTCGTCTGGATGGGAGCATATGTTGCTCTAGATCCTGGATATACCTTTCAGCATTGATATTGTCTTTCCAGATGTGTAAGCTGCCCATGCCACACGCACTAATGCAACCCCATACCATCAGAGATGTAGGCTTCTGAACTGAGCGCTGATAACAACTTGGGTCGTCCTTCTCCTCTTTAGTCCGAATGACACGGTGTCCCTGATTTCCATAAAGAACTTCAAATTTTGATTTGTCTGACCACAGAACAGTTTTCCACTTTGCCAAAGTCCATTTTAAATGAGCCTTGGCCCAGAGAAGACGTCTGCACTTCAGGATCATGTTTAGATACGGCTTCTTCTTTGAACTATAGAGTTTTAGCTGGCAACGGTGGATGGCACGGTGAATTGTGTTCACAGATAATGTTCTCTGGAAATATTCCTGAGCCCATTTTGTGATTTCCAATACAGAAGCATGCCTGTATGTGATGCAGTGCTGTCTAAGGGCTCGAAGATCATGGGCACCCTGTATGGTTTTCCGGTCTTGACCCTTACGCACAGAGATTCTTCCAGATTCTCTGAATCTTTTGATGATATTATACACTGTAGATGATATGTTCAAACTCTTTGCAATTTTACACTGTCGAATTCCTTTCTGATATTGCTCCACTATTTGTCGGCACAGAATTAGGGGATTGGTGATCATCTTCCCATCTTTACTTCTGAGAGCCGCTGCCACTCCAAGATGCTCTTTTTATACCCAGTCATGTTAATGACCTATTGCCAATTGACCTAATGAGTTGCAATTTGGTCCTCCAGCTGTTCCTTTTTTGTACCTTTAACTTTTCCAGCCTCTTATTGCCCCTGTCCCAACTTTTTTGAGATGTGTTGCTGTCATGAAATTTCAAATGAGCCAATATTTGGCATGAAATTTCAAAATGTCTCACTTTCGACATTTGATATGTTGTCTATGTTCTATTGTGAATACAATATCAGTTTTTGAGATTTGTAAATTATTGCATTCCGTTTTTATTTACAATTTGTACTTTGTCCCAACTTTTTTGGAATCGGGGTTGTACACAGGTGATTTATTTCAAAAAAATAAAAATCATATTTAAAAAATAATTTATTTCAAACTTCAAAAGTGGCAGGCATATGTAATAACGGCATGGCACAGGGTTGTGTCACTTATCTACAGTGTCTTGCAAAAGTATTCATCTCCCTTGGGGTTTGTCCTGTTTTGTCGCATTACAAGCTGGAATTAAAATGGATTTTTGGAGGGTTAGCACCATTTGATTTACACAACATGTCTACAACTTTAAAGGTGCAAATTGTTTTATTGTGACACAAATAATAATTAAGATGAAAAAACTGAAATCTGGAGTGTACTTAGGTATATTCACCCCCAAAGTCAATACTTTGTAGAGCCACCTTTTGCTGCATTTACATCTGCAAATCTCTTGGGTAATGTCTCTATTAGCTTAGCACATCTAGCCACTGGGATTTTTGCCCATTCCTCAAGGCAAAATTGCTCCAACTCCATCAAGTTAGATGAGTTGTGTTGGTGTACAGCAATCTTCATGTTATGACACAGATTCTCAATTGGATTGGGGTCTGGGCTTTGACTAGGCCATTCCAAGACATTTAAATGTTTAAACCACTCCAGTGTAGCTTTAGCAGTATGTTTAGGGTCATTGTCCTGCTAGACCATGAACCTTTGTCCCAGTCTCAAACCTCTGGCTGACTCAAATAGGTTTTCCTCCAGAATTGCCCTGTATTTAGTGCCATCCATCTTTCCTTCAGTCCTGACCAGCTTTCCTGTTCCTGCAGATGAAAAATATCCCCACAACATGATGCTGCCACCACCATGTTTCACTGTAGGAATGGTGTTCTCAGGGTGTTGGGTTTGCGCTACACATGGCGTTTCCCATGATGGCCAAAAAGATCAATTTTAGTCTCATTTGACCAGAGAATCTTCTTCCATGTGTTTGGGGAGCCTGGTACATGCTGTTGGGCAAACTCCAAACGTGTTTTCCTAAGTAATGGCTTTTTTTCTGACCACTCTTCCATAAAGCCCCACTCTGTGGAGTGCACGGCTTAAAGTGGTCCAATGGACAGATACTCCCATCTCCACTGTGGATCTTTACAGCTCTTTCAGTGTTATCATTGGTGTCATTGTTGCGTCTCTGATTAATGCCCTCCTTACCCAGTCTGTGAATTTTGGTGGGTGGCCTTCTCTTGTCAGGTTTGTAGTGGTGGCATATTCTTTCCATTTTGCTATAATGGGTTTAATGGTGCTCCGTGGGATGTTCAAAGTTTGGGATAGTTTTTTACAACCCAACCCTGATCCATACTTCTCCACAACTTTGTCTCTGACCTTTTTGGAGTGCTCCTTGGTATTCTTGTTGCCTGCTTCGTAGTGTTGCAGAGTCAGGGTCCTTCCAGAACAAGTTGATTTATACAGACATCATGTGACAGATCATGTGGCACTTTGATTGCACACAGGTGGATCTTACTCAAATAATTATATGACTTATGAAGTGAATTGGTTGGAGCAGCTCTTATTTAGGGGTTTCATACGAAAGGGAGGTGAATACCTATGCACACTCCAGATTTCTGTTTTTTCATCTTAATTATTGTTTGTGTCAAAATAAAACAACAATTTTCACCTTTAAAGTGGTAGGTATGTTGTGTAAATCAAATGGTGCTAACCCTCCAAAAATCCATTTTAATTCCAGCTTGTTATGCGACAAAACAGGAAAAACACCAAGGGGGATGAATACTTTTGCAAGACACTGTATACTGAGTCATATAAAATACTTTGTTTTGAAATTGATAAAATAAATCACAGTCCCACCTTACCACTGAATAGTTTTAAACCAAACTTCGTAGCATCTTTAGTGCTTTTAGGAACAGTACTTTCTTTCATAATTTGTAATTCTTCATCACTTACGGTGACAAAGCAACTGGCCGCCACTTTGCCGAGTCGCTCGGGGTGATTATCAAGAAATAGTCTGAATTTCTCGACCAATCAGCATGCGTGATTTTCTATAATCACCTGTGTATTTATACTAACACCTATTATTTTAAGAAACTGGATTAACCTATTGAATTCATGTGTTTTTCCCATTTTTGTTTGAATTCCAGCTAGCTACACTCCTAGCTCAGGGATTTCAAAGTGACAGACAGTGAAGTACTGAAGGAAAAAGAATTGTAGCTCTGATTTTATAACAAAAAATGTAACAACCATCTTCTTACTAGCATCTACAGTAGTATTTCAGTGATTTTCATTGGAACTGACATAAAGGTATTTTATGGCAATGTTATTAATATGGCAAGTTGGGTTGAAGATATATTGGGTCTTAAGTGATTAAAATAACAAATGTGTCACCATCACTCCTTCAACCCCAGTTCAAAAGAAGCTATAAAACTGTGTATGCTGTGTAAAGTGTCAGTAAAAAGAGATGCAATGATTTGCAAATCCATTTTGACTTATATTGAATGGAACACAATACAAAGACAAGATATTTAATGTTCAAACTGATTAACTTTATTATTATTATTTTAATATCCACTCATTCTGAATTTGATGCCTGCAATACGTTCCAAAAAAGCTGGGACGGGGCAACAAAAGACTGGGAAAGTTGTAGAAAGCTCAAAAAACAGCTGTTTGGAGCATTCTACAGGTAAACAGGTTAACTGGTAATAGGAAAGGCTCAGTCGTTCACAAGCAAGGATGGGGCAAGGTTCACCACTTTGTGAAAAACTGAAAGGGCAAATAGTCCAACAGTTTCTGAACAATGTTTCTCACATACAACTGCAAGGAATTTTATGATTTCACCACTGACAATCTATAATATCATCAAAAAAGTCAGGAAATCCAGAGACATCTCTGTACTTAAGGGGCAAGGTAGAAAACCAACACTGAATGCCCGTGACCTTCGATCCTTCTGCTATGTGTTACATGCTACTGCTGTATCATTTGGTTTGGTCGATGGTAATAATAGTGTTTACACTGTAACATTTTTAAAAATTTGACTCGCTTACTGTATAAGCTATTAAAAAAGTAGATAGATGGCTCACCATTCCTGTTGGCTCACTTGTTGCTCAGCAGCAAGCTTTAATTCAATTCCATTTATTTAAATAGCACTAAGTTTTACAAAGCAGATTTACAGAAATCCAGATGTAGATTTAGATCTAATGAGCAATCCAGAGGCAGGAATGGTGAGGGGGAAAAAATGCTGAAATGACATCAGGAAGAAACCTTGAGAGGAACCAGACGCAAAAGGGAATCCATCCTCTTCCAGGATGCACCACATAGTTGGATTATAAGTTATTACTCTTCTACAGCTGTATAAAATACAGTTAAACAGTTCTGTGTGTTTAAAGGAGCTTCACTAGAAGTTTTTTATTGTTTGTTTGTTTCAAATGTCTTTTAAAATCAAATCAAAATCAAATCAAGTGTATTTGTATAGCGCTTTTAACAATAAACATTGTCGCAAAGCAGCTTTACAGAATTTGAACGACTTAAAACATGAGCTAATTTTATCCCTAATCTATCCCCAATGAGCAAGCCTGTGGCGACGGTGGCAAGGAAAAACTCCCTCAGACGACATGAGGAAGAAACCTCGAGAGGAACCAGACTCAAAAGGGAACCCATCCTCATTTGGGCAACAACAGACAGCCTGACTATAATATTAACAGTTTTAACAGGTATAACCCTCAACTGTCCTCATGGGGCCGTCCTTCACAGGAGCGGTGCGATAAAACTCCGACCAGACACAGGGCACCAGGATGGATCAAGCAGGTCCGAGGGGCAGAAGAGGCCAGCATCTCAATCCCAGGATCAACATGTAACTCAGAGGGACAGATTGGGGGGGGGGAGAGAAAGAAAACACAGGTTGTTAGGTATGCCCTAAAAATGACAAGTATTAAATCTGTGTGGTAGGCTCGCAGAGACGAGAGTCTTTACATCAGGCATAACACACAACAATGGCATGTTAATATGGTAAAAAATATCATCAAGCTTTTATCCAAGGGATACTGCCACCAACTAATGTATGAAACTTGGGTATAAATTGATTTTAAGTGTGATTTTTAGGGTCTCTAGGTGGAATCATCCACAGTAATCTTTGGGGCATCTATTGGGAACATCCTCAGCAGCAGTGAGTGAGGAAGCTCCAAGCTCTTGCTCTGTAGTATATCAAGATAAGTCAAGGATCTTTGTTCCCAAAAATTCTCAATGTCCCTGATTCCCCAGCTCTTCCCATTTTCCTCAGGAAAAAATAAATAAATCAAGCTTCAACAAAGAGCTTAACAAAGCAAACTAGATTTCAAACTAGTATCTCAAGCTCTAATTTTATGCTACCCATCTGCAGGAGCTTAGCACTAACTAACATTCTTATACTATTTATGTGAAAATATAATGGTTTGGATAAAAATAACTTATACAGCTGCAATAACAAATAATTGTCTCTGGTTAGTGGAGCTTTTTTTTCAGCTAAATATATTTGCTTGTCCTGTAACAATTGACGGAATCACTTTACACACTAAACTATCCATCCATCATCTGTAGCCGCTTATCCTGTTCTACAGGGTTGCAGGCAAGCTGGAGCCTATCCCAGTTGACTATGGGCGAGAGGCGGGGTACACCCTGGACAAGTCACCAGGTCATTGCAGAGCTGACACATATAGACAAACAACCATTCACACCTACGGTCAATTTAGAGTCACCAGTTAACCTAACCTGCATGTCTTTGGACTGTGGGGGAAACTGGAGCACCCGGAGGAAACCCACGCAGACACAGGGAGAACATGCAAACTCCATACAGAAAGGCCCTTGCCGGCCGCTGGGCTCGAACCCAGGACCTTCTTGCTGTGAGGCGACAGCGCTAACCACTACCCCACCCCACACTAAACTACTTTATCTTAGAATCTAACAACCAAGAATTTATTTCTGCTTTGACTTCATAACAGCTTTTGAAATCACCATTCCAGTTGTCTATGAGCAAAGTGGAAACTGTCAAATTAGAGCAAAGGTCTGTCTAGTTTAAACAGACATTCTAGACCTGGCTGTCAGTTCAGTTCATTTTATCGTAAGGTTGATTGTTTTTCCTTTCTGTGACTTTTATATTATCATAAGTTAATGAGGTCGATGGATTGTTTATTGTGATTTCTCTCGGTGAAGTGAACCTTCCCCATCCCTGTTTTAGTCAGGGTTTGAGTTCAGTGCAACAATTACTCTCTGTCAAGTCCCATCTGTCTGTATCAAGTAACTGCATGCGGAGCTGTCAGAAACAGCAATGGTTCTCTTTATCCACTTCATAAGACTTATGGACTTTCATTCCATTGGCTCTTCTCAGCCGGCAAGACTGTCAATGAATTGTGATTTCTGTACTTTATTCTTAAATCTCATTATTTTGTCTTTAGAAATTTACCATTGGTGAAATTAAGTATAATAATACTGTAGGTTCAATCAGCATATGTTCAAAAGTTCCAAAGCCAAGAAGTTTAAAGCGAGCCAGCCTTTCGATTTCTTAAAATCGGTGAAATTTAGTTCCCTCTGAAATTTGGTCATTGTGATATATGTTCATTTCTGTAATATCTCACAAAATATCAGGCCATTCTGTGGCTGGGAAGTTATTTAATTTGAGGGGATTCCTGAGCAAATAATGTGCATGAAATCGCTCATTTCACGCAGTGAAGCAGACAGAGGAAGTCCATGTGCGCATGCGCAGGCTTACCTTTGACCATGTACTGACAGTTACATCATTCTGTCGCTAAACAAACAGCTGATCACACCGAGGTGCTCGCTGACTGCCAGTATTTATTAGTTTGGTCCTGCGTTTCCTTTCTTTCGCAACATAACGTCTTTTCTTCTCGCTTTCTGTTACTGTAGCCAGTCTTTCACGTTTCATTTGCACACTCGCCCTCCATTTTTCTCTCCCGTTTCAAATTTGTATCCCACAGTGCCTTGCGCGAACAGGGAAAGCCCACCATGTGATACATGGTGCAGTGTCTTGAATTGGGTTATGGTG
The DNA here is from genome assembly GCF_027579695.1 of Neoarius graeffei. Lineage (NCBI taxonomy): Eukaryota > Metazoa > Chordata > Actinopteri > Siluriformes > Ariidae > Neoarius > Neoarius graeffei. The sequence goes on from NC_083570.1 coordinate 60,768,341, forward strand.
AAGCAGGTAAAAATAGCGGAGAATTTAGGGCCATGTGGCTCTAAATTCATTAATTGTTATATTTAAAAAATAAATAAAATTGGAAATCTATGATTCGAATTCAGTAGCTTTCAGTCCACTAAACAAAAATAATTGGGTGTCAGGGAAAATTCTTTTTATGACTGACGCTTGAAAAATCTGAAAGGCAGTCTATCTTTAATGGTAGAGATTCTGAATAACCATCTGTCATTGTTGTGGATCTCATCACATAAGAGCACCGTGTGCATGTGTTTGTGTGTGTGTGTGTTTCACTGTCAGGTTTCATCCCATTCACTTTTGGGATTGACTAAACCTGGTCAATAAAGTCATGAAGAGTCTTTAAAGAAAAACCATTGGACTAGAATGTGTGTCCAAAATGTACACTATTTTGGACACACATATATACTAAGACATGTGGTTAGGTTAATATGGGACGGCCGTGGGTTGAGGTGCCCTTGAGTGAGGTACAGTGGTGCTTGAAAGTTTGTGAACCCTTTAGAATTTTCTATATTTCTGCATAAATATGATCTAAAACATCATCAGATTTTCACAGAAGGCCTAAAAGTAGATGAAGAGAACCCAGTTAAACAAATGAGACAAAAATATTATCCTTGGTCATTTATTTATTGAGGAAAATGATCCAATATTACATATCTGTGAGTGGCAAAAGTATGTGAACCTTTGCTTTCAGTATCTGGTGTGACCCCCTTGTGCAGCAATAACTGCAACTAAATGTTTCCGGTAACTGTTGATCAGTCCTGCACACCGGCTTGGAGGAATTTTAACCCATTCCTCCGTACAGAACAGCTTCAACTCTGGGATGTTGGTGGGTTTCCTCACATGAACTGCTCGCTTCAGGTCCTTCCACAACATTTCGATTGGATTAAGGTCAGGACTTTGACTTGGCCATTCCAAAACATTAACTTTATTCTTCTTTAACCATTCTTTGGTAGAACGACTTGTGTGCTTAGGGTTGTTGTCTTGCTGCATGACACACCTTCTCTTGAGATTCAGTTCATGGACATATGTCCTGACATTTTCCTTTAAAATTCGCTGGTATAATTCAGAATTCATTGCTCCATCAATGATGGCAAGCCGTCCTGGCCCAGATACAGCAAAACATGCCCAAACCATGATACTACCACCACCATGTTTCACAGATGGGATAAGGTTCTTAGGCTAGAATGCAGTGTTTTCCTTTCTCCAAACATAACGCTTCTCATTTAAACCAAAAAGTTCTATTTTGGTCTCATCCATCCACAAAACATTTTTCCAATAGCCTTCTGGCTTGTCCATGTGATCTTTAGCAAACTGCAGATGAGCAGCAATGTTCTTTTTGGAAAACAGTGGCTTTCTCCTTGCAACCCTGCCATGCACACCATTGTTGTTCAGTGTTCTCCTGATGGTGGACTCATGAACATTAACATTAGCCAATGTGAGAGAGACCTTCAGTTGCTTAGAAGTTACCCTGGGGTCCTTTGTGACCTCGCCGACTATTACACGCCTTGCTCTTCGAGTGATCTTTGTTGGTCGACCACTCCTGGGGAGGGTAACAATGGTCTTGAATTTCCTCCATTTGTACACAAGCTGTCTGACTGTGGATTGGTGAAGTCCAAACTCTTTAGAGATGGTTTTGTAACCTTTTGCAACCTGATGAGCATCAACAACATTTTTTCTGAGGTCCTCAGAAATCTCCTTTGTTCGTGCTATGATACACTTCCACAAACATGTGTTGTGAAGATCAGACTTTGATAGATCCCTGTTCTTTAAATAAAACAGGGTGCCCACTCACACCTGATTGTCATCCCATTGATTGAAAACACCTGACTCTAATTTCACCTTCAAATTAACTGCTAATCCTAGAGGTTCACATACTTTTGCCACTCACAGATATGTAATATTGGATCATTTTCCTCAATAAATAAATGACCAAGTATAATATTTGTGTCTCATTTGTTTAACTGGGTTCTCTTTATCTACTTTTAGGACTTGTTTGAAAATCTGATGATGTTTTAGGTCATATTTATGCAGAAATATAGAAAATTCTAAAGGGTTCACAAACTTTCAAGCACCACTGTACCTCACTCCCAACTGCTCCCCGGGCGCTGTTAGCATGGCTGCCCACTGCTCTGGGTATGTATGTGTGCTCATTACTCACGTGTGTGTTCACTGCTTCAGATGGGTTAAATGCAGAGAGGAATTTCACAAGCGTGTGATGAATAAAGTTGTTGTTGTTGTTGTTGTTCTTCTTCTTCTATACATGATATAAAGATACAGAATAATTTGCATAAAAAATACAGAAAAATCTGAACTTTACCAGAAAATCACATTCTTGTGAAAAGCTGTGTATTGCAGAACAAGAGATTTCAATAAAGGTGACCATATACTAATAATTAGCACCACAAACACTTTACTAATGTCTCACTTATAGTAATTATATTCATTATTTGGAATTTACATTAAACCCTACAAACCTGGAATCAAATAATTTTAACAAGTAATATACAGTACTAGTCAAAAGTTTGGACACCCCTTCTCATTCATAGGTCTTTCTGTATTTTTGCTATTTTCTACATCGTGGAACAATACTGAAGACATCAAAACTATTAAATAACATATGGAACATGTTTCAGATTTTTTTAAAGATATTTTTCTTTGGGCTTTTTTCACCTTTAATGGATAGGACAGAGAGGGATCGGGAAATGACCTCAGGCCAGAATCAAACCTGGGTCCCTGGATTTATGGTATGGTGCCTTAGTCACCTGAGCCACAACACCCCATGGTTCAGGTATTAGATTCTTCAAAGTAAAAGACCTTTTAGGTTCACCTTGATGATGCTTTACATACTATTGGCATTATCATCACCAGCTTCATAAGGGAGTCACCTGGAATGCTTTTCAATTAACAGGTGCCTTGTCAAAACTTAATTAGTGCAATTTCTTGCCTTCTTAATGAGCTGGAGATCAAACATTAAATAGTAAATAATAAAAATACAGTCAATAGCCCTATTCCACAACCGTAGTAATCCATATTATGTCAACTAAGTAAAGAAAAACAACATACATCTGGGTAGCATGATGGTGTAGTGGTTAGCACTGTTGCCTCACAGCAAGAAGGTTCTGGGTTCAAACCCAGCAGCTGACAAGGGCCTTTCTGTGTGGAGTCTGCATGAGTTTCCTCCCATGGTCCAAAGATATGCAGGTTAGGTTAATTGGTGGCTCTAAATTGACCATGAGTGGTATATATATATATCTCATCTCATTATCTCTAGCCGCTTTATCCTTCTACAGGGTCACAGGCAAGCTGGAGTCTATCCCAGCTGACTACGGGCGAAAGGCGGGGTACACCCTGGACAAGTCGCCAGGTCATCACAGGGCTGACACACAGACAACCATTCACACTCACATTCACACCTACGGTCAATTTAGAGTCACCAGTTAACCTAACCTGCATGTCTTTGGACTGTGGGGGAAACCGGAGCACCCGGACGAAACCCACGGGGAGAACATGCAAACTCCGCACAGAAAGGCCCTCGCTGGCCACGGGGCTCGAACCCGGACCTTCTTGCTGTGAGGCGACAGCGCTAACCACTACACCACCGTGCCGCCGTGTGTGTATATGTATATATATAATATATATATGAATGACAGTTGTATTTGCAGAATACAGGGTGTTTCAAAAAAATTTGATATCATTCTGGGATATTTACATCTCAAATAATATCAATTTTTTAAAAACACCCTGTATATTACCTGATGCACAAAGAATATTTATTACTCAACAACTGCTGTTGCTCTAAAAGTTCATAGGGGGTAGCATCGGAGGAGAGAGTTTCACAGTCCACACCATCTCATCTCATCTCATTATCTCTAGCCGCTTTATCCTTCTACAGGGTCGCAGGCAAGCTGGAGCCTATCCCAGCTGACTACGGGCGAAAGGCGGGGTACACCCTGGACAAGTCGCCAGGTCATCACAGGGCTGACACATAGACACAGACAACCATTCACACTTACACTCACACCTACGGTCAATTTAGAGTCACCAGTTAACCTAACCTGCATGTCTTTGGACTGTGGGGGAAACCGGAGCACCCGGAGGAAACCCACGCGGACACGGGGAGAACATGCAAACTCCACACAGAAAGGCCCTCGCCGGCCATGGGGCTCGAACCCAGGAGTGTTGCTGTGTTCTTGCTGTGAGGCGACAGCGCTAACCACTACACCACCGTGCCGCCAGTCCACACCAAATAAGCTCAAATATTCTTTCAGCCAGTCCTTCATTTCATGAGTAGTGTGAGCTTGGCATCATTTGCTATCTGCACCCACCAAATATCAGGCATGTTACTTGCGAGATAATTTACTAGTATAAACAAGGGCTAATACTATTGTGGTCATACAAGTTCATCCCATTAAATAAATTATTCACCATTATCTTTTGTATAATTATCTTTGGTAGAATTATAATGGATTAATGATTGAATATTCTTTATTACGTTTAATCAATTGAATTGCCTTTATCCTTAGAAGGGGGAAGTGTATGATTATAAGTATGACAACTTGGTTTGTTTTGGTTAAAAGGGGGGGGGGGGGGGGGACTGGAAAAATAGAAGTGAAAAATGCCGCAACGAAATTGTACCAATTTCATGAAATGACTGGGCTTTGATTGATTTCATATATATTCAGGCACCTCAACTGCTATCTCAATATTCAAGACAACAAAATTCTGACACTGCCCCCAGTTTTGGAGTCAAATAAGAAAAAACAACTTTCCCAGTGTCAGTTAAGCAGTGAGCGCCATCAGACAAAGTAGATGAGGAAATGAGATATTTCAATCTTTCCATGTTGTATATTACATTTCATTTACATTATACTTTTGGGGGCAGCATGGTGGTGTAGTGGTTAGCGCTGTTGCCTCACAGCAAGAAGGTCCGGGTTCGAGCCCCGTGGCCGAGTCCATGCAGGTTAGGTTAACTGGTGACTCTATATACACACACACAGTGGTGCTTGAAAGTTTGTGAACCCTTTAGAATTTTCTATTTTTCTGCATAAATATGATCTAAAACATCATCAAATTTTCACACAAGTCCTAAAAGTAGATAAAGAGAACCCAGTTAAACAAATGAGACAAAAATATTATACTTGGTCATTTATTTATTGAGGAAAATGATCCAATATTACATATCTGTGAGTGGCAAAAGTATGTGAACCTCTAGGATTAGCAGTTCATTTGAAGATGAAATTAGAGTCAGGTGTTTTCAATCAATGGGATGACAATCAGGTGTGAGTGGGCACCCTGTTTTATTTAAAGAACAGGGATCTATCAAAGTCTGATCTTCACAACACATGTTTGTGGAAGTGTATCATGGCACAAAAAAAGGAGATTTCTGAGGACCTCAGAAAAAGCGCTGTTGATGCTCATCAGGCTGGAAAAGGTTACAAAACCATCTCTAAAGAGTTTGGACTCCACCAATCCACAGTCAGACAGATTGTGTACAAATGGAGGAAATTCAAGACCATTGTTACCCTCCCCAGGAGTGGTCGACCAACAAAGATCACTCCAAGAGCAAGGCGTGTAATAGTCGGCGAGGTCACAAAGGACCCCAGGGTAACTTCTAAGCAACTGAAGGTCTCTCTCACATTGGCTAATGTTAATGTTCATGAGTCCACCATCAGGAGAACACTGAACAACAATGGTGTGCATGGCAGGGTTGCAAGGAGAAAGCCACTGCTCTCCAAAAAGAACATTGCTGCTCATCTGCAGTTTGCTAAAGATCATGTGGACAAGCCAGAAGGCTATTGGAAAAATGTTTTGTGGACGGATGAGACCAAAATAGAACTTTTTAGTTTAAATGAGAAGCATTATGTTTGGAGAAAGGAAAACACTGCATTTCAGTGTAAGAACCTTATCCCATCTGTGAAACATGGTGGTGGTAGTATCATGGTTTGGGCCTGTTTTGCTGCATCTGGGCCAGGACGGCTTGCCATCATTGATGGAACAATGAATTCTGAATTATACCAGTGAATGCTAAAGGAAAATGTTAGGACATCTGTCCATGAACTGAATCTCAAGAGAAGGTGGGTCATGCAACAAGACAACGACCCTAAGCACACAAGTCGTTCTACCAAAGAATGGTTAAAGAAGAATAAAGTTAATGTTTTGGAATGGCCAAGTCAAAGTCCTGACCTTAATCCAATCAAAATGTTGTGGAAGGACCTGAAGCGAGCAGTTCATATGAGGAAACCCACTAACATCCCAGAGTTGAAGCTGTTCTGTACGGAGGAATGGGTTAAAATTCCTCCAAGCCGGTGTGCAGGACTGATCAACAGTTACCGGAAACATTTAGTTGCAGTTATTGCTGCACAAGGGGGTCACACCAGATACTGAAAGCAAAGGTTCACATACTTTTGCCACTCACAGATATGTAATATTGGATCATTTTCCTCAATAAATAAATGACCAAGGATAATATTTTTGTCTCATTTGTTTAACTGGGTTCTCTTCATCTACTTTTAGGCCTTCTGTGAAAATCTGATGATGTTTTAGATCATATTTATGCAGAAATATAGAAAATTCTAAAGGGTTCACAACTTTCAAGCACCACTATATATATATATATATATATATATATTACACTCCCTGGTATGTTGTCTAAACGTATATTTATTATCCTGATTGCACAACGTTTACTAATTTAAAAGACAGAACAAGTAACCAACACTGCTAAAGACTGGATTTTTTTTATAGCCTCTTACAGAACCTGGTCATCAGTACCTTTCTTCTTGGGTTACTGAGATTGCCTTATTTCATTGTTGACTGCAACACACACTCTTTTATTGTACCCTTAAAATTGCTCATGCTTGTAATATTTTGAATCAGAATTATATTTTTGTACATTATGATTTCTGATTGCTGGATATGTGTTCTTGTAGGAGAAACTAGAGTATTCTGATATTGTGTGATCACTCATCACATAAAGCTTTATGTTAAACATGCTGCTGTCTAATGCTAGGACTAGAGCCTCAAACAGGAAAATTTTATAAAATACAAAATAGCTGTGATGGCTGAAATATAGCAGGTAAAGTCACAGGAAGTACTGCAATTAAGCAAAATGCAACCAACTCGAGCCCAAATGGGCAACCATCAAGTAAATGTTTAAGTGATAGGACTTTGTCTTTCGACAGTTTCAGCAAACAGAAATCTTGACAAAATGTGTTCATGTATCTGAGGATGGTTTACTGGTTTGTAAAGCCAAACAAGCAATACATTTTTGGGGTTTTGGTTTTTTTTTGGAGTTGGTGGGGACAGGTTGGGGCGGCACGGTGGTGTAGCATTGTCGCCTCACAGCAAGAAGGTCCTGGGTTTGAGCCCAGTGGCCAGCAAGAGCCTTTTTGTGCGGAGTTTGCATGTTCTCCCAGCGTCTGTGTGGGTTTCCTCTGGGTGCTCCAGTTTCCTCCACAGTCCAAAGACATGCAGGTTAGGCTAATTGGTGGCTCTAAATTGACCGTAGGTGTGAATGTGAATGGTTGTTTGTCTCTGTGTCAGCTCTGCGATGATCTGGTGACTTGTCTAGGGCATACCCTGCCTCTCACCCATAGTCAGCTGGGATAGGCTCCAGCTTGCTTGCAGAACAGGATAAGCGGCTACAGGGGATGGATGGATGGGGACGGGTTGTCTCAAGTCTCTGAAGCCCCTCCACATCACTGTTTCCCAAGCTCCCCAAGGGCATGAGCTTAATTTCTATACTTATCCAGTGCAACTCAGTTATGCATTGAGCAATACACCCTACTTTGATGTGCTGGGTCTGAAAACATATGATATAAAATGATGTATGCAAAATAATGCATGTACAAGGTTTTAAAAGTTGTAATATGCTTTTAATAAATTTTTTTACAAGAACAAAATATATTTACACATTATATAAATACAGGCTGAATAGACTTCAATAAGGAAGATGATCTGATAATAAAAATCAGAACTAGAAGACAACACAATCAAAAGATGAGCGCTGATCCAAGACATGAATAACAGGAAATTTCTGTCCGAGATGTGCACGGACAGTAATAGCAAGCTATATAAAATTATGGCTGGGGAATTTCAATACTCATGATATAATAAAGGTTGATGATTGTTCAGGATGATAACTGACTGGTTGGGGTGTTTACTTTGATAGCCGAATGATAATACGATAGAATTAAATAAAACAAACCTCAAATACCCACCCAGTTTTTAATAGTTGCTGAGACATCCTCAAACTAGAATTTAATAGTGTTTCCACTATGTGATCTGATGAAATGATGCTTTAAAAAAAAAAAAACCCACCCACAACCCCAGACAAGTAAATGAATTGGAATGAACTGACCACCGTCTTGTCAAAGTCTGCCATTAAACCTCTCCCTAAACGACTCCCTGAATAACAGCCTTCACAACACCACACAACTTATTGCTCTGTTACTGATCGTGGCGTCACATCTGCTGTTTGTAGAGGAGAGAACGTCAACAGAGCAGGTCACCACCAATCAGCACATCACCTGTAATTCTGCACATTTCTTTAAAAAAAAAAAAAAAAACAGAAGTTTCACCATATTTCAGGCCATGGATTTTAAACAGAATTGTGTATCAGACATTGTGTGAGATGACGCTTTAGTCATCAGACTCTGTAACACACTGCTCCACTATTTCCCGCAGGTTAGGGTTCTCCATCGCTGCCGCTACCCGCTCCTTATCGTTGATCTGTTTGTTAACTGCAAGACAAAACAAGACGCATGAATTAATTACATTAAAGCCACAGGCTCCATCATATTAACACACCATCTCTCTCACAGCAAGATAAGGATTGACAGGTGAGGACACACGTATACATATTCATACATGCATAAACATATCTCCTCAAAAGCTCTAAAACAGGGTCTGCAGGTATCCTCAGGACAAATGTGCTATGTTTAAGACTTAACACCATTTCAAATGTAATTCAAGACCAATTTTGAACAAGTCAACTTAAGCAATAGTAATAATCTTCATTTTACAACAAATTTGCAAAAGCAACACAACCGTTATTAATAGTTAATGCAGATACTTTTACGGATATGAAAACGCACAAAAAAAAAAGGCTATAATTTTACACCAACAGATATGACCAATTTTACATTTTATATAGAGAAAATGGTGGAATGGAAAACCTAGTAGAAAAAAAATTAATTCAACTTTGAATGGCCTATGAACTGCGATCTGTAATATGTTTAACTTGATCCAGTAACACACCAGAACAGCTAATTGTTTTGCTTTTGCCATTTGATTTAGGCTCTCGTTAAAGATCACTACCAACGTGCCAATGGATGGAGCCAATCCAAAGCCTGCCACGTGTGCCGTCTTATGCCTTTTGCATGGAAATGTCTGCAGTAAGTCAGAATCTGGAAACATTACTTTAAATACATAAATCAAGTCCAGGGCAGCACGGTGGTGTAGTGGTTAGCGCTGTCGCCTCACAGCAAGAAGGTCCGGGTTCGTGGCCGGCCAGGGCCTTTCTGTGCGGAGTTTGCATGTTCTCCGTGTGGGTTTCCTCCGGGTGCTCCGGTTTCCCCCACAGTCCAAAGACATGCAGGTTAGGTTAACTGGTGACTCTAAATTGAGCATAGGTGTGAGTGTGAATGGTTGTCTGTGTCTATGTGTCAGCCCTGTGATGACCTGGCGACTTGTCCAGGGTGTACCCCGCCTTTCGCCCGTAGTCAGCTGGGATAGGCTCCAGCTTGCCTGCGACCCTGTAGAACAGGATAAAGTGGCTACAGATAATGAGATGAGACATAAATCAAGTCCATCGTTGGATTTGTACAAGTGGTTCATCACTGTTTTTAAAATCCAAATGACTGCTGCTCTTAGTGTTGGCACCCAAGCACAAACAGAACAAATGTCAGATGCTGATAGATGTGAACGTTCTCTCAGGCCATTGGGAGAAGACAAAATAGGCCTTTGCGTGTACACTTGCAGGCAGAAGACAGCAATAGAAAACTGACAAGCTTTAGCATAGCTTTTATTCCTTTTGCCCATCTTATGCAATTCAACTGCTTTGATTTCCAATGTACAGAGTTTAAATGTTTTATGGCAGTGTGCTTCAGGAGTCGTTCGCAGACACTGGTCTTAGCCATCACGAGTATTTGCTGTTCTCCAGCCACTTTCGGTTAAATACACATTAACTCATGTCAACAGGATCTGTGCACACTAACATTAGCACAAATATGTCCCTGCGTAACACGATTGACCAACCTGGATTAATGTGCGTGACTTATTTTTTTTTAAACCAGGCATCCTGCTAAACTCCACTTCCTTGCACATTTATACTGGAAAACACTTACTGTCTTCCTCAGTTGAATGCGTTCCCTCAGCAATGTAAATTTCAAGCTGTGAACAGATAAACACAAGAGAAAAATCAATAAGTGTGCAAAATACTGGCTGTTAAAACAGAGCTCAAGCTCTGGATGGACAATCCAATTACGCACATTTTTAACAACAATTTCTGTTCCATCTCATTAAAACCTCACAGCATGAAGCTATTACAGTAATGCCATTACAGAACGCTTAATACAAACCTGAACCCCTGACCTAAGCAACGTTAGCTGTAATGAGATAATAAAAATGCAACGCTTTGAATCTCAGTGTTTACCTTGTGCTTAAATGGAAGGCATCTCTGTAGTTTCACTTGTAAGCAGAGACCTGCAACACAAATCATTGTAAAGAACTTTAACTGTTAATATCGTCTGTCTAAAGCACAGTGGTAGTTCAGCAGTTAAGGTTATGTGCGATAGTGAAACAGTATAAATGTAAATCCCAGGGAACTGTCTGCCTTTGTGAAGTGACCAACACCTCCAGATTGCTATGACCAACACACACTCCATTACAACAGCTAAAAAGAGCAATTCAGAAGCTTTCAAGTAACATCAGCCTCACATCTCTGCAATCTACAGTACCCAAGAAAGAGAATTTCAGAGGCATGTAATGAGACATCATGATACAAATTTATGACAATTCAAATCAATGAAATTTAAAAAAAAAAAAAAAATCATGATAGTCACACTGCATAATCATTTTTCCCTAGCTACAATTGGGTTGTGTAGACAGTAGAGGGTGCATGTGACTTCACCCAAGGCAGAAGTAACACCCTTCTAATGCCACGGAAACGGATCTAAAAATGGGGAAAGAGTTGTCGTGCAATTTAACAAGAAGTCAATTAATAAAATGAATATTTTAGTTTGTAGGCCATTATATTTTACTCCACTCTTTACAAACGTGACCTACCAGCGATCGGGATCTCGATCGGGAGATCGTGAGTTCTATTCACGGTCGGGTCATACCAAAGACCATCATAAAAATGGTGCCTACTGCCATATGGCAAGGCACACTGCAATACAGATGTGAGTGGGGAGTCAAACTCTCACGGTTACCAGAGGACTAGCCCCCCACTATAACCCTAGCTATGTAACATAGACGAGAGGCCGAGGGCTACGGAAACGGAGATCGGCGCCACCAAACGCGCCATGAATGGTGCGGGAAGGACTTTGACTTTACAAATGTGGGTAAATAATCAAATCATTAATTGGGTGAATCATTACATGCCTAGAATTTATTTGGCCGTTTTAGCTGACTTTAGAGCTCCGTTTCAGGCTGGGCTTGCCCTCCTGTCTCATCCTCACTGTAAACAAATGATCATGAATAAGAACTCAGCAATAACTACCACTACTAGTGCTAGTTTAGCTGTTTATATAGGTCACATAGATCCAAAAAATATGCACATACAAATTTTATGTAGTGTGTACACCACCATCTGTCTATTCTATGCATACTAACATGGATTACTGCTTCCTGTTTTGGACATATTGGTAATACCATGACTGAACAAACAGATTAATAGACAACTATGCAAGGGTAATTATCAATCTCCCTCCCTTTCCCACCATGGTCCAGATTTAAATTCCTAACTCTCACAACTATACACCTTTCCTATTAGATCCAGTGTGTTTACTGAATAAGTCATATCACAACTATATCTGATGGCTGTCAGATAAAATCATTACTGAGTGGCATAGCCTGGTTTCTGATGGGCAGTGAATTTCTGCAGGGCCAAAAATTCATTGTTGCCAATGGGAAAAAAAGGGATGGATGAAAAGCAAGAAAAAGACAAGTGTGGGTCATGGCTGATTTCATGTACTGGTTGTCCTGATGCATCATTAATTTTGGTGGCTCTCTGATGAAGCATGACCGAGCAGGAAGACTTATTCTGAAACTCCATGCATTCATATGGGAGAAGGAAAAAAAAAAAACCCCAGAAAAACAAGAGAAGAAGCTAGTCTTTCCAAACGCTGCATACAAAACACAATAATTGGGCACAAGACAGACAAACTGAAGTTAGTTTTGGGCCAATATCTTGAAAACCGTGGGAGAAGTAGTATGCCCCCCCCTCAAAAAAAGTGGTGTGACATAATTGTGTACTTGCTTCACAATGACACAAATTACATTGTCTCATCTCATTCATCTCATTATCTGTAGCTGCTTTATCCTGTCCTACAGGGTCGCAGGCAAGCTGGAGCCCATCCCAGCTGACCACGGGCGAAAGGCGGGGTACACCCTGGACAAGTCGCCAGGTCATCACAGGGCTGACACATAGACACAGACAACCATTCACACTCACATTCACACCTACGCTCAATTTAGAGTCACCAGTTAACCTAACCTGCATGTCTTTGGACTGTGGGGGAAACCAGAGCACCCGGAGGAAACCCACGCGGACACGGGGAGAACATGCAAACTCCACACAGAAAGGCCCTCGCCGGCCCCGGGGCTCGAACCCAGGACCTTCTTGCTGTGAGGCGACAGCGCTAACCACTACACCACCGTGCCGCCCCAAATTACATTGTTAGCTAGCTAAATCATTCATCATGGCTAAAGGCATCTTCACCTTTAAAACTCCTTAAAATCATTTACAATGGACAAGGGTGGGTGGGAAATCCAGGAACAAGTTAGACAACAAAATATTTAAAGCAGGAAACATTGTGTAGTGAGAAAGAGTAATGTTTGGATTTACAAGCATGGACAGCGACAAGGCCAAGTGTGCGATCTGTTTAAAGCGGCTTTCTAATGAAAGCATGAAGCCAGCTTTTTTTTTTTTTTTTTTAAATAAATATTCGGAAGCAAAATAGGAAAACCTGGCTAAAAGGCCAAAAAAGACAAGGTTGCGTAGATTAAAACAGCAACAAAAGCTGTCAAGGAATCAAAAACTTTTTAGCAAGAAAAGGATTAATTTAACATTAGCCTGTTTAACATCTCCAGGGCTAATTAAGGCTAAAGGGGTTCAGCTAACAAATAAAAGGTTGGGAATCCCTAGGGCGGCACAGTGGTGTAGTGGTTAGCACAGTCGCCTCACAGCAAGAAGGTTCTGGGTTCAGAAATCACCAACTGGAATGGTGATTTCAAAAGCTGTTATGAAGTCAAGGCAGAAACAGAATCTAACATCCAAGAATTTAAGACAAACTAGTTTAGTGTGGGGTAGCGGTTAGCGCTGTCGCCTCAGAGCAAGAAGGTCCTGGGTTCGAGCCCAGCGGCCAGCGAGGGCCTTTCTGTGTGGAGTTTGCATGTTCTCCCCGTGTCTGCGTGGGTTTCCTCCGGGTGCTCCGTCTTCCCCCACAATCCAAAGACATGCAGTTAGGTTAACATGGGCGGCCTTGGGCTGAGGTGCCCTTGAGCGAGGTACCTGACCCCTGACTGCTCCCCGGGCGCTCTGGTGTGGCTGCCCACTGCTCCGAGTGTGTGTGTGTTCACTGCTTCAGATGGGTTAAATGCAGAGGATGAATTTCACTGTGCTTGAAGTGTGCATGTGATGAATAAAGGTTTCTTCTTCTTAATGTTATGAGCACTTCCAACCACTTTCAGCAGTGGATCACGCAACTCAGTGGCTTTTATCTGATCAAAATCTGCCTTGGGAACCGATAGTATGTAGGCTACTTTTATATTTGACAAAAACATCAGTGTCTGCTTAATCTTTGAGCCCAAAATTAAGTCAGCTAATATTTGCTGCCAAAAAATAAGTGACTGATGAATTTTTCAAAAACAGTCAGGCCTTACACTAGGGTGCATCAGTTGCCCTCACTTTCATAAAATCTGATGCATTTTTGTTTGGGTGTTCCTTTTCACCAATAAAGACATCCTGTAAAATTTTTTGACCATATTCAAAAGTCTAATGGTGGCACCATGAGGTTCATTTTTTTGGCCAAAAAAAAAAAAAGCTTTTTTTTTTTTGAGGTTTGAATCACAATGTTGGACTCCATTTATTGATTCCTTGTGACCCAGAGATTATGTTAAGAACCTTTGCAAGGGATTGAGAAGCATTAATGTGATTCAGAATACATTTGTATTGTTTAAAAGTAGTTGAACAATGATTCAATGAACAGCTAAAACTCAAACTGTGCTTGATAATATATTTAGAATATGTACTAAAAATGTGTATCTAAGATATTTGGTATACTCTATAAGGTGCCATAATGTTTCATGAAAAGTGATGGAAATTTTGGCATAAAAGTCATAAAATAGCAGCTTTTTCCATAACTTTGAGCTCCTGGTGCCACCATTAAACTTTTGAATTTTGTCAAAATATTTCACCCAGTGTGTTTTCTTACCAAAAAGAACATAAAAACAAAAATGCATCATGATCGGAGGAACTTTTCATTTTTAGGGGGCAACTGATGCACACTACCTTACACTCAAGTGCATGAGATTCTCTCATTAGTAAATGGCTTTGTTTAGATACAAAAATGAACTTTAAGTCAGCCTGTCAGAGACGTTGCCGCGTGAAGGACTTCTCAATTTCATAAGAGTCGTTTTTATAAATACATCCAATTGTTATTTTTGCATGATCAATATTACAGAAGCTTAATGAACTAAACCAAAAACTGGATTCTGGAAGGCTCCGTACTCCCTACACAAGTGCCTATGGAGTGTAATATGGGGAAGCCATTTTGAATTCAGCTTCTGATTGTATTTCCATGTATAAAAACACTTAGACTAGCATTTAGGTTTCTGTGTGTGTGTGTGTGTGTGTCATGTTTTGACCTCATGACGAGAGTAAAACAAATATACATCAAATTACAAGCACACGTGTTTGACTTTCCCCAGTGAAATGTACAGACAATAAAGTCTCTTTTCAAATAATCACCACCTGTCTCACAATTCATTTAGCAGGAGTCATTTAGTGTACTCAATCACTATTAATATTTTTTAAAGCGCTCCCTGTATGGTTAAAGAAAAAGTTGAGCTAAATTGAGGATTTCTGCCAATAAAATACTTTGACTAAGGGGCAATTCTTCAGCAGAGCGGCCAAAATTATGAAATTATTAAGACTGCCTTAACTTGGAATCCAAGGCAAAAGTACTGAAAACCAGGTTTAAAAAATTATCACCCCAATTTTGGCAGTGTCGCTTCAAAGAAACCTTGTTTTGAATTTTAAGAAATGAAAGTTTGGGGTTTTTTTCTGATGTAATTCTGTTACTAACTTCTTTCTTCATAAAAGAAAGATTTTGCATTCAGAGTTAAACACAGCCAATTTTTCTCTGCTTTTTTTTTAGGGTCAAAAGATACCCCACACAGTGTGAAACTATTTTTTTTTTAAATTTAATACCATTATCTTGAAGCCTGAAACTTAAAAAAAAGTTACCACATTTTGCTGTGAATGTAATTCCATTACTGAAGAATTACCCTGAGAAATCATATCAAATCAGAGATTTCGCCAAAATTATGCTTTTCTTTACTTTCTACACTGCAAAGATCGTGTTGGTTAAGGAACCAGCTTTAACACAGCAGTCAAAACAGTCTGTCTGTCTGTCGGTCGGTCTAAAGCTCTCTAAAAACCCTGCTACTTACAGCGGGGTTCAGAAGTCTGAGACCACATTGAAAATCTGGGATTTTTTTTTTTCTTCAAACAAAGAAAGTAGATGTTCAATATCTTGAATCTTTAATATTCTGCACTATTTCTTGGTCCCCATTTTTAAATGTAAGCAGATGATATTGACCTGGTTATCTGCCTTGTACAAAAGGTTGGATTATCCTCATGTCTAATCTCTTCTACTGAAGCATGTGTTCAGACGACACACTGATGGATTTGATCCAAAAATGGATCATAAGGTTTTGCACAAATTTGGAGAGTCCAGGCTCGAATACACATTATCAGAGCAAAAAGGAGATATACCAAACACTAAAAAACTTTGAAATTCATATTAATATTTCAATGATTCTCTGCTTCACTTAAAAATTGTCAATAATAAAATTTGTAATAAATTGTATTAAAGGTGCCGACTGCAGAGTCATCTGAAATAAATTTTTTTTTTTTTTTTATCGTGCATGGCATTTTCCTGTGTCCCACAAGAACAATATCATGTGGATGAGATGTGATTATTTTGATGTGCTGAAGGTTGCATTTTCCTCCCTCCTGAGGTAAACAAACAGTATGGCCCAATGGAAACAGCCGAGCATGAGGAGCTTTAACTAATTAGTATAATTATGGAACTGTGTCACACCAAAACGGCGACGCGCAGAAAACATCGTGACTCTGCATCGACCTCGGAGAGTTTTGAGTTGCACGTCTGTAATCTGTAGTTAACATTCACGAATAGATTCATGAAACAAAAGACGAATACATCTTTTCTCTGTTACTGTTTTTGTGTTATCGTTCCTTTCTCTGTAAGATCAAAGCGTTCGGTGTATAACTCCATACTCGCTACAGTGGAGTCGAGCTCACACAGTCTAAGACTAAGGTAGCTAAGCGCTAGCAAGAATGATCTAGTTATCTGTCCAGAAAAATGACGTCATCTGACCTTGCTCCATCTTGCAATTGCGCTCACGAGGTAGGCTTTCCTTTTCTTTTCCTCTGACTTTTAACTGGCAGGAGAGCCGAATCCACCATGTTTACCCACGCTGACTTCTCTCATCTCATTATCTGTAGCCGCTTTATCCTGTTCTACAGGGTCGCAGGCAAGCTGGAGCCTATCCCAGCTGACTACGGGCGAAAGGCGGGGTACACCCTGGACAAGTCGCCAGGTCATCACAGGGCTGACACATAGACACAGACAACCATTCACACTCACATTCACACCTACGCTCAATTTAGAGTCACCAGTTAACCTAACCTGCATGTCTTTGGACTGTGGGGGAAACCGGAGCACCCGGAGGAAACCCACGCGGACACGGGGAGAACATGCAAACTCCACACAGAAAGGCCCTCGCCGGCCACTGGGCTTGAACCCGGACCTTCTTGCTGTGAGGCAACAGCGCTAACCACTACACCACCGTGCCGCCCCCACGCTGACTTGTTTTGGTTAAAAGTAGATCAAAAACACACCCCATGGTGGTCACATGATATTGTTGCTCACTTGCTTCGGTCATCTCCAGAATCGTAAAACGCGGGACTCCTTTTATTTCGGCAAAACATTTACACACAGGATACACGGTGTGTGCAGCAGTGAAATTCCTCAATTTCAACTCAAATCAACATGAAACATCTCAAAACTCTAAAAGTAATAGAAATAGAAAATTTTTGCCCAGAATTCAACTTTGCAGTCAGTCAGAGGGGGGTGGCGACATATTTTCACTAGTGCTCTCAGACTTTTGGACCCCACCGTAAGTGTTTCTTACACAGTGAATTTCAGACTTTGGTCATGTTGTTGGATTGCCATGTTCCATAGCAAAAAAGCCTAATTAATGCAGTTTCTAATCAGAAACCTGTTCTCCAAACTTCGGTCATATCATCATCAGACTGAGAAAAGCACTTGTACGCTCTGAACAGATGAGATCTGAAATTCTTGAACGTTCGTAAAAATGGAAAAACTTTACCAGTCAAACTGAACTCACTGAATTCACCTGCGATTATTTCAGCACTGATGCAAGACTGAATATTTATCAGTCAAGTAACATCTCTCAGGTGATACTGAAGAGAGTTCTGTAGCAGTGCTAGTTGATTCAAATACTACAACTTTTTTTTTTAAATAAAACTTACGAACAAATAATCTATAATGTACAGAAGCCGAGAGAGGCCCTTCATATAATCCTTTTTTTTTTTATTCACCTTGTTATCCCGAGATAACGACATAATTAATTCAGGATCTTGAGAAAACAACACAACTAATTAGAGATCTCGAGAAAATAAAACCGTTATTTCGAGATCTCGAGAAAACAAAACAAGTATTTCATGATCTCGAGTAAACAGCTGAGAAATGGTTCATTCAGGTGCGCCAAGAGACTTGTGATATGCTGACTTTGGGGCTGTTTCTCATTCTGTATAGACGCAACTTTGGTCATTGGAATGTCTGGAATAATCAATCACCTAATAAGGGAATATTTTGATCAGGGGTTGACACAGGGAGAGATTGCATTAAGTCTTTTAATAAGGGATAATTTCAAAATGAGTCCGCGGCACCTCCGCAGAAGACTGGCCCGGCTTCATCTCTACCGACGGAGATACAGTGATCCAGCTGAGATCATGAAATAATTGTTTTGTTTTCTCGAGATCACGGAATAATTGTTTTGTTTTCTCGAGATCTCGAAATAACGGTTTTGTTTTCACGAGATCTCAAATTAGTTGTGTTGTTTTCTCGAGATCGTGAATTAATTATGTCGTTATGTCAGGATAACAAGGTGAATAAAAAAAAGATTATATGAAGGGCCTCTTGCGGCTTCCGTAATAATGAGATTAATTGATTATTAAAATAATCGTTAGTGCATCCCTACTAATAATGACAAGCTGATAGACTGCCTGTTCTGTCTTAGTGAAGAATATTCAAGCATTACAGGAGAGATGATCCGGTTAGAGCTGGGTGAAATGGCCAAAAATATGATCAATATAACAAATTTCAGATCAGGCGATATTGATAAATATCATGATAAAATTCAAATCATTATTTTTCAAATATAAAGGCTTGTTTTTGGTCCTGAGTGAAAGCTGAGGAAACCAGACAGTTAACTGTGGTTTTAAACTATTCCTTATCGTGCCTGCTACAGCGGTTACCTCGGACACGGTGCTAATGACTGGAATATTGAGAGCTCGAGGTCACAACATCGCCACAGAACCACTATGGAAATTACAGCCATGTGCTTCACACAGATAAGACTCCAGCTGTTAACTGAACATTTTCTTTATCTTTTCACCCACCGATCAGTGTGGCCAGAGAACAGTGTGGCACTGTTGGGGAGAACCTGATAATGATGAGGTATTCATCGTCTCCTAGGTCTTGAACTTCAACACATTTTTCAGTCACTACATCCAGCTCCTCCAGAGTATTGGGTTTCTCCGGATCCCGAATGGTGCGAATAACATCTAAAAGAAAGGAAAAAAAATAAAAATACAATACACTAAAGCAATAAACGAAGATATACCAACCTAGATGCAAGCCTTTAACATACAGCAATACTGTCCAGAGCCTATAGGGTACTTAAATCAAGTTAAAGGTCACAGGCAAGTTTTAAATTTTATGCACATTTGAAGCTTTATATGTTAAAAAAAAAAAAACCTCTGTAATTTTCTTCTGGTCCCAATAAGTATTGTTAATAAGTAATAATTAAAATAAGTTGGCGCGGATCGTGGTGAATTTCTGTTCGGCTATGTTCGTGACCACTCGGCGCGTGACGTCACTTAAGACAAACAAACCGCTTGAGTTGAGTCCACTTCCATGTATTTTCATTGCTGTTCGGCTTCATTGCAGACACGCGTTCGGGAATTTCCAAAAAAAAAAAAAATGCCTTATTGTTGTGCAGTGAACTGTAACAATGGGACCGGTTCAGGAAGAAGTTTTTACCTTTTTCTGAGAGAGGAGAAGAGGCGGAGAGAGTGGATTGGCTTTTTCCGAAAGAGGAGATGAGGCGTGGGCGGCACGGTGGTGTAGTGGTTAGCGCTGTCGCCTCACAGCAAGAAGGTCTGGGTTCGAGCCCCGTGGCCGGCGAGGGCCTTTCTGTGCGGAGTTTGCATGTTCTCCCCGTGTCCGCGTGGGTTTCCTCCGGGTGCTCCGGTTTCCCCCACAGTCCAAAGACATGCAGGTTAGGTTAACTGGTGACTCTAAATTGACCGTAGGTGTGAATGGTTGTCTGTGTCTATGTGTCAGCCCTGTGATGACCTGGCGACTTGTCCAGGGTGTACCCCGCCTTTCGCCCGTAGTCAGCTAGGATAGGCTCCAGCTTGCCTGCGACCCTGTAGAAGGATAAAGCGGCTAGAGATGATGAGATGAGATGAGGAGATGAGGCGGAGAGAGTGGATTGTGCGTGTGAAGCCAGAGGGTTGTTTTTTTTCTGGAAGAGATGAGGCAGAGAGAGCGGATTGTGCGCGTGAAACAAACTCAAGAAGTCAAAGAAGAAACGGAGCAGCAACGCTCAAGCAAAAAGGAGAAG
Organism: Neoarius graeffei; assembly: GCF_027579695.1. NCBI lineage: Eukaryota > Metazoa > Chordata > Actinopteri > Siluriformes > Ariidae > Neoarius > Neoarius graeffei. The sequence goes on from NC_083570.1 coordinate 60,788,765, forward strand.
ATTGGAGGTAAACATTTTTACTTTTGCTTGCAATTGACAAGTCAAGAATCCTGAGGGATCCTGTACAATCATTGTGGAAATGAGACAAAGGGATATTTCCTCACTTAGAGTCGCCTATAAATAGTATAATGCCGTGGATGGCAGGCTAATGTGGCCTACCGGCGCACTGTCAAGTAATCGTTCCCTATATCCACTAGGGAGGGTGGTTTAATTATTCTTCAAAAGGGCTCATTTAGTATTACAACGAAAGTAGGAATTTATCATAACTACCAGGATAAATCGTTTGGGCGCGAGTCTTGTCGAGGTCCGGGGTCACCGCGATCAGAGTCGGCCGAGTCGCTGTCCGATTCCGAGGCCGCACGGTCAAACCAGTGAGCCACATTCACCGACTGCTTCGCAACGGTCATAGGTTCATACATATATGGCTTAACCTCTCGATATTCAACTTGGAGAGTTCCTACTTCAAAATCTCTATCGCTCTCAGGCATTTTACACAACCTCTCACGACCAAAGCCCGTACACGTGTGCTCGGTTCGCAGGTAAACACAGAGCTGCTCCCGGTCTGTTTGGCTTAAATGACGTCACGACGACGGTCCCCTGGCGGTGAAAGTGCGCGTAAGTGAGATGTAAACAAACCTTTGGAAATTGGGCAAACCAGTATATTTTAATCGTTTTATTCAATTTTAGGGAGCAAATTAGACACTAGGAAGATTGAATTCGCTTTTTGGGTCGTTCTTCTAGACAATAAAGTTGATTTCTATGTTTCACCTCCAACCGCTGCCTATGACCTTTAAACAGCAGTGGGAGCTCAGTGAACTTTTGATCAAAAGGTTGAGAGTTCAAATCCCAGCATCACCAAGCTGCCACTACTGGGTTCTTAAATAAATCCCTTAACCCAACTGCTCAGATGTATAAATTAGATGAATGTAAATCGCTCTGGATAAGGGCATCTGTCAAACGCAGTGGTGGAATGTAACCAAGTACATTTACTCAAGTAGAAATTCAAGGTCTTTATTTTATTTGAACATCCATCCATCATCTGAAGCCGCTTATCCTGTTCAGGGTCACAGGCAAGCTGGAGCCAGCTGACTACGGGCGAAAGGCGGGGTACACCCTGGACAAGTCGCCAGGTCATCACAGGGCTGACACAGAGACACAGACAACCATTCACACTCACATTCACACCTACGCTCAATTTAGAGCCACCAGTTAACCTAACCTGCATGTCTTTGGACTGTGGGGGAAACCAGAGAACCCGGAGGAAACCCACACAGACACGGGGAGAACATGCAAACTCCACACAGAAAGGCCCTCGCCGGCCGCTGGGCTCGAACCCAGAACCTTCTTGCTGTGAGGGGACAGTGCTAACCACTACACCACCGTGCAGCCCTACTTGAACATTTCAATTTTATGCAACTTTATACAGCTATTACACTACATCATTACAGAGGCAAATACTGTACTTTTTACTCCACTAGATCTGACAGCATTAGCTACTAGAGACTTTTCAGATCATGTTTTCCATACCCTTCCTGTCCATGTATCTCCAAATATGGTGCTTTTTTTTAATGTTCGTAACAAACTGAAGGATTACATGTTAATTTATGGGTTGAGAAAATTGTCCTCCATCTTAAGCTTAAATAAAACTATTTAATAAGCCTCTTGGATTAGCTGGAAAATTCATCGTCACAAAGATGAAAACAGGGCTGGTTTTCTCAGCTCATGGAAAGCTGACTTTTTAGAGAAGAGACACATGCTTCCCACACGAGGACAATATGATGCTGTAGATTAAAGCTAGACGGCCTTTTGATTTCATAAAATCGGTGAAATTTAGTTCCCTCTGAAATTTGCTCGTTGTGATATATGTTTATTTCTGCAATATCTCAAAAAAAAAAAAAAACACCAGGCCATTCTGTGGCTGGGAAGTTATTTAATTTGAGGCGATTCCCTAGCAAATAATGCGCATGAAATCACTTGCGTCGCACAGTCAAAGGAAGTCCATGTGCGCATGCGCAGGTTTACCACCTTCTTCTTTTGGGTTTTACGGCAGCTGGCATCCACAGTGTCGCATTACCGCCATCTACAGATTTACCCTGACCGTGCACTGACAGTTACATCATTCTGTCGCTAAACGAACAGCTGATCACACCGAGGTGCTCGCTGACTGCCGATATTTATTAGTTTGGTCCTGCGTTTCCTTTCCTTTGCAACAGAATGTCTTTTCTTCTCACTTTGTTACTGTAGTTGGTCTCCCATGCTTCATTCACATCCTCCATTTTCTTGCCCTGTTTCAAATTTGTATTCCACAATGCCTTGCATGCAGCACGGTGGTGTAGTGGTTAGCATTGTCGCCTCACAGGAAGAAGGGTCTGGGTTCAAACCCAGCGGCCGACGAGGGCCTTTCTGTGTGGAGTTTCTATGTTCTCCCCGTGCCTGCGCGAGTTTCCTCCCACAGTCCAAAGACATGCACGTTAGGTTAATTGGTGGCTCTAAATTGGTTGTGTCTATGTGTGTGTCAGCCCTGCAATGACCTGGCGACTTGTCCAGGGTGTACCCTGCCTCTCGCCGACGGTCAGCTGGGATAGGCTCCAGCTTGCCCCCCGCATGGGATAAGCGGTTACAGATAAAACAAACAAATGCCTTGCGCAAACAGGGAAAGCCCACCATGTGATGCATGACATAGTATCTTGAATTGGGTCATGGTGAAGAAAGTTAAAAATAGCGGTTCTCCGCTATTTTTAACTTTCTTCACCATGACCCAATTCAAGATACTATGTCATGCATTTAAGGGCCATGTGGCCCTAAAATCATTAAGTGTTCTATTAAAAATAAAACTAATAAAATTGGAAGTCAGGGTGGCACGGTGGTGTAGTGGTTAGTAGGGTGCATCAGTTGCCCTCACTTTCACAAAATCTGATGCATTTTTGTTCGGTTGTTCCTTTTTACCAATAGACATCCTGTAAAATTTTTTGACCATATTCAAAAGTCTAATGGTGGCAGCATGAGGTTCATTTTTTGCCAAAAAACGCTTATGTTTTCGCGTAAGGTTTGAATCACAATGTTGGACTCCATTTATTGATTTCTTGTGAGCCAGAGATCATGTTAAGAACCTTTGCAAGGGATTGAGAAGCGTTAATGTGATTCATAATACATTTGTATTGTTTAAAAGTAGTTGAACAATGATTCAATGAACAGCTAAAACTCAAACTGTGCTTGATAATATATTTAGAATATGTACTAAAAATGTGTAGCTAAGATATCTGGTATACTCTATAAGGTGCCATAATGTTTCATGAAAAGTGATCGAAATTTTGTCATAAAATAGCAGCTTTTTCCATAACTTTGAGCTCCTGGTGCCACCATTAAACTTTAGAATTTTGTCAAAATATTTCACCCAGTGTGTTTTCTTACCAAAAGGAACATAAAAACAAAAATGCATCATGATCGGAGGAGCTTTTCATTTTTAGGGGGCAACTGATGCACCCTAGTGGTTAGCGCTGTCGCCTCACAGCAAGAAGGTCCTGGGTTCGAGCCCCGTGGCCGGCGAGGGCCTTTCTGTGTGGAGTTTGCATGTTCTCCCCGTGTCCGCGTGGGTTTCCTCCAGGTGCTCCGGTTTCCTCCACAGTCCAAAGACATGCAGGTTAGGTTAACTGGTGACTCTAAATTGAGCGTAGGTGTGAATGTGAGTGTGAATGGTTGTCTGTGTCTATGTGTCAGCCCTGTGATGACCTGGCGACTTGTCCAGGGTGTACCCCGCCTTTCGCCCGTAGTCAGCTGGGATAGGCTCCAGCTTGCCTGCAACCCTGTAGAACAGGATAAAGCGGCTACAGATAATGGATGGATGGAAAATTGGAAGTCTGTGATTCAAATTCAATAGCTTTCGTTTCACTAAACAAAAACAATTGGGTGTCTGGGAAAATTCTTTTCATGGTTGGTTAAACTTGAAATCTGAAAGGCAGTCTAGCTTTAAACTACACTGAACAAAAATATAAACGCAGCGGTCCATATTTTATGAAATACAAATGTTCAGATAGAAATTCATTTTCATTTTTATTTTCTATGTGCCCGAGCCCAGTCCAGACGAGAACGTCGTCGCCCAGCAGTCAGGTCCAATCCTCGATGAGGTCTACGTGCATGGAGGCCAGCTTCTCTGAGTCGGTTTCTCACAGTTTGACTGCTGACCCTGCGATTGTGTCTCCCCATGGTCTCATCTGCGGTCCGTGTTGCAGTCTGGCACCGATCACGCAGGTGGGTCAGACGGATATGCCGGTCTTGTGCTGGAGTGGTGACACGTGGCCTGCGTGCATGTGGCATGTTGTCTGTGGTGCCATGCTGCTGAAATCGTCGTCGGAGGCGGACTATCGTGGAATAGCACCCCCAATTGACGCCCTACAGCTCTGATGGACATTCCAGCCTGCAGCATGCCAATGGCTCGTTCCTGGTTGATTCTGGTCATCTGTGGCATCTTGACATTTGAACATTTTTGTCATTTTAGGGTGGCCTTTTATTGGCCCCACATAAAGGATGGTCATGACATGCATTACTCAGTGAAATTTTTGTCTGCAATGGTCACATCCGACTGGATCATGGATTATCTCAAGTCTGGGCACTGCTCAGAACTTGAGTAGAGGGACATTTTTTTTTCAAAAAATGTTTACTGGTATGCTATACTATCATTTGATGTGGGCAGAAAAAAAAATCAGTATTGGATGTACAAAATAAATAAAATCTTTAGGTGCTGCGTTTATATTTTTGTTCAGTGTACATAACGGTATAGAAAGCAATTAAGATTAGCTCAACTTTAAACTTCTACAGCAGTAAAATACAACATACATTAATGCAAAAGTAATATTAATCCAAAAATATCATTATAAAGCACTGACAAACGATTTCCCTATAGCCTACTTCTGATAATAGATTTTGCTGATAATACTTTTACTTAAGTAAGGTTTTGAATGCAGGACTTTTTCTTATAATGGAGTATTTACATTCCACCAGGGGCTAAATACTCTAATATGTAAAGATCAGGCAATAACCTAGCGTTGTATTGTTGACATTTCGCACTGTATTAACGGTTTCCATAGTAACTAAAGTAAAATAAATAAACTCTAACAGTGAAGACTCCAACACTTCCTCGTTAGACTGAAGGAAGAGTCCGGCACTGTTTCAGCCGTTAACCACTGTTTCACCTCCTTCACCACTTACCATACACTTCTAGAGCCTTCTCCTCCATCTTTTTGGACCTCCGCACATTATTTTCACTAGAAAGTCTGAAGAACTGAAAAACCTTATTTACAACACTAGAAATTATCTCCATTTTCTAAACGCCTCCATAATCGCGCTCTGTGACTTTGACGCCGAAGAGTCAAGCTGCATTTGACTGACCCGGTAGTGTCGTCCCAAAACACCTCCCTGCTCCCTGAATAAGGACGCTTCATAGGCGATGATGAAATGGCTTTAACGCGCTCTGTAAGACACTAGATTTCTAACAGAGAGCGATTTGGGACCCAACCTAATTACGTAACTTTCACTTCCGTATTTAATAAGGCTTGAGTAGACGATAGAGATGACAATTTAAAAAAAAAACAACACCACAAAAATACTTGTTACATTTTATTCTACAAACTTTTTTCAATATTTATAATTATATTCCTTTTAACGAACTTGTCTCTCCAAACCGACACCGTTTATTCAATCTGTTATCTATTACTCTTGTCTAGTTTCCCTCCTGAGCCCAAACTAGCTGGTGTTTTATTGGATAAATCGTAGCACGTGACGATACATGGCACGTGACTGTCAGCTGCGCCGTGTCTGTTCCTCATGTTAAAAATGTTTTTCCTGTTTACCAGCACCTGCGGGCTGCTCAAACAACAGGAAAGCGAAGCTTCGAGAGGAGACATTAGTTTGCCGGTGTAATTGCGGAGCGGAGTGAGGTGTCTGAGAGTGATGGGCAGTAAATGTGTGCGTTGTGTTGTTTAGTTCTGTTCTAAAACCCTCCAGCATGTTAAGCAGGCCTGAAGCGCGCTCCCCCGGGGCAGTAGAAGTCGCGCTGGTCCCTGGCAGCAGCTTGTGCCCGGACCTCCAGCACACTGTGAAAGCCAGGATGGCTGCTGCCTCTGCACTGCTCTGCTGCCTCAGTGCTGAGGGTCACCTGATGCTCAGTGATGTTTCTGAACCTGGAGCTCCACTGCATGTTCCTGAAGACTCCTACTCAGAGTGAGTTTACTGGCTTTTCACAACCAGTGTCTCCTCGGGACTCCCTAAAGCAGGAGGGGTGTCAAACCTGATCCGTAAAGGGCCGTGTGGCTGCAGGTTTTCATTCCAGCCATGCAGCAGCACCCTGATTTGGCTCATTCAATCAACTGACACACCCACCCTTTAATCAAGGGTGGGTGTGGCTGCAAGTATTTGACTGTGTGAAGACAGTTCAGTTGATTGAATGAGCCAAGTCAGGTGTGCTGCTGCATGGCTGGAATGAAAACCTGCAGCCACACGGCCCTTTATGGATCAGGTTTGACACCCCTGCCCTAAAGTGAATGACGCATGAAATGGAATGACAGGTAGTAAATTTGAACAATAAATGGTCCCTTGTCATTCAGATTCTTACAAATGGAATAACGATTGAAATCTTTAGTTTTAGACCTCCCTAGGATAAGAGAAGTGGGTGCTTGGTGGGATATCAGCTTTTACAAATGGAATGACAGGGTTTCTATATGTATTGACTTACTTTGAGCTAATGTTGTCAGTGATATCACCTTTTACAAATGGAATGATAAGGTTTCTAGGTGGAATGACATACTTTGAGGCAATGTTATCAGTGATATCAAATTAACAAATGAAATGACCTTGTTTCTAGGTGGAATGACATACCTTTACCTTATATTATCAGTGATATCACCTTTTACAAATGGAATGACAATGAATTTAGGTGGAATGACATACTTTTAGGTTATGTTATCAGTGATATCACCTTTTACAAATTGAATGACAGTGTTTTTAGGTGGAATGACACACTGAGGCAATGTTATCAGTGATATCACCTTTAATGAATGGAATAACAGTGTTTCTAGGTGGAATGGTATACTTTGAGCTAATGTTGTCAGTGATATCACCTTTAACAAAGGGAATAACTGTTTTTAGGTGGAATGACACACTTTGAGCATATGTTATCAGGGATATCTCCACTTACAAATGGAATGACAGTGAATTTAGGTGGAATGACATACTTTTAGGTTATGTTATCAGTGATATCACCTTTTACAAATTGAATGACAGTGTTTTTAGGTGGAATGACACACTTTGAGGCAATGTTATCAGTGATATCACCTTTAACGAATGGAATAAGTGTTTCTAGGTGGAATGGTATACTTTGAGCTAATGTTGTCAGTGATATCACCTTTAACAAACTGAATGACAGTGTTTTTAGGTGGAATGACATACTTTGAGCTAATGTTATCAGTGATATTGCCTTCAACAAATGGAATGACAGTGTTTCTAGGTGGAATAACACCTTTAGGTTATGTTATTGGTGACATCACTTTTAGAAATGGAATGACATTGTTTTTTAGGTGGAATGACATACTTTGAGCTAATGTTATCAGTGATATCACCTTTAACAAATGGAATGACAGTGTTTCTAAGCGAAATGGCATACTTTGAGGCAATGTTATCAGTGATATCACCTTTTACAAATGGAATGAGTGTTTCTAGATGGAATGACATACTTTTAGGTTATGTTATCAGTGATATCACCGTTTACAAATGGAATAATAGTGTTTCTAGGTGTAATGGCATACTTTGAGCAAATGTTATCAGTGATGTCACCTTTTACAAATGGAATGACAGGGTTTCGAGTCGGAATGACATCTCATCTCATTATCTCTAGCCGCTTTATCCTTCTACAGCAGGGGTGTCAAACCTGATCCATAAAGGGCTGTGTGGCTGCAGGTTTTCATTCCAGCCATGCAGCAGCACCCTGATTTGGCTTATTCAATCAACTGACACACCCACCCTTTAATCAAGGGTGGGTGTGGCTGCAAGTATTTGACTGTGTGAAGACAGTTCAGTTGATTGAATGAGCCAAGTCAGGTGTGCTGCTGCATGGCTGGAATGAAAACCTGCAGCCACACGGCCCTTTATGGATCAGGTTTGACACCCCTGTTCTACAGGGTCGCAGGCAAGCTGGAGCCTATCCCAGCTGACTACGGGTGAAAGGCGGGGTACACCCTGGACAAGTCGCCAGGTCATCGCAGGGCTGACACATAGACACAGACAACCATTCACACTCACATTCACACCTACGCTCAATTTAGAGTCACCAGTTAACCTAACCTGCATGTCTTTGGACTGTGGGGGAAACCGGAGCACCCGGAGGAAACCCACGCAGATACGGGGAGAACATGCAAACTCCACACAGAAAGGCCCTCGCCGGCCCCGGGGCTCGAACCCAGGACCTTCTTGCTGTGAGGCGACAGCGCTAACCACTACGCCACCGTGCCGCCCCGTCGGAATGACATACTTTGAGCTAATGTTATCAGTGATTTTACCTTTTACAAATGAAATGACAGTGTTTTTAGGTGGAATGACAGACTTTGAGGTTAAATTATCAGTGATATCACCTTTTACAAATCTAATAAGTGTTTCTAGGTGGAATGACATACTTTGAGCAAATGTTATCAGTGATATCACCTTTTACAAATTGAATGACAGTGTTTCGAGGTGGAATGACATACCTTTAGGTTATGTTTTCAGTGATGTCACCTTTTACAAATGGAATGACAGGGTTTCGAGTTGGAATGACATACTTTGAGCTAATGTTATCAGTGATATCACCTTTTACAAATGGAATGACAGTGTTTTTAGTAGAAATGACTGACTTTGAGGTTATGTTATCAGTGACATCACCTTTTACAAATGGAATGACAGGGTTTCTAGGTGGTATTGATTTAAAGTTACAGGTTTTAGAATTCAGTTAAAGGTATAGGCCCTTTGATGTGGCCAGTTGTTTGACGTCAGTCTGTCTATAAACTGTTTCAAATTATAATCTTCTAAAAGCATGCATTTGCTGGTAATTCATTGATTTTCTTTATTGCAGTCTTACATAATTTCCTAGAATTTCATTTTCAGAGCCTATCTTGAACACTGTAAAGTCAAGGTCAACCAAACTTGTTACCATAATCAGTCATTTCCTGCAAGGTTTTCCATTTTCTTGCATAGAAACCAGTCTGAATGGCAGTTCTTTTTCAAAGAATTTCGGTTTCAGAGCAGATCTTAAAAACTTAAAGGACTACCTCTACCAAAACTTGCCATAGTGATAAATCATTTTCTTATGGGATTAGGCATGTTAGGAACCCAGAGAGATAAAACTAAAATTTGACAAATTTAATTATGATTCAAATTGTAGTTAATTTCTCACTGTTCCTTTGCCACAATAATTTCTTTTCTGTTGTCTGCTTATTTCAAGTAGTAGTTGGTGCACAGGTTTTGGTTATTTCAATAAACTATCATTCAAACACAGACATCAATTGTCACTACTGAAAATGCATTTGTCAAATGTATGAATTAATACAGGATTACAACACTTTTTTCATTCAAAGACAACAAACACATCTGATCTTTCATTATATATTTGGTTTTACCAGTGTTAACTGATAAAAGTGGCATTACGATTGAGCTTTTGTGATATCACTAACATAACCTGAAAGTATGTCATTCCACCTAGAAACAGTCATTCCATTTGTAAAAGGTGATATCACTGATAACCTAAAAGTATGTCATTCAACCTAAAACTGAAAACACTGTCATTCCATTTGTTATAGGTGATATCACTGATAACATTGCCTCAAAGTATGTTATTCCACCTAAAAACATTGTCATTCCATTTGTTAAAGGTGATATCGCTGATAACATTTGCCTAAGAGTATGTCATTCCACTTAGAAACACTGTCATTCCATTGTAAAAGGTGATATCACTGATAACATAACCTAAAAGTATGTCATTCCACCTAAATTCCCTGTCATTCCATTTGTAAATGGAGATATCCCTGATAACATATGCTCAAAGTGTCATTTCACCTAAAAACAGTCATTCCATTTGTAAAAGGTGATATCACTGATAACATAACCTAAAAGTACGTCATTCAACCTAAAACTAAAAACACTGTTATTCGATTTTTTAGAGGTGATGTCACTGATAACATTGCCTCAAAGTATGTTATTCCACCTAAAAACACTGTATTTCCATTTGTAAAAGGTGATATCACTGATAACCTAAAAGTATGTCATTCCACTTAGAAACAATGTCATTCCATTTCATGAGCTGAAAGCATGTAATTCCACCTACATTTCAATCGTTATTCCATTTATAAGAATCTGAATGACAAGGGACCATTTATTGTTCAAATCACTAGCTGTCATTCGTCATTCCATTTCATGCGTCATTCACTTTAGGGAGTCCCGTCTCTTCCCATCATATTGGGTGCCTCCTCTTCCTGCTCTTTTCATTAATTAATTCAACATCTCTCTGTCTCTGTTTAGTTCTCTGTCTGTCTGTTTATGGCCCTTTTCCACTACCCTTTTTCAGCTCACTTCAGCCCGACACGGCTCGCGTTTCGACTATCTCAGAGCAGCACGACTCCGCTCGCTTCAGCCCTGCTCAGCACCCAAAACTCGCACGGTTTTGGAGTGGGGCTGAAGCGAGCCAAACCGAGCTGAGTGAGGCTGGGGGCGTGAGCAGACACTCCCCTGTGCACTGATTGGTGAGGAGGAGTGTCCTCACATGCCCACACACGCCCCGCGAGCACGCTGGGATCTGTAAACACCGTAAACCCGGAAGAAGAAGAATTACAAATTACGGGAATTTCTGAAGCCTTATGCGCCTCGCCTCATCTATACGCTCTTGCCAGTATCTGTTGCCGTTGTCGGTGACAACAAGCCACAGCACCAAGACCAGCAACACTAACAACTCCATGTCCTCCATGTTTATTGTTTACTATCCGGGTCGTGAGACTACCGCTTAAAAGATCACTGATGTCACTGTTTGCGCCGCTTAACGACATCACGTGACGTCCACCCAATGTGTCCACCCACTTCCAGCCAGCACGGTTCAGCGCGGTTGTAGTCGAAATGCAACTCCAACAGCCCCACTCAGCTCGACTCAGCCCAACTCAGCCGCATTGGTAGTGGAAAAGCGGCAATAGTCTGTCTGTCTGTTTAGTCTGTCTATCTCTATATCTATCTGTCTGTTTAGTTCTCTCTGTTTAGTCTGTCTGTCTAGTTCTGTCTGTCTGTCTACACTCAAAAAAAAAAATTGACCCTAAAAAATAGACTTTATGTAATTTAATCACGTGACAATTTTCCATGTAATTCTATCACATAAACTTTAAGTAAATGCCGAGCTTTATGGTACACGTTTCAACCATGTTAAAGGAACGGTCCACCGTACTTCCATAATGAAATATGCTCTTATCTGAATTGAGACGAGCTGCTCCGTACCTCTCCGAGCTTTGCGCGACCTCCCAGTCAGTCAGACGCGCTGTCACTCCTGTTAGCAATGTCGCTAGGCTCAGTATGGCCAATGGTATTTTTTGGGGCTGTAGTTAGATGCGACCAAACTGTTCCGCGTTTTTCCTGTTTACATAGGTTTATATGACCAGTGACATGAAACAAGTTCAGTTACACAAATTGAAACGTAGCGATTTTCTATGCTATGGAAAGTCCGCACTATAATGACAGGCGTACTAACACTTTCTGCGCGCTTCGGCAGCGCATTGATATCTGAGCTCCGTATCAATGCGCTGCCGAAGCGTGCAGAAGGTGTTAGTACGCCTGTCATTATAGTGCGGACTTTCCATAGCATAGAAAATCGCTACGTTTCAATTTGTGTAACTGAATTTGTTTCACATCACTGGTCATATAAACCTATGTAAACAGGAAAAACGCGGAAGAGTTTGGTCGCATCTAACTACAGCCCCAAAAAATACCATTGGCCATGCTGAGCCTAGCTACATTGCTAACAGGAGTGACAGCGCGTCTGACTGAGTCTGACTGACTGGGAGGTCGCGCAAAGCTTGGAGAGGTACGGAGCAGCTCGTCTCAATTCAGATAAGAGCATATTTCATTATGGAAGTACGGTGGACTGTTCCTTTAAGGTAATGCAAATAAATTACATAATGGTTATGGATTTTTTTTTTTTTTTTTTTAAATAAACCTTGGATAAATGGGCTCAATTTTTTTTTTTTTAAGATATTTTTTGGGCTTTTTTTCAGCTTTATTATTGGATAGGACAGTGTAGAGACAGGAAATGAGTGGGAGAGAGAGAGAGACAGGGAGGGATTGGGAAATGACCGCGGGTCGGAATCGAACCCGGGTCCCCGGATTTATGGTATGGCGCCTTATCCACCTAAGCCACAACGCCCCCGTGAGTCAATGGCGAAATTAAAATGATTTTTTGATTCCGCTTGAATTGTGACATGAATTTCACATATCTTGTTTCTGAAATTTTAAATATAATTATTTGTACCAATAAGGTCACGATTTAGTAGGAAGAAGTTTGACACAATGACTGAAAATGTTGCCACCTGCCATCTACTGTGCTGGAGTGTGATGTGCATGTCAGTCCCTGCGAGATCTCAAGTAAAGTATACATGATTTGTTTAGCTATAGTTCGTAGTAGGCCAGTTCAAATAGCGTTTATATGATTTAATTGAATATATTTTCAATTTTATAAACTTAAATTTTGTGTAACTATTTCTTAATATTTACCTGGACCAAGAATCATTTTTGAGTGTAGTTCTCTGTCTGTCTCTCTGTCTGTCTGTTTAGTTCTCTCTATTTAGTCTATCTATCTATCTGTCTGTCTGTTTAGTTGTCTGTCTGTCTGTCTCCATCTGTCTGTCTATTTATCTCTCAAGTGAGTTAGTTGCCTGTCTGTCTATCTGTCTGTTTCTCTTGCTAACTACAGTGCTGAGCGTAAATGAGTCCACCTGCTTTGAAAAGTAACATTTTAAACAGTATCTCAATGAACACAAACAATTTCCAAAATGTTGACAAGACAAAGTTTAATATAACATCTGTTTAACTTATAATGGGAAAGTAAGGTTCATAATATAACTTGGACTACACATAATAGAAAAAGACTGATGTTGCAAAATGTCGCCAACTTGTTCATTCCATGCCTAGAAGACTTGGTGCTGTCATTAAAAATCATGGAGGCCATACAAAGTATGAGATGTAGTAGTTTTTGTTGTGGGGTGTACTCATTTTTGCACCACCCGAATTTGAGTAAAACTGAAAAAAAAAAGTGTAATCTAAGTTATATTATTAACCTTACTTTCACGTTCTAAGTTAAACAGATGTTATATTAAACTTTGTCTTGTCAACATTTTGGAAATTGTGTTCATTGAGATACTGTTTAAAATGTTACTTTTCAAAGGGGGTGCACTCATTTACGCTCAGCACTGTATGTCTGTCTATCTCTTGAGTGAGTTAGCTGCCTGTCTTTCTATCTCGCTGTCTGTTTCTCTCGCAAGTTATGTCTGTTTACTTGTTTAGCTAGTTGTCTGTTTTTTGTCTTTGTCTGTCTGTCTCTCGAGTGAGTTGTCTGTCTGTCTGTCTCTGTTTTTCTAGCTAGCTATATTTGTCTGTCTGTCTCACTAGTGAGTTAGCTGTCTGTCTGTCTATCTATCTCTGTCTGTTTCTCTAGCTAGCTATGTCTGTCTGTCTGTCTTCAGTAAGCACTTTGTCCTGTTCAGGGTCATGGTGCATCTGATGGATCCGGTATTCAAGATATGGCGGAACTTGCTCAATATGTTTTTCTCTAAGTAAAACAATTTGGATTAACTCTTCCCTGCCCAGATAAATCATGGTCTGTCAGAATATAAAAATATTCATTTACCTGTGTTGCTGGATTTATCGGATGCCATGTATACAGCAGGTAATAAATTTAATAACTTTAATATATGTAAAATGTATACATTTCTATAAAGCTGCTTTATGACAATGTCCATTGTTAAAAGCGCGATACAAATAAAATTGAATTGGATTTTATTTGAATTGAATATATCCGTGAAACACTGGAAACCAGTCAGGCTGGATCAAACCCATGTGAACATGGGCAGAACGTTTACACAGGCTGTAACGCAAGCTCATGATCGAGCACTACCTGCTGCACCACCATCAAAGTTGCTCTCTTTCGCTCATCTACTCTCCATAAATCTTCTGTGTTTTTGTTTTTCTAAAAGAATCCTCAGCCATATTTAGACTTAATGTTATATGTTGTGTTTTTTGTTTGATAGCTTTCTCTGGGAGGTGTCCACTGAGCTAAATAAAGCCAACAAGCCCAGACTCCTGACGATGACACCAACGTGTAATCTTCAACTTCATGAGATTCATTCAGAACAGCAGCTGACCTCCGTGTCCAAGTGTGCTGCAGACAGACTCCTGCAGCTTGTCAATAAGGACTTCAGTGAGTGTTAAAGCATGTTATTTATTCATATACCTAACCTTCCTGCACATGTTTCACTGGTGTAATGCGAAAACATTAGCCAGAACCTTGGAGATCTAACTTTGCTATTTAACTAGTAATCATTAATTGGGTAACTACTTCCAGACCAGAAGGCCATGTACCTATTGCTTAGATCCACTTTTAACATGTTAGTCTTGAGGAAGGACTTCAATTAAACTGTAAATCATTATGTTGTGAAAACGTTTCTGCCTTCTCAACATTCTCAATCGTAATATCATGCTGTTAAATAATCACATTACTGCTGCTTAGTATTTAACTTTATCCTCTTCATCGTGTCACCGTTACTGTTCCAGATGGGAGTAAGCTGGCCTCTATGAAACTGCTGTCGTTCACTGACGGCCTCTGTTACCTCCTGCTGAACGGCTGTATCCTGGTACATCTTCGGTGGCAGGAGGGCTCTGCTGAGCCACAGCTGCTGTCTTCCTGTGTCCTCAGCCTGCCTTCGGAAACTCAGGAAGTGTTCACTGACTACCAGCTCTGTAAGGGCATTCTGTTCATGCTAACGAGCCCTGGATTCATATGTATCCTTTATTAATTAGTATGTTGAGCAGATGTCTATAGATAGTTTTCAATGACGTCACGTGACGTCCGGGGAATGCCCCCCAGCCTCCATCTTGGAGGGCAAACAAAACGGACCATCACCACTACTGGCTACGTTATCTCGGATGAATTTATGAAGTTATATAGTCAGTTTTCTAAAATAAAGATCAATGTCGGCAAAATCAAGCAAACAGAAGTATATAGATACATTAGACGACATCTCACGACAACGGTATGCAGCCAAACTGGCCTTGATTGGGGGAATTGACCCCTACGAAGTGGACAAAGATGCATTTTCAAGTGACTATGCAGGGCTGCCAAAGCCTGAAACTGACTTCATCAAACTTTAAAGGCTGTCTGATATATACAACTTTATATATTCACAGCGCGCCTTTTGGCGGATGCCGCCTTTTTCACGGCTGAATCGCGCAGATCCGATTTTTTTTGTTTTGTTTTGGGGGGGGGCGTTGGAGTGTCTGAATGTAATTTCAAAGTAAATTCTGGATTAAAATTACTAAATAAGCAAATCCGTTACAGTCCATGAAACAGGAAGTATAAGGATGAGAAAAAAACAGTTTAAATCGGAAAGCTGTGCACATTTGCACAGTCCTGCACACCGCTCAGGCTGTGCAAATGTGCGCAGCTTTCCGATTTAAACTGGTTTTTTTTTTTTTTTTCTCATCCTTATACTTCCTGTTTCATGGACTGTAACGGATTTGCTTATTTAGTATTTGTAATCCAGAATTTACTTTGAAATTATAATCAGACACTCCAACGCCCCCCCCCCCCCCCCCCAAAAAAAAAAAAAATCGGATCTGCGCGATTCAGGCGGCATCCGCCAAAAGGCGCGCTGTTTGCATCCCAAACACAAATCAAATCATACAGAATAGACCTAAAATGTTTTTCAAAAATGACCCTTGCGTGAGTGAAGTGACAAGTGTCAAATAGAAACGTGACAAATGAGCGATATTAAGTGTACATTACAATGTAAACGTACACTCAGCGGTTCCAGTTAGGCATTCTCCAGAGATTGTTTACACGATGTTTTGGTTTCCAAAAACAAACTTAAACACAATTGATTGTTTATTTAAACAACTTGCCACTTATAAAATGATCGGAGCAGACTTTGCTGTGTTTGGAAGGCTGATAATCCTTGTGGTTGATTCTCGCAAGCCATAGATTTCTCCTTTGTATGCCGAGTTTGTTTGCTGCCTTCGTGCTCCCGTACAGTGGGAATTCCATAAAAGCTCCGCTTGACTTCATCATCTGACCTATTACGACAGCTGTGAATACAACAAGTGTGCACCATTGCTAGCTTTAAATAGTAGTAATGTAACTATAAATGTAAATGAATGTAACTTGCACGCTACAATGTGTGCTCAGTGACCTGTACGGTAAGCTAGCCCTCCAAGATGGCCGCCACCAGGGAATCCCCGACTCTGTGGCGTCATGTGAAAACTATCTATAGGGGTGTTCACACGGCAACTTTTACTGCGGTGTAGCACCGGGGCTGCCCCGGTAGAGCGTTCACACGGTACAAAGTTATACCAGTGTAGCTCCTGAAAGCTGCTTAAACCGGTGCAAATCTAACCCTGCTCGGGAGGTGGTTTAAGAAATTTACTCCGGAGTAAATACTAGTTTGCGGGGCAGCACCGATTTATAAAATGGGATGTCTGAACGCTACAGGGGTAGACTCGCTACGCGTGAGGAGAGTTCATTACATACGGGCATTGCATACGTGTCTTCATCCACGTTGTTTTCCCGGCGCTTGGTGATGCCATGACAACCGTCCACATGGCCATGAACGACACGAAGTCGTCGATTTGTTGCCGAATGAATTGTAGAATGCGTTGTTTTCGTGCTCTCTTGTACTTGCACAACCTTTCCTTTCTCTCTTTTACCCTTTTACGGTGTCTGATAGACCACAACATAGAAAGTTTTTGTCTGGAGAAGTATAAACCATGGTTTTTCGATATATCAATCACAAACAAGGCGGGAAAAGGAAGTACATTTTCACGCATGCACATATTTCATTTCCGCATTATTACTATCGTATAGCACGGTCGCAAAAAATGCCATGTGAACGCAAGTGGGGCTGCACCGGTGCTAACACGCTTCTCTCTAGTAAGCAGGTTTGTGACGTGTGAACGCTCCACAGAATTTACACCGGTGTAAGATATATCGCAACAAAATACATCGGTGCAGCATCAATGCAAATGTGCCGTGTGAACACCCCTTAACTGTTGTCTTTGTGTAAAACATTGAGTCCACTACTCGAGGATCGGCAGCACAAATAAAGTAGCCAATAAGTACACCATGTTTAAAAGTCCTAGTGTCACTGCTGTGCCTGATACGCATGTACCACTGCCTCATACACGACCGTGACAATGCTACTGCTGTGCTCGGAATGTTAACCACTCAAGTAATATCTGGGCTTATGGTTTTCCCTTTAAAAGGGTCTGATTCACTGTGCATCAAAGCAGCTCTGCTGCCATCAGTAACCACAAAGAGACGTACTGGTTACAGGCTTTCCTGATAAAATGGCCAGAATTGTAGGTACCTGGACAAATTTGAATGCTGGAATATACTTGCTTTTAACTATATGTACATGTACACACCCTGACTGCTGCACCTGTCCTGCAGTCGTTCAGTACTTGCCCATGTGGTGCAATACCAGTGTAAATAATTGAAGTATAGCACCATGTGATACTGTGTCCACAACTGACTAATGCTGGTGTATCAAATTATTATTACCTCCGCCAAGGAGGTTATGTTTTTGGTAGCATTGGTTTGTCTGTTTGTTGGTTTGTCTGTTAGCAACATTACAGAAAAAGTTATGAACGGATTGCTCTGAAATTTTTCCCAGAGGTGTGACTGGGCACAAGTAACAAGCCATTAAATTTTGGTGGTGATCCGGATCACCTTCTGGATCCTGGAATTTTTTTTAAAGGATTCTTGGTGGAGGTCTGCGCTCTCCGAGTGCTTTTCTAGTTCTATACTGTGCTAGACAGTTATTGAGTAACACTCGCTGATTTTTCTATTATCTTTTGTGTTTGAATGAATTAAAAATTGCCGACTAGGGATATAAGAATTTACCCAATTCACGACATGATTTGATCCATGGTACTGGGTCAAATCATAGACGCGTGATTTTGATTTTCACAAATTTTTTTTTTTTTGGAAATGTTAAATGAAATTATTCCTAAAAAAAGCAACATTTTTCCTATTCTTTATAAACTTAAATATTCCTTTTGTGAAATTCTTTTAAAAAGTTTCATTTTCTTAATAGCCAATGTTAATTATTTACCCACATTTGTAAAGTTTGGAGTAAAATATGTATGTTATTTACCAGCTGGGAGGTCCGTATCGTGAAATACTGTGACCGAGGCCCTCTGGGCCGAGGTTGGTATTTTAAGGCCGAGCTGGTAAATAATATATTAAGCTTAAGCTGGTAAGTAATATATCTTTTTCTTTACCAAATTCTAACAAAAAACGAGAGCGCCCGAAAGGGAAAACCGAGCCGAGCCGCCATTTTGAATCCTCATTCACGGCTGTAATGCAAATGGCTTCCTCCTCGGTATACAAGTGCACTTCCATGGCAGGAAAAAAACTACATTTTGCCGCCTATGTAGTCCCCTATTTATACAAATAGGAGTCATTCAGGATTCAGCCATGTTTTTCCTCGGCATTAGCAAGTTAGAGGTTTTTAGCTTTCTCCTGAAATGTTTCATTTTATTTCTTCTTCCTCAGGGTAGTAAAACTCGCTTTCGCTGTGAACACTGTCGTTATCGCTATCCATGCTGTAAAATTAATGCTATTCTCCTGAGAAATGTTGGCAAAAATGTATAAGATTTTTGATAATCTTATAAAAAAGAGAGAAATGTTGACGACAAATTCTACTATGTTTGTTGTGAACGAGTGAGTCGCCAGAGGTCCGTAACTGGGGTCCGTATCGTAGGATACGGACCCGTTCGCCAGCCAATCAGAGCACAGGATTTGATGGAAACTGCACCGCGAAAAAAATAAAATGGCCTATTAACTAAAATATTCCTTTTATTAAAAATGAAAAATGTGAATAACAAAGGCTGTTTCTTAATAAATGTTTATGAATGTTTGTTACCTTCATATGCTTCTCTTTTCTTTAGCTTTCAGTAATCTGTAAAAAGAGACCTTCGATTTCTTGTTGAATCTATTTGTACACTCAATCACATAACTGCTCTTTCCCATTTGTGTGTCTTCAAGGCATTAAAGCGGTGTTACTTCTGCCTAGGGTGAAGTCACGTGCATTCCTGCTATTGTACGTCATTGCACCCTCTGCTGTCTAAACAACGCAGTTACAGCTAGGAAAAACTAAGATATCACGCAACCTGAATAATCATGATTTTTTTTTTTTTGATCCAAATTGTAAATTTTATATTGCAATTTATCAAATGATAGATCATTACATGCCTAGTGCCTGCTGAAATGTCTGTTTTGTGTACCAGGCTTCTGGACTTTCTAGATTAGTAAATACTTTTGAATGTAAGGTCAGAGTTTTCATTTTAAGATGCAGATCATGACCACAATCCTGATTTTATTTATTTTTTTTATTTTTTTTCCATTGGGCCTTTCCTTAGCTGGATATGCCAGATATCTTTGACAGTGCAGATGGGAAGCACCTTGCTACAGTGGATCTCCCTACTTACTGCATAACAGGACAGAGTGATATAGAGCTTGTGGAATCTCTCTCTTCCTTCTGCCTTCTCCACATTTCACAAGACCTCAGCACAGCTGTGGCTGCCACCAGACAAAACCAAGCACTGGCAGTTGATCTCAATGATTATTTCAGGCATGTTTAGTAGTCCGTTACATACTGTTTGCTTGCCTTCCATGTCATTTCCCAAATGCAATTTATTTTATTTTTATTTTTTTTAATACTGGCATATAGAGGGAAAACTGCTCTTGCTAGATATTTTTGATAATGACAGTGTAAATGTCCTGACTTTGCATTCAATTCCTTCATTATTATTGTTTTTTTTTTTTTTTCTTTTTACAGTATTCACATAAATGACTTGCACTGTCAGCAGGATCCCAGACCTCTTCCTCTCATACCCACAAAACCTTGTGATCAGGACAGCATTGCCAACTCAACTTACAATCAGTCTGTCCTGGGTACCCACTTTCAACCTGATCAGTAAGACAGTATATACCGTTACCTTGTGTTTTCTTTCTTTTAAAGGAACAGTCCACCGTACTTCCATAATGAAATGTTCTTTTCTGAATTGAGACGAGCTTATCCGTACCTCTCCGAGCTTTTTGCGACCTCCCAGTCAGTCAGACGCGCTGTTACTCCTGTTTTCTCCTGAGTGAAGGTATCAATGCGCTGTCGAAGCGCACAGAAGGTGTTAGTACGCCTGTCATTATAGTGCGGACTTTCCATAGCATAGAAAATCGCCACGTTTCAATTTTTTTAACTGAACTTTGTTTCATGTCACTGGTCATATAAACCTATGTAAACAGGAAAAACGTGGAAGAGTTTGGTCGCATCTAACTACAGCCCCAAAAAATACCATTGGCCATGCTGAGCCTAGCTACATTGCTAACAGGAGTAAACAGGAGTAACAGCGCGTCTGACTGACTGGGAGGTCGCGCAAAGCTCGGAGAGGTACAGATAAGCTCGTCTCAATTCAGAAAAGAACATATTTCATTATGGAAGTACGGTGGACTGTTCCTTTAAACAACTCCCATATTCAGTGTGTGCCATCAGATCTGGTATTAAAGGTGTCATTGCATCGTTTTTTCATTAATTGTGCGGTGGTCTCTAGTATGAATGAATGCCGTGAGCCGGTTTTGGTGAAAAAAAAAAAAAATGCTGTGGTGCTCCTGTTTCAGGCTGTTCTAGTTTGGTGGAGGAGTGGGTGGGGAGAGAACGACAGGATTTCAGCTCTTACTCATGAATATTCATGACATATATCGCTTCTGATTGGCTAACAGCACTGAGACGCTCCCTCCAGTGGGTTATGGGTGAGGCCATGACTACTAATTTTCAAAGTGACGTAAGTTCGTAGGGCTTTTTCTGATTCGCTCGTTTTTCCGTCTATTTTCTTTCATAGGCTAATACAGGGAATGGGGGTAGAAGACCATTTTCACGTGCAGCATGCATATGCAACTCGGAGTGACCTATGGCAGTGGTTCTCAAACTTTTTTTTCACCAAGTACCACCTCAGAAAATACTTGGCTCTCCAAGTACCACCATAATGACCAACATTTTAAAATACAGTAGCGTAGTAGGTCTAAGTATTCATTAAAAACAAGGCGGAGGTTTTATTTAACAAGTATATTGTTGGCCACTGTAACATTACACACAGTACTTTGAACAGTAACACTGTGTTTAAATATAGGAAAATAAAACACTGTACTTTTAAATAATGAATCAAATAAAATTAATTGCACATAAAAGTGAAATAAACGTACTAAAATATTAAGAGTTCTTAAAGATTAAATGAAAATGTACTTAAAAGTTAAATAACTGTACTGTACTTAAATGTTAAGTAAAAAAAAGTACTGTCCCCGCATACAACACACTGCGGCCTGGGCAGCTCCTCTGTCCCGCTCCAAATGAATCCCAGTTTTATGTATTTTTCGTTATACTTCCTCCTTACTGGTTTCTGCCATTTGCTAGCAGTTCTGGGGCTGTTTTTGCCACTGTCGTTAGCATCTGCGCTCGGCTCACACACGTCCTCTTCAGTTCTCCCTCTCTCCTGATCCACGCTCCCATTCGCGAATTTAAGCCACGACAGTAATTTTGTCGTATTCGTCATAATTAGCAAAGCCACCTCCACCTTTTCCCATCACAGCCGAGTCTACCAATGGCGGCTAACCGTCTGTCAGCGGAACCGGCGGGAATGCGTATGTACGCTACGTATGGCTACCCAGAAGCACTTGCAAACTTTTTAAAATTATTTACTTAATTTGTATCTCCTTTCATTTTCTTGTCATCGGTTGATAAGATATTTTCATCCATTCGGATATTATGGATAGTTTTTCACGGTTTATTTTATTTTTTGCATTTTATTTATATTTAAGTGATTCTTTGGCGTATCACTAGAATGGAGCCCGCGTACCACTAGTGGTACACGTACCACATTTTGAGAATCACTGTACTATGGTATTTCAAAAAGAGCAAGTATTAAATGGTTTGTCGTGGAATGACACCTTTAAGTGCCGCTTCAGTATCATAATTGTGTTGTTACTGGTTAAAACCAGATGCATATCTATACGGGAAGATCATTCAGTGCTAGGCATCCGGTGTTACTTTTCTTTCTGGTGCTCTTTCAACTAAAAACATTTTTATTTTACCCCTACTCAGAAGGAGAGAGGCATACTGGTTTATTTACCTCTATCCGTATCTCTCTGTATTTCCATCCATCCGAAACACCCTTTTCCTCAGCAACCACAAATCATAGCCACTTGGTACCAAACTTCAGCTCGGGGTTCTGTACCATGTATACCGTTTTCAGGTCTGTCGCACATCGACTTCCTGTTTATCAACTGAACGCATTTACGAAACGTATAGGGTGGATTTTGACGCCATTTCAAGAAGCAAAATGCTATTTCAAAATGACACTTTACCAGGATGCTATTTGAAATCCCTGGGGAGAACACTGCTCTTTACTTGTTTCAGGGTTAATGATTTGTTGATGTCAACATTCATAATAAGTGTCCTATTCCTTTGATCACTTTCTGATATAAGCGAGGGCGGGGGGATACGTAAGTGAGCAGTAGCTCACAGTTGATCTTGTTCTACATATGTAGAACAAGCTCAAGATCAACCATGAGGTTAGGTTAATATGAGACGGCCTTGGGCTGAGGTATCTAACTCCCAACTGCTCCCCGGGTGCTGTTAGCATGGCTGCCCACTGCTCTGGGTGTGTGTGTGTGCTCATTGCTCACGTGTGTGTGTGTGTGTGTGTGTGTGTGTGTGTGTGTTCACTGCTTCAGATGGGTTAAATGCAGAGAAGAATTTCACAAGCGTGTGATGAATAAAGTTCTTAGAAATGTATCATTTTCTTTTCCTTCTTAAGCTACGGTCACACTGCAGCTCACAATGCTTTGCGATGGGTTATCAATGAAAATGAGGCGTTTTGGTGACGATGCCTGGCGATATACAGGTGAGCTAAAAGTCGTGGTCACTCAGCAGGCGAACGCTTGACTGTCACGCCCTTGCGCACTCGAGCGGCCACACTCACTCACAGGAATCCGTTGTTATGGGAAACACCATTTGAGCACAATCAGCGCACACACATAAGGACACTGTTTTCCCAGAGACTTTGCAAAGTATTATTCTCACTGTCATGTTTGTTTCTAGCCATGTTTATGACTCTGGTTAAATACTCTGCTTTCTGTTTTGGTTTCGTTTGTATTCTGTTCCTCTGACCTTGCCTCATGTTTTGTTTTTGTAAACATCATGCCTGCTAATACACACACTCTCTTCCTGTACTTGCATCTGTCTACCACCGCATATCTGACCGAATACTTCACAAAGCCTCAGTAAAAACGGTGTCCTCGTATGTGCATGCTGATTACGCTCAAATCAGCATCGGCTGTCTCCCATAATGACTGGGTCCCAAGAGTGCATACAATGTGCTCCGAAGGATCCCTGAATTGAAATGCACTTTTCCAGTCTTGGCGAAAGTTAGGCTATGCCGAGCCGTTGTGTTGAGACTCCCATGAAGATTCAACACCAGTACATCTCAAGAGACTCGACGAAGGTTCCCTGAGCTTCTGGAAGTATTCCCAAACCCATCTGCAAGCATTTGCCAACAAATTTCAATGTGTGCATTGAATGTTTTTGATCACTCACGAGGCAGAGCCACGACAAAAAAACCAGCTCCCAAAGCTCCGAGAACATTCGCTGTACATCACATGATCGGTGGCACTGCTACCAATTTTTCATCGCCAAGTATTCGCAAACCCATTGCGAGCTGTCCTATGACCAGGGCCTTATTTTCATACCCCTTTTCCTGTTTTGTAAAACCATAAAGTGATTGAGTGTTACTATGGAAAAGATGCTTCGTAAACAAGGAGTACAGTTTACTGACTGATAAATAAATGTTCCTTGATGTGTTCAGCTTGGTAGACCTTAGTCCATAACCATTCGGTTACTATGTAATTATAAGTATGCCTTACATCTTCACCCTTTTTTGTACAGCTCATGGGAGGCAAGGCTGGCATTTCTTTATAAGCAAGCTAAAGCTCCAGTTCCTCCAGCTCTACGGCTGCCGTGGTACAAAGACCTCCCTCGCTCTGAGTGCCGTCAAGCAGCGGCCACCACCAAACTCACTCAGCCCACTCTATCACCAGGGGGCGCCGTAGTGTCCGTCACTGTGCCTGAACGGACCACACCAACCCTGTTGATCGTCTCTGAATTTTCAGCAGTGCTTAGTTTTACCTCACCTGGGAACAGCAGCACAACCCTGGCCTACTGGGACCTGGAGACTCAGAGTGTTACTTATCATTACGTTGATGTGCCATCCTTGCCTGTTTCCTGGTCAGAAGAGGAACATCTCTCTCTGATTCTGAAAGGTGAAGCATGAACGTCACCATTTTGCACATGCATGCCAGATGAATGCACTCTTGTCATGAGGCACTGCCCTGACTGCTGCTGCCTGGGATTCATTTTAATCCACTTTGTTTGCACTTTTCCTGCACTTCCGAAGCAAAACGAAATATTTAAGATTATGAAAAGTGTAGTTTGTGACGTGTCTGTGTATTTGTTCCAGCATCAGGCATGTCTCTGGTGCTGTTCACGGTTTCTCAAGAGGAGCTACTGAACAGATTGATGGTGTTTGGAAGTGCTGGGATGGTGGACTCACTGTGCCATCTTAATGCTTGGGGACGCTGTTCAATGCCCATCCATTCCTTGCAGGTGCACATGATCACATCGTTTACTGTATCACCATAGAAACAATGATGAATGCATAAACTTGTCTTTCAAATGTTATCCTAGTCTGTAATCTTAATGGTGTATATTAAAAGTTTGTGTTTTGATAACGAACACAAGTCCATGACATGGATACAGATTACTTGAATGTTAGTTGTAAAAAAAAAATAATAATAATAATTTGTTGCAAATGCAGTTACATAGTAAATGGTTGACTACTGCAATGGCCTTTTCACAGGCCTGCCAAAAAAGACCATCAAACGACTTCAGGTGATTCAAAATGCAGCGGCTAGGGTTCTCACACGAACAAAAAGAACAGAGCACATTACTCCAATTCTAAGGTCCCTTCACTGACTTCCAGTAAGCTACAGAATTGACTTTAAAGCATTGCTGCTGGTGTACAAATCTTTAAATGGTACAGGGCCCAATTACCTCTCTCATATGTTGCAGCGGCCTAACCCGATCAGATCTACCAGATCGCAGCAGCAAAATTTACTGGTAAAACCTGTTGTTAAAACAAAGTGTGGTGAAGCAGCTTTTAGCTACTATGCAGTACAGCTATGGAACCAACTGCCAGAGGACATCAAAAATGCTCCTGCTGTTGGCGGCTTCAAATCTAGACTAAAGACCAAGCTGTTCTCAGATGCTTTCTGCTAACTGATATCTTTACGTTTTAAACTTTACTTAACTTTTATTCCATTTTATTCTGCTGTTTTTTTTACTGAACTTTTACTTCATTTTATTATTTTATTTCTACTATTGTTTAATTCTTATTTTTTTCCTCTCTTCTTCCCCCTTTATTTTATGTAATTTTATTTTCTATTGTTTACTTTTTTGCCTTTACCTCTGTAAAGCACATTGAACTGCCACTGTGTATGAAATGCGCTATATAAATAAACTTGCCTTGCCTTGCATAATAGTTATAGAATAAACACAACTTCCTTTGGCCTTTTTTTTTTTTTTAAATAGGCAGGACTTAAGAACCGGCAGCTGGACATGGTAGATTTCTTCCTGAAGAGTAAGGAGAACATTCTCTGCCCAACCACAAGCTACAGTCTTCCTGAACAGTCACCCACCTCAGCACAGATGCAGCTGAAAAGTAAGCCTTTGCCAACTTGCACCTTCTTTCCAAATGTGAGCTCATGTTTATGAGCTTCGACAGTATCTAGACAGCGGTTCAGCATTTTCATATTTGAAGGTTAAAAGTTAACAATTACC
Organism: Neoarius graeffei; assembly: GCF_027579695.1. NCBI lineage: Eukaryota > Metazoa > Chordata > Actinopteri > Siluriformes > Ariidae > Neoarius > Neoarius graeffei. The sequence goes on from NC_083570.1 coordinate 60,814,969, forward strand.
AAAAAAGTATAAAATGTTCTCCTTTCCAATGTCTCCATATGCAGCATGTGTGTAACGCTACGTTCACACTGCAAGGCTTAATGCTCAATTCCGATTTTTTTGTGAGGTCGTTCACATTAACAAATATATGCGACTTGTATGTGATCCTCAGTATGAACGAAAAGCGACCTAAAAGTGTTCCGCATGCACATTGCAGGATACGATGACGTCACACGCAGTGAGCATGGCCAGTGTTTACAGAAGTAAAACCGCCCGGTTGCAGTATGACCCATCCAATCTAGCTTGAATAGCTGCATCCCCCCAAATGGAAATCAGCTCCCTAACCTCTGCGTCCTTCCATTGAGAAGATTCAGAACCTTCACAGCCCGAAGCGTCCCTTGCATTGATGTCATGCGCAGGGGCGCAGATACGTTTTTTGAACTGGGGGGGGACAAAGCTGCCAGCAAACCAACCCCGATATGCCTGTCAAACTTGTTGTGGGTTACTATAGCAACCAAGCTCGAGCTCGCAACCTGTGCAGTCTGCGCAGCTCAACCAACCGAATATCAGTCTTTGTTTTGTTTTATGTGAGTTGTTGCAACTATGTATACACTGCCATGCACCTCAATAAACCGAATGGTAATTAGTCTTTTGATTTTTCCGTGAGATTTGCCTTATGCAAAGAAAGACAGCATAGACGTTTTTTCCTCCCTATAAGTGGGGGGGACCGAACGCGGTGAATTTAAATCTGGGTGGGACGAGTCCCACCCTCTATCTGCGCCCGTGGTCATGCGCCATGTTGTTGTAACTTTTTTTGAGAGACCCGCTGCCTACTTCAGCGCAGAATAGTGACGTTTGTGGCTTGTTAATGACGTGCAAGTCGGATGAATGCAACCTGGCGGTTCAGACTGAAGTCGCATATGAAAAGATCGGATAGGAATCGGAATTAGGACCACATATCCAAACGGCCTGGGTCGGATTTGAAAAAATCGGATCTGTGTCGTTCATATTGTCAATAAAAGATCGGATACAGGTCACATATGGGCGAAAAGATCGGATTTGAGTCACTTCAGCCTGCAGTGTGAACGTAGCCTAAGTTACTTAGTGAAAGAGCTGTGAAATTTGGACAAATGTTTCCACAATGTTCCTGTATTGCTCAGTTACAGAATTTCATAACACTGTCACAGTTTTGAAAGAATATCCTTCTAAATGATGTAGATTGAATAAGTATCAATTTTAGCATGTTTAAAATGCAAACATATTGGTGTACATAATATACACTGCTTGGCCAAATAAAAGTAGCACAGGAAAATATTTAGTTTGACCGCTTTTAGCGTTCATTACAGCACTTTAGCTTTGATTACGTGGCATTGTTTGAGGAACCTTAGGCAGTGCCGCAACACTTATTTCTGTCTAGAGTTGTATTCATTTTTTGCCGAGATATTGTATTCATGACCGGGGAGTCGAATCACTCTGTAAACTCTTCTCCAGCACATCCCAAAGCCTTTCAGTGGTGTTAAGGTCAGGACTCTGTGGCGATCAATTCATGTGTGAAAATGGTTCCTCATGCTCAATGAATTCTGGCTTGTCATCCTGGAATATGCCCATGCCAACAAATTGCTGTGATAACCTGGTCATTCAGTACATTCAGGTGGTCAACTTGCTTATTGCCCCATAACGTTGCTGAGCCTCGACCTGACCAATTGAAGCAACCCCAGATCATAACACTGCCTCCAGAGGCTCGTACAGTGGCCACTACACATGATGGGTGCATCTCCTCTTTCTTTCTTACCCTGACACGCCCATCATTCTTGAATGGAGCAAATCTGGACTCCTCAGACCATATAACCTTTTTCCGTCACTACAGAGTCCAATCTTTATGCTGCCTAGCAAATTGAAGCCTGTTCTTCCAAGTACCCTCACTAACAAGTGGTTTACTTTATGGCCCCATAGCTGTTAAGAACCGGTTCTATGAGTTATTTTAACATTTCATGCTCTTACTTTCACTGTTAAACATAGCTGTGAGTTTTACTGTTAATTTTTTATGATTCAACTTCAAGCATGTAAGTGATCTCAACCACAGTCAGTCAAGGTTTTTGTTTGTTTTTTCCTGACCACATTTCTTCTGCAACGTTAACAGTTCACCACTGTCCTTCCAGGTTTTAGTAATGTGTTGTACAGTTCTTAACAGTTCCAGTCATTTCAGTAATCTCCTTAGTTGTTTGATTGATGCAGGCCAATAATCTGATCCTTCGGAAACACCGTAACATCTTTTCCACAACCATGGGATACATCTTTTGACATGTTTAAGAAATGAGAAGCTACTCACTGCATCACTTGAGGTTGAAACATATTAATCACTGCTGTAATTAGCCCATCAAAAGGCTCTTAAGTATTAGCTTATTTAAATCCAAATTGTGACTTGTGTGGTTTTTTTTTTTTTTTTTGGGGGGGGGAGATGATGTACATGCACATGGTAATGTCTCTGTTATTCAGCAGGCAAGTAAAAGCTCCAGTGTGTGCTGCCCAGTTCTATGTTTTAGCTGCACACACTTGGTGAGGCTAAAAAGTGGTAGATAATATAATAAAGTATGACGAGCTAATTAATTGCATCAATCCAGATTGAGAAAAATGAATGGGTATATGAATTCCTGGGGAGAGGGCAAGTTTATGTAGATAATATTTACCTTCTGAAAGAGTTTCTAATGTAGCAAACTGTGTGAAAAGGTCCGTAAGTCATTGGCCAATGTTTTGGCTATGAGCTGTGGCTTTTCCTCTTCAAATATTAGCATGTAAAAGATGTTGCGTCTTCTCTCCCCACCCCCTACCAGGCTCCAGATCAGATAATGAAAATTATGTTGAATCCGTAATGACTTCCTATTCATTACAACTCCATCAGTCAAAAGTTTGGACATACTAGATTGAATGTTAATTTATTTAATATATATCATTATAAAATATTCATCCTGTATTTTATAGTGTGTGTGTGTGTGTACGGGCTGTTTCACAATCATGGGGGTTTTGTTTGTTTTTTTTTTTTTCTTTTTTTAAAAATAACACCCAACTAGGTCCAAGAGATATACTAGTGCATCTCAAAAAATTAGAATATTGTGAAAAAGTTCAATATTTTCCATCAGTTATTTAAGAAAGTGAAAGTTTTATATTATAGACTCATTACACATAAACTAAAATGTTTCAAGCATTTTTCTATTTTAATTTTAATCAGTATGGCATACAGTATAAAAAAAAATCTCAAAATATTAGAATATTTCATTTCAAGTTTGAGTAAAACAGTATGAACACAGTGCATCTCTCGGTCTAGTTCAGTACACACAACCACAATCATGGGGAAGACTGCTGACTTGACTGTTGTCCAGAAGATGATCACTGATGCCCTCCACAAGGAGGGTAAGCCACAAAAGGTCATTGCTGAAAAGGGTGGCTGGAAAAGGTGCACAAGCAACAGGGATGGCTGCAGTCTTGAGAGGATTGTCAAAAGTTGATTCAGGAACTTGGGAGAGCTTCACAAGGAGTGGACTGAGGCTGGTGTCAGTGTATCAAGACCCATCACGAACAGACATCAAGAAAGGGGATACAACTTCCTAATATCAAGCTACTCCTGAGCCAGAGACAATGTCAGAAGTGTCTTATCTGGGCTAAGGAGAGAAAGAAATGGACTGTTGCTCAGTGGTCCAAAGTCCTCTTTTCAGATGAAAGTACATTTTGCATTTAATTTGGAAATCACGGTTCTAGAGTCTGGAGGAAGAGTGGAGAGGCACAGAATCCAAGGTGTTTGAAGCCCAGTGTGAAGTTTCCACAGTCTGTGATGATTTGGGGTGCCATGTCATCTGCTGGTGTTGGTCCACTGTATTTTATCAAGTCCAAAGTCAACACAGCCATCTCCCAGGAGATTTTAGAGCACTTCATGCTTCCATCTGCTGACGAGCTTTTTGGAGATGCTGATTTCCTTTTCCAGCAGGACTTGGCACCTACCCACAGTGCCAAAACTACTACCAAATGGTTTGCTGACCATGATGTTACTGTGTTTGATTGGCCAGCCAACTTGCCTGACCTGAACCCCATAGAGAATCTATGGGGTATTGTCAAGAGGAAAATGAGAAACACCCGACCCAAAAATACAGATACGCTGAAGGCCACTATTAAAGCAACCTGGGCTTCAATAACACCTCCGCAGTGCCACAGACTGATCACCTCCATGCCACACCGCATTGATACAGTAATTCATGGTAAAGGAGCCCCAACCAAGTATTGAGTGTATAAATGAATATACTTTTCAGAAGTTGGACATTTCTGTATTGTAAATCCTTTTTTTGATTGATCTTGGGGAATATTCTAATAATTTGAGATACTGGATTTCTCATTTTCATGAGCTATAAGCCATAATCATCAAAATTAAAACAAAAAAGGATTTAAATGTTTCACTTTACATGTAATAAATATAGAATATATGAAAGTTTACCTTTTTGAATTAAATTATGAAAAAAAGGAACTTTTTCATGGTATTCTAATTTTTTGAGATGCACTAGTACATGTGCTGGAGTTTCTTAAACCTTTATTTTGCAGGGACACACCGGCCCTACCTACAGCACTAATGTCTCTTATAAGTTCTTATAAATATGTCCATAAGAGTCAAATGTGGGCTCAGTTTTGATCTTGTGACCATTTCATGTAATTCTACTTTAATTATTACACTTGGATTTTACTGGTTAAATTTAGAATCGCCTTTTTTTTAGCAATAACTAGGTTTTACTTTGGGGTGTCTAATTTCCTTCACAATAGAACGATACTGTAAATATTTATCTTTTATAAACTAAGTGCCTCTGACAGTATCCTTTGTCCCTCAGAAATGTCCTCTCTGGAAAACACTCACCCATATGATGAGGTTGTAAGTGATTTTCTTTTTAAAAAAAAAAAATTCTTTTGAAGCAGAATACTCTGTTGCAGAATTAAAAAAAAAAAAAAGGACTTGAAACAGATGCAAGACACATCTGCAGCAGAGCTTCACATGTGGTTGTCCATCAAAGTGTCCTGGACAGAAAACCACAAGGATCGTCACCACTTCAGTCGTTATTACAGTTACCACCATGTACTAACATCGCTGCACAGTACTTGAAAATTTGTACTTAAAATCACACATTTCAACAGTTTTTCACTTTGTATACCTTCCTCTTGTGGAATATAAGAATGTGGGTCAGCTTTAAAAAGAAACCATATGCTGTCTTCTCACCACAAGTAACACGCACAGTATCTGACCTGTAGCCCTGAAATCCTGCGCAGTTAATTTCCATCTCACAAGGTCATTTTTGGCTGCAGAGAAACACAAAAATCTGAGGTTTGAATTTTGGACTCTTGTGGACCTGAAAAGTATACCCTGATTGTGAAACAGCCCACGTGTGTGTTGAAGACTTTTAATATAAGACTTAATACACTGACTTAAATAATAACATGGGAACTGTAACATGTAAACGTAGATTTGTTTGCTGTTTGTAAATTAAAATTCTACATAAACTTAGTCTAAAATTATTATGCATTATTCATTCATTTGAGCTGCATCAGCCTTTTTTTTTTTTTTTTTTTTAAATCCTGGTCAGGCTCCTGGATATGGATTATAAACAGTATTTGAACAGTGAAATTTGTTCTGACAGCCCTAAATGTCTACTACAGAGTGTGAGTAATGAGCAGCTTTAATTGGAAAGGGCATGGTAATTACTCACATGATTAAGCATACAAACCTAATCATAATATGCCACAGATGATTTGATTAGACGAGCTGTATATTGAGGTGTGGTGGGGTGTGTTTGTTAAATGAGGGAGGAATGGAGAAAGCTGTGTACTCGGATGACACTCTGTGTAGAGACGGTTTTCAGAAGTGATGCAGTTTAATGCTGAACGAGATTAACTTTGTGTGTTTTATGCAGTATTTTTTTTTCCTTTTGTGTTTAGGAGTCAGCATAAATATAATTATTTCTTACCTTGTACAATACTTACTTGATTAATGAATATATTATATTGGTTATAAAAAGAAAAAACTTGGACTTTTTCACGTATAGATAGATTACGTATCGCAGTTCAGGAACTCGGGTTTCATTCTGCCTTCAATGGTTAATCTTAAATGAAGTGATACAAAATATTTCATTATTTAACTGTATTGTATAATTGTATTTGGTATTTAATTCGATTGTAGGTTGGCCTGCTAAGCTATTACTTCTAACCATAGTTGCTTGAGTCTGTACATTTATTTAATTATGTCTGTAAAAGATGTTCAGGATCTGTGTCCAGCACTGGATCTGCTTCAATCTGCTATCAGAGATACAAACATCGAGGCTCAGAGTCGACAGTTCTGTGAACAGCTGCTCAGCATGACCCTAAACTTCCTCAATACGCAAATTAGAGTCATCCTAACCAGCACCCCAGGTAGCATATACACACAGTCCATTCACCTTGATGTTACTCGCCCATTCAATATGGATGACGTGTAAAAGACAGAATATGTGCGATATTGAAATGTAATAAAGATGCAGAAAAGTGTCCAGTCATGTCTAGTGCTATTTTTGTACAGTGACCAAATACTTCATTCTCCTGTTGCAGAGCTGGATGCTAACTTGCATGCATGTGTGAAGATCTTGAATGGTTATATCTCTGAACTGCGTACTTATTTGAGGAGGTACCCATGGCTGGAAGGGGGTGAGGGTCAGACTCCTGCCTCAGACACTGCCCCTGCCCCTGATAAGGCTATTGAGGATGAATGGGAAACATGCTCTGTTGAGGTAGGGGCCTCTATAAGTAAAACGTATCTGTTGCTAGGAATGCTGTAGTCGCAAGCATTTCAGAAGTGTGATTTATTGTTGCTATGAATTATAGTCATAAGTATGTTTCCTCAAAATCCTGAAAATCAATTATTTGATTTATTTAATGAAATTGAAGATATGGTGGATATAAAAAGTGTACACACCCTGTTAAAATGAGAGATTTTTCTGATGTAAAAAAGGGACCACAATAAATAATTTCAAAACTCTTCCCATCTTTAATGTGACCTATAACCTGTACAATTCAATTGGAAAAACAAATCTGTTGGGGGGGAAGCATTAAAAAAAAAAAACGTACAATAAGCTGGTTGCGTAAGTGTGCACACCCTTAAACTAATACTTTGTTGAAGCACCTTTTGATTTAATGACAGCATTCAGTCTTTTTGGGTCGGAGTCTATCAGCCTGCCACATCTAGACTTAGCAATATTTGCCCACTCTTCCTTGTAAAAGTGCTCCGAATCTGTCACATTGCGAGGGCATCTCTTGTACACAGCCCTCTTCAGGTCACCCCACAGGTTTTCAATTGGATTTAGGTCTGGGCTCTGGCTGGGCCATTCCAAAACTTTAATTTTCTTCTGGTGAAGCCATTCTTTTGTTGATTTTCAATGTATGCTTGGGGTCAGTAAAAGCCAGGGTTTGCAGAGAGCTTACAAAGCATCAAAGGGATCTCACTGTTGAAAGGTATCAGTCAGGAGAAGGGTACAAAAACATTTCCATGGCATTAGATATACCATGGAGCGCAGTGAAGACAGTCAAGAGGTGGAGAAAATATGGGACAACAGTGACATTTACTGAGAACTGGACGTCCCTCCAAAATTGATGTAAACTGGTCAGGGAGGCTGCTGAGAGGCCTACAGCAACACTGAAGGAGCTGCAGGGATTTCTGGCAGTTACTGATTGTGTACTACATGTGACAGCAATCTCCCGTATTCTCCATGTCTGGACTATGAGGTAGGGTCAAAGAGAAATATCCAGGCCTGGCTAAATTTTGAAAAAAAAAAAAAATGAACTCTCCCAAAAGCATGGGGGAAAATGTGTTCTGGTCTGATGAAACCAAAGTTGAACTTTTTGGCCACAATTCCAAAAGGTATGTTTGGCGTAAAAACACGACTGCGCATCACCAAAAGAACCCCATACCCACAGTGAAGCATGGTGGTGGCAGCATCATGTTTTGGGGTTGTTTTTCTTCAGCTGGAACAGGGGCTTTAGTCAAGGTGGAGGGAATTATGAACAGTTGTAAATACCAGTCGATTTTGGCCCCAAACCTTTAGGTGTCTGCTAGAAAGCTGAAGCTGAAGAGGAATGTCATCTTTCGGCATGACAATGACCCCAAGCATGCATCGACATCAACAAAAGAATGGCTTCACCAGAAGAAAATTTAAAGTTTTAGAATGACCCAGCCAGAGCCCAGACCTAAATCCAATTGGAAACCTGTGGGGTGACCTGAAGAGGGCTGTGTACAAGAGATGCCCTCGCCATCTGACAGATTTGGAGCACTTTTACAAGGAAGAGTGGGCAAATACTGCCAAGTCTAGATGTGGCAGGCTGATAGACTCCGACCCAAAAACACTGAATGCTGTCATTAAATCAAAAGGTGCTTCAACAAAGTATTAGTTTAAGGGTGCGCACACTTATGCAACCAGCTTATTGGCTTTTTTATTTAAATTTTTTTTTTTTTTAAAGTTTGTCCCTGTAACAGTTCTAACGAAGGGGTGGAGCACAGAGGACGGCAGGACAGAGATCAGGTTTGTAAATGCGGCTTTTATTGCCACACTTTTCAGTGAACAATTTCCTACTCAGACACACACCAACACACAACCGGCGTCTGGTTCGGGGAAGAGCTCCTCTGCTCTCCCTCTTTAAATAGGGCGCGGTCACTGGGAAGACACACACAAACACGGGTTAACTGACAACAGGTGTAGTGATTCTGCCACTTACCTTTCCTGACTCTGCCCTCCTGTCACAGACCAGCGCTTGGCCACACCCCCGCTGCCACATACCCCCACCGCCCGACTCAGGCCGGGCGGCTGTCTGGCCTGCAGCCGACTCCCCCCCCCCCCCCGGACGGGAGAGGAAGTCCGCCACGACCATCTGCGCCCCCGGCCTGTGGACCACCTTGAAATTAAAGGGTTGGAGTGCTAGATACCAACGGGTGATCCGCGCGTTGGCATCCTTCATGCGGTGGAGCCACTGGAGGGGCGCATGGTCCGAACAGAGGGTGAAAGGGCGCCCCAGCAGGTAGTAACGGAGGGTGAGGACCGCTCACTTGATTGCCAGACACTCTTTCTCTATGGTGCTGTAGCGCCCCTCACGCACTGACAGCTTCCTGCTGATGTATAGGACTGGGCGGTCCTCCCCCTTCACCTCCTGGGACAAAACTGCCCCCAGCCCTCTGTCTGACGCATCAGTCTGTAATATAAAGGGGAGAGAAAAGTCAGGGGAGTGTAAAAGTGGCCCCCCACGCAGTACGGCCTTTACCTCAGAAAAAGCCCACTGGCATTGCTCCGTCCACTGGACTGGATCTGGTGCCCCCTTTTTAGTGAGATCAGTCAGCAGTCTGGTGACGTCCGAATAATTAGGTATAAACCTCTGATAATAGCCAGCCAGCCCTAGGAACTGTCTCACCCCCTTTTTGGTCTTGGGCCTCGGGCAGCCTGCAATTGCTGCGGTCTTGTTAATTTGGGGCCGCACCTGCCCGTTGCCCAAGTGGAAGCCCAGATACCGTACTTCCACCTGCCCAATCGCACACTTCTTCGGGTTGGCTGTGAGACCCGCTCGCCTCCGCGACCTAAGGATGGCCCTCAGATGTTCAAGATGCCTCGCCCAGTAATTACTATAGATGTCATCAAGGTAGGTGGCCGCATAGGTGGCGTGGGGGCGGAGGACCCTGTCCATCAGCCGCTGAAACGTAGCGGGCGCACCAAACAGCCCGAACGGAAGTGTGACGAATTGGTGTAAACTGAACGGTGTGGAAAAGGCTGTTTTTTCGCGGGATAGTGGAGTCAAGGGGATCTGCCAGTATCCCTTCGTTAAATCCAGTGTCGAATAAAAGCGAGCAGTGCCTAGTCGATGGAGCAACTCAATACGAGGCATTGGGTACGCGTCAAATTTAGACACCGCGTTGACTTTTCTATAGTCCACACAGAACCGGACCGACCCATCGGCCTTGGGTACCAAGACCACCGGGCTGCTCCAGTCACTGTGGGACTCCTCAACAATGCCCATTTCGAGCATGGCCTCGAGTTCTTCCCGAACCACCTTTTTCTTGTGTTCGGGTAGCCTTTAAGGGCGGCTGCGCACTACCACGCCCGGGGGCGTCTCAATGTGGTGCTCTGTGAGGTTGGTGCGGCCGGGCAGGGGTGAGAACACGTCTGAAAACTCGGTCTGCAACTGGGCGACCTCCTCGAGTTGGGTCAGGGAGAGGTGGTCTCCACAGGGGACTGGAGAGGTATGCGATGTCAATGCGCCTTTTTGAACCTCCGGCCCCAGCTCCGCCTTCTCCGGAACCACCGACACCAACGCTACGGGGACCTCCTCGTTCCAGAGTTTGAGTAGATTGAGGTGGTAAATCTGTAGCACCCCACCCCTGTCCATCCGCCTCACCTCATAGTCGATGTCCCCAACTCGCCGTGTGACCTCGAAGGGTCCTTGCCACTTGGCGACTAATTTAGAGCTCGATGTGGGCAACAGTACGAGTACTTTACCTCCCAGTGCGAACTCTCTAAGGCGCGTACCCTTGTCGTACAGGCGGGTTTGCCGTTCTTGGGCCTGCTGCAAATTCTCCTGGGTTAGGTGCGTGAGTGTGTGTGGAGTTTTGCGCGCAGGTCAATAACGTATTGAATTTCGTTTTTACTTGGTGAAGGTCCCTCCTCCCAATTTTCTCGCAGCACATCTAAAATGCTGCGTGGCTTACGCCCATATAATAATTCAAACGGGGAGAACCCCGTGGAGGCTTGGGGGACCTCTCGCACTGCAAATAAGGGTTCGAGCCATTTATCCCAGTTACGTGCGTCCTCACTTACAAATTTTTTAATTATGTTCTTGAGGGTGCGATTAAACCGTTCCACTAAACCGTCTGTTTGTGGGTGATGTACGCTGGTGCGGATCAGCTTGATACCTAATAACCCATACAGTTTGTTCAGTGTTCATGACATAAACGAGGTGCCTTGATCAGTCAGAATCTCTTTCGGGATTCCAACTCGGGAGATGACGCGGAAGAGTGCCTCCGCAATACTGCGTGCTGAGATATTGCGAAGAGGCACGGCTTCCGGGTATCGCGTTGCATAGTCCACCAGAACTAATATAAAGCGGTACCCTCGTGTTGACCGATTTAATGGCCCGACGAGATCCATCCCAATTCTTTCGAATGGGATCTCGATTAACGGTAGAGGGCGCAAAGGCGCTTTTGGAATGGCCGCTGGATTTACTAACTGGCATTCACGGCACGCAGTACACCACCTACAGACATCGCCGTGAATCCCCGGCCATTATTCAGGCTAGTGTCTTATCCTGCCCTAAGTGTCCAGCCATGGGATTAAAGTGAGCCGCCTGGAATACCAGTTCCCGGCGGCTCTTCGGAATTAAAAGCTGCGTAACTCGCTCTTTAGTTTGAGTGTCCTGCGTCACTCGGTATAACCTATCCTTCATAATCGCAAAGTAGGGGAAGGACAGGGTGGCGTTCGGCTGGAACGTTTGACCATCGATTACTCTCACTTGGTCAAACACATGCCGCAGAGTCTCGTCTTGCGACTGCTCTAATGGGAAATCCGCGAGGGATTCCCCAACAGGGAGAGGAGGGGCCGGCGGCTCCTCACTCTAACGCAGAGATGACATAGACGGCTCTGTGACGGCTGCTCCCGCCAAAGCGACACCGGGACCTCCCCCTGTTAAATGGCAGGACCCACTCTTTACTAAGTGTCATTAAATCCCGAAATCCTGGCCAATCCGTCCCCAAAATTAGAGTGGGTAAGGCGAGGATTAACCGCCGCCTTCAATATAAATTTTTTTTCCCCTCTGAAAAAAATGTGGACCGACACCAAAGGGTAGCTGTGAACGTCCCCATGCACACACAACACCTTCATCCCCTGTGCTCCCCCCAATGCCTTGTTTTGCACCAGGCTTTGGTGAATTGAAGTCTGATTACAACCAGAATCCACCAACGCCTGATATGTATCCCCTTGAATATTCACCGGTATGCGATACGCTCCGGCCCAATCGAGGGCGGCTCCTGGTGCGTCGGGGATCCGAACCACCGTGCCCACCTCCATGACCGTGCACTGTTGTTGGAGGTGGCCCAACTCCCCGCAGCGCCAGCAAACCGGCCCTGGCTTCCTCTCCGCACGGGTGTTCTGGGGCTCACTCACCTGAGGGGGAGGGAGAGGCGGACACAGAAGGGAGAAACGGGAGGGCACCACGGGTGCGGCGGGCCGGCACAGGTGGCGCCGGCCCCCACCTCCGCGGTGGGGGAATGGGGTGAGGACGAGACACAGGAGGAGAGGGAGAGAGAGAGAGAAGAGGAGAGGCTGTCTGCCGTCCTGCTGCCAGGACAGCCGCCATATGGTCCTCTGCCAGCTCGACTGCCTGATCCAGCAACGCCGGGCGGTGGCACTGGACCCACTTCGCGGTTCCCGCTGGCAAGCGTGCAATGAATTGCTCCAGCACCACCTGGTCGATGATCCCCTCGGCGTCGTGGTTGTCGGCCCTCAACCACTGCCAGCAGGCGTCCCAGAGTTGCTGGCCGAACGCGAACGGCCGGCCGACTTCCTCCCAGCGCAAAGCGCGAAAGCGCTGACGCTGCTGTTCCAGGGTGCGCCCCACACGCTGGAGGATGGCCCGGCGAAGGTCCGCGTAGGCCAGCCAGCGGTCGGCGGGGAGCTGTAGCGCGGGCAGCTGTGCCTCTCCCGTTAGCAGGGGGAGGAGGCGGGCCGCGCGCTGCTCCATCGGCCACCCCGAGGTCTCTGCGACTTGCTCGAAGAGCGTGATGAATGCCTCAGGGTCGTCCTGCAGGCCCATCTTTGTTAGGGTGAGGGGGGACGGGCCCGCGGTGGGAGCGTTGGTGGACCCCGCCGACGCGAGGAGGTGCCGGAACGCTTGTCAATCTTCTTGTTGGGCCAACACCAGGGCCTCGAACCGCTGTTCTTGCTCCTTTTGGAGGGTGAGTAGCGCCTGGTGTTGGCTTTGCTGGGCCGTGGCGAGGGCGTGGACCAGTTCGGCGAACGGGGAGGACTCCATGGGGCTGTTAGGCTGCTGTGCTCCTCCAGACTCCCGGGTTTCGGCACCACTGTAACAGTTCTAACAAAGGGGTGGAGCACAGAGGACGGCAGGACAGAGATCAGGTTTGTAAATACGGCTTTTATTGCCACACTTTTCAGTGAACAATTTCCTACTCAGACACATACCAACACACAACCGGCGTCTGGTTCGGGGAAGAGCTCCTCTGGTCTCTGCTCTCCCTCTTTAAATAGGGCGCGGTCACTGGGAAGACACACACAAACACAGGTTAATTGACAACAGGTGTAGTGATTCTGCCACTTACCTTCCCTGACTCCGCCCTCCTGTCACAGACCGGCACTTGGCCACGCCCCCGCTGCCACAGTCCCCCAAACAGATTTGTTTTTCAATTGAATTGTACAGGTTATAGATCACATTAAAGGTGGGAAAAGTTTTGAAATTTATCATGGCCTCAGGTTTTTCTGATGTAAAAAAATCACTTTAATGGGGTGTGCACAATTTTTATATCCACTGTATGCTTATTTTTTTATGTTTAACATTTGTAATTATCTGAACTTGCATAGACTACTAGAGGCCATAGTTTGACATACCAGTCATGTTTTATAACAGAGGGGCAAGGGTCAGCCTGTCGGATGTCTTCTGAATTCTGACTGGCTGACGGTGACCACATTTTTCAAATTATCAGGTTATCCTAATGGTGTCTACAAAATGTGGGATTTCAGCAAGTGTATAAGTTTAGTGCAATATTTAATATATAGAGGATATTACGCGGTGGTGCAACAATATGAAATTTGTCTTGGAGTGGTGAATGTATATTTCACAAGTGAGTGAAGTGAACGAGTGAAGTATTTTTCAAGACAAAATGATATAAACTTCATATCTTCCAGGCAACATTTGATTTTTCTTTTTGTTATATAGACACATTCAAAGTACCCAAATTTATCAAAACAACTCATTGATTTGATTTCTTCATGAGGAAGGGTATTGAAGAATGTGTTCTGGATGTAGTTTGTATGAAGAATGAGTGGCATATTTCCCAGTAAAACACTCGTGTCCATGTAATATCTCGCTTGCTCGCATATGAAAACAAATTGGCTACAAAAATTTTGAAGGGGGGGGTGGAACTCCTGGTCCAAATAGTTTCAGGTTGTTGGAGGTATGGGACAGTATAAGGGCCACCAGAATAGAAATTTGTTGTGAGGGATATATTGCACCTTCCTGTCTAATTTGGTGTTTCAACAACTGACCGTTTCTTCTCTCCAGCAGAAAAAAGCAGCAGCAGCAAAACAATATGCTTCCAGCATAATCTGCTCAGAACACCAGTTAAAGTGTCATTCATAAATATCTGGTTTGATGTCTCGTGTGTGTGTGTGTGTTCTGTGCATATCTGTTAGGAGGTGGTCCAGTGTGCAGTTTTAAACAGGGAGCTGCCACGTGCACAGGCATATCTGCGCAGGCGCAACTGTCCTGAGCATAAACTGGAGGAACTGAGGAAAACGGGCCTGAGGCTGGCCTTCACTTGTCTCTCACAACGAGACCTGCACCAGGCCACAACACTGCTCACTAACATGGTACACAACCGCATCGCCCATCACATAATACACACTCAATGCAGGCAGATTCAAAATACTATTTGAAGGTATGTGTATGTGTTTTTTCAACCCCTGCCCCCCCCCTTTTTTTTTTTTTGGGTCTGGGTCTCTCCTACTCTCTTTTCTTTTGTCACTCTGTTTCAGGGATTTAATGTGAAAGAGCAGCTCCACAATATCTGTGTTTACACAGCTGATCGGGACCTCAGGGCCTTTATGGTGAGTGTGTCCTTAAAGGAGAGACGCAGAACCTTTTATTTTTAAATACATTTCTGAGTGGATAGTATTTCCACCCTTGACTCTTGTATGCTGCATAAATGGGAATTTAAAAAAAAAAAATTTGAGAGTTAAAATTGACCGCAAAGTTGGCATTCGAGCTGCCCCGCTGAGCCAGCCAGCCCTGAGTGCGTGACGTCACAGCAGGAACCGGTTTTAAGGCCGAAGCCTTTGACAGCTATAGACCAAAGTCATAGAAATTAAAAAAATTTATGGTGAAAGTAAGAAATACCGTCAGCGACTTGCTCAACTAAGACTGATTTGACTTCACTGATTTGTGGGTTGACTCTCATTAAAACAGGATAGGTGTTATAACTTATGCAACATACATGTACATGCGTGCATTTTCACTGATAAAACGTAAAAGGCTAATTAAATAATCAGATGAACTGAGACAATCACATTCTGAAGCAAATTAAATAATCATATACTGCTAACTTAAACACACAATACAAGTTACATGGATTAATCTAAATGCAGGTAAATAATGTGTGGTGTGTGTTTGATTGAGAGAGAGAGAGAGAGAGAGAGTCGGCACTTACCCGTCTGTGTTCTCACTTCTTGAAGGCCGACCTTGTGGCGGAGTTTGTTTTTGAAACAATCTAACTTTCAGTTGTTCGTTCAGTTCCCTGTTCATTCGCTTCTTCCATGTAAGGGCGAGATGGCAGCAATATCCAGTTTAGAAATAAGACAGCTGCTCCACTCATTCACTTTCTTCATACTGTGTTCCGCCATTACTGCTGGGCTCAGGCAATTACTAAAACCCGGGATGGAACGGGATGTCGCCAGTTTTAGCAAAAACTGCAGGGAGGTCACTGCCCGAGTGATATGTTCCGTCCTGGGTTTTAGCAAGAACCCTCGGCTCACTCCGGGAGGACTGGTGCAACTGAACTCACTTCATTTTAAAATAAATGCTTTTTTTCCTTTTCTTGTAGTTTTCATTTTAATTGTTGGTACTGCACCCTCTTTCAATCTGGGCTTATAGCCAACGCTCCTCAGCAGAGGAGAGACCACTTCGTAGGCGCCCAATGTGCCCGTCAACTTCTCGCAAAACGCGTCCAAATCTTTGCAGTTTGAATATTCTTGGGCCATGAATGCAACATAAATCCACCTTCTGTCGTGTTGCTGCACCAGCCAAAAACACATCTACGTGGCATGGTGATAAATTAGCTCAAAATGGAGGATCGGAGTTGCAGTCAGCTCTGTGTTTTAGTACAGCGGAAATGGCGATTAGACCGATAGACTTCCTGCTGTGCCGTTACGGACATCAAGGTCATTCACTCAGACCGCTACCTATATGAATCACTTTAATCATAAAAATTACTATATTGGATTTATTGTTAACGGTTAAAACTATTCCTGTGCCATTCTTGAGGTCTCAAGGCATTTATAAATGAAACTGAGGCCATGGCTCTGCGTATATGCTTTAACTAATGACAGAATTCAAACCGAAGCTGCCATGTTTCATTTAAAAATGATTTTATATGTTGAAAGCACTGGAGTCAAATTGAGGTCATGGTTATAATTATGGGACGTAAGCTGTTGATTAGCTCTTTATACATGTAGCTCAGCTTGGAGTTTGAACTGGTTGAAACACTTTGTGGATTTATTTTTGTTAATTAAACAGGTAAAGGAGTTGAAAAGACTTGATCATCTCTCCACTGAGGACTTAGAAAAGGTGGAGTTCATTAAACAGATTGAAAATTTGTACTCCAGACCAGCAACAAGATGTTCAAAGCCTTTTGACAAGAAGAGGTAAGAGATTTCATTTAGATATGCCTTGGGGGTTAGACATAAATAACTCGATGTGGGTCATTTAAATTATTCCCAATTACAGCACCAGTCAAAAATATGTAAACACCTTCTAACTCAATGGTTTTTCTTTATTTTTACTGATTTAAGATGTTTCATGTCTTAAAGTAATGATGGATATCGTTTCTCTTTACGTAGTTGAGCGGTTCTTGACATAATATGGATTACTAGTTGTGGAATAGGGCTATTTACTTTATTATTATTTACTGTTTGATCTCGGACACATTAAGAAGGCAAGAAATTGCACTAATTAACTTTGGACGAGGCATGCCTGTTAATTGAAAAGCATTCCAGGTGACTCTCTCATGAAGCTGGTTAAGATAATGCCGATAGTGTGTAAAGTGTCAAGGGAAACGCTGGCTATGCTGAAGAATCTAAAGTATGAAACGGGTGTGGGCTTTTTCTTTTTTTTTTTTTTAAAAACCACATAATTCGATACATGTTCCTGATGTTATTTCATGGTTTTGATGTCTTCAGTATTGTTGTACAATGTAGAACATGGTCACAATACAGAAAAACCTATGCATGAGTAGGGGTGTACAAACTTTTGATTGGTACTGTGTGCCCCAACATATTGTCTACTTGTACATATTAAATCATACAATTTTTTTTTTTTAATTCTGACACTAGAAGTATGTAGGAATGAAATTAAGAATATAAATATGAACCTGTTTTATTTATTGGTAAAATAATTTAAATTGGACATGTAAGTCTGTTTTAGTTGTATAGCACTTTTTATATATAAATAATAGGTGCACAAAATCATAAATTTAAAGAAACGTAATTTATGGAAATGGAAGTGAAAGATAAATGTGGTATGTGGAAAAAAAAATTGGAAGCTATTTAGAAAATGTATAATTTGTCAGGTAATTTCTGTATATTGGGCTTTGTGAGTATATTTGCATTTTGTGTATATGTGGCTGAGCTGGCCTGCTTTAGTACCCATTAGATCTAGATGGTACTGGTGCATGTACATATGGTGCTGCATAAACCAGGATGGAATAGTTCTCAAACTGTAACTCAGTTTGAAACCTGCTCAGTTTCAGTACCTCAGTGATCATTTTCAGACTTGGATCAACACGACTTCTTTCAGCTGTTCCCGTTAGGGGTCACCACAGCGGATAATGTCCCTCCATCTCCTCCTGTCCTCCGTATTTTTTTCTGTTGCACCAACCATCCTCATGTCTTCCTTCACCACATCCATGAATCTTATCTTTGGTCTTCCTCTTTCCTTCTACCTGGCAACTCCATCTCCAGCATTCTTTTCCCACAATACCCTGGATCTCTCCTCTGTACATGCCTAAACCATCTCAATCTCGCCTCTCTCACTTTGTCTCCAAGCCGTCCTACGTATCCTGTCCAACTTGCACTACGTTCAGACTGCAGCCTGAAACGACCCATATCTGATTTGTTGTGAAATCCGATTTTTTTGTTAGGCCGTTCACATTACCAATTATATGAGACTTGTATGCGATCTCCAATATGAACGGAAAACGACCCAAAAGTGTCCCGCATGCGCAAATTGACACGTAATAAGCACATCTACGTAATACGTAAAAAAAAAAAAAGTGCACTCTTCATGTTTAATGATTTCTTTTTTTTTGCTTGTTTGTTTAATTATCTGGTTAAAGTGTGAGGTCTCGTGTGTGTTTTTGTTTCTGAACTAAAATGAAAACGTGTAGCCTGGTAACGAGGGTTGACTCCTAAATGTCTCTCTAATTTCTATATAAGTGCACTACATGTTACTAGGAAGTAATGGATTTTTAAACTCTATATAGTGCACTCGAGCTTCAGTAGGCAGTCATTTGGGATACGGCCGCTGTATTACCAAACTCTTAATTCAGGCTTAATTTGCACATATTTATTTCGTCATATTTAATAAACTTTTTCTACATTTTTATAAATATTTATTTAGATTGTTTATAGCCAGCTGAATTCTGCAACTTCTCTCAGCGCTGGCTCAAGGTGCATAAACACCAGTGCAGTTTGCTATGGAGATGAGGCGAGACCTGGCGATGTGGTTTTTGTGGCGGCAGCGGAATTCGCACAATAATCTGATTAACAGCAGACTAATGAGACCGAAGGTGTCAAATTACTGGAAATTTCCAGAACAATCTTATCTTGTAATACAGGATGGTTTAAGTTATAAATCAGTTATAGAAACTGTTTTATTTAATCAGGCTAACAGATAAACATCCAGGTCCCTACCAAATCCACCATTAGCTTGATCAATTCTATAAAAGTCTATTTAAATTCTGAAAACTGTACAAATGTTGTTGTTTTCCACCAAAGAGGCGGGATTAGCCAAGGCAGAATAGTGACGTTTGTCTCTTGTTGATGACGTGTAGGTCGCATGAATGCGACCTGTCCGGTCAGACTGCAGTCGCATGTGAAAATAACGGATATGCATCGGAATTAGGACCACATATCCAAGCGGCCTGGGTCGCATGTGAAAAAAATCGGATCTGTGTCGTTCGGATTGTCAATAACAAATCGGATACAGGTCGCATATGGGCAAAAAAATCGGATATGGGTCGTTTCAGGGTGCAGTCTGAACGTAGTCTTGGATCAACACCATTAAGTTAAAATCTGAGTATTGTATCTAACTTGTGGATCTTGCATCTTTGTGTAGGGTTCTTCAAAGAAGCCAGTTGGAAGCTGAGCGCAGAAACCTGCTACAGGAGATATTGCATGAACCCTCGTCTTGCTCCGTCCAGTCTCTGGTTGGCTCAGTGCGCCTGGACTGGGTCAGGCACTGGGACAATGACACACAGGAATCTGTGCTGCTCTCCCGACTCCCAAACCACTGTGAGTACATAAATGAATGCACCTTCTGATAATCTGTGACATTATTTAAGTGGTAGTGACAGAGGTTTCAGGAGAGAATGTATGATTTACTTGGGAACTAAAGAACATCTAAATTGAGTAATGAGTAACCAAAGCCCATGTGTATACCTGGTATAAAATCTGCTTTGGTGTTTTTTGTTTTTTTTTTTAACTGCTTTAAAGGGGAACTGAAGGCAATTTTTTTTTTTTTTTTTTTTTTAATTATCAAAATTTCTATTTATCTCATTTTATTAAATATCGGAGTGCATTTATGACAGCTATTTTGTCACTGCTAAGCAAGTTCTGAGTGTTTGAAATATGCTATGGAATATATCAGTCCACATGTCAAAGCAATGGCCGTAAACAAGATTCGTTGAGACCTGTGCGAGACTTCATAGGACGGAAGTAAAACATACAGCGGAAATCAAAGTGACCGACATCTGCCAACGTTCCCTGTGTCTGAAATCGCTCACTCGTTCACTACTCCCTATATAAGGAATTACTATATAGAGGACTATATAGTGAGCTCCTTGGTAAAATGGGGGGGATGCTTTTGGACACTCGTCCGTCGCGCTGGTATTTACGTCATTACTGTCGCACAATTAAAACGGGCCAGATCAGCCAGCTGGTGGGTTTTCAAGATAAAAATACATGCATGTATTTATTGTGATAAATCCATATTATACTGAGCGTATTTCTCACATTAATCAATACAAAGTACCTGCATCTTTCAGTTTTTTTTTTTAAATCAAGGCTGAATACTTTCTTCTTTGCCGCTGCCTTTTATTCAATCAAATTTGAGACTTTTAATTTGATTTCTTTCAGCGCAACCGCAAAGACGCACGCGCCCTCTTTCGAATGCTAGTGTAATCAAGCCAGAAGTTTTGTTTGTTTTGATAGCAATCAGGAAAGTTTGAAAAAAGTAGGCAGTAATCATCATTTTAAACTCGTTTTTGTGCAATATTTCGTTTGGAAAACAGTTTTCAAAATGGCGGCGCTGACACCTTCACGTTTCGAAGTCTCACACAAGTCTCGTGAAGATCGCGCGGATAAGCGACGCCTGCCGTGGACCAAACGAACTAAATTTAACACGGCTGAAAACCGAATAGGCCGATAAGTATAATATTTAATTGCAATCAGTTGCCAATACAAGTCACGATATAAGGTTGCTAAAACCGAAAACGTAATTGAAGAACACGTTAATTAAGAAATAAAGCAAGTTTAAACATGACTTCAGTTCCCCTTTAATGCTCTTGCTGTCTTGTTTCAGTATTGGGCTCCTGTGATCCAGCTGTGCTGTGGTCCTACCTCACCTCCCTACATGACCAGGACAGGGTTACTGCATGGCTGACGTACTCAGCCACACATGACTGCGAGAGCACTGCTGCCTCCAAGTGGCCTGCGCTCACTGCTGCTGTTGTGGATGGAAACACCTACTGTAGTGATTATATGAAAGACCAAATTCTGGACATGCTTGCCAGGTTAGAATAAGGAGCTAAATCAAATTTCGCTAAAGGTTGGGGCTCTTATGAGATTTGTGGAGCCTTTATTTTTATTTATTCTTTTTTTTTTTTTTTGTATTAAGTTTTGGAAAATGGCTGTTTCTCCCCCCCCCCCCCCCCCAAAAAAAAAAAAAAAACTTGGAAGAAAATTCCACCCAGAAACACATTTGAATGTCTTTTAAGCATATCAGATATTTCAATATTGTGATTTTGGTGCTAATTTGTTGGTTGATGCTGTATTTTCACAGGTCCCATGATAGGTTATTGGTTATCTGCTGAGCTCACTTACACTGTTTTAATATTTCTCATCTCATTATCTCTAGCCGCTTTATCCTGTTCTACAGGGTCGCAGGCAAGCTGGAGCCTATCCCAGCTGACTACGGGCGAAAGGCGGGGTACACCCTGGACAAGTCGCCAGGTCATCGCAGGGCTGACACATAGACACAGACAACCATTCACACTCACATTCACACCTACGCTCAATTTAGTGTCACCAGTTAACCTAACCTGCATGTCTTTGGACTGTGGGGGAAACCGGAGCACCCGGAGGAAACCCACGCGGACACGGGGAGAACATGCAAACTCCGCACAGAAAGGCCCTCGCCGGCCACGGGGCTCGAACCCGGACCTTCTTGCTGTGAGGCGACAGCGCTAACCACTTGTTTTAATATTTGAGATTATTAAAATATTTTCTAACACAAAAACAAGCAAAAACAGCCAGGTTTCACTGTTTGTTGTGAAAATCAGAAGCAAGAGCTTCTTTTCTCAGTCTTTTTTTTTTTTTTTAAGTGACGTTCACTGTTACATTAATGAGAAACATCGAAGTAGTGAGGCCTACGATGCTGTACAACACAGTTGTGCTGAGTTACAGCAAAGATTCTGCTTGGCTAGTTAGCAATCTCTGAGATGATTTGCATGGTGACTATTTGAGTTGTGGATTTGGAACCTGATTTGTTTGACCAGTGTACAGATAAAGAGGTGATGGGGGGGCCCAGACAGAATAAAGGACTAAAGTGCTGCTGAATTGTTTGCTTTAGGTAGCGATGAAGTCCCACACGTAGTCAAATAGCATTGTGGATACCATAGGAAACTGATAGACCTATTGTATATTCAGCATGTAACAATATATTGTATGATAATTCGAATCGATGAAATAAAAAACGAATCATGATGATTATCAGGTTATGTAATCTTAGTTTTTCCTCACTGTAATTGTATTGTTTAGAGAGCAGAGGGCGGAATAACATACAATCACGGGAAAACACATGACTTCACCCAAGGCATAAGTAGCACAGCTCTAATGGCATGAAGCAAATTTTAAAAAATGGAAACAAGCTGCTGTGTGATTGACTTGACTGTATAAATAGATTTAACAAGAAATCGTAGCTCTTTTTACAGACTGCCGAAAGCTAAAGAAAAGAGAAGAAATTGAAGTTTTTGTTTAGTTTTTTCTCCCCTGTTTAAGCTGATTACAGCCTTCATGAATGTTAAGTTATGGCCTATTTGTTAAAGATTTTTCATGTTTACTAAAAGGAATATTTTAGTTAATAGGCTATTATATTTTTCTCCAACCTTTACAAGTGTGGGTAAATAATTATTGTTGGTTATTAAGAAAATACCGTGTTTTTGGGGTTTTTTTTGGATTTTTTTTAACAAAAGGAATATGTAACTTGATAAAGAATAGGAAACTTTTTTGTGGGGTTTTTTTTTTTTGGTTATTAGTTTTCTTCAAAAATATCCTGGAAAAACCAAATCATGAACCCAATATTGTGAATTGATTCGAATCGTGAATTGAGTGAACCGTTGCATGCCTCCTGTAAATGGATCAATTTATTGATGAAAGAAGAGTCAAAAATGTTAACTCCGCAACCAAGAGTCAACACAAAGTCAACAGAATTTCACCATAACATAAATTGTTTGCACATCTGAAGGTCACGTATATTAATGATATTTGTATACAGATCATTTATGGTGAATTTTTCCATGAATATATATTTTTTTCATTTGTGTAAAGTCTGCTAGCAGCATTCTATCCTGCTGAACTAGAAGATGACGAAGCTATTCTTTTTGTTTCTGTGCTCCACAGGCAAGAAGTGTTTGTGCAGTCAGAGATGTCTGACTTTGAGCAGCTGTTATGGAGGTTAGGTCAGGCCAGAGGTGTTATGCGAGACATCAGTGGCCCTCCGGTCCCACAACTCCATGCTTCCAAAGGACAGGACTTCCACACGTGCTTTATTCAGCATTGTCTGGAGAACAACCTACATTATCTGCTCTATACCTACCTGCAGTATTACAGGTAAATGAGAAACTTTAGGGGTTTATTATAGTGGATTTCAGCATGCACTTATGTAAACTCACGAGCATGATTTGAATATACTTATTCAGAAAACACATGAACACAGTCTTATTCCGAGCCCATCACATTTACTCATTGCTAACTTCTGATGCTATGATGCGTGAGCGTTATTTTTCAATGCCACGATTTCTTGCTCCACAAATGCTCAGTTGCTGGGTACAAAAGTTTGTTTACCTGTCAGAAGCCAGTGTGTATGTAAGTGCAGATAGTCAATAAGAAAGTAGCATGAACTGTTGTAACTGTAGAAAAGACCCCAGTCCAACTAGTGCTCTTTCAGCTTAATGTGGTGTTTTAAAATAAAGCATTAAGGCCTATGTATTTATTTATTTATCTCTCCCCCCCCCCCCCCCCCCCCGATTTTTCTGCGTGTCTCTCTCTCTCTCTCTCTCTCTCTCTCAATCAGATTGACTCCCAGTAACTGTCCTGCAGTTGGAGACAGAGATTTGTATGAGAGTTACCCCTGGTTTGAGATGATGGTCAAGCTGCAGAGCATTACAAGAGATCTCAAAAGTAAGTCTTAAGTCTCTAAAATAGCTACGTATTTTGTCGGTTTACAAGCTTAGTCAATGTGCAGCTGGCATAATGAGACTTTGTAATACAACCCCGATTCCAAAAAAGTTGGGACAATTTACAAATTGTAAATAAAAACAGAATGCAATGATGTGGAAGTTTCAAAATTCCATATTTTATTCAGAATAGAACATAGATGACATATCAAATGTTTAAACTGAGAAAATGTCATTTAAAGAGAAAAATTAGGGGTTTTTTTGTTTTTTGTTTTTTTAAATTTCATGACAAGAACACATCTCAAAGTTGGGACAAGGCCATGTTTACCACTGTGAGACATCCCCTTTTCTCTTTACAACAGTCTGTAAACGTCTGGGGACTGAGGAGACAAGTTGCTCAAGCTTAGGGATAGGAATGTTAACCCATTCTTGTCTAATGTAGGATTCTAGTTGTTCAACTGTCTTAGGTCTTTTTTTGTCGTATCTTCCGTTTTATGATGCGCCAAATGTTTTCTATGGGTGAAAGATCTGGACTGCAGGCTGGCCAGTTCAGTACCCGGACCCTTCTTCTACACAGCCATGATGCTGTAATTGATGCAGTATGTGGTTGGGCATTGTCATGTTGGAAAATGCAAGGTCTTCCCTGAAAGAGACGTCGTCTGGATGGGAGCACATGTTGCTCTAGAACCTGGATATACCTTTCAGCATTGATGGTGTCTTTCCAGATGTGTAAGCTGCCCATGCCACACGCACTAATGCAACCCCATACCATCAGAGATGCAGGCTTCTGAACTGAGCGCTGATAACAACTTGGGTCGTTCTTCTCCTCTTTAGTCCGAATGACACGGCGTCCCTGATTTCCATAAAGAACTTCACATTTTGATTCGTCTGACCACAGAACAGTTTTCCACTTTGCCACAGTCCATTTTAAATGAGCCTTGGCCCAGAGAAGACGTCTGCGCTTCTGGATCGTGTTTAGATACGGCTTCTTCTTTGAACTATAGAGTTTTAGCTGGCAACGGTGGATGGCACGGTGAATTGTGTTCACAGATAATGTTCTCTGGAAATATTCCTGAGCCCATTTTGTGATTTCCAATACAGAAGCATGCCTGTATGTGATGCAGTGCCGTCTAAGGGCCCGAAGATCACGGGCACCCAGTATGGTTTTCCGGCCTTGACCCTTACGCACAGAGATTCTTCCAGATTCTCTGAATCTTTTGATATTATGCACTGTAGATGATCTGTTCAAACTCTTTTTGCAATTTTACACTGTTGAACTCCTTTCTGATATTGCTCCACTATTTGTCGGCGCAGAATTAGGGGGATCGGTGATCCTCTTCCCATCTTTACTTCTGAGAGCCGCTGCCACTCCAGGATGCTCTTTTTATACCCAGTCATGTTAATGACCTATTGCCAATTGACCTAATGAGTTGCAATTTGGTCCTCCAGCTGTTCCTTTTTTGTACCTTTAACTTTTCCAGCCTCTTATTGCCCCTGTCCCAACTTTTTTTGAGATGTGTTGCTGTCATGAAATTTCAAATGAGCCAATATTTGGCATGAAATTTCAAAATGTCTCACTTTCAACATTTGATATGTTGTCTATGTTCTATTGTGAATACAACATCAGTTTTTGAGATTTGTAAATTATTGCATTCCTTTTTTATTTACAATTTGTACTTTGTCCCAACTTTTTTGGAATCGGGGTTGTACTATTTACTGCAATATTAGGGCAGTTTACTTATTATGAGCATCCTAAAGTGTTAAAAACACCCTGATCCATTTTCAGTAGAAAGAGAAAGCACTGATGAGAGAATGCAGATTAATTTCAGGTAAACAGTAAGAAACTGGTAAATGGTTTCCAAAGCCCTAATAATTCAAGGACATGTGTGCACATGTTATTGATTGATTGGGCATGTTTTGTGGATTTTATATCATCAAAATAGTTTTATAAATCCCAGAATTTGACTTTTACTGATTTTATTAAAGGGGAACTCAAGTCATTTTTAAACCTGCTTTAATTCTTAATTAACGTGTTCAATTATGTTTTCGGTTTTATTAACCTTATATCGTGACTCGTATTGGCATATTATATTACACTTATTGGCCTTTTCAGTTTTTAGCCATGTTGAATGTAGCTTGTATGGTCCACGGCAGGTGTCGCTTATCCATGCGATCTTCGCGAGACTTCAAACGTCAAGTGTCCACGCCGCCATTTTGAAAACTGTTTACACAGCGGCCAGATCATTCCAATTTAGATTAACTTTGAGATTTGCCAGCTTCATCAGTGATGGAGCGTCAGTCCTGCGTGCTGTGGCGCGTGCACCTGAATGCGTGCCTCGGGCTGCGTGCGCACTGCGTGGACTCCAGCACACATGCCGTGCACAAGGAGCACCTGAGCTCAATTAAGGAACTGTGTTTTACCTATTTAAGGACTGTGCTGATGCATTTGCATCACGAAGTCTTACGATACGCATTACCGAGCCTTTCTACCCGTTGTCTTGATTTCCTGTTTCACAATCCTTGTGCCGGTTTCCCCTTCTTGTCCTCGCTTAGCCTTTGATGTACTGTTTGTGCCTCGACCAACCCTTTTGCCTGTATTCTCGTTTTTGATCTAGCCTGCTGTTTTGGATTGTTTGCCTGTGTATAGCTCACTGTATATATATTCTGCACTTTAAACTGTATACTTCTGCACATACAGCCGCCTCTCTCGTGTCCGTGACATGGAGTTTATTCCATACGACTTCAAACCAACTGAGAAGAGTTGGAAAGACGACAGGATAAGGACTAGTCCGTTGCGCTGGTATTTACATTATTGTCACACAATTAAAACGGGCCAGATCAGGTGGCTGGTGGGTTTTCAAAATAATAAATACATGCATGTATTTTTGTGATAAATACATATTATACTGAGCGCATTTCCCACACAATCCTCACTAAGGTTTCGGGCAGCACTACAAAATGGCGTCCCCACTATATAGTGCCCTATATAGTGAGTAGGGAGCGATTTCGGACACAGGGAAAACTTCCGGCTTGATTACGTCAGCATTCAAAAGAGGGCGCACGTGTCTTTTAACAATGTTGGCAGATGTCGGTCACTTTTGGCCCTTTTCCACTACCCTTTTTCAGCTCACTTCAGCCCGACACGGCTCACGTTTCGACTACCAAAGAACAGCACGACTCAGCTCGCTTCAGCCCTGCTTAGCCCCTAAAACTCGCACCGTTTTGGAGTGGGGCTGAAGCGAGCCAAAACGAGCCGAGTGAGGCTGGGGGCGTGAGCAGACACTCCCCTGTGCACTGATTGGTGAGGAGGAGTGTCCTCACATGCCCACACACGCCCCGCGAGCACGCTGGGATCTGTAAACCCGGAAGAAGAATAATTACGAGAATTTCTTAAGCCTTATGCGCCTCGCCTCATCTATACGCTCTTGCCAGTATCTGTTGGCGTTGTCGGTGACAACAAGCCACAGCACCAAGACCAGCAACACTAACGACTCCATGTTTATTGTTTACTATTCGGGTCGTGAGACTACCGCTTAAAAGCTCACTGATGTCACTGTTTACGCTGCTTAACGACATCACCTGACGTCCACCCACTTTCGCTAACTCCACCCAATGTGTCCACCCACTTCCAGCCAGCACGGTTCAGCGCGGTTGTAGCCCGAAATGCAACTCCAACAGCCCAACTCAGCACGGCATGGCTCAGCCCGACTCAGCCGCGTTTGTAGTGGAAAAGCGGCATTTGATTTCCGCTGTACGTTTTACTTCCGTCCTACGATGTCTCGCACAGGTCTCAACGAATCTCGTTTACGGCCATCGCTTTGACATGTGGACTGATGTATTCCAGAGCATATTTCAAACACTCATAACTTGCTATAGCAGTGACAAAATAGTGATCAAAAATGCATTCCGATGTTTAATAAAATGAGAAATAGAATTTTGATGATTTAAAAAAAATTTGCCTTCAGTTCCCCTTTAAGTTTAACCGTGAGCTGGCCTAATGGTTAGTGTGTCCACCTCTCAGCCGGAAGATCATGAGTTCTTGTGGTCGGGTCATGCCAAAGACCGTCATAAAAAATGGTACTTACTGGCATCTGGCAAGGCACACCACAATACAGATCGTGAGTAGGGAGTCAAACTCTCACGGTTGCCAGAGGACTAACCCCCACTGTAACCCTGCAAGAGGCTAAGGCCTACTGAAACGGAGATCAGGACTGAGGACTACAGTTGACTTGCTAACTTTTTAGGACTGCAGTTGTCATGAACAGTTTTGCACTCAAGTTTCCATCAATGAAGAGTTACAACATCAATGAAACTGTCGTGTTAAAACTGTTAATATTATAGTCAGGCTGTCTGTTGTTGCCCAAATGAGGATGGGTTCCCTTTTGAGTCTGGTTCCTCTCGAGGTTTCTTCCTCATGTCGTCTGAGGGAGTTTTTCCTTGCCACCGTTGCCACAGGCTTGCTCATTGGGGATAGATTAGGGACAAAATTAGCTCATGTTTTAAGTCGTTCAAATTCTGTAAAGCTGCTTTGCGACAATTTTTATTGTTAAAAGCACTATACAAATGACTTGACTTGAGATCAGCACCGCCCGATGTGCCTTGTGCATGGGAAGGACTTTGATATTAAATTTGCTAAATTATTATTATTATTTTTTTTTTTCCCCCTCAGATCCAGAGCGAGTGTTTGAGGCAAGTTTGACAAGTGCACAGGTGCTGTTACCAGGCAGTCAGGCTAGTGTTAGCAGCATGCTACTGGAAGGGCATAGCCTTCTTGCTCTCTCCACTATCATGTTTGCACCTGGAGGCATTGATCAGGTAGGAGCACTTTAGTATCTTCCACTCCTTACCATTTAACACAAGTCATTGGAAATTGGAATTGAATTAACCTCACACCTTCGTATATGACTTGTGCTAATTAGGTGTGTTTTGTTTTTTTGTTTTTTTTTAAACCTGTTAATCTGTCTTAAAACTTCCATAAGGAACCATCAGCCTAAAGAAGGAACATAAGGAAACCATTCAGAAGTTCTGGATGAATGTTTTTCTTCTTATGTCTGTATGTAGGTAGTGACCGAAGGCAATAAAGGTCAGGACATCCTGTCTAGAGTGGACCCACAGCTCCTGAGGATGGCTTTGAGTGCATACCCCAAACTCAAGGCTGCTCTTTTTCCCCAGACTGGCCCAAGAATCACTTCAGTTTGTGACGTATCATTATACCACCTCATGCAGGTACATACAGTATATATTATCCCATTTATTAGTACTTTATTTCAGACAAGACATGCTCAGCAGAAATAACCGTCGAATTACAGCACAGAAGAACATGCCGCAGATAAGTTTAACCTCAAATGACCCAACACGTTGCCAACTTCTAAAGTAGTTGAAGTAAGTAAAGTTTCTTCCATTTAATTAGGAAGAAAATCCCTTACCCTGGGAGTTCTAAATTAATGGCTGTTGTCAATTAGCATTTGTGTGGAGAAGGTCTACTAATCACTTTGTCAGTGTGGCTCAAATTAACTGGCAACCGGATCACAGCAAACTCCGACAAACCTGAACCGCCTGTTCACGGAGGTTCTTAAAGCATCTCGCAAGGTACAGCATGTTTTAGAGTAATTGGAAGTCTCATGTTGGAGACGATTAGCTTTCAGGGTTCGCTTTCATTAGGTGTCTGACGACTAACTTTCATCTAACACATCACATTCACTTATAATTAGCAGTTCTGCGTTAAGGTTTGTTGGACTCTCGCAGACTTCTTACTGTTTTGGAAGCTTCACCCTCAGCCGAGTAATAACGGCTAATGAACCAGACAGCCTCTCTAGATAATGAACGTCTCGGTTTTTAACTTGTAGTAAGTTGAGTTTGGACTCCACTTTTGCTGCCATGAAAGAGAGAAAATGCATAAAGTGGACTTTCTGAAACCCTGCTGTCTGATTTCTCATTAAGATTGCCTTGTCATTCTGTTTGTATTAGTGTTAGGATAATAAGTTAGTCCATAAGATGTTGGTGAGGTAGAGCGTCATGCTGTTTTTTTTTTTTGGTTTTTTTTTGTTTTTTTTTAATTCATTTTTTTTTTTTTAATTTGCTTTGAGACTGTTGAAGATTTTGAATGTTGTGGTTTTATTTTTATTTTTTTTAATTTGTTGATACTGACATACATGCAACCTGCAAAAATGCAAATTTTCTAAATTCAGTTCAGTAGAGCAACGAAGGGAGTGGGCTAGTGAAAGAAACTTAAGCACAGGAATCGGAGACTAATAAATGGCAAAATTTTGAATTCATTACACCCTGTTAAGCCGCTCTACCCATATCTGCACAGGCGCATTCATTTCAAAATTGTCATAATTAGCAATATGTGGAGCGGCACGGTGGTGTAGTGGTTGGTTCTGGGTTCGAACCCAGTAGCCGGCGAGGGCCTTTCTGTGCGGAGTTTGCATGTTCTCCCTGTGTCCGCGTGGGTTTCCTCCGGGTGCTCCGGTTTCCCCCACAGTCCAAAGACATGCAGGTTAGGTTAACTGGTGACTCTAAATTGACCGTAGGTGTGAATGTGAGTGTGAATGGGCGTCTGTGTCAGCCCTGTGATGACCTGGCGACTTGTCCAGGGTGTACCCCGCCTTTCGGCCGTAGTCAGCTCCAGCTTGCCCGCAACCCTTCACAGGATAAGCGGTAACGGATAGCAATATGTGTTAGTCTAGCAAATTATGGTTACACCTTCTTAAAAATAAATCTGTAAGTAGCTTTCTTCTGTTGATCAATTCTGGCAAGTTTGTACAACATGTAATATAAAAAGGAAACCTAAATATAACTCTAAAGTCTGGGTGAACACTGAGAGAAAGCAATCAAAAAATAGGACTACACACTTTGTGTACAGTTAGTGTGGATATAAGAGGAGAAGCTATCACAGCTCTTTTTTTTTTTAATCATCTTCGTATCAGTGTTTTTATATTTTTAATTTACTTTTGTAGAGTGCTTTTATTTTGGCTCTCTGACTTTTCCCTGGCATTGCCCACTAGTCATTAATATTCATAAAACAGGAGTCTAATATTAATTAATATTTCTTAGCTAGCTAATTATTTTAAATGCCAGTCCAAGCCAGTGTGTTGTGTTCATTGACGTGTGTGTGTGTACCATTTTTATATTTGTATATACTTCAGTCAGCCAGAACATTAAAACCACTGGATGGTGAAATGAATAATAGGGTGCATCAGTTGCCCCCTAAAAATGAAAAGTTCCTCCGATCATGATGCATTTTTGTTTTTATGTTCCTTTTGGTAAGAAAACACACTGGGTGAAATATTTTGACAAAATTCTAAAGTTTAATGGTGGCACCAGGAGGTCAAAGTTATGGAAAAAGCTGCTATTTTATGACTTTTATGACAAAATTTCAATCACTTTTCATGAAACATTATGGCACCTTATAGAGTATACCAAATATCTTAGATACACATTTTTAGTACATATTCTAAATATATTATCAAGCACAGTTTGAGTTTTAGCTGTTCATTGAATCATTGTTCAACTACTTTTAAACAATACAAATGTATTCTGAATCACATTAATGCTTCTCAATCCCTTGCAAAGGTTCTTAACATAATCTCTGGGTCACAAGAAATCAATAAATGGAGTCCAACATCGTGATTCAAACCTTACGCGAAAACATAAAATGAGCGTTTTTTGGCAAAAAAAAGAACCTCATGGTGCCACCATTAGACTTTTGAATATGGTCAAAAAATTTACAGGATGTCTTTATTGGTGAAAAGGAACACCCAGACAAAAATGCATCAGATTTTATGAAAGTGAGGGCAACTGATGCACCCGAATGAATAACGTAATCTCATTACATTGAGATTGTTAACCTGTCAAGGGATATATTAGTCAGCAAGAAAACAGTCAGTTCTCGAAGTTGATGTTTTGGAAGCAGGAAAAATGGGCAAGCACAAGGATCTTAACTTTTGACAAGGGCCAAATTGTGATTGCTTGATGACTGGGTCAGAGCATCTCCAAAACAGTGTGGGGTGTTCCTAGCATGCAGTGGTTAGTACCTACCAAAAGTGATCCAAGGAAGGACATCCAGTAAACCGGTGGCAGGATCATGGGTGTCGAAGGCTTGTTGAATTCACATGGGGCACGAAGGCTAGCCCATATGGTCCAATCCCACAGAAGAGCTACTGTAGCACAAACTACTGAAAAAGTTAATGCTGGATGTGACCGAAAGGTGTCAGAACACATAATACATCACAGCTTGCTGCGTGTGGAGCTGCATAGCCGCATACTGGTCAGAGTGTCCATGTTGATCTCCATCCACCACTGAAAGTGCCAACAATGGTCCAGCCGAACTGAACCATGGAGCAATGGAAGAAGGTGGCCTGGTGTGATGAATCATGTTTTCTTTTACATCATGTAAACAGCCAGGTGCTTGTGTGTCACTTACCTGGGGAAAAGATGGTACCAAGATGGACTATGGAAAGAAGGCAAGCAGACCGAGGCAGTATGATGTTCTGGGCAATGTTCTGCCAATAAACCTTGGGTCCTGGCATTCATCTGGATGTTACTTTGACATGTACCACCTTCTTAAATGTTGTTACAGACCAAGTCGACCCCTTCATGGCAACTGTATTCCCTAATGGCAGTGGCCTCTTTCAGTAGGATAATGTGGCCTGCCAAACTGCAAAATTGTTCAGGAATGTTTTGAAGACCATGACTGAGTTCAAGGTGTTGACTTGGCCTCATAGTTCCCCAGATCTAAATCAGATTGAGAATCTGTAGCATGTGCTGGAAAAACAAGTGAAGGCCCCACCTCACAACTTGAAGGACTTGAAGGATCTGCTGCAATTAATTTGATTTATAGGTCAAAAAGGATTTGCAAATCCATCCATCTGTAGCTGCTTATCCTGTACAGGGTCGCAGGCAAGCTGGAGCCTATCCCAGCTGACTATGGGCGAAAGGCGGGGTACACCCTGGACAAGTCCCCAGGTCATCACAGGGCTTACACACAGACAACCATTCACACTCCCATTCACACCTACGCTCAATTTAGTGCCACCAGTTAACCTAACCTGCATGTCTTTGGACTGTGGGGGAAACCGGAGCACCCGGAGGAAATCCACGCAGACACGGGGAGAACATGCAAACTCCACACAGAAAGGCCCTTGTTGGCTGCTGGGCTCGAACCCAGAACCTTCTTGCTGTGAGGCGACAGCGCTAACCACTACACCATCGTACCGTCCGGATTTGCAATTCATTGTGTTCTATTTACATTTTACCTAGCATGCCAACTTTTCTGTAATCCAGGTTTTGTGTGTGCGCACACGCATGCAATTATAATTGTATATACAATCATTCTGATGTGTATAAGAATTTAGTTTGCTAAACGCTAATGCATTTTTGATGGACCAGTTATAAGTCAGTGATTCTAAACTTTTTTTTGTCACTGCTTAAAGCAAGATGGCCTTTCAATTTCATAACATCAGTGAAATTTCCTTCAGGAAAACCTTTTTCAGAACTCAACAAAGTAGAAAATGTAAAAATTAGGCCATTTGAAGGGTTTTTCCATGCTGACACACAGTTTAGATGAAGGTTTTTTTGTTGTTAAAGCAAGACGGCCTTTCGATTTCATAACATCAGTGAACTTTAGTTCCCTCTGAAATGTGGTCATGGTGATGTATTTATTTCTGTAATATCTCACAAAATATCAGGCCATTCTGTGGCTGGGAAGTTATTTAATTTGAGAGGATTTCCGAGCAAATAACATGCATGAAATCGCTCGCTTCGTGCGGTCAAGCAGAGGAAGTTTGTGTACGCATGTGCAGGTTTACCTCGACCGGGCACTGACCATTACATTATTTTGTCGCTAAACGAACAGCTGATCACTCCGAGGTGCTCGCTGACTAACGATATTTATTAGTTTGGTCCTGCGTTTTCCTTTCCTTTGCAACATAGTCTTTTTCTTCTTGCTTTCTCTTACTGTAGTTGGTCTTTCACGTTTCATTCATACACTCTCTCATTTTTTTTTTTCTTCTCCTGTTTCAAATTTGTATCCCACAATACCTTGCACAAACGGGGAAAACCCACCACGTGATGCATGATGTAGTATCTTGAATTGGGTTATGGTGAAGCAGGAAAAAAGAGCAGAGAATTTAGGGCCAAGTGGCCCTAAATTCATTGTTTTATTTAAAAAAAAAAAAAACTAAAAATTCGAAGTCTGCGATTTCAAATTCAGTAGCTTTCAATCCACTAAACAAAAGTAATTTGGGTGTCAAGGAAAATTCTTTTTTTTGACTTGAAAAAATCTGAAAGGCAGTCTACCTTTAACTGAAGAAACCATACTACAACCCCTGGCAAAAAGTATGGAATCACCAGTCTTGGATGAGCACTCATTCAGACGTTTTATTCTGTAGAACAAACTGAGATCACAAACATGATACAATAATAAAGTCATTCCAAAGTGCAGCTTCTTGGCCTTCAGAAACACTAAAACGAAGAAAATACATTGTGATAGTCAGCAAATGTTACTTTTATAGACCAAGTACAGGGAAAAAAATATGGAATCGCTCAATTCTGAGGAAAAAAATATGGAATCACTCAATTTTCAGGTAGAAAATAAGGACTCACCCAGTCAATTTCCTTTCCCTAAATTGACACCTGCCTCAGATTAGATCTGCTCGTTAGTCTGCAGTTAGAAACAGCGCAGTTCTCACACCTTGGAGGGCTGCTGGACCAAGTGGATTGGTAAGAATCATGGCTCCAGCAAGAGAGATGTCTCTTGAAACAAAAGAGAGGATTGTCAAACTTCTTACAGAAGGTAACTCTTCACGCATGGTTGCCAAAGATGTGGGCTGTTCACAGTCAGCTGTATCTAAGATATGGACCAAGTACAAACAGCATGGGAAGGTTTTTAAAGCCAAGCGTACTGGTAGACCAAGGAAGACATCAAAGCGTCAAGACAAAAAACTTAAGGTCATATGTCTTGAAAACCGAAAAAGTACAACAAAACAAACGAAGCATAAATGGGAGGAAGCTGGAGTCAATGTACAAGTATGTGACCGAACCGTGAGAAATCGCCTAAAGGAAATGGGATTTTCATATAGGAAAGCTAAACGAAAACCATCATTGACACCTAAACAGAAAAGAACAAGACTACAATGGGCTAAGGAGAAGCAATCATGGACTGTGGATGACTGGATGAAAGTTATCTTCAGTGATGAATCACGAATCTGCATTGGACAAGGTGATGATGCTGGAACTTTTGTTTGGTGCCGTTCCAGTGAGATTTATGAAGAGGACTGCCTGAAGAAAACACCCAAATTTCCACAATCCTTGATGATATGGGGCTGCATGTCAGGCAAAGGCACTGGGGAGATGGTTGTGGTTACTTCTTCAATAAATGCACAGGTTTACATTGACATTTTGGACAGTTTTCTTATCCCTTCAATTGAAAAGATGTTTGGGGATGATGAAATAATTTTCCAAGATGACAATGCATCGTGCCATAGAGCAAAAACTGTGAAAGCATTCCTTGGTGAAAGACACATCCAGTCAATGTCATGGCCTGCAAATAGTCCAGATCTCCACCCAATAGAAAACTTGTGGTGGAAATTGAAAAAAATGGTCCACGACAAGGCTCCGGCCTACAAAGCTGATCTGGCAACTTCAATCAAAGAGAGTTGGCACCAGATGGATGAAGAATACTGTTTGTCACTCATCAAGTGCAAGCCGTTATAAAAGCCAGAGGTGGTGCAACTAAGTACTAGTGATGTGTTTTGAATGTTCTTTTGTTTGTCTGTTTTTCATGATTCCATATTTTTTTCCTCAGAATTGAGTGATTTCCATATTTTTTCCCTGTGCTTGGTCTATAAAAGTAACATTTACTGACTTCCACAATGCTTTTTTTTTTTTTTTTTTCATTTCTTTTAGTGTTTCTGAAGGCCAAGAAGGTGCACTTTGGAATGACCTTTATTATTGTATCATGTTTGTGATCTGAGTTTGTTCTACAGAATAAAACGTGTGAATGAGTGCTCATCTAAGACTGGTGATTCCATATGTTTTGCCAGGGGTTGTAGATGCAGATTGAACTTTTTCCTTAGTGTTTCATAATATTTTTTTTTTCTTTCCCCCCCACAGTCACTGCATTCATTGGATCCCTTCAGACTGTTTGGGTGGCAGTTTGCTAACACACTAGGCACTGCGGGTGGGCATTTCAGACACTCCTTAAGAAATTTTGTTCTTGCAAATTTCAAAGCCATTTTTTTTTGGGCAACTTGGCATGTTTTTGTTAAAAAAAAAAAAAAAATCAAGTTTTTAAACTCTGATGCTCAATCTGTCCATAGAAACATCAGCAGAGCTTCCTCATTTCTCCAGCCCTCACCTGGTTAATAAGTATGCACTCATTGAGAACCTGGACTTTTTATACTATCTCCAACACGGCAGACCTTCCTTTGCATACGGAATTTTCATTATTCAGCATCTGGCCGATTCCAGCAGTGTCAAGCTACAGTGAGGATTTTTTTATGATGTGTTAACTTGCTTTGTTTTATGCACTACTTTTATTATTTACAAGCTAATGAATGATCTTGTATCCCCAATGTAATTCATCCCTGCAAGTGTGTGTGTGTGTGTGTGTTGCTTCATTCCTTTTTAACATTCAGGATTAGTCGTGCTGTGGAGCAGACGTACTCTCTGGGCCTCCTGAATTTCAGCTCTCCATCTATAGCTGCAGCGTGTGTGTGTTTCTTTGAGTTGTTGGGTGTATGCAGTCTGAAATTAAGGGTGGACCTTAAGGCTCTCAATCTTATCCTCAAGCTCTGGAGTCAGAACTGTGAGGAGAGCAGTATGATCTCACTTAAACAATCTCTGGGTAAGGCACAGAAGTCTTACTCATCATATAGAAATATTTTGTGAATGATTATATGGATTTTGTTGGGGGGGGGGGGGGGTGTATGTTCATATTTTATTTATTTATTTTTGTATGAGTGCATAGTTTTATAGCTTTAAATGTACTCAAGCATTGCTCTGTCTTTTTTCTTGGTCTCAGTGGACAAGGTAAATAAGATGGTGGAAGCTGAGAGACAGACTCTAGAGGAATTACTGTTGCATGTGGAGGGGGCAGTGAGGGACGGTGTGGAAAGCCGAGGCATCAGCAGGTTCAGAAGTCTTCTCAAACATCTTTATTTAATCCTAAACGCCACTGAGGTTGCATTGACGGTGTAATATTTGTATTATAAAAACATTGTGTTGTGCAGAGAAATTTTGAATGAATAGATGTTCGAGTCCTGCATTATTAGCAGGACTATTTTTAGCTAAAACTCAAATGAGTCAAGTTGTTCTTTAATCATGTTTCAGATCTTCATATGAGGCAGGACAGGAGTGGGCTCTCCCTGTTCAGTTTTGTCACCTACATGATCTGCCCCTGAGCACGCGGTACCTGCAAGACTGTGCCAGCGATGGCCAATGGCTAAACTTCCTGCTGTTCGTACAGCTCCACCACTACCCTCTACAACAGGTGCCACACAATTATTTCAAATTATAAGCCTGTGCAAAATAATCTCTTGCATCCCAGGAAACCTCAATTTGCAGTTTTTCTGTTGATGTTAAAGCCAACTCTGATAATCTTCTCATCACTGTGATTAGTAGCAAACAAAGGCTTAGCTGTTAATCAAGTCAAAGCATTTGTCATATGGACAAATAAAACAAGTTTCCTTATACAATGAAATTTCTTCTTTTGCTTCCAACTTTGAATGCCAGGAGTACAATAATTCTAATGTGCAATATATGATCCGACGTAAATGTGTACAGTCTAATGTGCAGTTTACTGTGCAAATTTTATGTACAGTGCAGGATTGTTCAGTGTGCAAATCTGTGCAAGTTCTATGTACAGTGTGACTTGTACTTGGTGTGGGTCAGGGTGGTCAGAAATGTTGATCAGTCTGATGTCATGAGGATAGAAACTATCTCTGTCTAGAGGTCCTACATTTCACACTTCTATACATCCTGCCAGAGGGCATGAGTGTGAAATGACTCTGTTGGGGGGTGGAGGTGTTGTCTTTGATGCTACTGCCTCTTCTGTGGACTCTTTTTGGTGATGGATGTCCTACAGTCCTTAGGCCCACTTTACACGGGGACGGTCTGAAACAAAAACGCAAAAGTCCGTTTTCGTTCTCACTTTTTTCCGCGTCTACACGACCGTTTTCAAGGAGGAAATCTGCGTCTATACGGTGACGCATAAATGTGTGGAATTCAATTGGATGTGCATGCCAGGCGGCTTAGTGATGCTGTGAAAGACCTCCGCTATGTCTGCACGCATGCGCAACGTCTTCCGTCTTGTCTGGTCTGCACATCTGCGCCGCGAAAACTTTGACTGCTATGGCTACTCGTGAGGTTGCCAGAGCAGCTTGAAGGTCCGTTGGATCGATGTAATCAGACATGCCGTAGCCGTTCTATATGAGTGGGTGGAGCACAGAGGACGGCAGGACAGAGATCAGGTTTACAAATAGGCTTTATTGCCACATTTTTCAGTCTAACAATATTTTTAAACCAACAGAGACACACGCAACCGGCGTCTAACTTGGGGATGAGCGTCTCTGCTCTCCCTCTTTAAATAGGGCGCGGTCACTGGGAAGACACACACAAACAGGTTAATTGACATCAGGTGTAGTGATTCTGCCACTTACCTTCCTTGACTCCACCCTCCTGTCACAGACCGGCGCTTGACCACGCCCCCGCTGCCACACATGCTCTTACTATGACGTAAACGTGTACCCGACGTGAGCAGATCCGAGTAGAGTTTCGCGTATTGGGTAGTTTAGACGGATATGCAACGGGGGCTGTTTTTAACTTATCCACTCTGGAAGGCGTTTTCAATTTTTTCCGTTTTTCAGCCTCGAAAACGCCGTCCCCATGTAGACGAAAGGCACTTCCGATAAAATATTTAGTCGTTTTTTACCCGACAGCGTCCTCGTGTAAACGGGCCCTTAGTCTGCTTCGGAAATACAGCTACTGTTGTGCTTGGCTTAATCTTGGCTTGCTCTGATTGGCAGATTCCTACATGTGGGATTAAACAGTCCGAATCCTTCCTCTTATGTGTAATTTGACTTGAATGGAGTATCGGGCTGTCAGAGTATCAGAGATCTCGTCATGTTCATTACAATTTAGGCACTGCCTAATTTTCAGTATGGTCAGATCAGTGAATTTTAACTGGTTTTCAGATGTTTTTATCATATTTTATCTTGTCATTCTACATGCTTTGATTGATATTAAATATAACACTCAAGTTTGGGGTGGAGCACGGTGGCACAGTAGGGAACATGACCACCTCACAGCTCCAGATCTTGAGCTTGTGTTACTGTCTGTGTGAAGAGTCTGGACATGTTCTCCATGTCCATGTGCGTTTCCTCTGGGTTCTTTGATTTCCTCCCACATTATAATTGACTGTGCTACATTGCCCTTGGTATGAGTGAGGCCCTGCAAAGGTGTGTCTGCGTGTCACACCCAGCGTCCCTTGGATAGGCCTCTGATCCACTGTGACCCTGACCAGAATGAATGAACTGAAATCTGGTATCCTACTTGAATTTTTAATCGAATTCCATAATTGGCTAAATTTGTGTGTTATTTTTTAAAGCATACCTATAATGCTGTTTTTTTGTATGTTACCTTTGCTTAACTGAAAATGGTTCCTTTTGGACAGGTGAGACATCTAGCAGCCAGCTTCAGCCCAAGTCTGCAGGCTCACCTCTTCCTGGCCTTCCAGGACCTTCAGCTAGTGCACTCTCAACAACCCCTGGAAGTCCAGAGAGACTCTGTATGTTCCCTGACGAAACGGGAAAGTTCGGAATTCCCCAAGGATCTGTTTCAGGTCCTGTTCCATAGTCAGGAGCAGCCTAGCCCCTGGCAGTACCTGCTGAGTGAAGCTGTTGCACTGCATAGTCCACCACTTACAGTGCTGGCTGCTTGTCACCAGGTAGGGGAATTCCATAAGAAATTCTAACAGCAAACATGGAATAATTTAATCTGAGGAGAAATTCTGATGTGGCCCAGATGTTGCCCAACTCTAGAGCGAGTACACTGCTCAAATAACTATAGGGTTCCAACAGTAGCTAGAGATGTATGTTACTCTATTTTCGTATATCAACTCAAAGCCCAGTGGTTGTGCATACAGTGGTGCTTGAAAGTTTGTGAACCCTTTAGAATTTTCTATATTTCTGCATAAATATGACCTAAAACATCATCGGATTTTCACACAAGTCCTAAAAGT
Source organism: Neoarius graeffei (assembly GCF_027579695.1). Classification (NCBI taxonomy): domain Eukaryota; kingdom Metazoa; phylum Chordata; class Actinopteri; order Siluriformes; family Ariidae; genus Neoarius; species Neoarius graeffei. The sequence goes on from NC_083570.1 coordinate 60,855,114, forward strand.
AGATAAAGAGAACCCAGTTAAACAAATGAGACAAAAATATTATACTTGGTCATTTTTTTTTTATTGAGGAAAATGATCCAATATTACATATCTGTGAGTGGCAAAAGTATGTGAACCTCTAGGATGAGCAGTTAATTTGAAGGTGAAATTAGAGTCAGGTGTTTTCAATCAATGGGATGACAATCAGGTGAGTGAGCACCCTGTTTTATTTAAAGAACAAGGATCTATCAAAGTCTGATCTTCACAACACATGTTTGTGGAAGTGTATCATGGCACGAACAAAGGAGATTTCTGAGGACCTCAGAAAAAGTGTTGTTGATGCTCATCAGGCTGGAAAACGTTACAAAACCATCTCTAAAGAGTTTGGACTCCACCAATCCACAGACAGACAGACTGTGTACAAATGGAGGAAACTCAAGACCATTGTTACCCTCCCCAGGAGTGGGCGACCAACAAAGATCACTCCAAGAGCAAGGCGTGTAATAGCCGGCGAGGTCACAAAGGACCCCAGGGTAACTTCTAAGCAACTGAAGGCCTCTCTCACATTGGCTAATGTTCATGAGTCCACCATCAGGAAAACACTGAACAACAATGGTGCGCATGGCAGGGCTGCAAGGAGAAGGCCACTGCTCTCCAAAAAGAACATTGCTGTTCATCTACAGTCTGCTAAAGATCATGTGGACAAGCCAGAAGGCTATTGGACAAATGTTTTATGGACGGATGGGACCAAAATCGAACTTTTTGGTTTAAATGAGAAGCGTTATGTTTGGAGAAAGGAAAACACTGCATTCCAGCATAAGAACCTTATCTCATCTGTGAAACATGGTGGTGGTAGTATCATGGTTTGGGCCTGTTTTGCTGCATCTGGGCCAGGACGGCTTGCCATCATTGATGGAACAATGAATTCTGAATTATACCAGCGAATTCTAAAGGAAAATGTCAGGACATCTGTCCATGAACTGAATCTCAAGAGAAGGTGGGTCATGCAGCAAGACAACGGCCCTAAGCACACAAGTCATTCTACCAAAGAATAGTTAAAGAAGAATAAAGTTAATGTTTTGGAATGGCCGAGTCAAAGTCCTGACCTTAATCCAATCCAAATGTTGTGGAAGGACCTGAAGTGAGCAGTTCATGTGAGGAAACCCACCAACATCCCAGAGTTGAAGCTGTTCTGTACGGAGGAATGGGCTAAAATTCCTCCAAGCCGGTGTACAGGACTGATCAACAGTTACCGGACACGTTTTTAGTTGCAGTTATCGCTGCACAAGGGGGTCACACCAGATACTGAAAGCAAAGGTTCACATACTTTTGCCACTCACAGATATGTAATATTGGATCATTTTCTTCAATAAATAAATGACCAAGTATAATATTTTTGTCTCATTTGTTTAACTGGGTTCTCTTTCTCTACTTTTAGGACTTGTGTGAAAATCCGATGATGTTTTAGGTCATATTTATGCAGAAATATAGAAAATTCTAAAGGGTTCACAAACTTTCAAGCACCACTGTATATGTGGTTGTCCTGGATTTCCTTGCTTATGTACACTCTAGTAATGTTAAAAAAAAAAAAAAAGTTTTATTTGAATTGTTTCAGGCTGACTAAAGCATCTTATGTGAATTTGATTGACAGGGTGCTGAGCTACTGCAGTGCCTGTGTGTATGGATCCTGACCTCTGTCGATGATGACGTTGCCCAAGAAGCTACCTCTCATATCAACGAAAGTCCTGGCCACTACACATGGACCCTTCATGACCTGTCAATCCTATGGAAGCTCCTCCTACAGAAGTGCAAGATCAGACCTCTGATTCGTGGTTTCCAGCTGTTTCAGCGGGTTAGGCACATTTATGTTAATGAGAGTAAATTAAGGACTTGTAGGAGCCACTCCCATCGACATATGGTCTTGCTATCCTCCATAAATCCTCCAAAATCTTTTGCTGATTAAAATAAATTGGTGTATTAGGAGAGGATGGCATATATTTTTAGTGGGTCCCTTTTATCAATTATCTGTCACAACACGACTTTTATTCATCATTCGAAACGTATTAATGTTTGGATTACTCCATAATGCCCAGTTCTCTGACCTCTCTTTCTTTCGTTTTCCTCTATTTAGGAATCTCCCCTGATCCACATGTTGCAGATGTACGAGCTCTGCTATGATTACAAAAACTACCAAGGAGCTAAAGAGAATTTACTGGAGTTTCAGAAATGTCTGCTTAATGTGAGATTTTTTTTTTTTTTTCTTTGTCACTCTCTTTATTTTTGTGTTTCTGTATACTTTTGTTAAATCCGTATCTCTCTCCTCTGGGTATGTAAATCTTTTTCTTTGCCAAGCTTTCTAATGAGCACCTACTACACTGCACTTTAGGCATGTAACAATTCACCAAATTTGTGATTGGGTTCACAATTCAATTTTTTTTTTTTTTTTTAAACAAATGAAAAATTAATTAGCAAAAAAGCAACAGTTTTCCTATTGTTTAAGTTAAATATTGTGGGGGGGGAACACACTTTTTGTTTAATTTTCTTAACAGACAATTCTTTACCTTTACTCCACCAGGTTGGTGTAAATATCTAAAATATTTTTTATTAAAAATGAAAAAGTTAATGACACACAGGCTTTTTCTGAATAAATCTTTCTGACCACTTTCGGCAGTCTGTAGAAAGGGCTCTGATTTCTTGTTAAATCTATTTGTAGTGTCAATCACACAAAAACTCTTTCCCATTTTAGATCTGCTTTTTTTGTGCGTTTTCACAGCATTAGAGCGGTGTTACTTCTGCCTACAGTGAAGTCACCTGTATATCTGCTAATATTCTCTCCACATTCACTGAATATGAGCAATTGTGTGCTCCGATAGCTTAGAAGTAGAGTAGCCAATCAGCTCATATACCATGAGTAGAGAAAAACAAAATGCTGGAGCGTGTTGCTGAACCAACCGAGGATAAAATAAAAACTCTTCTCGGCCCTCCCACCCAGAAAGCATGATCAGTTTTGATCTTTTAGACTCCCAACCTCAGTTGGCTGTGGCATTGTCAGGAGTCAAGCTTGCAGATTTCCACCAGCTTTAACTGTCATGTATAATATATACACACTTGAAAGTTTGTGAACCCTTTAGAATTTTTTATATTTCTGCATAAATATGACCTAAAACATCAGATTTTCACACAAGTCCTAAAAGTAGATAAAGAGAACCCAGTTAAACAAATGAGACAAAAATATTCTACTTGGTCATTTTTTTTATTGAGGAAAATGATCCAATATTACATATCTGTGAGTGGCAAAAGTATGTGAACCTCCAGGATGAGCAGTTAATTTGAAGGTGAAATTAGTCAGGTGTTTTCAATCAGTGGGATGACAATCAGGTGTGAGTGGGCACCCTGTTTTATTTAAAGAACAGGGATCTATCAAAGTCTGATCTTCACAGCACATGTTTGTGGAAGTGTATCATGGCACGAACAAAGGAGATTTCTGAGGACCTCAGAAAAAGCGTTGTTGATGCTCATCAGGCTGCAAAAGGTTACAAAACCATCTCTAAAGAGTTTGGACTCCACCAATCCACAGTCAGACAGACTGTGTACAAATGGAGGAAATTCAAGACCATTGTTACCCTCCCCAGGAGTGGTCAACCAACAAAGATCACTCCAAGAGCAAGGCGTGTAATAGTCGGCGAGGTCACAGAGGGACCCCAGGGTAACCTCTAAGCAACTGAAGGCCTCTCTCACATTGGCTAATGTTCATGAGTCCACCATCAGGAGAACACTGAACAACAATGGTGTGCATGGCAGGGTTGCAAGGAGAAAGCCACTGCTCTCCAAAAAGAACATTGCTGCTCGTCCGCAGTTTGCTAAAGATCATGTGGACAAGCCAGAAGGCTATTGGAAAAATGTTTTGTGGACGGATGAGACCAAAATAGAACTTTTTGGTTTAAATGAGAAGCGTTATGTTTGGAGAAAGGAAAATGCTGCATTCCAGCATAAGAACCTTATCCCATCTGTGAAACATGGTGGTGGTAGTATCATGGTTTGGGCCTGTTTTGCTGCATCTGAGCCAGGACGGCTTGCCATCATTGATGGAACAATGAATTCTGAATTATACCAGGGAATTCTAAAGGAAAATGTCAGGACATCTGTCCATGAACTGAATCTCAAGAGAAGGTGGGTCATGCAGCAAGACAACGACCCTAAGCACACAAGTCGTTCTACTAAAGTATGGTTAAAGAAGAATAAAGTGAATGTTTTGGAATGGCCAAGTCAAAGTCCTGACCTTAATCCAATCAAAATGTTGTGGAAGGACCTGAAGTGAGCAGTTCATGTGAGGAAACCCACCAACATCCCAGAGTTGAAGCTGTTCTGTACAGAGGAATGGGCTAAAATTCCTCCAAGCCGGTGTGCAGAACTGATCAACAGTTACCGGAAACGTTTAGTTGAAGTTATTGCTGCACAAGGGGGTCACACCAGATACTGAAAGCAAAGGTTCATGTACTTTTGCCACTTACAGATATGTAATATTGGATCATTTTCCTCAATAAATAAATAAATGACAAAGTATAATAATTTTGTCTCATTTGTTTAACTGGGTTCTCTTTATCTACTTTTAGGACTTGTGTGAAAATCTGATTGTTTTAGGCCATATTTATGTGGAAACATAAATTCTAAAGGGTTCACAAACTTTCAAGCACCACTCTTGTGTGTTTTTTTTTTTTTTTTTTTTTTTTTTTTTAAATGCCTCCGCCACCGTAAGGTGCAGGAGGCATTATGTTTTCGGGTTGTCTGTCTGTGCGTGCGTCCATCCCGCAACCTTGTGAACGCGATATCTCGAAGGCTAATGAAAGGAATTTCACCAAACTTTCACCATTTGTGCATTTGGGGACAAAGATAAACTGATTAGACTTTGAGATCAAAAGGTCTAAGGTCAAGGTCACTGTGAGGTCAAATGTCTGTCCAAAAACTTTGTGAACACAATGTCTCCAAGGCTAATACAAGTAATTTCACCAGGTCAAGATTACTGTGAGGTCAAATGTCCATCCCCAAATCACAACTTAAGGCATGTAGTTTACTGGGCGGAGGCATCCCCATCGACGCCGTTGGCGTCAAGTTCTATCTAGGGTTTGTTTGTTTTTTAAATATACAGTGCTCAGCATAAATGAGTACACCCCCTTTTGAAAAGTAACATTTTAAACAATATCTCAATGAACACAAACTATTTCCAAAATGCTGACAAGACAAAAGTTTAATATAACATCTGTTTAACTTATAACGTGAAAGTAAGGTTAATAATTTAACTTGGATTGCACATTTCAGTTTTACTCAAATTAGGGTGGTGCAAAAATGAGTACACCCCACAACAAAAACTACTACATCTAGTACTTTGTATGGCCTCCATGATTTTTAATGACAGCACCAAGTCTTCTAGGCATGGAATGAACAAGTTGGCAACGTTTTGCAACATCAATCTTTTTCCGTTCTTCAACAATGACCTCTTTTAGTGACTGGATGCTGGATGGAGAGTGATGCTTAACTTGTCTCTTCAGAATTCCCCATAGGTGTTCAACTGGGTTCAGATCAGGAGACATACTTGGCCACTGAATCACTTTCACCCTGTTCTTCTTCAGAAATCCAACAGTGGCCTTAGATGTGTGTTTAGTCATGTTGGAAAAGTGTACAACGACCAAGGGCACGGAGTGATGGTAGCATCTTCTCTTTCAGTATAGAGCAATACATCTGTGAATTCATGATGCCATCAATGAAATGCAGCTCCCCGACACCAGCAGCACTCATGCAGCCCCACATAAGGACGCTGCCACCACCATGTTTCACTGTAGGCACCATGCATTTTTCTTTGTATTCCTCACCTTTGCAACGCCATACAGTTTTGAAGCCATCAGTTCCAAAAACATTTATCTTGGTCTCATCACTCCAGAGTATAGAGTCCCAGTAGTCTTCATCTTTGTCAGCACGGGCCCTGGCAAACTCTAGGCAGGTTTTTTTGTGCCTGGGCTTTAGGAGAGGCTTCTTTCGTGGACGGCATCCATGCATGCCATTCCTCTGCAGTGTACACCGTATTGTGTCATGGGAAATAGTCACCCCAGTTTGGCTTTCTACTTCTTTAGATAACTGCAGTGACCTTGCATGCCGATTTTCTCCAACCCTTCTCATCAGAAGACGCTCCTGTCGAGGTGTTAACTTCCGTGGACGACCTGGACGCCTCTGTGAGATGGTTGCAGTTCCATCTTTCTTAAATTTTTTGTACCACTTTTGCTACAGTATTCTGACTGATAAGTAAAGCTTTGCTGATCATCTTGTAGTCTTCACCTTTGTGGTGTAAATAAATGATTTTCTTTGGGGAATTCTGAAGAGACAAGTTGAGCATCACTCTCCATCCAGCATCCAGTCAATAAAAGAGGTCATTGTTGAAGAATGGAAAAAGATTGATGTTGCAAAATGTCGCCAACTTGTTCATTCCATGCCTAGAAGACTTGGTGCTGTCATTAAAAATCATGGAGGCCATACAAAGTACGAGATGTAGTAGTTTTTGTTGTGGGGTGTACTCCTTTTTGCACCACCCTAATTTGAGTAAAACTGAAAAAAAAGTGCAATCTAAGTTATATTATTAACCTTACTTTCACGTTCTAAGTTAAACAGATGTTATATTAAACTTGTCAACATTTTGGAAATAGTTTGTTCATTGAGAGATTGTTTAAAATGTTACTTTTCAAAGGGGGTGGTTTACATTATTAATTTTGTCAGATTTTTCATTTTTTTGTTCTCAGCTTTGATGCCATTTTTAAGTCCTTCAAAAAAAAAGAATATTTTCATCTCCTTTTAATCTCCATCTTTCCTTCTATCTTTAATAACTGGTCTGCTGAAGGTGGGGTTTTTTTTTTGTTTTGTTTTTTCCTTACTACTGCCACAACTGCACAAATTGGGGAATGTTTCCTGTAATATATGAGGATAAACTTGGAGCATGCTGTATGCATATGATGTGTAAATTAGTAACTAGTGGACCTCTTCCATGAAGTTAAAAGCAATTACTGGAGCTGAACTGCAGAACCTAGAGCTGTGGCTTTGGGAATGCAGGGATATCTTCACTATAAGCAGCACTCTCACAGCTACAACTTTTGCATGGCTCTCAACACCACTTAATGAGTCTAATAAATGTGTTTAATGATCTTCTTGCTTTGTTTCTAGCTGCGGAACAGTGGTAGTGTCCTGGGTTCGGAGTGTCTCCCAGTTCAGTGGGTGGAAGCTCAAGCCTCTGTGCTGCTCCTCACCCTGTTGCAGCAATGCGGGACGCAGTATGAGCTGCGCAGGCTGCTACAGCTACTGGCTGATATGGAGCGTATGCTGAAATCTAATGGTATTAGACATCACACATTGAGAACTGCAATGTGATGCAAAACTGTACATACAACAAACACAAAGCGACACACTGGAATGAAATGGAAGATTTACCAGGTCCACACTTCACCCCTTTCTTATTTCCTCAAGGTCCTGACTTTAAAAAGCTGAGTCAGCTGAGTCAAATCCTGGCTGACACACCAGTGCCTCTGTCCCCATGCCTTCTGGAGAACTATACCACTAAGAGCCTGCAGAGGGAGTGCCAGAGGATGCTGGAGGAGCTGCAGGACCTTACTCTGTTCTGTCAGGCCAGGAAAGTGGCTGAGCTGGCAGGGCTGCCCATTGACCGCTTGATAATAAATGAGGTGTGAGAATCTGTGTGAAGAAGCTTGGTTGATTTTGTGTTCTGGATTGATTAGAATCTGATTGGTTGCACACAAAGGCTAGCAGATGAGAAGAGAACTGTTTGTTTGTTTTTCCCCCCTCATTTTCTGATTTCAGTCCTGTTTTATTTGTTTGTCTAGTTGATGGTCATTTTAAGACTCAGGACCCGACACTTTTTTTTTTTTTTTTTTTTTTTTTTACAATTTAATTTTAATAAGGTGGTGTTCTGGTATTTTTCTCATCTTAACCCCAGCCATACAGTCATGTACATGTTTCCTTTACCATTTTCTCTGTTACCACTTGAAGCTGTCGAGAGATCTGAAGGTGTTAAAGGCAACACGTCAGTGGGAAAGACAGGAGACTCGTCTGGCCTTCTGGAAGAAATGTCAAGAGCAGTTTAAGGCAGACTGCATTGGCGCGGAGTCAGCTTGCCAGTTCTTTCTGTCCCACACAGAGGTCATATTCTATTCTCTTCGGTCACAGTGTATCATTTTTCTAAATTTAATTTCAGAGTTCAGTTAATTTCTATATGAATTCATATTCATGTACTTCCAGGTATGTTACATTTTCTCATTTTTCCTTCATTTTATATAGGCTTTATGTATATATATAAATTGTTTTACAGGATCCTGTGCAGAGACACACGGTGCTCCTTCAGGTACAGGAGCAATGCCTTCTGCTGGCATTAGCTGCTCATTGGCTTTGCCAGCACGGCCCGCCTGCGCTGGAACGTTTAGCAGAGCTGGAAAAGCGCCAGTGGGAATGGCGTATCCGCTGGATGGTCCTCACCACAGCCCTGGAGCAGCAGAGCCTGTTCACTCCAGCCACTGGACCAGATGCCTTTGACATCCTCCTCAAAGAATACTCCTTTTCCAAATTGGCCATCTTGGATGATCAAGCATATTTGAACATGGAAGGTCTTCCAACAACAGAGGAGGGTTGCTTGCTCGAGGAGGAGGACCGAAAGGCACTGTCCGCTCTCGTTGGTCAACTGTTGGATGAGGGGAGTGTTCACGAAGCAAGTAGAGTGTGTCGATATTTTGAGCTGCTGCACAAAGATGTGTGGCTGGTGTTGCAGTGCCGGGGTTTGGCCTGTGGAGAAATTCAGCCGGGACTGCAGGAACTTCTCAGCTCTGACCAAGATAAAAGGAGAAGCTTACCCAGCTGTAAGGATATTGTGCTCAAACTGTGATTGTTGTGGGGAACTAAAATGCACAGCTTCAGTGAAAGTACTATTGCTTGTGTGGTGGCCTGGGAAAACTCGTCAGATGTCGGTGCAAAAAAAAGTTTATCTGCCATGCGATAGTTTGACATCTGTACGTCAAGAAAACATGAATGCATTTTACCAAAATTTTGATCTAAGTTAAACAACAAAAGCATTAATAACAGATCATGTCTAAAGATGTCTGGCTTATTAGCTATGTTTGCTAGCTAGGTTTGTGATTTAAATAAATGTTGTGCTTTTGAACAAGCTGTTGGATCGCTGTATGTGATCGCAAAACAGAGAGTAACAAGAAACTTTACAAATTTAATCAGCAATTACGATCACATCGAGGTCCGTGCAGACAATGAAGTCACAATGCCATGAGTGACTTCCCTCAGGTGATTAGACAGAGACTGGTGTGGATGATGAAAGTGATGGGAACTCCTTTCTGTTTGTCAACCTATAACTTCTGGTTGAGACGCATCCAAAAGGGAAACGTGTGTTACTTCAGGAAAACCTTTTTCAGAGCTCAACAAAGTAGAAAATGTAAAAAATTAGGCCATTTGAAGGGTTTTTCCATGCTGACACACACCGTTTAGATGAAGGGGATTTTTTTGTTGTTGTTGTTGCTGTTAAAGTGAGCCGGCCTTTCAATTTCATCAACTCACTGAAATTTAGTTCCCTCTGAAATTTGGTCATTATGATACATGTTTGTTTCTGTAATATCTCACAAAATATCAGGCCATTCTGTAGCTGGGAAGTTATTTAATTTGAGGGGATTCCCAAGCAAATGTGCATGAAATCGCTCGCTTCGCGCAGTCAAGCAGACAGAGGAAGTCCGTGTGCACATGTGCCGGTTTACCTTTGATCGTGTACTGACCGCTACATCATTTTGTCGCTAAACAAACAGCTGATCACGCCAAGGTGCTCGCTGACCGCTGATATTTATTAGTTTGGGCCTGTGTTTCCTTCCCAACATAATGTCTTTTGTTACTGTAGTCAGTCTTCCACGTTTCATTCGCACACTCACATCCTCCTTTTTCTCTCCTGTTTCAAATTTGTATCCCACAATACCTTGCACGAACAGGGAAAGCCCACCATGTGATGCATGATGTAGTATCTTGAATTGGGTCATAGTGAAGCAGGAAAAAATAGCAGAGAATTTAGGGCCATGTGGCCCTAAATTCATTAATTGTTCTCTTTTTAAAAAACTAATGAAATTTGGAAGTCTGTGATTCAAATTCAGTAGCTTTTGCTCCACTAAACAAAAATTATTGGGTGTCGGAAAATTTTTTTTATGACCTAAACTTGAAAAATCTGAAAGGCAGTCTACCTTCAAAGGCAAACTGAAGTCATTTTTAAACTTGCTTTATTTCTTAATTAACATGTTCTTCAATTACGTTTTCGGTTTTAGTAACCTTATATCGTGACTTGTATTGGCAACTAATTGCAGTTAAATATTATGCTTATCGGCCTATTCGGTTTTTAGCCGTGTTGAATGTAGTTCGTTTGGTCCGCGGCAGGCGTCGCTTATCCGTGCAATCTTCACAAGACTTGTGTGAGACTTCGAAACGTGAAGTGCCAGTGCCGCCATTTTGAAAACTGTTTTCCAAACGAAATATTGCACAAAAACAAGTTTAAATGATGATTACTGCCTACTTTTTTCAAACTTTCCTGATTTGCTATCAAAAAAAACAAAACTTCTGGCTTGATTACATCAGTATTCGAAAGAGGGCACACGTGTATTTTGACAACGTTGGCAGATGTTGGTCACTGATTTCCGCTGTACGTTTTACTTCCGTCCTACGATGTCTCGCACAGGTCTCAATGAATCTCGTTTACGGCCATTGCTTTGACTTATGGACTGATATATTACAGAGCATATTTCAAACACTCATAACTTGCTATAGCAGCGACAACATATGGTAGCTATCAAAAATGCATTCCGATATTTAATAAAATGAGGAATAGAATTTTGATGATAAAATTTGCCTTCAGTTCTCCTTTAAATCATACTTGCGTCCAACTGTATATCCATTTGAGAAGCTGTGCACTATTCAGTATTGAGTTGCAGTTCCACATTTTTATGCTTTTTCTTCTTCCTTCAGGCTCCAGCACAGGAAGTCTGTCCTCTTTTGTAGTGGTTTCCTCACCTAGAGACCACACTCTCTCCCAGCTTGAGCTTCTAATAGATCAATGCCGTCATGGCAAGAGCTACTGTAAGCAGGTTCTCAGCCTTTATGAGCTCTCCAAGGTACAGTATAAGTATTTGTGGCTTATATAAAAAAGGTTTCTTTCAAGATCAAAAAATTCTTAAGCAGGAGTATTTGAAATCATCCTATCAAAGTCAGATTTCCAAATTTGCAGATAGAAAATATTAGGAAGACGACCTGCTGCCTAAATGTGTTTTATCTGCTTCCTCCCTGCAGGAACTGCATTGTTCCTACAGTCAGATTTCCTCTGAAGAGCCAGAGGCAGTGCTACGGAAAGTTCTCCTGTCCCAGCAGCCTGAGCGCTATAAGAAAGCGCAGGCTTTTATTACTGTGCAGGGCTTGCAGCCGGTTTCTGTAGCACAGCTCATCACCTCCACAGTGTTGGATGGACTACTGGCCGCCTCACAGGACAGAGAGACAGGTAACAAAGTAGAATTTTGTTTTTTCAGATTTTTTTTAAAAATATATTTAAGATTTTGTCTCCGGTATTGCATAATCAGATGAGTTTACAGAGCTGCTGTGGATGATTTAGGTTTGCCTTCAGGGTATCTCCAGAATGTAAGGAGACAGTTTGCAACTCTTTCAAAGATCAGTTTTATCCCATTCACTGATTTTATTTTTTTTAAATTGGGAAATGCAATTTCATAATGTAGAATATCTAATCGTTTGAATACTCATTTTTGTGTTAATTTCCCTTTCTTGTTGCTCTTTAACCACTGGGATTTCCCTTGATAAATAATTTAAATAAAAATAAAACTGTTTATATTGCAATATCGGCTTTATAAGAACGTAATGTATAACAAATGGGGGGGGGCCATACTTTGAGGATTATCCAGGGTGGCATAGTGGTGCAGTGGTTAGCACTGTCTCCTCACAGCAAGAAGGTTTTGTTTTAGAGGCTGTCCACACGGCAACGGATTCAGGTGAATCTGATAAAATTGTTTATCGTTTCGGCCTGGCGTCCACACGGCACCGGCATTTTGGGTGCCTCAGAACGATATTTTTTGAGAACGGGTTCCAGAGTGGAAAAGTCTGGCAACGGCGCCGTTGCGAAGTCGTCTGGATGAGTAGAACGGATTTGTTTACGATGACGTCACAACCACATGACTAGAACAAGCAGCACTCTCGCTGTTTTGTATGAACCACTGCATTGCATTCACTTTTGTATACAGCTTTTCTTTTAAATAAACAAGAACCATTTCTTGAATTTCTTTTTTATTGGATAAGACTGCTTTTCAAAATGTTCACACACAATAAGAAAAGTTATATAAAACTATGCACACTAATAAAACTAATTTGTACACACAGAAGGCACGATTTCCTTGCGTAGTCGCAGCCATCTTGTTGTTGTGTGTTTGTTCCTGTGAGTGCTTCGCCGGGTAGAAGGGGTTTATGCGCATGCGTCCTACTTCTTCTATTGTTCTGGTGTCTCCGATGGGACCGTCTTACAGCGCCCCTAGAGGTGTGGCATGTGTATTGCATCGTTTTCAGCAAGTGTTGCGTTGCCATATGTATCTGATATTTTACTGATCCGTTGCCCATGTGGACGTGATATATATATATATATATATATATATATATATATATATATATATATATATATATATATATATATATATATTTTTTTTTTTTTTTAATAAAATCTCGTTGCCGTTGTCGTGTGGATGTAGCCTTCGAGTCTCCCAGCCAATGGAGGCCTTAATGTGAGGAGAACGTGCAAACTCCACATGCCTGTGTGGGTTTCCTCCCACAGTCCAAAGACCTGCAGATTAAGTCAACTGGCTACTCTACGTTGCCCATAGGTTTGAATAGTTGTTCATTTACTGTGTTACCCCAGTGTAAACCCTGACTCTCGACCAAAGTCAGCTGGGATTAGCTCTAGCTTCCTCTATTATAGATAATAGATGGATGGCTGTTATACACAATTCAAGCCTGTCGGGGTTTTTGTTTTTTCTTCTTCACTTGCTACCGTGCCTGCTGGACTGAGGCAAATTGCTGTAATAGCCCTGTAGGACTGAGGTTCCAGCATTAAATAAGGATGTTAGCCTTTTAACTTTGTAAAACACATCATCTCTTTGTATGTGGACATATTAGGATTTAGTTTGATGGGTCTCCAGAGGTTAGTTCCTTTTGGATTGCCTTGTAAGGTATTACATTACGTTACAGGCATTTATCAGACGCTGTTATACAGAGCGATGTACAACATACTCTGAGCAGCCTGGGGAACAGTTGGAAGTTTGGTGCCTTGCTCAAGAGCACTTCAGCCATTCACCTGCTGGTCCAGGAAATCGAACCAGCAACATTATATAAACTTGTAGGGAGGGAAGGTGAACGAAAACCCAATCTAGATCTTAATCGTTTACCATTTGAGCGCTTTGTAGTTACAAATCTAGTTTGGAACAATGACGTGAAAGACAAAAGAGAACATGTACAGTGTACAAAGTATACATGTACAGTATACCTAGGATATAGAGTATTAAGAGAGGGTAACTGTGACAGTAAGTTATAGCCCTGCGTTAGACTGGCGACCTGCCTAGGGTGTACCCTGCCTCTCACCCAAAGTCAGCTGGGATTGGCTCCAGCTTGCCTGTGACGCTGAGATATAAACGGTATAGACTGATGGATGGAGTATATCCATATTTCATGTATTAAATTATACTTATTACCTGCTTATTTTGCAGCAGAGCGGCATATATACAGTCCTTCCGAAGGCAAAGAAGCCTTCTTGCAACTGGCTAAACTGTGTGGTGACGCCAACTTGGTGGGCATCAAGTTGTTGGATATCATCCCTACAGTTTCCCTGGCAGAACTGGGATGCAGTAAGTTACAAATACTCATGTCTTACTCATGGCATTTTCAGTCTTGGGTGTAATCTTTTAGAATTTATACATCTAACTCCCCACTTACGAAGCACCAAAACAGTAATGTAGCTGTGCAGGAATCTTGGTCTCATTCCAGAACCAATATATAAAAAAAAGGTTTCAGAAGGTTTCAGTCGGAAAAGTTTCAGAAGTTAATGTTGCAGAATTGTCTCGGCTCTCTTGTATACTTTGATGGACAGGTTGCCTTCCTTAGACTCAGGACCCGTTTGCACGAGGACGCTGTCGGGTAAAAGCGACTAAATGTTTTATCGGAAGTGCCTTTCGTCTACACGGGGACGGCGTTTCCGAGGCTGAAAAACGGAAAAAATTGAAAACGCCTTCCAGAGTGGATAAGTTAAAAACAGCCCCCGTTGCATATCCGTCTAAACTACCCAATATGCGAAACCCTGCTCAGATCTGCTCACGTCGGGTATGCGTTTACGTCATACATATGTCATATACTGTACATGCCAGCCCGGGAAGTAAGAAAGTAAGTAAAAAAGTAAGAGCATGTCTGATTACATCGATCCAACGGACCTTCAAGCTGCTCTGGCAGCTTTAATAAACGTCCAGGAGTCCTTCGAACATCTATACCGAATCTGCACATATACCGTTAATGAACGGAGGCGGGTATAGCATGCTCTTACTTTTTTTACTTACTTTCTTACTTACCATAGCCAGAGTAGTCAATGTTTTTGCGGCGCAGATGTGCAGATCAGACAAGACGGAAGACGTTGCGCATGCGTGCAGACATAGCGGAGGTCTTTCACAGCACCACCTAGCCGCCTGGCATGCACATCCAATTGAATTCCACACATTTATGCGTCACCGTATAGACGCAGATTTCCTCCTTGAAAACGGTCGTGTAGACGCGGAAAAAAGTGAGAACGAAAACGGACTTTTGCGTTTTTGTTTCAGACCGTCCCCGTGTAAAGTGGGCCTCAGTGGCAGTAGTTGTTCAATAATAATTGTATATGTAGTACACAAATTTGTAGTAGTTACAGTCTTACTCTTTGTATACAACTTAATGTTGCTATGTCTACAGTTACTACTGGTCAACTAATGACGACTTTTGAAACTTGGCTCTTTTATATATTGGTACTGGAATAAGGGGTTGGGGGGTTTCACTGAGGTCCAATTGTCTGAGACCACAAAAAAAGCTTCTATTTTGCATTATTTTCTCATTTAAAAAATATAATATCAGCAACAACCTGAATGCAAAGTTGACTCTTGTATGTCCTCCTTTTGCTTTACCCAAACCGTGCACTCGAGCTGGCCTGGACTACACAGGTTTGTGTAAAACCTGACAATCAATATTAAATGAAATCCTTTGGCGTGTCATTTGAACACACACTTCCCTGGGAAATACCGTATAAGTCTCACGGAAAATTTGGGCTTTTTTTTTTTTTCTCAAAGGAGCTAATATAATCAATATCAACCTTTTTAAATGGTGACCTAATATTGAAAGAAGAATTCAAGAATCTTGAATACTGAGTCTTGAATTGAATGGTTAGCTCCTTTGTTTGTTTGTTTATTTTTCTAAATCTTTGTTCATTTCCAGTTTTAAATGGGGGGAAAAAAATCAATGTTCCTAGATTTTCAGTGTGGTCTCAGATGTGTGTGTGTGTGTGTACACAGCACATTATGATTGCCAGTCGTCTCGTTGCCATCACGAAAAGGTCATCCTCAATATTCGTCTAGAGGCAAAATAAAGCCACACAGTCTGTATTTGCCGCAGTTGCTAAATTTTGTAAGAGAGCTGCTTTTGTTTTTTGGGTTTAGATGGAGCACAAGTGACCTTTCACATGAAATTCATGCTGTGCCTAAATGTTCTGTATTAATGCACTGTTTAAACTGCTGAGTGGGTGATGTGTGTCTTCTGTAGCTGTGGAGCTGCTGATCCTGGCACATGACTGCTTCAGTCTTACCTGTAACATGGAGGGCATCGTCAAGGTCTTGCAAGCAGCCCGACACCTCAGCCATACACATCTGGCCCACGGGGAGAGATATGGGCTGCTGGTGAGGACGATCCCCATATTTTCAGTGCTAAATTTTTTACATTATTTTTTGTGGCCAAAAAAAAAGTTACACTTCATGTGATTTCAACTAAATAACTTAAAGGATATGGGACATGGATTTTTTTCTGGGTATAATTATGTATAAAGGACATCAGAAATGCCATCTGAATCACTGCAGGGCGTCAAAAATGTGAAAATCATCACATTATTCAACTTTTTTTTTATACATCAGCGTAAAACAAGGATTCGTTAATGAGCTAGGTGGTCACGTGACCTGTGACGTCACAAAAACTTTCCAAGGAGCCAGCGCTTGGGAATCTAATGTAAACAGGTTACCGAAATGGACACCATCGACAGTGATATTCCCGATGTTTCACAGAGATGTGAAGTTAGACCCTATCAATTCGAACCGATAGCTGGAAATTCACATGAACATGGATCTTGTCTTTACTCTGACGGGTCAGATGATTCTGAGAGTGAGAGTTCATTCAATCCCCATGAAACTGAAAGCGGTCGGCTCGATAACACTTCCTGGTAAGTTAAAAACAATTCTGCTCAAAGGCTAATGATCTGTTGAAAGAAGTATTATTTTTGTGTCATACATTGAAAGTTCATCATAGATCTAGCTAAAGTCCGTTGCAAGCTAGTTTTTTTTTTTTTTTTGCTGATATTTTTCGAGATTGATTGAGATACAATGCTTCCAGAGTCCGAGATGAAAACATTCAAAATGGCGAAACGCCATCACACAGCCAACAACACTACGCCGTTTGGCGAAAGAGATGAAAATTAAGAAAAGTTAAACAAACTTACCAACATAACATTTATTTAAATGTCTATTCATGTTACAGGATTTCTTGACTGTCTCTACAGTTGTAGGAATGTTAGGCCCTGTATATTATGGCGCTATCACTGCCTCCATGAACCCGGCTATACGGCCTATTGTCCTCACCGATGTTTATGTCGGAATCCGCATAGTTGCTCCAGAAAATTATTCAATTGTTTTGAAAACATAATCGATATCTATTGTTGCATTGAAATTTGTCAACTCTGTTTTATTCGCGCATAATTTAAAAAAATGCTTAATTGCATTAATGCATAATTGCTTAAATGCATAATTGATACACCCAAAATTATAATACTAATCCTTACCTCGGCTTTCAGTCGCTTAGCGAATGCACCTCGTGGTGGCCGTAGCACTTCTGGTTTCACTCCGCCGTCTTGTTCCTGAATTGGGACGTTGGGAACGGCTCCATCTTTAAGTAGCCTCTTAAATTTGGCTTGGCAATTAATTTCGTTCAGTACCTGAGTATTAAAGTTGAAAGAATCCTCTGTGAAATGGTCCGAACACAGTTTGTGGGAAACAGTAGGTGCAAAGTTTTTTCTACGGCAGTAGTGAGCCCACACTTTCCTCAGCTTCGGGTCCTTGGGGAATGCAAAAAAACTTACTCCAGGGCATTTCTCATTGGAATTATTGCAACCATAAGCAGCACAATACACAATGATGTTCAATGTACGTTAAAGACTATAAAAACAATTTTCTTGTCATCCACTTCTCCATTCATCTACCCGCTTGTGCTGTGTCCTAAAGTTTTTATGACGTATGATCACGTGACAGCGGCTCTTCCGGTTGTAGAAAATGCATATCGGAAGTCAAGCAGAAATGCCATATCATCACGAATATAACGATTTTGCTGAATTTAATAGATGATTTTGTATTTGTTGATGCAATTAATTCATATTTTTAATGGAAAGAAACTGATATAGCGTGCATTTATGTTTCATGTCCCATATCCTTTAAGGTGTATGAAATGTTATAATGAATGTTCCATCTTGCTGGGCATTTTTATTTGACAGCTGTGTGCTCTGTAAAAGGCCAGTGAGGTCAGTTTTGGGTTTTTTTGTTTTTTCTTTTCTTTAGGTCCGGTTATTGACTGGTATTGGAAGATATAATGAAATGACTTACATTTTTGATCTTCTCAACCAAAACCATCGTTTTGAGATGCTTCTGAGAAAGAAAGTGGAGTCGGTAAAAGAGACTTTTTTTTTTTTTTTTTCCTTTTTTTTTTCCCCCCCAAACTCCTCCAGGTCTCTGTGCATGCATGTTTTCATCTTTTGAGTGTGTGATTTGTATGTATGTGTTACAGAACACGAGATTAAAGACAGCACTTCTGGACTACATTAAGCGCTGTCTGCCAGGGGACAGTGAGAAATACAACATGGTGGCTCTTTGTTTCAGCATGCGTCGAGAGATCGGAGAGAATCACGAAGGAGCTGCTCGAACACAGCTCAAACTCATCGAGTCCCAGCCGTGGGGTGAGGCTGGAGTATGGATAAGATTCAAACCATGCGATATACACCCATTAGTTCAACCTGGTTATTAAATTCATTTTTTTATGAATATCTTCAATACTGATTTTCCCCTTTGAAATAGTCATATTTGCCTTTTTTTTCCCCCCATTTTTATCAGTGGTTACCCCAGAGCTCAAAGGTGGCTTAGAGAAGGTCCTCTTTTTGCTGAAAGATGCTGCAGAAAGTTATTCAAAGGTACTGGTTAATCTGTAAACTTTGTTTATCCTTGGTTATTTTTGTGGCTGTATCTGAGTGTGTGCGCTGTGCCCCTTTAGGATTCATGTATGCGGCAAGCATTGCGGTGTGTAAAAATGGCGAAACTCGTCACTCTGCAGCTTCACTTCATCAGTCATGGACAGGACCATCGTGTAGTCAATCTCCGGCCATCAGAACTACTCGGTGCCACGATGGCTCTACCACGGTGCTATCAGGTCTCCTGTTTACTCTTCTTTTTCTCAAAGTTGCTAGTATACAGTAATTGGATTTTTAGCTCTTGTTCTAGAAATGGAGTTTATTCAAACACTATGGACTGTACTTTCCTGTACAGTAACCATATAATATGCTAACTATATTAGTATGAATGGAATAAATCATAAGGGGGTGTGCTGTTGTAGGAAAATAAATGACACAGTGGTGTGCAGAGTTACTGTTATGAAGAAGCCTTTCTCACATGTACGCTTAAGCACACAGTGAAATTTAACCCCTGCATTTAGGGTGAGCAATAAGCGTGCGTGCACACACACCCAGAGCAGTGGGCAGCCATACTACAGCACCCAGGGAGCAGTTGGGGGTTCGGTGCCTTGCTCAAAGGTTATCCTGTACAGGGTCACAGGCAAGCTGGAGCCTATCCCAGCTGATTACGGGCGAAAGGCGGGGTACACCCTGGACAAGTCGCCAGGTCATCACAGGGCTGACACATAGACACAGACAACCATTCACACTCACATTCACACCTACGGTCAATTTAGAGTCACCAGTTAACCTAACCTGCATGTCTTTGGACTGTGGGGGAAACCGGAGCACCCGGAGGAAACCCACGCGGACACGGGGAGAACATGCAAACTCCGCACAGAAAGGCCCTCGCCGGCCACGGGGCTCGAACCCGGACCTTCTTGCTGTGAGGCAACAGCGCTAACCACTACACCACCGTGCCGCCCATTATCCCCGCAAAGCTGATTCTTTTCCTACAACTGAATGTCTTGAATTGTTTTATTCCCCTTTATACCACAGGAATTTAACAACAAATAATTTTTTTTCTTATTAATTAACAAGATATTAATTTTTTTAGAAGAAGAAGCCTTTGTCACATGCACACTCAAGCACAGTGAAATTCATCCTCTGCATTTAACCCATCTAACGTGCGCACACCCAGGGCAGTGGGCAGCCATACTACAGCACCTGGAGAGCAGTTGGGGGTTAGGTGCCTTGCTCAAGGGCACTTCAGCCCAAGGCCGCCCCATATTAACCTAACTGCATGTCTTTGGACTGTGGGGGGAAACCAGAGGAAACCCACATAGACACGGGGAGAACATGTAAACTCCTCTTGACAGAAAGGACCCCCCTGTCGGCCACTGGGCTCGAACCCAGAACCTTCTTGCTGTGAGGCGACAGTGCTAACCACTACACCACCATGCCACCCTGCTTAATGTTTCTAAAGGTCCATGAGACAAGTTAGTTCCAGTTGTTATAGTTTACATGACTAACTTTTGAGCTTCCGGTTATGGTGACATGCTAGGTAGTCACGACTTTGAGCTCTGCTGCTAGCTTGTAATAAATCCTAAAAAACTAACCAGAACTTGATTTAAACTTAAGCAATGCGAATATCACGGTACTTGGACGTAAAAATGCCACCAAAGGCCAACAAAAAGGACAAACAAAAACGACAAGAAGGCAAACACTCCGAGGGAGAAGAAATGAACAACGCCTTGTCACTCGTGGAGGAGGGAAACAGCTAATCCAGGCGAGAAAACTAATGAAGATATTATGAAAGCCATAATTTCATTGAAAAGTGGTCTTTACAAGAAAATCGACGTTGTGCAGCTAACAATTACCGATGTGAAAAAGCAGGTGCAGGAATGCACGGGGCGCATTGCACATGCTGAGCAATGGATTTCAGATGCGGAAGATAACGTTAATGAGCTACTAACCAAAGTCAACACACTGGGAAACACCGTTAAAACTCTCACTGATAAAGTTGATGACTTGGAATGTAGAAGCAGACGCAACAACGTGAGATTGGTGGGTTTACCAGAGAAAGCAGAGGGCCAAGATGCTGTAGCATTTATGGAGGGGTGGTTGCCAGGAGCCCTGGGGCTCGAGCAGCGAGAGGCTCCGGTAATCGAACGGGCGCATAGAATCGGCACTCTTCCCCCTAACTCAAGTACGAGACGTCCAATGACTCTCATAATGAAAATCTTGAATTTCAGAGACAAGGAGCGAGTGCTGAAGGCAGCACGAATTAAAGAGAAAATCCTTTATGACAACAAGCAAGTTCGCTTTCACCTGGATCTTTCTGCTGGAGTGCACAAAATGCAGCGCAGCTATGATGTGCGAAAGAAGCTGCTCAACAAGGGGATCAATAAACACAGGCTCATCTTCCCAGCATGGCTCCTGGTGACACATGACGACAGATCTCACCTTTTCCAAACTCCGGCTGAGGTGGACAACCTTCTCCAGTCTCTGAGGGATTAGAATGGACTTGAGGATGGGATCGGTTTATTTCACCTTTGCCCCATCAGGAAAGACTGGATTTAAAACGGACTGTAATAAAAGACCAGCAACAGTTCAGTATTAAGTTGCTTGAGTAGTTTACCCATCCTCACTGATGAATAACAGGTATCTGACAGTTCGCCCTGATGTTTACGCTTTGTCAGTTAGTTTAATACAACCTTGTGTTGAAGTTGAAAAAGTTGCACTGTTCAATAATAAGAAATGATAGTTTAAATGGTTAGTCTAGTATAGTTACAAGCAGTGAGAGTTAAAGACGGAAAAGTTAGAGAGAGGTAGCTGGACAAAATTGCTGTAAGCGGTTGTGAAAGAAGAAGAGGAGAGGAGGAGTTTCCATGGCAATGTGGTATGGGGGGGGTCTCGTCTCATTATCTGTAGCCGCTTTATCCTGTTCTACAGGGTCGCAGGCAAGCTGGAGCCTATCTCAGCTGACTACGGGCGAAAGGCGGGGTACACCCTGGACAAGTCGCCAGGTCATCACAGGGCTGACACATAGACACAGACAACCATTCACACTCTCATTCACACCTACGCTCAATTTAGAGCCACCAGTTAACCTAACCTGCATGTCTTTGGACTGTGGGGGAAACCGGAGCACCCGGAGGAAACCCACGCGGACACGGGGAGAACATGCAAACTCCACACAGAAAGGCCCTCGCCGGCCACGGGGCTCGAACCCAGGACCTTCTTGCTGTGAGGCGACAGCGCTAACCACTACACCACCGTGGGTATGGGGAGGTGTCTCCTCCCCCCCCCAAATTATGCTTCTTTTGGGGGTGTTTTCTCCAATACGTTATCAATACGAACCAAATAATTCATGACCGAGAGTTTTAAGCTAAAATTCACCTCATGGAACTGTAGAGGTTTGAATAAAATTGCAACGATAAAGCAAGTGATGTGTAGGATAAAATTTTTACAGTCAAAAATAATTCTTACAGGAAACTCATCTGCTAAGTGGGGATATCTCTAAGATAAGAAAAAGGTGGCAGGGTCAAGTGTTCTCTGCTCCTTATACCACTCATGCTGGAGGAGTCATGATATTGATCCATAAGTCAGTCCCCCTCCAAATCCATAATGTTATAGGGGACCCTGCTGGCAGATATATCATGGTCCAAGGTACAGTACGTTATTATTTGAAAATATAAATCTGATATGTTTATAGGCCAAATGAAGATGACCCCAAATTCTATAACAATTTATTCCTGACAATGTCAAATCTTTGACAATGCCAAACCAGAGGCAGTGGAATACTCCTGCTATTCTAGCACTTATAAAACTCATTCACGAATAGATTTTTTTTTTTCCTAGTTTCAGCACTACTTGTTTCCAAAATTAAAGATTGCCAATATAGCAGCATACAGTAGTCCTATCTGACCATGCAGCAGTATCCTTGATATATGAAGATGTCAATAATTTATGCTTGTAAGCGACCCCCCCCAATGGCGCTTCCAACCAGAGTGGCTTCTAGACCCTGCATTTGTAGATTTCTTAGATAAACAAATTGGCCTGTATTTCCAATGTAACACTTCTGAAACTTCGGCTAGTACAGTGGGGAAAACAAGTATTTGATCCCTTGCTGATTTTGTTGGTTTACCCACTAAGAAAGACTCGATCAGTCTGTAATATTAATGGTACGTGTAGTATAACATGCTGAGACAGAATATCACAAAGAAAATCAAGAAATCAACTTTAAAGAATTTGTATTAATTTATTTGCATTTTATTGAGGAAAATAAGTATTTGAACCCTCTTGCCAAAAGGACTTGGTACTTTGTGGCAAACCCCTTATTAGCAAGCACAGAGGTCAGATGTTTTTTGTAGTTGATGACCAGGTTTCTGCACATATGAGGAGGAATTTTGGTCCACTCTTCTTTGCAAATGACCTCTAAATCATCAAGATTCCGTGGCTGTCGCTTGGCAACTCTGAGCTTCAGCTCTCTCCATAGATTTTCTATAGGATTCAGGTCCGGAGACTGGCTGGGCCACTCCATGACCTTGATATGTTTCTTCTTCAGCCATTCCTTGGTTGCCTTGGCTGTATGCTTTGGGTCATTATCCTGCTGGAAGACCCATCCACGACCCATTTTAAGCTTCCTGGCAGAGGGAAGGAGGTTTTCACTTAGGATTTTACGGTACATGGCTCCGTCCATCCTCCCATTGATACGGTGAAGTAGCCCTGTGCAGAAAAACACCCCCAAAGCATAATGTTACCACCTCCATGCTTGACAGTGGGGATGGTGTTCTTGGGGTCATAAGCAGCATGTCTCTCCCTCCAAACACGACGGGTTGAATTGATGCCAAAGAGCTCAATTTTGGTCTCATCTGACCATAACACCTTCTCCCAGTCACTCTCCAAGTCATTCAGATGTTCATTGGCAAAGTTCAGGCGGGCCTGCACATGTGCTTTCTTAAGCAGGGGTACTTTGCGAGCACTGCAAGATGTTAGACCATTGCGGTGTAAAGTGTTACCAACTGTTTGCTTGGTGACTGTGATCCCAGCTGCTTTAAGATCATCCATTAACTCGGCCCGTGTTGTATTAGGTCTATTTCTCACCGTTCTCATGATCCTGGAAACCCCACGAGGTGAGATCTTGTTTGGAGCCCCAGACCTAGGTCGATTGATGATCATGTTGTGAGTCTTGTACTTGCGCACAATTGCACCAACAGTTGTCACCTTAACGCCCAGCTTCTTGCTAATGGTTTTGTAGCCCATACCGGTCTTGTGCAGGTCTACAATCTTCTCCCTTAAATCCACAGAAAGCTCTTTAGTCTTTCCCATGTTGGAGAGTTTGGAGTCTGACAAACTGATTGATTCTGTGGCCAGGTGGCTTTTATACAAGTCATTAGTGATATCCGGTGTCTTCAATTTAGGTGACAAGGTAATTTGGAGAGTCTAACTTGTCTGTATTAACAAGAACTCTTGATGGTTACTAGGGGATCAAATACTACTTTTTCTCAATAAAATACAAATAAATTAATATAGATATTTAAAAGTTATTTTCTGGATTTTCTTTTTGATCTTCTGTCTCAGCATGTTAGACTACACCTACCATTAATATTAGACTGATCGAGTCTTTCTTAGTGGGTAAACCAACAAAATCAGCAAGGGATCAAATACTTGTTTTCCCCACTGTATAAGGTGAGGGGCATTTAAGGCCTTCATTAGGGGTCAAATCATTTGTTTCATTAGCTCAAAAAAAAGAGCACAATTTGAAATGAGGATGCTAGAAGAGAAAATTAAAAAACTTGAAACTGATCTCTATCAAAATAAATCTAGCTCACCAGAAAAGCATAGAGAACTTCTTGCTCTTAGATCCCAGTATAATGAACTATCAGCCAACAAAGCAGCTGCCAACTTATTGAAACTCAATCATATTATGAACAAGGGGAAAAGTCTGGGAAAAAATTAGCATGGCGCATTAAACAACAGCAAATAGAAAGGTCAGTTAATTATATAGAAGCTCCAAATGGTAAAACTGTTGTGAATCCTGAAGTGAGACGTTCAGGGTCTGCTATGAGAGACTATATAGCTCCGAGTGCTCTTCCAGCTTGGATGGACAGACAACTTTTGAATTATCTTAATATTCCTCAACTTTCTGAAGAGGAGAGTAAGACTTTAGATGAAGGAATAACAAAACGAGATAGCAGATGCAATAGGCTCTATGCAGGCTGGAAAAGCAGCAGGCCTCGATGGCATTCCTATAGATCTATACAAGACATTTCAATCCAAATTACTGACACCCTTATTTGAGTTGTTTCAGGAATCCTTCAGGAATGGTCTCCTTCCTACACCCATGAGAGTTGCCCTAATTACACTGCTTCCAAAACCGTGAAAACCAAATACAAAATGTGAAAATATGCGGCCAATTAGCCTCCTAAATTCAGATATACAAAAATACTATGCAAAGTTCTTGCAAGAAGATTAGAAGGCCAGCTTCCTCGGTTGGTGGGAGGAGATCAAAATGGATTTATCCAAGGTAGACAAGGGTTTCATAATGTCAGGCGAGTACTGAATATTCTACACAGTCAAAGAGCGGCGAAAGACCCAGCCCTGCTTTCACTTGATGCAGAGAAGGCCTTCAACCGGGTCGAATGGCCTTATCTGTTCGAAGTGCTTACCTGCTTTGGCTTTGGAGATGCATTTTGTAAATGGGTCAGATTGCTTTGTACAGGACTTACTGCAGAAGTCTTAACCAATAATGTGGTCTCTAAACCCTTTAATATTTCTAGAAGTTGCCTGCAAGGAAGTCCTCTATCTCCATTACTGTTTGTTTATTCTTGCAATAGAACCACTTGCCATAGGAATTAGGACGCAAACAGATGTTCATGGAATTTTGGAGGGTCAGGTGGAGCATAAGAGAGCACTTTTTGCTGACGATGTGATTTTGTTTCTTAAAACTTTGAGTAGCTCCATTCCAGCACTTAAAGATCTTATTGAAACCTTTGGAAAAATATCTAGATACAAAATCAATTATTCAAAATCTTCTATCATGTTACTTAATGAGTCAGATAGGAGAAATGGCAATGTTCATGTTTCTCCTTTTAGCTCTACAGATAATTTCACATATCTGGGCATAAAGATTTTTCCTGAGGTGAATAAAATTTTCTCAAATAAATTATGACTCGCTGCAGGAAACTACACCCTCATCTCTAGAGCGCTGGACATCATTACCAATTTCAATGATCAGCAGGATAAATATCCTAAAAATGAACATTCTTCCTAAATTCCTTTATTTATTCCACAATATCTCCCTACCACCTCCCTCTTCCTTATTTACCAGAATGAGAAAATTGTTTACCAACTTTATTTGGCAAAATAAACGTCCAAGATTACGTTTATCCTTAATATATCTCCCAGATGATCGAGGAGGCCTTCAATGCCCAAACATCCAGTGGTACTACTGGGCAGCTCAGATGCGGTCCATTATGTTTTATTTCTCTTCTGAAAACACCCCTGCCTGGATAGAATTGGAATCCTGCTCAGTGAGGCCTAGCTTACCACTTCACTTGTTTTTGTATTCAGCAGATCGGAAAAGCCTGAGGGAAAAATACAGATAACCCTATTGTATTAAATATGATCGATATTTGGTTTGATACTTGTAAATATTTGAACATCAATCCGTCTTGGTCACGTTTTAGTCCTATTTGGGGAAATGCCAATTTCAAACCAGGGAGTAGCAATCCAGGATTTCGAACATGGGCTGAAAAAGGATTGAGGAAAGTGCAAGATATGTACGGAAAATATGTATTTATGTCCTTTTCATAAATATCAACCAAATATAACATCCCAAAAGCGCACTTCTTTTAAATACCTTCAAATTAGGAGTTTTATATCGTCATCTCAAAACCATTCATTGGACATACCTGTTACTTCTTTATTAGAGACAGCAATTGTAGGACATTTTGTTATGATAAAGGTTTAATTTCATCCCTGTACGATTTATTCATGTCCGGGTCTGATGAATCTTCAAAGCATAAATTGAGACTGTGGATGGAAGATATAGGTGATGAAATATCACTACAAGACTGGAAAGAGCCATGTATGAAAGCTCAGAAACTAACAATTAACAGCAATCTGAAACTTATTCAGTATAAATGGCTGACGTGCACATACAGTGGTGCTTGAAAGTTTGTGAACCCTTTAGAATTTTCTTTATTTCTGCATAAATATGACCTAAAACATAATCAGATTTTCACACAAGTCCTAAAAGTAGATAAAGAGAACCCAGTTAAACAAATGAGACAAAAATATTATACTTGGTCATTTATTTATTGAGGAAAATGAGCCAATGTTACATATCTGTGAGTGGCAAAAATATGTGAACCTCTAGGATTAGCAGTTAATTTGAAGGTGAAATTAGAGTCAGGTGTTTTCAATGAATGGGATGACAATCAGGTGTGAGTGAGCACCCTGTTTTATTTAAAGAACAGGGATCTATCAAAGTCTGATCCGCACAACACGTTTGTGGAAGTGTATCATGGCACGAACAAAGGAGATTTCTGAGGACCTCAGAAAAAGTGTTGTTGATGCTCATCAGGCTGGAAAAGGTTACAAAACCATCTCTAAAGAGTTTGGACTCCACCAATCCACAGTCAGACAGATTGTGTACAAATGGAGGAAATTCAAGACCATTGTTACCCTCCCTAGGAGTGGTCGACCAACAAAGATCACTCCAAGAGCAAGGCGTGTAATAGTCGGCGAGGTCACAAAGGACCCCAGGGTAACTTCTAAGCAACTGAAGGCCTCTCTCATCTTGGCTAATGTTAATCTTCATGAGTCCACCATCAGGAGAACACTGAACAACAATGGTGTGCATGGCAGGGTTGCAAGGAGAAAGCCACTGCTCTCCAAAAAGAACATTGCTGCTCGTCTGCAGTTTGCTAAAGATCACATGGACAAGCCAGAAGGCTATTGGAAAAATGTTTTGTGGACGGATGAAACCAAGATAAAACTTTTTGGTTTAAATGAGAAGCGTTATGTTTGGAGAAAGGAAAACACTGCATTCCAGCATAAGAACCTTATCCCATCTGTGAAACATGGTGGTGGTAGTATCATGGTTTGGGCCTGTTTTGCTGCATCTGGGCCAGGATGGCTTGCCATCATTGATGGAACAATAAATTCTGAATTATACCAGCGAATTCTAAAGGAAAATGTCAGGACATCTGTCCATGAACTGAATCTCAAGAGAAGGTGGGTCATGCAGCAAGACAACGACCCTAAGCACACAAGTCATTCTACCAAAGAATGGTTAAAGAAGAATAAAGTAAATGTTTTGGAATAGCCAAGTCAAGTCCTGACCTTAATCCAATTGAAATGTTGTGGAAGGACCTGAAGCGAGCAGTTCATGTGAGGAAACCCACCGACATCCCAGAGTTGAAGCTGTTCTGTACGGAGGAATGGGCTAAAATTCCTCCAAGCCGGTGTGCAGGACTGATCAACAGTTACCATAAACGTTTAGTTGCAGTTATTGCTGCACAAGGGGGTCACACCAGATACTGAAAGCAAAGGTTCACATACTTTTGCCACTCACAGATCTGTAATATTGGATCATTTTCCTCAATAAATAAATGACCAAGTATAATATTTTTGTCTCATTTGTTTAACTGGGTTCTCTTTATCTACTTTTAGGACTTGTGTGAAAATCTGATGTTTTAGGTCATATTTATGCAGAAATATAGAAAATTCTCAAGGGTTCACAAACTTTCAAGCACCACTGTACGTAACCCCAGTCAAATTGCACAAGTTTAATAATAACATCCCTGATGCATGTATTAAGTGCAGTGAAGCAAGGGGAATGTTGTACCACTGCATATGGGAATGTGTGAAAGTGAAATCTTTCTGGCAAGAAATTATTAATATGATTGACTAAATATTAGCTAAGAAGTTACCACGGGACCCCAAGCTTTTCCTTCTGGGAATATATCCAACTATCCCACACTTGCAAAGTAAAGAATCCAGATTTGTGTGTGTGTGTGTGTGTGTGTGTGTGTATTACAAGGTAAACGTATTATCTCCCTTAATTGGAAAAATGTTGATGGGCCAAGAATTGGAAGATGGATTAAAGAGATGGCATCAAACATGACGATGGGAAAGATAACATGCATTGTTAGACGGAAACGTGTTTTTGATGATCTCTGGAGACCTTTTATTAGTTTAAGACATGATGCTAATGTTGGTATCTTGCTTCAGCAGGAGGAGGCTCTGAGAGAGTAGAATGTGTGGTATGATATAATGTCATGAGAAATACCCCTGAAATTGATCATTGCAACTGTTTTCAGTATTTGTCTCTATACGGTTAGGTCCATATATATATTTGGACACTGACACAAATTTTGTTTTTTGTTTTTTTTTTTTAACCTGTTTACTGAAACATATTCAAGTTATAGTTATATAATGGACATAAAGTCCAGACTTTCAGCTTTCATTTGAGGGTATCCACATTAAAATTGGATGAAGGGTTTAGGAGTTTCAGCTCCTTAACATGTGCCACCCTGTTTTTAAAGGGACCAAAAGTAATTGGACAATTGACTCAAAGGCTATTTCATGGGCAGGTGTGGGCAATTCCTTCGTTATGTCATTCTCAATTAAGCAGATAAAAGGCCTGGAGTTGATTTGAGGTGTGGTGCTTGCATTTGGAAGATTTTGCTGTGAAGAAAACATGCGGTCAAAGGAGCTCTCCATGCAGGTGAAACAAGCCATCCTTAAGCTGCGAAAACAGAAAAAATCCATCCGAGAAATTGCTACAATATTAGGAGTGGCAAAATCTACAGTTTGGTCCATCCTGAGAAAGAAAGAAAAAGCACTGGTGAACTCATCAATGCAAAAAGACCTAGACGCCCACAGAAGACAACAGTAGTGGATGATCGCAGAATAATTTCCATGGTGAAGAGAAACCCCTTCACAACAGCCAACCAAGTGAACAACACTCTCCAGGAGGTAGGCGTATCAATATCCAAATCTACCATAAAGAGAAGACTGCATGAAAGTAAATACAGAGGGTTCACTGCACGGTGCAAGCCACTCAAGCCTCAAGAATAAAAAGGCTAGATTGGACTTTGCTAAAAAACATCTAAAAAAGCCAGCACAGTTCTGGAAGAACATTCTTTGGACAGATGAAACCAAGATCAACCTCTACCAGAATGATGGAAAGAAAAAAGTATGGCGAAGGTGTGGTACAGCTCATGATCCAAAGCATACCACATCATCTGTAAAACACAGCGGAGGCAGTGTGATGGCTTGGACATGCATGGCTGCCAGTGGCACTGGGTCACTAGTGTTTATTGATGTGACACAGGACAGAAGCAGCCGGATGAATTCTGAGGTATTCAGAGACATACTGTGTGCTCAAATCCAGCCAAATGCAGCCAAACTGATTGGTCGGCGTTTCATAATACAGATGGACAATGACCCAAAACACAAAGCCAAAGCAACCCAGGAGTTTATTAAAGCAAAGAAATGAAATATTCTTGAATGGCCGAGTCAGTCACCTGATCTCAACCCAATTGAGCATGCATTTCACTTGTTAAAGACTAAACTTCAGACAGAAAGGCCCACAAACAAACAGCAACTGAAAACTGCTGCAGTAAAGGCCTGGCAGAGCATTAAAAAGGAGGAAACGCAGCGTCTGGTGATGTCCATGAGTTCAAGACTTCAGGCAGTCATTGCCAACAAAGGGTTTTCAACCAAGTATTAGAAATGAACATTTTAGTTTCAATTATTTCATTTGTCCAATTAATTTTGAGCCCCTGAAATGAAGGGATTGTGTTTAAAAAATGCTTTAGTTCCTCACATTTTTATGCAATCGTTTTGTTCAACCCACTGAATTAAAGCTGAAAGTCTGAACTTCAACTGCATCTGAATTGTTTTGTTCACAATTCATTGTGGTAATGTACAGAACCAAAATTAGAAAAATGTTGTCTCTGTCCAGATATTTATGGACCTAACTGTAGATGTATAATTGTTGGTGTTTTTTGTTTTTTTTACTTTATTTTATTACTTATTATTTTTTCTTTTCTGCTTTGCTTTATTTTCATCTTGCTTTTCATAGTCATACTTATTTGGGGAAGGGAATGGGAGGGAGAATGGGGAGAAAAAGTTTGCTTTGTTGCATGTAAAAATGGTCTGTTTGATTTACTGTAATTTGCAAACAAAAAAAAACAAACGCATGCATAAAAAATAAATAAAATGGAGTTTGACCAAGAATCTGCAAATTGCTAAGTCCTCTGTCCTGAAGACTCTCCCATGACAGAAAATGTAAAAGAACAGCTTTACTTCTGACTGTTACAAAGCCCTGACACTGGAGACTTCTTCCATAAATGTTAACTAAATGTCCCCCAAGCTTCATCATATCAACAGTTAGCCATTTTTCTTTGTTACACAAGTTTTAAATCTGTTTATTAATAGACTTGGGTTCTGTGGCGCTTCCAGTATGCATGTTACTGTGTATTAACTGTTATTATAGAAATTGCTTAAGGTGGATTTGGTAATTTCTCTGTTATGTTTTGTGTCACTTAGTCATTTATAGTAGCTGAGGCATATGATTACAATCCTGACTGGGCTGAGATTCTGTATCAGAAGGTGATTCTAAAAGGGGATTTCTCCTACTTGGAAGAATATAAGCTGCACAGGCCACTTCAAGCAAGCCTGTTTGAAGAAATCTCTAAAAAGTAAGCGTCCTTTATCTGTACTTTTAACTGTAATTCACTCCAAGTTGTAAAAGCAGTTTCACAATTCTTGTTGTCTTGGACAACTTTCTATCAAGAAGATAAAATTAAATTGCAATATTCATGATGGAATCTCTAGATAGTTTTACTAATTTAACCTTTTGTTTCTCCCCCCCCAGACTGATCATTAACAAGCCGCCGAACACTGTGAGTCAGAACCTGAAGAAGCTGCTGCAGTACTGTGAAAACGTGTATACCCACTACAAACTGGCGTATAATCATAATTTTGTCGATGTCGCCAACACGCTTCTACAGGACTCTAAAACAAGCAGTTACCTTAACGACCGGTTAAGCAGCTGACTATCCTATAAACGCATTCCTCGGCTTTCGCTTAGTGCTCTGAACAAGTTGCTGATTTGACTTGGATTTTGTGGCAGCGTTAAAGGAACAATGTTTTTTTTACACATTTTCAGCAGTGTTTTCAGCCATAATGTTACTTTTACAAATTAATTATGTAATAAATTCAACAGAGTTATGGACCTCATGACAGAAATGTACATATTTAAGAGATTAAATCTGACTTTGCTAATTTATTGGTTGTTCAGTGCTCTGTTCTTCCATGTACTGTCACTGAACCAGGTTTGAATTTGACATTAATATTTTGATCCATGTTTAGCAGCAATGCAGGTTTGCTCTACAACTTCAGTACTTCTATATACACCTTAGATGCTGTTCTTATTGTTTTATATTACCGAGCAGTGAAATGATTTCTGGAAATGGAACCCAGAGCCAGAAGTGAGTAGGTTATTCGTTTTACTTTCATGCCTTGTCAGGTTTTACGCAAGTGAAAATGTATTTTGTATTGAAATGTGGCACAGTGTCTCGGATCACGATGTGAACATTTTAGCTGAAGGCATGAAAAACTATTAGAAACAAATTGGTATTCGTATTTTGTTTCACCAGTTTTTCAGCATTCTAAATGGATGCTATTTACTTGTGGAATGTATTCATTAGCTTCTCTTACATGGCCCATCGTAAAAATATACATTATGTTGATTCTGAGATCTAACAACCTTTTGTTAGTCATGACCAATATAAAGATTACTTTTTTACTTTTTTTTTTTTTTATGGCTCAATTCTATAGTGTACGCTGAGATGTCATCTGTGCCACTGAAATAGCGGGGAATTATTTTTTAATCATTTTAAATATGACCTCTGATCTTGTACTCATTTTGCCCACAATTATAGTATTTCCTCAGGTGTTGCCCAGTGGCAGGTGATGCTATACTCATCGGCCACTTTATTAGGTACACCTATACACCTGCTGGTTTATGTGGTTCTCTAATCAGCCAATCCCTTGACAGCAGCAGAATGCATAAGATCATGCAGATACAAATCAAGAGCTTCAGTTAATGTTCAAACATCAGAATGGGGAAAATTGTGATCTCTGTGACTTTCACTGTGGCATGGGTGTTGGTGCCAGATGGACTGGTTTGAGTATTTCAGATACTGCTGATCTCCTGGGGTTTTCACACACAACAGCCTCTAGAGTTTACACAGAATGGTACAAAAAACATTGAGTGAGCGACAGTTCTGTGGGTGGAAACAAACACCTTGTTTGATAAGAGGGGTCAGAGGAAAATGGCTAAATTGGTTCGTTTTGCCAGTAAGGATATAGTAACTCAGCAACTCTTTACAACCGTGGTGAGCAGAAAAGCATCTCAGCATGCAACAGCAGAACAACACATTGGTTCCACTCCTGCAGCCAAGAACTGGAACCTTAGAATCAACAAGAAGTTCCTATTAAAGTGGCCGGTGAGTGTATGTCTGACGCAATATGTGGCCAAAAGTTCGTTGACTGTCACACTCATTTGTGCTTTTTGAACATCCCATTCCAGATATAGTCCGTTTCTGTTCACAGGACTGCTGTTGGGTGGATGCTTTTATGTTAATCTCAGCAAAGGTGCTGTACACACAGACCAGTGCAACATGTCACTTCCCTGTCAGTGCTGGGGTGAGAATGGTTCACGACTCCATATCAGCAGTAGTGGTCCTACAGTGTACCAATTATACATTATAAGGCCAACAGTATATGGAACGTGACCAGTCAGACCCATGTGTGTTTAAACATCCCATTCCCAACCTCCAGTCTTCTGCGAAGGCTTTCCACTAGATTGTGGAGCGCAGTTGTGGGGATTTGTGATCATTCAGCCACGAGCATTAGTGAAGTCAGGCACTGATGTTCGGTGTGGAGGCTTGGGGTGCGGTCAGGGATCTGTACAGACGGCTTGAGTTCTTCCACTCAAACTTTGGCAAACCATGTCTTTATAGAGCTCACTTTTGTGCACTGTCATGCTTCAACAGGTTTGGGCCTCTTAGTTCCAGTGAAAAGCAATCTTAATACCACAGCATACAAAGACATTTATTATTGTGACATTCACTTGTGTGCATCCAATTTTGTGGCAGCAATTTGGAAAGGCCCAAATATGGGTGTGATGGTCTGGTGTCCACATTAATTACCTAAAGAAAAATCTTTTACATGATGCTAAGTTATTCTGGTAATACTAATGCACTAAACACTTTATTAGGAACACTATAATAATAATACCTGGGTAGGTCCCACATTTGAAACTGCTCTCAATTCTTTGTGGCATGGATTCCACACCATGTTGGAAACATGATTGCATCACGCAATTCTTGCAGATTTTTCAGGTGTACTTTCATGCTGTAATCTCCTGTTCTATCGCATCCCAATGGTATTCTATTGGATTCAGATCTGGTGACTAGGAAGGCCACAGAAGAACATTAAACTCATTGTCATGTTCATGAAACCAGGTTGAGATGACTTTTGTGACATGGTGCATTATCATGCTGGAAGTAGCCATGAGAAAATGTGTAAATTGTGGCCATGAAGGGATGCACGTCATCAGCAACAATACTCAAATAAGCTGCAGTATTCAAGTGATGATTGATTGGTATTCATAGGCCCAAAGTGTGCCAAGAAAACATTCCCCACACCATTACACCACCTCCACCAGCCTGGACTGCTGACACGAGGCAGGTTGAAGCCATGGATTCATGCTATAGCCACCAAATTCTGACCCGACCATCTGTGACCCTCAGTAGAAATTGAGTGCGTTCAGAGATGCTTTTCTGCTCACCACAATTGTACAGAGTGGTTATCTGAGTGCCTACAGCTTTTCTATCACCTTGATCCAGTCTGGCCATTCTCCATTGATCCTTCTCATGAACAAGGCATTTATGTCTGAAGAACTGCTGCTCGCTTGATGTGTTTTCTTTATTGCACCATCTTGAATAAACCCTAGGAACTGCAGTGTGTGTGAAAATCCTAGGAGATCAACATCTTTAGAAATGCTCAAACCAGCCCTTCTGGCACCAACAATCATACTGTGGTCAAAATCGCCAAGATTACGTACTAGTGCATCTCAAACAATTAGAATATCATGAAAAAGGGTTGTGGGTGTTTTTGTAATTTAATTCATTACTCATAAAGTGAAATATTTCAAGCCTTTTTTTTTTATTTTGATGATTATGGCTTATTCCTAAAAATCAGAAATCCAGTATCTCAAATTACTAGAATATTTTCTAAGATCAATCAAAAAAGGTTATACAATACAGAAATGTCCAATTTCTGAAAAGTATGTTCACTTATACATGCAAGACTCGGTTGGAGCTCCTTTACTACGAATTACTGCATTAATGCAGCATGGCATGGAGGTGATCAGCCTGTGGCACTGCTGAGGTGTTATTGAAGCCCAGGTTGCTTTGATAGCAGTCTTCAGCTCATCTGTATTTTTGGGCCAGGTGTTTCTCATCATCTTTTTGACATTACCCCATAGATTCTCCATGGGGGTCAGGTGAGTTGGCTGGCCAATGAAGCACATGGTCAACAAATCATTTGGTAGTAGTTTTGGCACTGTGGGCAGGTGCTAAGTCCTGCTGGAAAAGGAAATCAGCATCTCCACAGAGCTCGTCAACCGGTGGAAGCATGAAGTGCTCTAAAATCTCCTGGTAGATGGCTGCATTGACTTTGGACTTGATAAAACAGTGAAACAACACTAGAGATGACATGGCACCCCAAATCATCACAGACTGGAAACGTCACACTGGACTTCAAACACCTTGGATTCTGAGCCTCTCCACTCTTCTTCCTCCAGACTCCAGGACCTTGAATTCCAAATGAAATGCAAAATTTGCTTTCATCTGAAAAGAGGACTTTGGACCACTGAGCAGCAGTGCAGATTTTTCTCTCCCTAGCCCAAGTAAGTCGCTTCTGATGTCTCTGGTTCAGGAATGCCTTGATATTAGGAATGTGACAGTTGTAGCCCCTTTCCTGAAGACGTCTGTGCGTGGTGGCTCTTGATGCACTGACACCAGCCTCAGTCCACTCCTTGTGAAGCTCTCCCAAGTTCTTGAATCGACTTTTCTTGAAAATCCTCTCAAGGCTGCAGTCATCCCTGTCACTTGTGCACCTTTTCCAGCCATCCTTTTCAGCAATGACATCCTATGGCTTACCCTGCTTATGGAGGGTGTTGTTGATTTTTGTCTTCTGGACAACTGTCAAGTCAGCAGTCTTCCCCATGATTGTGGTTGTGTGTACTGAACTAGACTGAGAAATACATTGGTATTTATACTGTTTGAATAAAACAAACTTGAAATTAAATTTCTCATATTTTGAGGGGGGTGGCACGGTGGTGTAGTGGTTAGCGCGGTCGCCTCACAGCAAGAAGGTCTGGGTTTGAGCCCCGTGGCCAGCGAGGGCCTTTCTGTGCGGAGTTTGCATGTTCTCCCCATGTCCGTGTGGGTTCCCTCCGGGTGCTCCGGTTTTCCCCACAGTCCAAAGACATGCAGGTTAGATTAACTGGTGACTTTAAATTGACTGTAGGTGTGAAATGAGTGTGAATGGTTGTCTGTGTCTATGTGTCAGCCCTGTGATGACCTGGAGACTTGTCCAGGGTGTACCCCACCTTTCGCCCGTAGTCAGCTAGCATAGGCTCCAGCTTGCCTGCGATCCTGTAGAACAGGATAAAGCGGCTAGAGATAATGAGATGAGAAAAAAAAAATCCTTAGTTTTCACTTAAGACATGCAGCTAGTGTAGCTGGTTGAGAAGAGGTCAGGAGTGTCCAAAATGTAATGAGAAATACTGTTAAGAACTTAAAATATAAAGTATATATTTAAAAAATATATATAAATAGATTTGTTTAACGGGGCGCCACCGTGGTGTAGTGGTTAGCGCTGTCGCCTCACAGCAAGAAGGTCTGGGTTTGAGCCCCGTGGCTGGCAAGGGCCTTTCGGTGCGGAGTTTGCATGTTCTCCCCGTGTCCGCGTGGGTTTCATCCGGGTGCTCCGGTTTCCCCCACAGTCCAAAGACATGCAGGTTAGGTTAACTGGTGACTAAATTGACCGTAGGTGTGAATGTGAGTGTGAATGGTTGTCTGTGTCTATGTGTCAGCCCTGTGATGACCTGGCGACTTGTCCAGGGTGTACCCCGCCTTTCGCCCATAGTCAGCTGGGATAGGCTCCAGCTTGCCTGCGACCCTGTAGAACAGGATAAAGCGGCTAGAGATGATGAGATGAGATTTTAACACTTCTTGGTCACTGCATAATCTCATGTGTTCCTTCAAAGTGTTAATGTCTTCATTGTTGTTCGAAAATAGCAGAACATGGAAAAATGAAGAAAACCCATGAGTGTATCCAAACATTTCACTGGTAGTGTACCTCACATTATTACTTCAAACCACTTCAAAATCTGGTTCTAAAGAATCAACTCTGCCAACCAAGTCTTAATTTCAGTCATGGGGGCTTAGACATGCTAATTTCTACTCCTCTCACACACTCAGGCTTCCAATCAAGCCCCCTGTCATGAAATGATCCTTTTGGAGCTTTGGGGGTCTCCGTTCCCTCCACCGAGCCAAACTTCCATCAGGCGGATCTGAGATCACTCTCATTGGGGCTCCCTCTGAAAGGCATTTCAAAACACACAGTCTCTTGAGAGTAGTGTGGGCTGTAGCATGAGTAAAACTAATTGTCTTTTGAAATAAATTTCTAAACCACAGATATGGGCTTTGAAACACAAAGGACACATTAAGCTAATGAGAGAATATAAAACATCAAGATATAGTTGCATCACTTCAGAAATTACAAACTTCTATATAAACAACTTCTGAAGGTACCATGAGCAGCTAGTTAGCTTACATTACCATGGCATTAAATGCAAGACCGTCACTGAGCACTTTATTAGGAATACCTGTACAACTGCTCATTCAACCAATTATCTAAAACAGCCAATAGTAAGGCAGTAGTGCAATCATGCAGATGCATGTCAAGAGCTTTGGGTGATGTTCACATCTAACACCAAAATGGGGAATATACTAGTGCATCTCAAACAATTAGCATATCTTGAAAAAGATCAATATTTTGCATCAGTTATTTAAGAAAGTGAAAATTTAATATATTCGACTCATCTCATCTCATTACTTCTAGCCGCTTTATCCTGGTCTACAGGGTCGCAGGCAAGCTGGAGCCTATCCCAGCTGACTACGGGCGAAAGGCGGGGTACACCCTGGACAAGTCGCCAGGTCATCACAGGGCTGACACATAGACACAGACAACCATTCACACTCACATTCACACCTACGCTCAATTTAGAGTCACCATTTAACCTAACCTGCATGTCTTTTGACTGTGGGGGAAACCGGAGCACCCGGAGGAAACCCACGCGGACACGGGGAGAACACGCAAACTCCGCACAGAAAGGCCCTCGCCGGCCACGGGGCTCGAACCCAGACCTTCTTGCTGTGAGGCAACAGCGCTAATCACTACGCCACCGTGCCGCCCCTCTTTTTTTTTTTTTAAACAAAATGTGTGATCCTTCCCCAAATTGTTGCTATGAAGTTGGGAGTATACAATGATCTAGAATGTCTTTGTATGCTATAGCATTACGGTTTCCTTTCACTGGAAATAAGAGGCCCAAACATTTTTCCACAATGACGATGCTTTTGTACACACAACGAGGTCCATCAAGACATGGTTTGCCAAGGGTGCAGTGATCTGCACAGAGCCCTGACGGCAACACCTCTGAGATGAATTGGAACGCTGATTGCGCCCCTCACTAATGCTCTGAATGAGCACAAATCCCCACAGCCATGTGAGCCTTCACAGAAGAGTGGTGGTTATTATAATGTTATGGGATGTTCAACAGGTACATACAAGTGCAATGGTCAGGTGTCCAGAGAAAGGGAGTCATTCTGAAATACAAGTTTATATGCAGTCATTAACTTCATTATTTACATTAAATAGGCTATTTAAATCTGCTTTAAGCATTTAGCATCCACTAAATGCTCTAATGCCAAATTTACAGTACTGTGCAAAAAGATTTATTAAAGATTTCTTATCTTGAATATAAATTATTTTATGACTTCTACATTACTCTGGAGTAGATTGGTGACCTGCCCAGGGTGTACCCTTGCCTCTTGCCTGAAAGCACCCTGGTGAAAAATAAATGTACTTTTTATTGTATTTAAAGTATATTCATATTTTCAATAATATATTGAAAATGTACTTACACAAATTGTACTTTTTGTAAATGTATAAAAAGTATACTAACATCACGCTTTCACACTAACACTTTGAACACACTTCAAAATAATTATACTATATTACACTTTATAGAAATATACTAAAATATACTTTAAGTGAAAGTTATGTGTAATTTAGCACATAAAAGTACACTAAATACACTTCAAGTTGCACTTTTTCTACAATTTAATTACAATTAAACTATATTTAGTACAAAATTAGGGTGGCACGGTGGTGTAGTGGTTAGCGCTGTCGCCTCACAGCAAGAAGGTCCGGGTTCAAGCCCCGTGGCCGGCGAGGGCCTTTCTGTGCGGAGTTTGCGTGTTCTCCCCGTGTCCGCGTGGGTTTCCCCCACAGTCCAAAGACATGCAGGTTAGGTTAACTGGTGACTCTAAATTGACCGTAGGTGTGAGTGTGAATGGTTGTCTGTGTCTATGTGTCAGCCCTGTGATGACCTGGCGACTTGTCCAGGGTGTACCCCGCCTTTCGCCCGTAGTCAGCTGGGATAGGCTCCAGCTTGCCTGCGACCCTGTAGAACAGGATAAAGCGGCTACAGATAATGAGATGAGTACAAAATTAGTTGTTCCAGAATAGCATGCCTCAAGTTAACTAATCATAAACACACTTGAAATATATTGATGATTAGTGTGGCTTCAAGTACACAAAAGTATGCTAAATTCTAGTACACTTAGCACATTTATTTTTCACCAGGGTAAACTGGGATTGGTTCCAGCTCCCCCTTTGACCCTGATGGATGGATGGATAGACTCTGACATTATCAAGCCAGTACAAAAACATTTTAGATTTCCAAACGTTAGTTTTCCAGCACAAAATTTAATGTTACAGAAACAAGTTTGTATGTCAGTAAAGAAATCGGCACAGGACATGAGGGAGCACTTTTCAGATTAAAAAAGAAAACGTAATGAAGGGGGCGGCACAATGGTGTAATGGTTTGCACTGTCACCTCACAGCAAGAACATTCTGGGTTTGAACCCAGTGGCCAACAGGGGCCTTTCTATGTGGAGTTTGCATGTTCTTACCATGTCTGTGTGGGTTTCGTCCAAAGACATGCAGGTTAGGCTAATTGGTGACTCTAAATTGACCGTAGGTGTAAATGTGAGTGTGAATGGTTGTTTGTCTCTATATGTCAGCCCTGTGATGATCTGGCGACTTGGCCAGGGTGTACCCCGCCTCTCACCCATAGTCAAGAAAGCACAACTTTATTCATCACACGCTTGTGAAATTCCTCTCTGCATTTAACCCATCTGAAGCAGTGAACACACACACACACACACCCAGAGCAGTGGGCAGCCATCAGCGCCTGGGGAGCAATTGGGAGTTAAGTGCCTCGCTCAAGGGCACCTCAGCCCCTGTCCCATATTAACCTAACTGCATGTCTGGACTGTGGGGGAAACCAGAGGAAACCCACACAGGCATGGGGAGAACATGCTAACTCCACACAGAAAGTCCCGCGCCAGCTGCTGGGCTTGAACCCAGAACCTTCTTGCTGTGAGGTGACTGTGCTAACCACTTACACCACCGTGCCACCAAGTCAGCTGGGATAGGCTCCAGGTTGCCCGTGACCCTGCGCAGGATAAGCGGTTACAGATAATGGATGGATGGCAATGTGTGTTAGTCTACGGATGATGGATGGATGGACATAATGAAGGCTGCTGGGTTTTGGTGCAAAATTAAGAAGCAAGTGTGGCAAAGTGTCCAGAAGAACTGTAGCTGGTTCTACAAGATGCTCAGTAAAACCTACAGCTCATTTCATTATAAAACTGCACTCATTGTACCTCAGACTACTAGATATTTTTAAAGCAAAGTGTCGTCTCACCAAATATTGACTTTATTACTGTTTATTGCTCTTTATAGTGATGTTTTTTATGTAGAAACATTAACTTCATTGTTTTTTTTAAAGTCATCCTTGCTCTCCAGCATGATTTTGCACACTGCTGTGTATCTAGTGTAGTATAAAAGTACTAACTACAGTGCTGAGCGTAAATGAGTACACCCCCTTTGAAAAGTAACATTTTAAACAATATCTCAGTGCACACAATTTCCAAAATGTTGACAAGACAAAGTTTAATATAACATCTGTTTAACTTATAATGTGAAAGTAAGGTTAATAATATAACTTAGATTACACATTTTTTTTTTCAGTTTTACTCAAATTAGGGTGGTGCAAAAATGAGTACACCCCACAACAAAAACTACTACATCTGGTACTTTGTATGGCCTCCATGATTTTTAATGACAGCACCAAGTCTTCTAGGCATGGAATGAACAAGTTGGCAACGTTTTGCAACATCAATCTTTTTCCATTCTTCAACAATGACCTCTTTTAGTGACTGGATGCTGGATGGAGAGTGATGCTCAACTTGTCTCTTCAGAATTCCCCATAGGTGTTCGATTGGGTTCAGATCAGGAGACATACTTGGCCACTGAATCACTTTCACCCTGTTCTTCTTCAGAAATCCAACAGTGGCCTTAGATGTGCGTTTAGTCATGTTGGAAAAGTGCACGACAACCAAGGGCATGGAGTGATGGTAGCATCTTCTCTTTCAGTATAGAGCAATACGTCTGTGAATTCATGATGCCATCAATGAAATGCAGCTCCCCATAAGGACGCTGCCACCACCATGTTTCACTGTAGGCACCATGCATTTTTCTTTGTATTCCTCACCTTTGCAACGCCATACAGTTTTAAAGCCATCAGTTCCAAAAACATTTATCTTGGTCTCATCACTCCAGAGTACAGAGTCCCAATAGTCTTCATCTTTGTCAGCATGGGCCCTGGCAAACTCTAGGTGGGTTTTTTGTGCCTGGGCTTTAGGAGAGGCTTCTTTCGTGGACGGCATCCATGCATGCCATTCCTCTGCAGTGTACGCCGTATTGTGTCATGGGAAATAGTCACCCCAGTTTGGCTTTCTACTTCTTTAGATAACCGCAGTGAACTTGCATGCTGATTTTCTCCAACCCTTCTCATCAGAAGACACTCCTGTCGAGGTGTTAACTTCCGTGGACGTCTCTGTGAGATGGTTGCAGTTCCATCTTTCTGAAATTTTTTATACCACTTTTGCTACAGTATTCATTCATTCATTCATTCATTCATTATCTCTAGCTGCTTTATCCTTCTACAGGGTCGCAGGCAAGCTGGAGCCTATCCCAGCTGACTACGGGCGAAAGGCAGGGTACACCCTGGACAAGTTGCCAGGTCATCACAGGGCTGACACATAGACACAGACAACCATTCACACCTACGGTCAATTTAGAGTCACCAGTTAACCTAACCTGCATGTCTTTGGACTGTGGGGGAAACCGGAGCACCCGGAGGAAACCCACGCAGACACGGGGAGACACCGTGCCCATGATGGATGTCATTTCTCTTTACTTAGTTGAGCGGTTCTTGACATAATATGGATTACTACAGTTGTGGAATAGGGCTATTGACTTTATTTTTATTATTTAATGTTTACTGTTTGATCTCAAACGCATTAAAAAGGCAAGAAATTGCACTAATTAACTTTTGACTGGTTAAGATAATGCCAATAGTGTGTAAAGCGTCAAACTCCACACAGAAAGGCCCTCGCCGGCCCCGGGGCTCGAACCCAGGACCTTCTTGCTGTGAGGCGACAGCGCTAACCACTACACCACCGTGCCGCCCGTGCTACAGTATTCTGACTGATAAGTAAAGCTTTGCTGATCTTCTTGTAGCCTTCACCTTTGTGGTGTAAAGAAATTATTTTCTTTGGGGAATTCTGAAGAGACAAGCATCACTCTCCATCCAGCATCCAGTCACTAAAAGAGGTCATTGTTGAAGAATGGAAAAAGATTGATGTTGCAAAATGTCGCCAACTTGTTCATTCCATGCCGAGAAGACTTGATGCTGTCATTAAAAATCATGGAGGCCATACAAAGTACGAGATGTAGGGGCTGTTTTACAATCAGGGTACAAAGTTTGTGTCACAGGGGTCCAAAATTCAAATTGATTCAGACTGGTTCTTGTACCAGTTTTTAATTGAAGGACAAGTTAAAGAACAGATAGGCATGTGTAATAGTTTGTATTATAACAAGATTAAGTGTCGCTTTAAGCAGGGCTGGGAGAAACAAATGAAGTGATTCTCGGAGAGGACGTTTTTTTTGACAATTCAGAATCCACTACTTCCATAGTGCTTTTAAATATAAGGCTGTAAGCTTTGTGTTAGTTGTCTCTAATATTTATGTCCCAATATCTTGACCACAATT
Organism: Neoarius graeffei; assembly: GCF_027579695.1. NCBI lineage: Eukaryota > Metazoa > Chordata > Actinopteri > Siluriformes > Ariidae > Neoarius > Neoarius graeffei. The sequence goes on from NC_083570.1 coordinate 60,898,213, forward strand.
TAGGATGAAAATAATCATTTTAGATATGTTATTTTATATTGAAAAATTAGCTGTCTCGGAGAGGACATTTTTTTGACACAATTACATACTAATTTGATCAAAATAGTCTGAAAACTTACTGGCATTCAACATTAAAACTTAACTATGTTTCCAATGATATGGAACCGAATGTTTGTTTTATGGTATAAAGAATGATTTAAGTGCATCCCTTTTGGAGCTACCTGTGGTCAAAAAAGCACTTTTTCTAAATGACACGAGTAATTTTGCTAAATATGACATATATTGCCATACATTCACCAAAAATAACGTTATCACCAAATATTTTTTGCATGGTAAATAGAGCTATCACAGGGCTACAATAAACAACCAAGTTTATTTAGTCAAGCCTTTTGATATTGAAGATCTCATCTCATTCATCTCATCTCATTATCTCTAGCCGCTTTATCCTGTTCTACAGGGTCGCAGGCAAGCTGGAGCCTATCCCAGCTGACTACGGGCGAAAGGCGGGCTACACCCTGGACAAGTCGCCAGGTCATCACAGGGCTGACACATAGACACAGACAACCATTCACACTCACATTCACACCTACGGTCAATTTAGAGTCACCACTTAACCTAACCTGCATGTCTTTGGACTGTGGGGGAAACCGGAGCACCCGGAGGAAACCCACGCGGACACGGGGAGAACATGCAAACTCCACACAGAAAGGCCCTTGCCGGCCCCGGGGCTCAAACCCAGGACCTTCTTGCTGTGAGGCGACAGCGCTAACACCACTGTGCCGCCGATATTGAAGATAATAAGTGTTAAATGTGATTTTTAGCTTGCGTACCCTGATTGTAGTAGTTTTTGTTGTGGGGTGTACTCATTTTTGCACCACCCTAATTTGAGTAAAACTGAAAAAATGTTACATTATTAACCTTACTTTCATGTTATAAGTTAAACAGATGTTATATTAAACTTTGTCTTGTCAACATTTTGGAAATTGTTTGTGTTCATTGAGATACTGTTTAAAATGTTACTTTTCAAAGGGGGTGCACTCATTTACGCTCAGCACTGTATCTTCATGGCCCTGTTTATCTGAGTTTTCTTCCCTCTTCTTTCGTGCTGCGAATCGTTTGGAGAGAATCGTTTAAGAGAGTCGTTCAAAAAGAACCGATTCATTCATGAATCTCCCGTCACTGTTTCCCAGCAGGGTCTGAGCTGCACGGTTTTCCTCGGAGTTTCCCTTCCTGCAGACTAACCTGTACGGTATAGTCTCTCAGTATGAGGATGGACACAAATAATTTCACAGTATATTTGGTGACTGTTGCCTTCCTGATTCACGGTAAGCTTTTAATACGCGCTCTTGTAGCCTTGGATACTCTAGAGTAGAATACAGATTTGAGAGAAATGATGTACTGTAAATGTTATTCACTTGCCCTGGGATATATTTGAAGTATTGCAGCATAGATAGTTTTCTATTATGTCATCTGTTTTTGTTTTTTAAACGCCACTTTTAAATGTATTTTTGATCACTCTGATCTTGTGCTACTCAGATTTCAAAGAGCTTGTGATGCTCAGAAGTTGTTTTTGGCAACAGTTCTGTCATTAATTCAGTCATTGTTTCTGGGAAGCAGCACCAACAGTGATTAACTCTGTCACCTCACAGCAAGAAGAAGAAACCTTTATTTGTCACATGCACACTTCAAGCACAGTGCGAAAGTGCCATCCTCTGCATTTAACCCATCTGAAGCAGTGAACACACACACACACACAGCAGTGCGCAGCCATGCTAACAGCACCCGGGAGCAGTTGGGAATTGGGCACCTTGCTCAAGGGCACCTCAGCCACCTAACCTGCATGTCTTTGGACTGTGGGGGAAACCGGAGCACCCGGAGGAAACCCACGCAGACACGGGGAGAACATGCAAACTCCACACAGAAAGGCCCTCGCCGGCCTCTGGGTTCGAACCCGGAACCTTCTTGCTGTGAGGCGACCGTGCTAACCATTCCACCACCGTGCCGCCCAAACCCTTGCCGAGGCCCTGGGCAGACACCCCCCCGAGGCCCCACCCCCGCCTGTTGTCAACTGCGCTCAGCAAATTCACCCCCTCAGACGTGCCTGTCTAACTAGACACAGAAACTTAAATAATGACAGTGGTACAATTATAAATACTATTGAACGATAAAACTTCATATCCATCAACACCTATTTAATCGAGAAAAAGCAATGGTGAAATAGGCAATTGCATGGTGAAAAAATCCATCAGACATCACGGTTAACAAGTCTGGTTAACTAAAGTTTAGCCTCAAGAAGCCTGTGAATGAGTGAGTCAATGAACAACATGTCAAGAACATAACCTAGGCCTACAACAGTTTCTTTAGTATTCAGAACAAGAACATTCATTTGGTATATAACCGTTCGTTTTCATTTTGGAATCCAGGCGACTTTTAACTTGTGAAAACAAAGAGCGATAACAAAGAAAGAAAAATATCTTGCTTCTCAGAAATAAATCTCAAAATGTTAGGCTGTGTGAAACATTTCATCCTTTCACACACGTAAAAGCTGGCGTAACGTGTGAAGACATGGTGGACAGTGATCATATTGACAATGACGGGTGATTTATGCGACGGGACAAGGTGGGCTTCCTTACGGGTGGCAAAATGCATCAAAAATGTTATCAATATGATCAAAACTTCTGAAAATATCGTTTCATATTTTCCGATCTCGCTACCTCCAAGGCCTCCTAGTGGCTGAGGCCCTGGGCAGCTGCCCATGAAGCCCATTAGGATAACGCGTCCTTGCGCCCAATGCCCGGGGAGTACCTTGCTCAAGGACGCTTCAGCCCAGGGCCGCTCCATGTTAACCTTACTGCATGTCTTTGGACTGTGGGGGAAACCGGAGCACCCGGAGGAAACCCACGCTTACACAGGGAGAACATGCAAACTGCAGACAGAAAGGCCCCCGCCCGCTGCTGGGCTCAGACCTTCTTGCTTTGAGGCGACAGTGCTAACCATTACATCACCGTGGTGAAGGTTTTGGGTTCTAACCTTGCCCCTGACTGGGGCCTTCTTGCTGTGAGGCGACAGTGCTAACCACTACGCCACCGTGGTGAAGGTTTCGGTTTCTAACCTTGCCCCTGACTGGGGCCTTTCTGTGTGGAGTTTGCATGTTCTCCTCGTGGGTTTCCTCCGGATGCTCCAGTTTCCTCCTACAGTCCAAAGACATGTGGATTAAGTCAACTGGCTACTCTACATTGCTCATGAGTGTAAATGATTGTTTGTCTCTGTATTACCCCAGGCTGAACCCTGACTCTCACCCGAAGTCAGCTGGGATTAGCTCCAGCTTCTTCTGTTATAGATAATGGATGGATGGATGTTATCTACAATTCAAGCCTGTGTTTTAAAAAATATATATTTTCTTCTTCACTTGCTACCGGGCCTGCTGGACTGAAGCAAATTACTGTAACAACCCTGAAGTACTGAGGTTTCAGCATTAAATAAGGATGTTGGCCTTTTAATCTTGTAAAAGACATCATCTCTTCGTATGTGGACATATTAGGATTTAGTTTGATGGGCCCCTGGGTCTCTAGAGATTAGTTCCTTTGGATTGTCTTGTAAGGTATTTACATCATTACATTACATTAATAGCATTTGGCAGGCGTTCTTATCCAGAGCGATGTACAACATACCCGGAGCAGCCTGGGGAGCAGTTGGGGGTTAGGTGCCTTGCTTATTAGCACTTCAGCCATTCCTGTTCGTCTAGGGAATTGAATTGGCAACCTATATAACTATACATATATAACTTATAGGGAGGAGAAGTGAGGGGTGAACCCAGTTTACACAATCTTAATAATTTTTTACCATTTGAGCTCTTTGTAGTTACAAATGCAGTTTGAAACAACGAACTGAAAGACAAAAGAGAAAGTGTACAGAGAGTGTGTGTGTACACACACTCTGTGCACTATGGTATACCTAGTATATAGTGTTAGATGAGGGTAATTGTAACGGTAAGTAATCTATATTTCTGAATGTACACCTTTCCATGCATTTATGACAATTCTGAGGTTTGAGTTATGTTGTCTGTTAGAGACAACTGTATATATTGTATATGTGGCCAAGTGTACAGATGGGAGATGCTTGATGAAATTCCCTAATCAATATGTTGCCATCTGGGCTGACTGCAGGTGATGTGCATTGTCTGATTTGTATGCACTTCGGTCCCTTGCATTCAGGAAATTTACTCGTGGTCAATACCTTGCTCATAATAATTGCTAACAGTGTTATTGGTTTGCCAGTTGAGCCATTCCACTGAATCGGTGCCATTTCCGTCCCTAGAAAATTATATGTATAAATGCACATAAAAATGTACTTTAAAATACATTTCCTTATTACGCAGAATGTCCTGCACATTATCTGATTTCAAATTTAAGATATATAATTGTAAGGATTAATAAAAACTACCTAAAACACTGAAAAATAGCATGTGTTACCTGTCCCCGTACTCTAACTTTATACTTAACTATGAAATTATGATTAAAATCCTTCAGAAACAGTATTTCTTTTGCACTGTTGTGTGACTCCATATCCTATCCATGGTTTAAATATATTTTTTTCATAAGAAATCCACAATATCTTAGTTAAAATACACATTTTAGTCATGTCCCTGGGTTTTCACTCAGTCCTGTTACCCAAACATATTACCCCATCTGACAAATTTGGAACATTCCATAAATCACATGCTCAACAGGAAGTTACATCAGTTATGTCTTCTGAAGGCCACGGGAAGACCAAAAGTTAGTTCTCTCATTTACTTTTCTGTATATTTGATGATTTTTTAACTTTGACTGATAAGGTCAATGTCAACATACTGTCCTGGTACTTAAATTATTTCTTAGATGATTTGTTTATTTTAAAAATACAGATTTTTGGTAAATCACTAGAATGTGCTAAGTGTGGTCATGCTCTTAGCGATGACGCCATGTGGCTTAATTCCATGTATTAGCTAATCCTAGGCTAAAAACTCAGTCCTGTTACTTTCAGAGTTTTGGTAACAGGACTGAAAAAAAATGCAGCCATCTTTGGCTTCCAAACCTTGTAACGTAGCCTGAGGTTGACCAATACACATTTTGAATAGTTAAATATGTGTGGTGTTATAATCAGTGTTGAAAAGATGCAACAAATTAAGTTTAATTTGGGAGTGGTACAACAAGCAAATGGCACCCATTCGGTGGAATGTCCCAGTTATAGAAATGTTGGCGCGGTGTGGGTATTGTACATGTCTATAAAGGTATTCTTGCTGTAATATTCTATAAAGGATTTAGTGGTGTGGTTTTTTTTTTGTCACTTTATTTCGAAATGTAATCTAATGCAAACCAAGAATGATGTCTGGATTTCATTCTCATCTTCCTATGTCTGCTGTGGGTGTGTGACCTCAGTGACCTTGCAAGGAGAACACCAGCGGCGTCTTTATAAGGACCTCATGCAGAACTATAACCCTTTAGAGAGACCTGTGTACAACGACTCTCAGTCGCTGACTGTCCACTTTAGTTTCAGCCTTATGCAGATCATGGATGTGGTGAGTAGCAGTACACGCATACTTAACCATTTGTTTGCGTTTCACTGCTTGATACGGATCAGAGCTGCAGCACGTAGAAAACATATATGTATAACATGATGAAGCACATACCGTCAGAGGCTGTGAAAAATGTATAACTGAACTCAGTTGAAGGCCATCAGAAATCTCAGGCATATAAAAGTGCCATTCAGATATACTGTAGTATCTGGTGGGTGAAGAGTTCTACACAGACATGAGGAGCATGTCACATGGAAACTTGTTTAATCTTTAGAAAAAAATAAAGCCATTTCTTATGAGGTACATAGACCTACAGTCAAATCATTACAAGTCTACAGTTCAAAAATACAAAAGGGAAATTCTCAACATACTGTATGAGCATAGAGGTATTTAATTTAATTAAAACTAGTCAAAATTGGGCTCCAGAGTCTCCAGTACAATTCTGAGCTCAAGTTCTTGTCTGTGTGGAGTTTTACATGTTCTCCCCATGTCTGTCTACATTTCCTCACAACTCCTGAGATATGCCGGTCGATGGATTGGCTATATGCTAAAATTGCAATAGGTGTGAATGAGTGTGCAATTATGCATGTGCATGGTATCTTGTGTTAGATGGCATATGCCATTCATGATGTATACACACCTCACACAAAGTGTTCAAGGGACAGGATTCAGATTTACTGCAAACCTAACCTGGATATAGTACCACACTTCTACCATGTAAATAAATGTTTAATATAATGTACTGAATATTAAATTTCCAATTACTAAACAAACAGGAATGACTTGTATGAAATGAGTAAATGGAGGCTTTGCACCGTCACGTGACCCCATAGCATGGTGCCATGACAGGGGGCGGGCATGCTTGTAGTGCTTCATTCAGCCGAGTTAGTTGTTATTGATTGGTATGGGAAGGTTTTGCTGCATTTTTGGATATGCAGATCATTTTGAATAAAACAAAGACATCAGATTTTTTTTTTTAATTTACCGAAAGTAATTCTTCATCATCAAGGGAAAAAAAACTAGAGAAATTTCTGAACGAAGAAGGGGAAAAAAACATTCAGTGGAACTCAGTGTCGAAAGGAGAGGTCAAAAACCCTATGGTATGCTCACTTCATTTCCATGAAGGTAAGAATAAAAACAAATTAATTTCACAACTGCAGCATGGCGCTCATTCTTGTACAATGAAGTGAACATGAGCAACAACACAGTGGCTTGCCATCGCCTCACCTTCACCAGGACTTAAAGTGCATTTACATTCAGGGATCCTTTGCAGCATGTTGTGCATGCACTTGGGAGCCAGTCATTATGGGAAACACCTGATGCTGATTTGAGCGCAATCAATATGCATATGTTTTCACAGAAACTTTGTGAAGTATTCCGTCAGGTATGTGGCGGTAGATGGGTCTAAGTGCAGGAAGAGTGTTTTATTAGCAGGCGTGATATTTACAAAAACAAAACATAAACAGTTTTATGTTGCCCAGACTTGGAGCTGCTAGCCATTAGCCTGCAGCCATATTATCTGCCGAGGGAGTTCAGTCATGCGATCACATCTGTGTTTGTTTACATCCCTCCGAGGGCAGATGCAGCCGCTGCATGTGAGAGGATTCACTCTGTCACAGCAAGGCTGCAGACACAGCACCCTGAGGCGTTTATGATCATTTCTGGGGACTTTAATCATGCTACTTTGGACTCTACTTTGTCTGCTTTTTACCAGGCTGTGGATTGTCCAACAAGGAACAACAGGACAATTGACTTGCTGTATGCTAATGTGAGGGATGCATACAGAGCCACATCCCTCCCCCCAATAGGGAAGTCTGACCACAACCTGGTTCATCTACAGCCGAAGTACACCCCCCTGGTTCAAAGGCAGCCTGCAACAACTAGCTCCATCAGGAGGTGGTCCCCTGAAATGGAAGATGCCCTCAGGGACTGTTATGACATCACGGACTGGGATGTGCTGCTTAGCCCACACTGTGAGGACATAGAGGGGCTGACACACTGTCTGATGGATTACCTTAACTTCTGTGCAGATGTGGTCTCCTCCGCTAAAACTGTACGGTGTTACCCTAATAACAAGCCGTGGGTAACACAGGAAGTCAAAGCTGTCCTCAACAGAAAGAAGGCCGCCTTCAGGAGCAGGGATAGGGAGGCGATGAAAGCAGCACAGCAGGAGGTAAAACGCTGCATGAGGGAAGCTAAGGACAGCTACAGGAGGAAGGTGGAGCAGAAGCTGAAGAACAGCATGAGGGAGGTCTGGGAAGGTGTGAAAACAATCACAGGCCACAATACAAAGACCAGAGTCATTGAGGGGACAGTGGAGAGGGCGAATGAGTTGAATGACTTTTTCAATCGGTTCAACCAGCCCACGTCCCCCCCATCCTCTCCCTCACTGCAGCCATCTCTTCTTCTTCCCTCAATGCACCTCCCCCCAGTCATCACAGCAGCCCCCTCCTCCCCCACCTCAACACAGACTCCTCCATGCATTACTGCAGACCAGGTCAGAGGTCAACTGAGGAAGCTTCACCCCAGGAAAGCAGCAGGCCCGGACAAGGTGTGTCCCCGACTACCTGTGCTGCTGAACTGGGTGAAGCACTCCAACGCATCTTCAACCTTAGCCTGCAGCTGGGGAGAGTGCCCACCCTCTGGAAGACATCATGTATCATTCCAGTTCCCAAAAAGAATCGGCCCAGCAAGCTGAACGACTTCCGACCGGTGGCACTCACTTCACATCTGATGAAGACGTTGGAGCAGCTCTTCCTCAGCCTCCTCAGACCCCAGGTGCAACATGCCCAGGACTGTCTGCAGTTTGCATACCGGGCAGGTGTCGGTGTGGAAGACGCCATCCTCTACCTGCTACACCAAGCCCACTCGCATCTGGATAAGGGAAATAGCACAGTGAGGATCCTCTTCATGGACTTCTCGAGTGTCTTCAACACCATCCAGCCCCTATTGCTTCAGGACAAACTGAACAGGATGCGAGTGGACCCCTGCCTGGTCACCTGAATGTCCAGCTACCTCACTGACAGGCCGCAGTACGTCAGGCTGCAGGACATCATGTCTGACACTGTGATTAGTGGCACAAGAGCACCCTAGTGCACAGTGATGGCCCCTCTTCTCTTCACCCTGTACACCACGGACTTCTGCTACAACTCGGAGCTGTGTCACATTCAGAAGTTTGCCGATGACACAGCCATCGTTGGGTGTATCAGTGACAACAGAGAGGAGGAGTATAAGAGCCTGGTGAGGGACTTTGCTGTGTGGTGCAACAGGAACCATCTGCAGCTCAACACCTCGAAGACCAAGGAGCTGGTCATTGACTTTGGGAGGTCCAGACCAAGGTCACGACCAGTTCTGATCGAGGGAGTCGAGGTGGAAGCTGTGGATTCCTACAAGTACCTCGGGCTGTGGCTGGACAGCAAGCTGGACTGGACTTGCAACACCAAACACTTGTACAGGAAGGGACAGAGCAGGCTATACTTCCTTAGGAGGCTGCGGTCCTTTAACATCTGCAGGAAACTCCTGTGGATGTTCTATCAGTCTGTGGTCGCCAGTGTCCTGTTTTACACCGTGGTGTGCTGGGGGGGCAGCACATCCAAGAAGGACACATCCAGGCTGGACAAACTGATCAGGCGGGCCGGCTCTGTGGTCAGCATGAAGCTGGACTCTCTGGTGACGATGGCAGAGAAGAGGTCTTTGGACAAACTATTGAACATCATGAACGATGCCAGTCACCCTCTGCACACCATCATCAGCAACCAGAGGAGCCTGTTCAGTGACACAATGCTCCTTCCCAAGTGCAGGACAAACAGACTCAAAAACTCCTTTGTCCCTCACGCCATCATCAGACTGTACAACTCCTCTCTGGGGGGGAGGAGGGGTAACAGGAGGACAGAGGACGGGAAGCAGCAGTAGCCTAGCCTAACAATAAGCAATACCGGACAATGTGCAATATAAAGTGCAATATCTCTCCTACCGCCCCCCCACCTTTTTCCCCCCTCCTAACCCCCTTCCTCTCTTCCCCATATCTTATTCTTTTTATACAACCCCGATTCCAAAAAAGTTGGGACAAAGTATAAATTGTAAATAAAAACGAAATGCAATGATGTGGAAGTTTCAAAATTCCATATTTTATTCAGAATAGAACATAGATGACATATCAAATGTTTAAACTGAGAAAATGTATCATTGAAAGAGAAAAATTAGGTGATTTTAAATTTCATGACAACAACACATCTCAAAAAAGTTGGGACAAGGCCATGTTTGCCACTGTGAGACATCCCCTTTTCTCTTTACAACAGTCTGTAAACGTCTGGGGACTGAGGAGACAAGTTGCTCAAGTTTAGGGATAGGAATGTTAACCCATTCTTGTCTAATGTAGGATTCTAGTTGCTCAACTGTCTTAGGTCTTTTTTGTCGTATCTTCCGTTTTATGATGCGCCAAATGTTTTCTATGGGTGAAAGATCTGGCCTGCAGGCTGGCCAGTTCAGTACCCGGACCCTTCTTCTACGCAGCCATGATGCTGTAATTGATGCAGTATGTGGTTTGGCATTGTCATGTTGGAAAATGCAAGGTCTTCCCTGAAAGAGACGTCGTCTGGATGGGAGCATATGTTGCTCTAGAACCTGGATATGCCTTTCAGCATTGATGGTATCTTTCCAGATGTGTAAGCTGTCCGTGCCATACGCGCTAATGCAACCCCACACCATCAGAGATGCAGGCTTCTGAACTGAGCGCTGATAACAACTCGGGTCGTCCTTCTCCTCTTTAGTCCAAATGACATGGCGTCCCTGATTTCTATAAAGAACTTCAAATTTTGATTCGTCTGACCACAGAACAGTTTTCCACTTTGCCACAGTCCATTTTAAATGAGCCTTGGCCCAGAGAAGACGTCTGCGCTTCTGGATCATTGTTTAGATACGGCTTCTTCTTTGAACTATAGAGTTTTAGCTGGCAACGGCGGATGGCACGGTGAATTGTGTTCAGAGATAACGTTCTCTGGAAATATTCCTGAGCCCATTTTGTGATTTCCAATACAGAAGCATGCCTGTATGTGATGCAGTGCCGTCTAAGAGCCCGAAGATCACAGGCACCCAGTATGGTTTTCCGGCCTTGACCCTTACGCACAGAGAGTCTTTTGATGATATTATGCACTGTAGATGATGATATGTTCAAACTCTTTGCAATTTTACACTGTCGAACTCCTTTCTGATATTGCTCCACTATTTGTCGGTGCAGAATTAAGGGGATTGGTGATCCTCTTCCCATCTTGACTTCTGAGAGCCACTGCCACTCCAAGATGCTCTTTTTATACCCAGTCATGTTAACGACCTATTGCCAATTGACCTAATGAGTTGCAATTTGGTCCTCCAGCTGTTCCTTTTTTGTACCTTTAACTTTTCCAGCCTCTTATTGCCCCTGTCCCAACTTTTTTGAGATGTGTTGCTGTCATGAAATTTCAAAATGTCTCACTTTCGACATTTGATATGTTGTCTATGTTCTATTGTGAATACAACATCAGTTTTTGAGATTTGTAAATTATTGCATTCCGTTTTTATTTACAATTTGTACTTTGTCCCAACTTTTTTGGAATCGGGGTTGTATTATGGTGCTCTGTGTTCTCATTTATGTATTTAACAACAGTATCAAAATACTCAGATCTTGAAATAAATGTACATTAGTCATGACTAATGGTAACTACTCTCTTTTGTGTTATTTTTGACAGAAGTAAAATTCATACATGAACAAATTTTGGCTAGTTGATTTTCTGTTTGGCTGGTTACTTTGGAAGGTAACTAGTCCGGCTGGCTGGTGAAAAAATATATGAATTTCTCGGCCTGCTTTATGAAGATGAAGTGAGCACCATCGGGTTTTTGACCTCTCCTTTCAACACAGAGTCCTCCTGAATAATTCCCCCCCCCCCCATTTTTCCCTTCTACGTTAAGAAATTCCTCTAGTTTTTCCCCCTGATGATGAATTACTTTTGGCTAAATTAAAAAAATCTGATGTCTTTGTTTCGTTCAAAACAATTTGCATATCCAAAACCGCAGCAAAACCTTCCCATACTGATCAATAATAACTAACTCTGCTGAATGAAGCACTGTAGCGTGCCCCCTGTCATGGCAGCGTAGTTACTGTTGCTACGAGGGGTCACGTGACTGTGCAAAGCCTCAACAGAGTGAGTGAGTCATGGTTGTATGTCTTGCTCAAAACTTGCCAATGATGCATTACACTGAAAGCATGTTCATGAAGACTGATTTTCACCCACAAGTGGTTTATGAGTTGCTGTCAGGAGAAGAACAGAACATCTGTTTTGAATGTTGGGGACACAATTGATTTCAGAAAACCCAAAGAAAATTAAAACTTGTGCACCAAATTGTAGTGTGTTTGTTTTTTATGTCTCCGCCACCTTAAGGTGCAGGAGGCATTATGTTTTTGGGTTGTCCGTTCGTCTGTCCGTCCGTGCGTGTGTCCGTCCCGAAACCTTGTGAACGCGATATCTCAAAGGCCAATGAAAGGAATTTCACCAACCTTTCACCATTTGTGCGCTTTGGGACAAACATGAACTGATTAGATTTTGAGGTTAAAAGGTCACAGGTCAAGCTTACTGTGAGGTCAAATGTCCATCCCCAAACTTTGTGAACACCATCTCTCAAAGACTAATGAAAGGAATTTCACCAAACTTTCAGCATTTGTGCACTTTGGGACAGATGAAATGATTTAGATTTTGAGATCAAAAGGTCTAAGGTCAAGGTCACTGTGAGGTCAAATGTCTGTCCGAAAACTTTGTGAACACAATATCTCCAAGGCAAATGAAAGGAATTTCACCAAACTTTCACCATTTGTGTGCTTTGGGACAAACATGAACTGATTAGATTTTGAGGTTAAAAGGTCACAGGTCAAGCTTACTGTGAGGTCAAATGTCCATCCCCAAATCACAACTTAATAAGGCGTGTAGTCTACCAGGCGGAGGCATCCCCATCGACGCCGTTGGTGTCTAGTTCTATCTAGTTTTTTTTTTTTTAAATTAAATATGTCTCATTCTCATTATCTCTAGCCGCTTTATCCTGTTCTACAGGGTCGCAGGCAAGCTGGAGCCTATTCCAGCTGACTACGGGCGAAAGGCGGGGTACACCCTGGACAAGTCACCAGGTCATCACAGGGCTGACACATAGACACAGACAACCATTCACACTCACGGTCAATTTAGAGTCACCAGTTAACCTAACCTGCATGTCTTTTGGACTGTGGGGGAAACCGGAGCACCCGGAGGAAACCCACGCGGACACGGGGAGAACATGCAAACTCCTCACAGAAAGGCCCTCGCCGGCCACGGGGCTCGAACCTGGACCTTCTTGCTGTGAAGTGACAGCGCTAACCACTACACCACCATGCCGCCCAATTAAAGATGTATGCTGTACATTCTGCCACAGAAAAAGAACAGTTCAAAGAAATTACTAAAAGCCCAAATATTGCCATGACCTTCATATCCAAGATGACATTCATGCCACTGTATGTAAACTTCTGACCACAACTGTATGAATTTTATCATAGGGGACACATTTTATAACAGATTCCAGCCTCACCTGTAAACAGGGCTACAGTGAAATTTTTGGAAAGTGGATCAGGTGTATTAGGGCCACTGCAGGGGGAAAAAGAAAAGAAAAAAGTGCGGAGCTGCAGGAGGGGGTAATATTCTGAGAAAAAAAACTCAATTTACAAGATTAAAGTTATAGATTTATGAGAATAAACTCAATTTCCAAGATTAAAAAAAGTCACAAATTTAAGGGAAAAATATTTAATTTGAACTACACTTCTCAGAATGCACTGCAGCCAGGAAGCATGTGATAATTGTCTCAGAGAATATCCGAGTTTGTTTGTTTTTTCCTTGTAAATTTGTGACTTTTTAATCTTGGAATTTCTGAGGGTTTTTTTCTGTCAAATTTATGGCTTTATAATCTCAGAGAATGTACAAACTTTTTTTTTCTAAATTTATGACTTTAATCTTGGAAATTCTAAGGTTGGGTTTTTTTGGGGGCGGGTGGGGGGGACATGGTGCTTCCCAGCATCCCCAGTGTAAGTTATGTTTACGTTTGTTTCCTTTTTTTTTTTTCAGTTTTTCTTAAACTGCTGGGCTCTTGGATTCAGTAATTAATAATTCACAAATGAGTCATAATTCATAAACATCCACTAGGAAAATGTAGCTGTGATGGTCTGCTATATTCATGTAAGAATTTAATAAATATACATGTTGTTCCTTATAAAATTGATCAAAGCATTGGTCATTGGCATAAATTTGTGCTCTCAAAGCCAAAAAAATCATGTTTGTTTCCTCAATAATCCATCACTATGTGAACTTGCTATACAGCCCATCAGTGTCAAAAATCAATTGGCTCATTATCGTAAATTATACAGCAGTTAGTTCTGGTGCACTAATTTGATGAGGCAAGTGGTGTTTCATGAGTGCTGATATTTCTCAATAACAGCACTGGGTTGTTTCAATGTGTGTATCATCCTATTCCTCCTACTGCTCATCCTACTTTGAAATGGTTACTACAGTAGTGTTAGTAGCCAGGCTTGCAGTACTCGAGTCCGACTCGTGCCCTAATTTTAAAGACTCGTGACTTGACTTGGACTCAAGCACTGATGACTCGGACTCGTGCATTAACTGCATTCGGACTCGTAAATTGGAGACGAGGACTCGGATTTCTTCTTTATTTTTTGTAACATGCCATAATAATTTGGCATAAGTTATTTATATCTGCATTAATTTTTATGCTAATTTTGTGCAAGAGAATGCACATTCACTTGTTCATGCATCATGTTCAGGAACAAACTCACAATGGCGCTGAAATACCTGGAGAGAAGCCCCTAGGATTGTCCGCTTTGCTTATACAGACCTCTTGTGCAGTGGGGAAAAAATGCACTGCTGTGTGTTCCATATGTAGAAAAACTATCGAGGAGACGATGGGGACAACCTCGAACTTCAATCGTCATGTGGCAAGACTCCACCCAGAGAAGTGAGTGACACGCTATATTCATTGCTCTGTTGATAATGGGGCTTGCTTGCTGACTGATGAACTAGCGAGTGTTAACCCTCTCTCATGTTATTTGCCCTGTTGATAGTGGGCGGGGCTTGCTGAGCAAGGAACAAGCTTTTTATCTGTAGCCTATTAACTAAAATGGGGCAGTCGAGCAGTAACATTAGTCCAACACAGTAGCAGAGACGGTATCACACAAAGGCAGTAGCAGCCACCATCAGATGGTGCAGTTGGAGTCTTGTTCTCGGACTCTGCTCGGATCAATAGTGGACTCAACTCAGACTTGACTCGAAATTTTCTTTAATGACTGACTTGACCCAGACTTGAACACTGGGGACTCGAGGTTTAGTGACTCGACTACAACACTGTTAGCAGCATAAACAGCGGACATGGCAATCAATAATTTTCAGGAATATACCTTCTGACTTAAAATATGAAAGCTTGTCAGATGAAATGGAGGAATAAGCGATGCTAATTTTCCCAGAAGGACCTTGAACAGGAATGTACAAATCAACATGAGCTAACTAGCTGACATGCTATATGGCGAGTATGACTTCTTTGGGATCTGTGTACATCCACTCATGGAGCAAAAATAAATGGAACATTTGGCCATACTGTGTCCAACATGTCACTCAATATTAATTTCTTGTTAATAGAACTGTTGTATAAAAGCAATATCACACTCAAGGTTGTGCTGCTGTACTGCGGCTGTGACCAAATCACAGTCCGGCTGATATTCAAGTACAACACTCCCTCTTTGTGTGATATGTGTAGGAAAGAACAATGTGATTTTATTGATATATTTATTTTTTAAAATATGAGGTGCAATAAAATAAAAGTACACATGAATCCTGATGAGGAAAGTGAATACAGGTATATATCTCCATCATACTTCTGAACATCTGCATTCACACATCTCTCCAGCTTATCTATGTACTTTTGCACCTCTGCACCAGGGCTTTACATTAGCACCCACCCACCCGCCAAATGGGGTAAAATTCGGCTTTGGCGGGTAATAACTTTAGTCTCACTAGCCACTTTGGCGGGTGGTTGATTCTGTGGTATGACAATATATTTTAATTGTAGTTTTCTCTGAAGGCAGCTGATATAATAAACACATTGCAATGTAATATTACGCGCCTACAACTCCCATGAGCACCTGCATAAACGTTCTGACAACATATTAGAATTGTTTAGAACGTTTGTTAACGGCTCAGATAAAATCACTGATATGGTAACCTGCGGTTAATGAACGAAGCAACAAAGTTGCTGACGACTGACAAGCGCACTATGTGGCGGCATATAGCTAGAGTTTCAAACCCTGCTGCTCAGGAAAAAAGGGGCAGAGATGAGCAGGGTCGGAGCAGCATTTTCAAATCACCGAGGTCCGTGATGCACAAAGCGCGTGCCGAAACATTTTCGACATATTTAAATGACTGCACTGCGTTCCTCCGCTGAGTCGCGCGCTCATTCGCTTTTGTGTTCTTGGTCTCAGAGCCGCGCGCACGAAACAGACACGGAAGACAGAATCAGCATTTAACATCATTAACAATGCACTTTTTACGGAGACGTTTTAATGTTATTCTTTTTTTTTGTATCCAGTTGAATACTGTATTTAGCGTACAAATGTATTTTCAGCTCTTAAAAATGACCGAGGTCCGGACCTCGGGGGCCTCATAGCTGGCTACGGCCATGGAGATGAACAAGACGCTAATAGGAAGATAAGACAGTTCAATGACAAATGGAAGTTCGGGCGAGATTGGCTAGTTCATAGCAAAATCGAAAATACCATGTACTGCGAAGACTGTAGAAAATATGGCAAAGTATGACAGGCACCAGTAATGTTAAACTCGAAACTATAAAGGACCATGAAAAGTCAAATGCACACATTGGTGCAATAACATCAAAACAGGTGAAGACGGCTGGTTCACTACAGGACAGCATTGCTTTCAAGTCCCTGGCTGTCAGGAAGTCGGCTGAGCTGGAGAGGATGGAGCTGCTGTTTAGAAACGTTCACACGATTGGAAAGAAGTTGATCCCACCCCAGCTATCAACTTATGGCCTGCTGGAAGCCTCAGGTCATGAAGACCATTTTTCATGGACCATTCAGACTCATCTGATGATGAATGTAATGAGGACATTTAATGTCTCTCTCTACACATGTTCACACACACACTTAATAGATAATACATAATATACATAATAATACTTGATAATACACAATACTTGCATATCAAAACATTGAATGTTTTTCAATCATAAATGTTTTGAATTGGACTTTTAATATTAGAATCAGTTCAGTTGTACTGAATGTTATTTTTCATATTATACGATATTTCATATTGTAAGGGGCTTGAATTTGAGTTCAATAAACAGAATACTCTGTTTATATTTTTGTCTGAATTGGTTGCATGTTTTCATATAGGGAGCTACCTTAACAGCACTGAATACTTGAGTGCTACTGTAGAGATACATTATACGCTGCCATTCATAATTAAATCTACAGTGGGGCAAAAAAGTATTTAGTCAGCCACCAATTGTGCAAGTTCTCCCACTTAAAAAGATGAGAGAGGCCTGTAATTTTCATCATAGGTACACTTCAACTATGAGAGACAGAACGGGGGGAAAGAATCCAGGATATCACATTGTAGGATTTTTAATGAATTAATTGGTAAATTCCTCGGTAAAATAAGTATTTGGTCACCTACAAACAAACAAGATTTCTGGCTCTCACAGACCTGTAACAACTTCTTTAAGAGGCTCCTCTGTCCTCCACTCGTTACCTGTATTAATGGCACCTGTTTGAACTCGTTATCAGTATAAAAGACACCTGTCCACAACCTCAAATAGTCACAATCCAAACTCCACTATGGCCAAGACCAAAGAGCTGTCAAAGGACACCAGAAACAAAATTGTAGCCCTGCACCAGGCTGGGAAGACTGAATCTGCAATAGGTAAGCAGCTTGGTGTGAAGAAATCAACTGTGGGAGCAATTATTAGAAAATGGGAGACATGCAAGACCACTGATAATCTCCCTCGATCTGGGGCTCCACGCAAGATCTCACCCCATGGGGTCAAAATGATCACAAGAACGGTGAGCAAAAATCCCAGAACCACATGGGGGGACCTAGTGAATGACCTGCAGAGAGCTGGGACCAAAGTAACAAAGGCTACCATCAGTCACACACTACGCCGCCAGGGACTCAAATCCTGCAGTGCCAGACGTGTCCCCCTGCTTAAGCCAGTACATGTCCAGGCCCGTCTGAAGTTTGCTAGAGAGCATTTGGATGATCCAGAAGAGGATTGGGAGAATGTCATATGGTCAGATGAAACCAAAGTAGAACTTTTTGGTAAAAACTCAACTTGTCGTGTTTGGAGGAGAAAGAATGCTGAGTTGCATCCAAGGAACACCATACCTACTGTGAAGCATGGGGGTGGAAACATCATGCTTTGGGGCTGTTTTTCTGCAAAGGGACAGGACGACTGATCCGTGTAAAGGAAAGAATGAATGGGGCCATGTATCATGAGATTTTGAGTGAAAACCTCCTTCCATCAGCAAGGGCATTGAAGATGAAATGTGGCTGGGTCTTTCAGCATGACAATGATCCCAAACACACCACCCAGGCAATGAAGGAGTGGCTTCGTAAGAAGCATTTCAAGATCCTGGAGTGGCCTAGCCAGTCTCCAGATCTCAACCCCATAGAAAATCTTTGGAGGGAGTTGAAAGTCTGTGTTGCCCAGCGACAGCCCCAAAACATCACTGCTCTAGAGGAGATCTGCATGGAGGAATGGGCTAAAATACCAGCAACAGTGTGTGAAAACCTTGTGAAGACTTACAGAAAACGTTTGACCTCTGTCATTGCCAACAAAGGGTATATAACAAAGTATTGAGATGAACTTTTGTTATTGACCAAATACTTATTTTCCACCATAATTTGCAAATAAATTATTTAAAAATCAGACAATGTCATTTTCTGGATTTTTTTTCTCATTTTGTCACTTATAGTTGAGGTATACCTATGATGAAAATAACAGGTCTCTCTCATCTTTTTAAGTGGGAGAACTTGCACAATTGTTGACTGACTAAATACTTTTTTGCCCCACTGTAGATCTTCTGAACTTTAACGTATCATGGTGAAGAAAAAACTGTGATTTCCTGGCAACAAAATTGTGGCTAGTGAAAAGGCTGAATGGCTAGTGACTCGGGAAAACCACTAGCCACAGTGGCCGGTGAGCAAAAAAGTTAATGTAAAGCCCTGCTCTGCACATAAGTATCTTGCTTATTCTACAAACAGTACTGATGACTGATCTCTGTGAATCTCTCATATGCCTCATTAAGATACAACCCCGATTCCAAAAAAGTTGGGACAAAGTACAAATTGCAAATAAAAACGGAATGCAATGATGTGGAAGTTTCAAAATTCCATATTTTATTCAGAATAGAACATAGATGACATACACTACCATTCAAAAGTTTGGGGTCACCAAGACAATTTATAGCTTCTCTAAAGAGCTCAACTGTTTTCAGCTGTGCTAACATGATTGTACAAGGGTTTTCTAATCATCCATTAGCCTTCTGAGGCAATGAGCAAACACATTGTACCATTAGAACACTGGAGTGAGAGTTGCTGGAAATGGGCCTCTATACACCTATGGAGATATTGCACCAAAAACCAGCAGCTAGAATAGTCATTTACCACATTAGCAATGTATAGAGTGGATTTCTGATTAGTTTAAAGTGATCTTCATTGAAAAGAACAGTGCTTTTCTTTCAAAAATAAGGACATTTCAAAGTGACCCCAAACTTTTGAACGGTAGTGTATCAAATGTTTAAACTGAGAAAATGTATCATTTAAAGAGAAAAATTAGGTGATTTTAAATTTCATGACAACAACACATCTCAAAAAAGTTGGGACAAGGCCATGTTTACCACTGTGAGACATCCCCTTTTCTCTTTACAACAGTCTGTAAACGTCTGGGGACTGAGGAGACAAATTGCTCAAGTTTAGGGATAGGAATGTTAACCCATTCTTGTCTAATGTAGGATTCTAGTTGCTCAACTGTCTTAGGTCTTTTTTGTCGTATCTTCCGTTTTATGATGCGCCAAATGTTTTCTATGGGTGAAAGATCTGGACTGCAGGCTGGCCAGTTCAGTACCTGGACCCTTCTTCTACGCAGCCGTGATGCTGTAATTGATGCAGTATGTGGTTTGGCATTGTCATGTTGGAAAATGCAAGGTCTTCCCTGAAAGAGACGTCATCTGGATGGGAGCATATGTTGCTCTAGAACCTGGATATACCTTTCAGCATTGATGGTGTCTTTCCAGATGTGTAAGCTGCCCATGCCACACGCACTAATGCAACCCCATACCATCAGAGATGCAGGCTTCTGAACTGAGCGCTGATAACAACTTGGGTCATCCTTCTCCTCTTTAGTCCGAATGACACGGCGTCCCTGATTTCCATAAAGAACTTCAAATTTTGATTCGCCTGACCACAGAACAATTTTCCACTTTGCCACAGTACATTTTAAATGAGCCTTGGCCCAGAGAAGACGTCTGTGCTTCTGGATCATGTTTAGATACGGCTTCTTCTTTGAACTATAGAGTTTTAGCTGGCAACGGCGGATGGCATGGTGAATTGTGTTCACAGATAATGTTCTCTGGAAATATTCCTGAGCCCATTTTGTGATTTCCAATACAGAAGCATGCCTGTATGTGATGCAGTGCCATCTAAAGTCCCGAAGATCATGGGCACCCAGTATGGTTTTCCGGCCTTGACCCTTACGCACAGAGATTCTTCCAGATTCTCTGAATCTTTTGATGATATTATGCACTGTAGATGATGATATGTTCAAACTCTTTGCAATTTTACACTGTCGAACTCCTTTCTGATATTGCTCCACTATTTGTCGGGGCAGAATTAGGGGGATTGGTCATCCTCTTCCCATCTTTGCTTCTGAGAGCCGCTGCCACTCCAAGATGCTCTTTTTATACCCAGTCATGTTAATGACCTATTGCCAATTGACCTAATGAGTTGCAATTTGGTCCTCCAGCTGTTCCTTTTTTGTACCTTTAACTTTTCCGGCCTCTTATTGCCCCTGTCCCAACTTTTTTGAGATGTGTTGCTGTCATGAAGTTTCAAATGAGCCAATATTTGGCATGAAATTTCAAAATGTCTCACTTTCGACATTTGATATGTTTTCTATGTTTTATTGTGAATACAACATCAGTTTTTGAGATTTGTAAATTATTGCATTCAGTTTTTATTTACAATTTGTACTTTGTCCCAACTTTTTTGGAGTCGGGTTTGTATTTTGATAATATACTGGATGACGTTCACTGGAATTTGAGAGACAGCATTTTTATTTTTTGTAAATTCGATAAATTAAAACTTTTATACACAACATTTGACAATCATTTCTGCTTAGAATGTAAAAAAAAAAAACAGCGAAATGACGGTAGCAATTTGTGAAAACTGCTATAATAATAATTCTTGAAAAATAAAAAAAGATGCGTTCTTTCCATCACATACTTTTATTCCATATTTTGTTGCTTTTTTTGTATTTTGGGGGTTTTGTCTTCAAGTGGAGTTTTTATTTCATCCTCAGTTGGTTCAGCAACACACTCCAGCATTTTGTTTTTCTCTACTCATGGTATATGAGCTGACAGCCTAGTAGTAGAGTAGCCAATCAGAGCATGCAATTGCTCATATTCAGTGAATGTGGAGAGTATATTAGCAGATATACAGGTCATTTCACTGTAGGCAGAAGTAACACAGCTCTTATGCTGCGAAAACGCACAAAAAAGCAGATCTAAAATGGGAAAGAGCTGTTGTGTGATTGACTGTACAAATAGATTTAACAAAAAATCAGAACTCTTTCTACAGACTGCTGAAAGCCATCAGAAAGATTTATTAAGAAAAAAAACATTATTAACTTTTTAATTTTTCATAAAAGAAATATTTTAGAATAAAAATGAATATAACCATACAAACAAATTAACCAGTCTCGGAATATCACATCTGATATTTGTCTTTAGATGCATGTGTACAGTGCCTTGAAAAAGTATTCATACCCCTTGAACTTTTTCACATTTTTCCACCTTACAACCACGAACTTAAAAGTTTTTTATTGAGATTTTATGTGATAGACCAACACAGAGTAGCACATAATTGTGAAGTGAAACGAAAATGATAAATGGTCTTCAAAATTTTAAACAAATAAAAATCTGAAAAATGTGGTGTGCATTAGTATTCAGCCCCTCTACGTGAATACTTTGTAGAGCCACCTTTTGCTGCAATTACAGCTGCAAGTCTTTTGTGGTATGTCTCTACCAGCTTTGCACATCTAGACACTGAAATTTTTGCCCATTCTTCTTTGCAAAATAGCTCAAGCTCAGCCAGATTGGATGGAGAGCGTCTGTGAACAGCAATTTTCAAGTCTTGCCACAGATGCTCAATGGGATTTAGGTCTGGACTTTGACTGGGCCATTCTAACACATGAATATTCTTTGATCTAAACCATTCCATTGTAGTTCTGGCTGTATATTTAGGGTCATTGTCTTGCTGGAAGGTGAATCTCCTTCCCAGTCTCAAGTCTTTTGCAGCCTCCAACAGGTTTTCTTCCAGGATTGCCCTGTATTTAGCTCCATCCATCTTCCCATCAACTCTGACCAGCTTCCCTGTCCCTGCTGAAGAAAAGCATCCCCATAGCATGATGCTGCCACCACCATGTTTCACAGTGGGGATGGTGCGTGCAGGGTGATGAGCAGTGTTAGTTTTCCGCCACGCATAGTGCTTTGCATTTAGGCCAAAAAGTTCAACTTTGGTCTCATCTGACCAAAGCACCTTCTTCCACATGTTTGCTGTGTTCCCTACATGGCTTCTTATGCCTGTCTTTCAACAATGGCTTTCTTCTTGCCACTCTTCCAAAAAGGCCAGATTTGTGGAGCGTACGACTTATAGTTGTCTTGTGCACAGATTCTCCCACCTGAGCTGTGGATTTCTGCAGCCCCTCCAGAGTGATCATGGGCCTCTTGGCTGCTTCTCTGACCCATGCTGTCCTTGCTCGCTCTGTCAGTTTAGTTGGACGGCCATGTCTTGGTAGGTTTGCAGTTGTGCCATACTTTTTCCATTTTTGAATGATGGATTGAACAGTGCTTCTTGAGATGTTCAGAGCTTGGGATATATATTTTTTTTATAACCTAACCCTGAGCGGCACGGTGGTGTAGTGGTTAGCGCTGTCGCCTCACAGCAAGAAGGTCCGGGTTCGAGCCCCGTGGCCGGCGAGGGCCTTTCTGTGCGGAGTTTGCATGTTCTCCCCGTGTCCGCGTGGGTTTCCTCCGGGTGCTCCGGTTTCCCCCACAGTCCAAAGACATGCAGGTTAGGTTAACTGGTGACTCTAAATTGAGCGTAGGTGTGAATGTGAGTGTGAATGGTTGTCTGTGTCTATGTGTCAGCCCTGTGATGACCTGGCGACTTGTCCAGGGTGTACCCCGCCTCTCGCCCGTAGCCAGCTGGGATAGGCTCCAGCTTGCCTGTGACCCTGTAGAACAGGATAAAGCGGCTAGAGATAATGAGATGAGATGAGAACCTAACCCTGCTTTAAACTTCTCCAGTACTTTATCCCTGACCTGTCTGGTGAGTTCTTTGGTCTTCATGATGCTGTTTGTTCTTCAGTGTTCTCTAACAAACCACTGAGGTCTTCACAGAACAAGTGTATTTACGCTGAGAGTAAATTACACACAGTAGGACTCTATTAACTAATTAGATGACTTCTGAAGGCAATTGATTGCACTGGATTGTATTTAGAGGAATCAGAGGACAGGGGGCTGAATACTAATGCACACCACATTTTTCAGATTTTTATTTGTTTAAAATTTTGAAGACCATTTATCATTTTCGTTTCACTTCACAATTATGTGCTACTCTGTGTTGGTCTATCACATAAAATCTCAATAAAAAACTTTTAAGTTTGTGGTTGTAAGGTGGAAAAATGTGAAAAAGTTCAAGGGGTATGCATACTTTTTCAAGGCACTGTATGTTCAGGTGTGTTGTGGTTGAAATGAGCTGCTGCTGTAGCTGTCACACGAGAACAAAACAAAGTGCAAAGTCTAACTGAATCAGATGTGATTAGACACAACTAACCCATCATAAAACACATCTCTTTCAGCTGCTCCCAGTCTTATATGATGTAAATGACGCTAACATCACTGTTTTGTTTCTATAATGGCTCATTCTGTAATATTTTCTAAATTATTCTGTAGAAAAATGCAAAAATCATGATTTTTTTTTTCACTGAAGTGAAAGAACATCACCCAGTTTCATTCACTGCCTGTGTTCACTATAACAGTTCCTTTTTGGAGGCAATTGCATGGCCATTACTGCAGTATTGTTACCTGGTAGCTTTATGAATGAAACCTCAAAAAGCACACAAGTTTCTGCCACCTTCATCTCCATGCTGATCAGACTAGACCAGTGTCATGCCATGCTGACCAAGTGATTCAAGGGAAGGTTGTATTAAGAGAAATTAATGCCAACATTACTGTCATAGGCAAACGGGCAGGTGGTCAGCCAACAAACATAAGATAGGCAAGATAGTAAGGTGGTCAGCCAACAAACATAAGATAGGCAAGATAGTATGGTGTCAAATCAAGGTAAAAAAATCATATGCATAAGTGCAAAATCACACAATTGGGGGGAAAGAAACCACCCTTGTGCACAAATCACTTTTTTGCGTGAAGTTATTTTTTTTTTTTATTGAACACAAAAGGGTGATTGGTAACATGGTGGTGCAGTGGTTACCCTTCTGTGTCTTCGATCAAGGCTTTCTGTGTGGAGTTTGCATGAGGGTTTCCTCCAGGTTCTTCAGTTTCCTCCCACAGTCCAAAGACATGTGGATTAGGTTAACTGGCTACTCTAAATTGCCCATAAGAGTGAGTGCGAGTGGCTGTCTGTCTCTCTGTGTTAGTCCCATGATAGATTGGCAACCTGTCCAAGGTGTACCCCGCCTCTCACCCAAAGTTAGCTGAATTAACGCCAGCTTACCTGTGACCCTCAGTGGATAAGTGATATATAGAAAATGAACAAATGAAAAGAGCTGTTTTAAGCAATTGTGTTTTGCTTTAATTATGGTGTAAAAAGGGCATTATAACAGTAACTACTACCAAGAAGAAGAAGAATTGTGCAAGTCAAGTTCGCCATACCTTGTGTCTGAAAGTGTGCATAGTAAGTCAAGTTTTTGTATTGCGCTTTTAACAATAGACATTGTCACAAAGAAGCTTAACAGATAATTAAAGACTTTATACATGAGCTAATTTTATCCCTAATTTATCCCCAGTGAGCAAACCTGTGGCGACGGTGGCAAGGAAAAATTCCCTCAGACGACATGAGGAAAAAACCTCGAGAGGAACCAGACTCAAAAGGGAACCCATCCTCATTTGGGTGATAACAGACAACGTGATTTATAAATAACCCATTTCAAAAACAGTGTTCTATATAGTCACAAAGTATAACTGTGAAACCAGGAAATTCATTATAGTTTTAGCATGAAGTCTGTTTTGGTGACGTTATAAACTTCATTGATGGAAACTTGAGTGCAAAACTGTTCATGACAACTGCAGTCGGAAAGTTAGCAAGTCAACTGTCATCCTCAGCCATAAAAGCATGACTGTAAGTGTCCAGAGCATCTTCCAAGTGCAACTTTCGACTGTCCATATGGGGCCGTCCTCCACAGGAGCGATGTGATGAGACTCCAGCCAGATGTAGGGCATCAGGATGGATCAGGCAGGTCTGAGGAGCAGGTCTGTACTTTTTGAAATTAATTTCTAAAAAGTACACAAAAATGCTGATGAATCAGTTTCCAACAACTACAATCATGTAAAAAAATGCAATACCCAATGTGCTAGGCTATATATGAAATGTTTGTTTTTAAATAAATACATAATGGTAAAACATTAGCACAATATGTCGTTTGATGCATGAGTGTCCTCTGCAGCCATGTTTACTGAAACAATACTTACCTCCCCTTTTTCTCATCTCATATTTAATGTTCAATATTTTCCACCTCAACCAAACATAAAGACTTTTTTGGGGGGTGATTTATACACTGTAGACTTTCAGATCTCAACTTTTATATGCATTTTTAAATTTTTCATAAAAGAGCTGGATGGAAAACATAATATGCATGAAGGTCCTGGTTATTCAAGGACGTGTGCTTATTCAGCGAAGGTATGTGCAATCAGAAATCCAGGCACTATGAATGAGAATATTTTGCTTATAAGTCTCTTGACTGGGTGTGGAGTCAATCAGCTGTCATTGTGTTGGCTAGGAATCATGGGTATTGTTCTCTCAACTGCATGTTGAGCCATGAGCAAGCATCCATACAGGTGTAAGAATCGGCAACAATATAATATTTTACATGACTATATAATGAAAAATGCAGCCGTCTAGATAAACATCACTGGTACAAAGGCTGTGGTTTCGGATTCATGTCGGATCATCAATAATCATCAACTAGCAATAATATTATTGCTGTAATGTTTGAAGTAAACTAGCCCCAGATTGTTGCTGCTAATACTCTTTTGCTATAATCAGTAACCTCACTTTGATTTATTTCATTTGGATTCACTTGGCATCATTGTTTTCCTTTAGGACTAGCAAAACTGTTTAAATGTAAGTCCAATGGCTCTTACTTGACACTGACATTTTAAATTACAGCTCTAAATCAAGTCAAGCATTTATTCCATGAATATCAGGCAGGAATATTAGCTGGGTTTTAGAATCACAGACAAGCTATATAATATGTAATAAATGTCTGAGTCAAAGCCATTTAAATTCCAATCTAAAGCTAAATCATCAGAATGTAATTCAGTGTCGCTAATATTTCCAACACTGAAAAGCATCAGGTTAGTATGAATTTATATTGTTATATGGCATTAGCTACTTCTAGTAAAAATTGTGTGCTCTGATTGGTTCCTTGGCAGGCAGAATTTTATCGTAATGCCCGTGGGCAATTATGGACTTTCTTTCCAAAGCAACAGCTTTCAATGTTGCAAAAAAGAAAAAGAAAGATTGGAAATCAAAACAGAATTTAAAAAAAAAACACCGAAAGACAAACGAGTCACTGAGTTATTCAAGAAATAAGCAACGAAGAGCTTTCAGAAACCACTAACCGCTAACAGAAATTCAGTTTTGAAACCACTAGTTGTTTATTCTGCACACGTGACTCAACTACGTTACAAATATGACGTGACCAAAAGCAGCATCATGCCTTGTTATAAAGATCATCTATTTTAATCGTAGAAATTTTAAAAAGCCATATAATAAACTCCTTATTAACCTTGCTTGCTCGGTCTTTATGGGAAAATATCAGACCGAGGTCTTGACAGTACAAAAAGACCTCGCACTCAGTTAATAAGTAGTTAGTACTGAACATCACCTTGGCGAAGCCTGGATAAACCCACTTTTGAAGTTTGTTGAAGAACGAACATGAAAGCAGCTGAAATGACAAGCATGTGTTTCAGAGAAAGAGGTTTTATTATTATTCCAGTTCTCCAGCTTCAGGCTTTTATTCACTTAACTTCACTGAAACGAGATTGTATGGCATTGAACGATTCTAAAATGACGGCACATTTTATTCAGCATGTATATTGCAGAGACCTTATTATGTATGATTGTGTTTTGCAGGATGAGAAGAATCAGGTTTTAACAACCAACATCTGGTTACAGCTGGTAAGCCTACTTACACAAACATCATGTGAAAAATGTGATTTCAGTAACTTTGACAGTGACATGGTTCTTGGTGCCAGACAGACTGTTTTGAATATTTCAGAAACTGCTGATCTCTCGGGGCTTTTCATCCAAAAACAGTCTCGAGATGAAGACTGGAAAAAGAGCAAACAATGTTTTCCCAATCTTTAATTGCCTAATTTGGGTGAGCCTGTGCCCAATGTAGCCTCATATTCCTGTGAGGCTAGAGAACACCCTGTGTTCACTACTGTATTCTGGTGTTGTAGCCCATGCACCACAAGGTGTGGCATGTTTGTGCCATCTGAGATGCTTTTCTCTTCAACATGTTAGTAAACGATTGGCTGATTGGATAACTGCATAAATAAGCAGCTGCACAGGTGTTCCTATGAAAGTTCTTGGTGAGTGAGCGTAAATAGGAATAGCAGCCTTGAACCTAAACAGTTGTAGTTTCAGTAAGTTCTATCTTTAAGGGCTGTGCAACTCAGAATCATCCATACATACATACGGAACATGCATACTAGCGAGTGGCCTAGTGGTTAGCGTGTCTGCCTCTCGATCAGGAGTTCTACTCATGGGCGGGTCATACCAAAGACCATCATAAAAATGGTGCCTACTGCCACCTGGCAAGGCACATGTACAGATGCGAGTGGGGAGTCAAACTCTGTTACCAGAGGACTAGCCCCCCACTGTAACCCTAGTTATGTAATATAGGTGAGAGGCCAAGGGCTATGAAACTGAGATTGGTGCTGCCAAATGTGCCATGAATGGTGCGGGAAGGACTTTTGATAGATATACATGTCCCCTCCTTGAATCGCCACCTTAACGTGGTGGAGGGGTTTGAGTGCCTCAGGGACTCTAGGAGTTATGTTGTCAGGGGCATTTGCCCCTGGTAGGGTCTCCCAAGGCAAACAGGTCCTAGATGAGAGGTCAGACAAAGAGCGGTTCAGAATGACCCTTATGAGAGGAAAAGCAGGTATTCAAGTGCCCTTGCCCAGACCAGGGATATTGGGGCCCCACCCTGGTACAAGTACTAGATGTAGTAGTTTTTGTTGTGGGGTATACTCATTTTTGCACCACCCTAATTTGAGTAAAACTGAAAAAAATGTGTAATCTAGGTTATATTATTAACCTTACTTTCACGTTATAAGTTAAACAGATGTTATTTTAAACTTTGTCTTGTCAACATTTTGGAAATTGTTTGTGTTCATTGAGATATTGTTTAAAATGTTACTTTTCAAAGGGGGTGTACTCATTTACGCTGAGCACTGTACGTACATCCGTACATACATGTGTGTGTGTGTGTGTGTGTTTATGAGAGAGAGATGCATGTTTTGACTTGCATGTTTTTATTTATTGTAGCATGAAATATTACGTAGTAGACTAGATAAGAAATTTATTGATTTCGACAGGTCCTCTTTGTTCAAGTCTTAACGGCCATGTATGAGTCTGAGATCATTACTGATTACTTCAGGTGGGGTTTACATTAGACCGTATCAGCGGATCATCAGATTAACGTTTTTAAAACGATTAGTGTGCACACAGCAACACCAATACACGATACGCGTGCACACAGCAACGCCAATACACGGATACGCTCGGCTCCGCAGGCATCCTGCGCTCCAAATCACTCCGCCCTGAACAGCGAGTGCCCTCTGGAGGGTGCGCACTCCGGCCCTGCGCAGCTCACAGAGCGCGCGAGTGAAGCGCACGAGCAATGATTCGGGACTGAGACGCTGTGTGTGTGATCCCAGCGCATATCACTTACCACTTGCAAGTGGAAGGATGGCAAGCCTAAAGACCATCATAACTACACAATGGGCAGTATTTGCATCAGTATTTGCAGTATTTTCATACTTTTATACTCTTTAATGAAAGGTGATACAAGGCGGAAGTCCGCGCCATTTTTCAGCAGTCGCGTCACATGACCAACGCCAGCAAATCAGGAAGGTGGATGTCACAGTGACGTTGTCCAATGACGATGCCAGCTAGAGCTCAGCACAGCGTATCCACGTATTCTCAATGTTTACACAGCACTGGACCAGACACGATCTGGATTGAATACGTGGACCCTGGCGGATTCCCGTTTCCCGGCGTTTCCAGGCGTTTTAATGTAAACGGACAGTACATCCGTGAAGAAAACGAGACAGATACGGTCTAATGTAAACTTGGCCTCAGTCTTGAGGAATTGCATGCAAAAGGCTAAATTAAATTTCCTAATAACTGAATGGCCTCTCTTTGGGGACAGTTTGGCTCGATAATGCTGCCTTCTTTGTGTTTGACCCAGATAAGGTGCCAGTTGTTTACAATTACTTAACATAGATACTTGATGTTCAACCTGAGAATTTTTTTTTTTGCAAATATACACTCACCTGGCGACTTGTCCAGGGTGTACCCCGCCTCTCGCCCGTAGTCAGCTGGGATAGGCTCCAGCTTGCCTGCGACCCTGTAGAACAGGATAAAGCAGCTAGAGATAATGAGATGAGATGAGATATACACTCATTCTGAATTTGATGCCAACAACACATTCCAAAAAAAGTTGGGATGGGGCAACAAAAAAACTGGGAAAGTTGTAGAATGCTCAAAAAACATCTTTTTGGAACATTTTTCAGGCAAGGCAAGGCAAGTTTATTTATATAGCACATTTCATACACAGTGGCAGTTCAATGTGCTTTACAGAAGTAAAAGCAAAACAGTAAACAATAGAAAATAAAATTACATAAAATAAATGGGGAAGAAAATTAATAAGAATTAAAGAATAGTAGAAATAAAATAATAAAATGAGATAAAAGTTCAATTAAAAAAAACAGCAGAATAAAATAGAATAAAAGTTAAGTAAAATTTAAAACATGGAGAGACTGTAAAAGTAAAGAGTTTAAAACATGTAGAGATGACAATATTAATTTAGCAGAAAGCATCTGAAAACAGCTACTTTAAAGAAGTTAATTGGAAAGGCTCATTTGTTCACAAGCAAGGATGGGGCAAGGTTCACTACTGTGAACAAATACAGCCTTAAATCAGGAAAAAAAAAGTCGGGATAGTATGTTGAAGTTGAAATTAAAACTGAGAACAATGAAATGTAAATCATCTTTGACCTGTATTGTTTTGCATACAACACAGTAGCACAGTACGGGGTCGTCGTTGTCATATTTTTTCTTCCAAAATTTGCCACACATTCTCTATTGGGAACAGAGGGGACAGGCACCCACTTCTTCCGCAGCCATGCCTTTGTAATGCGTTGTTGTTGTTGTAGTTTTCAGAATGTGGTTTTGCATCATCTTCTTGAAATACCCCTGGAAAAGATGTCATCTTGAAGGCAGCATATGTTGCTCCAAAATCTCAATGTACTCTTCCGCATTAATGCTGCCATCACAGAAGTGTAAGTTACCTTTGCCAAGGGCATTGACACAACCCATACCATGAAAGACTCTTGCTTTTGGACTTGTTGCTGGTAAAAGTCTGGATGGTCCTTTTTGTCTTTGGTCCACAGTACACAGCATCCATTTCTTCCAAAAAATACCTGGAATACTGATTTGTCTGACCACAATACATGTTTCCACTGTATGATAGTCCATCCTAGGCCTTTCCTGGATACTGATTTTGTACCAATTCATCATTGCAGTCACCTGCTGACATCACCTGTTTCAAATCACATCATTATTTAATTGTTTTACTAGCCCTAACTTGCCCCGTCCCAACTTTTTTGGAATTTGTTGCAGGCCTGAAATGCAGGAATGGATGTATATTTACAAATGAAATGAAGATGACCAGACAGAACATGAAAGATCTTGGGTTCATACTGTCTGCAATGAAATACAAGTCAAAGTAAATTTAGAAATCTGTGCTTTCTTTTTTTTCATTTGCATTTTCTATACCATCCCAACATTTTCTGATTTGGGGTTGTAGTTCAACAGTTTAAGAACAATGTTTCTAAGTGTACAACTGCAAGGTATTTAGGGATTGTATTGTACAGCATAATGTAAGGACATTACTAAATGGGTTCAGGAACACTTCAAAAAAAACATTGTCAGTCAACAGTTTGTCGCTGTATCTACCATGCAAAGTGAATGTCATAAATCAACAACATTCAGAAACAGTGATGCCTTCTGTGGGCCCAAGCTCATCGGAGATGGACTGATGCAAAGTGGGAAAGTGTACTGTGGTCTGACGAGTCTACATTTCAAATTGTTTTTGGAAATCATGGATATTGTGTCCTCCAGGATAAAGAGGAAAAGGACCATCCAGACTGTTACCAGCACAAAGTTCAAAAGCCAGGATTTGTGATAGTATGGGGGGGTGTATTGGTGCCCATGGCATGGGCAACTTCCACATCTGTGAAGGCCCCATTAATGCTGAAAGGTACTGTACATCCAGGTTTTGAAGCAACATATGCTGCCATTCAGACATCATCTTTTTCAAGGACATCCCTGCTTATTCCAGCAAGAAAATGCCAAGTCACATTCCGCACATTACAACAGCGTAGCTTTGTAGTAAAAGAGCGTGGGTGCTAAACTGGCCGGCCTGCCTCCCACTGAAAATGTATGGTGCGTTATGAAGCACAAAATACGTTGACGGGGACCCTGGACTGTTGAGCAACTGAAGTCATATATCAAGCAAGAACAGGAAAGAATTTCGTGTTCAAAAGTAAGCAATTAGTGTCCTCAGTTCCCAAATGCTTACTGAATGTTGTTAAAAGAAAAGGTGCTGTAACACAGAGGTAAACATCCCCCTGTCCTAATGTTTTTGGAATGTGTTGCAGGCATCAAATTCAGAATGAGTGCATATTTACAAAAAACAAGACAGTTTATTAGTTTGAACATTAAATATCTTGTCCTTGTGTTCAAATGAATATAGGTTGAAAAGGATTTGCAAATCATTACATTTTGTTTTTGAATGCATCCCAATTTTTTTGGGAATTGGGGTTGTATTAATAATAATAATAAATAAGGGCGGCACGGTCGTGTAGTGGTTAGCACGGTTGTGTAGTGGTTAGCACGGTCGCCTCACAGCAAGCGAGGCGTTCGAACCCAGCGGCCGGCGAGGGCCTTTCTGTGTGAAGTTTGCATGTTCTCCCCGTGTCTGCGTGGGTTTCCTCCGGGTGCTCCGGTTTCCCCCACAGTCCAAAGACGTGCAGTTAGGTTGACGTGGGGCAGCCTTGGGCTGAGGTGCCCTTGAGCGAGGTACCTGACCCCTGACTGCTCCCTGGGTGCTTTGGTGTGGCTGCCCACTGCTCTGTCTGTGTGTGTGTGTGTGTGTGTGTGTGTGTGTGTGTGTGTGTGTGTGTGTGTGTGTGTGTGTGTGTTTTCACTGCTTCAGATGGGTTAAATGCAGAGGATGAATTTCACTGTGCTTCTATCAAACGTATTGTTGTGCATGTGGGAGCAAATGATGTTTTCAGAGAACAGCTGTTTGTCCAAGATGATTTCAGAAAACTTTTTTCTGATCTCTATAAGATTGGAATACAATCTTTTATCAGTGGCCCACTCCCTGCAAGGGGAAGCTTTGCATTTACTCGACTCTTCAGTCTTAACACCTGGCTTGGAAAAACTTGTTTTTCATCTGGTATGAACTTCATAGACAATTTTAACCTTTTCTGGAATCGCAGAGAATTCTTCAAGCCAAATAGCACTGAACTCAGCTGGATTGGGACCAAAGTCTTAGCGGATCATTATGGACTTGCTCTACAACATGCAGTTTTCTCTCAGCCAACATTGAGGAAAACAGTTGATAAGATGTCGCAGACTGACCTAGTAAAGACAAAACAATAATCTATGCAAGTCTTCACCAAGGACACACAGCCATCTGGGGCAGACTGCCAAGAACCATCTGGGGCAGACTGCCAAGGACATCAACAATCACACGGAGAATGTGAGCATGCGATTCCATCATGCGATTCCATCCAGATTGAGGACCTGACCAAAGATAATCATGTCAAGGCTGCATCATCCACATCTCGACCCCATGCAAGTATCACAGAGACTATCAGGGAGACAGTCACCACAGAGACAGTCATAGAGACACTTACAAAGACCTCACCAAAGTCTCGCTGTTCTGATTTTATTGTACCATCTCCGTCTCCCCCCTGCATGGATTTCCCTAATAGTATGCAGAGACTGCTGCCAATGGCTACACTCTCTTTTTCCAGCCCAAATCTGTCGCGACAAGCAGTGTACCCAGTTCATCAAAAATCAACCAACAGACTGAACTGTGTTCGCCCAGGACTTTCAGCTGGCTACCAATCTTTTTCACCATCTAAAAGATACATGACATCTCCAATCCTTCCACCCTCAAACCAAATGGAACATACAGAGAGTCTTGTATGATGTGCTGTGGGTCCCTGCATTGGGTGTAGTTTTGAAAACAAGCTGGGACCCAGAATGCCTATGCCATTCTCTATTCCTGTGTTGATAAGAAATACAAAACATAGAGCATATTTAACCCAGGGGGTAAACCAGTCTAGTCTCCTTCCTGTTTCAAAACAACATCGGAGTGCCCAAGCGGATATTACTTCTAGACTTTCTGTAAAGCTAGCTCTTCTGAACGTTAGATCACTTTCAAACAAGTCATTTTTAATTAATGATCTTATTTGCAAACACAATCTTGATTTTTTGCTTCTAACTGAAACATGGCTGGATCAAGCAAATAGTGCTACCACCCTTATTGAAGCAGCTCCCCCAAATTTTAATTTTATGAATGTTACCCGACAGGGGAAAGGTGGAGGGATCGCAAATATATTCAAAGTCTCTTTTCAATGTAAACAGTCCTCACTTGGTGATTTTACATCCTTTGAACACTTATGTGCACTTGTTACATGCTCTCCTAACATATTGTTATTAACTATTTACAGGCCTCCGAGACATTCAGCCAAAGTTTTTCTGGAAGAGTTTGGTGAACTGTTGTCAGTCATTTGCTTAGAGTTTGACTGTCTTATTATATAGGGGGATTTTAACTTGCATGTAGATAATCCTGAAAACACTTATGCCAGAGAACTACTTGCACTTATTGACAACTTCAACCTAGTACAACATGTACAAGGGCCGACCCACTCTCGTGGTCATACCCTTGACCTCGTCATCACAAAGGGTCTTACTGTTTCTACTACTGTTGTTGACCTGGCCTTATCTGATCATTTTTGTGTTTTCTCTGATGTTTCTATGTCGCCTCACATTCAAAACCGCTCAACGACTATGGGTAGGAGAGTCATAAACAACAACATGTGTTCTCTTTGAGCAAGCTCTCTCTCGGATCTCAACCAAAATGTCAGACTCTGTAGATGATTTACTGGAAATTTTTAATTTAAATATGACCCAAATTATGGATGATATTGCTCCATTCAAAATCAAAAGAGTCAATGATGAGCAGAAAGCACCATGGAAGCAATACCCAGCTGTTAAACTGCTAAAGAGAGAATGTAGAAAGACTGAAAGAAAATGGCGCAAATCTAAACTTCACATCCATTATCAAATCCATAAAGAGATGCTTTGTAAATATAATTATGAAATTCGTAAAGCAAGACAGTCTTTCTTCTCAAACATCATAAACAGGAATATGAACAATGCCCGTGTGCTATTTTCAACAGTAGAGAAGCTAACTAATCCCCCACCACAATTAGCACCTGAACTTCCCTCAGTTAATAAATGCAATGAGTTTGCATCCTTCTTCAAAGGTAAAATTGATAAAATATGGCAGAATATTGCTCATAATATATCTCAGTTGCAAATAATTGAAAAACTGCAATCACCAGTGACACAGACAGATAACTTCAACACAATGTCAGAATTTTGTTTAATTGATTATGAGACTCTTGAAAAAACTGTACAAAATCTCAGTTCCTCAACATCTGAATTGGACATTCTGCCCACCAACTTTTTTAAGTCTGTTCTTCATCTTATAATTACAGATGTGCTTCAAATCATAAATACATCCCTAGAGACTGGCATTGTTCCTATGTCCCTGAAAAAAGCCGTTGTAAAGCCCCTACTTAAAAAGAATAATCTGGATGCTTCAGTATTAAACAACTACAGGCCAATATCAAATCTACCATTCATCGGGAAAATCCTTGAAAAAATTGTCTTCAATCAATTAACTGCCTTCTTGATGTCAAACAGCTGTTTTGATAACTTTCAGTCAGGATTTCGTGCCAATCATAGCACTGAAACAGCGCTGATTAAAGTTATAAATGACATACGTCTTAATACTGATGCAGGCAAAACATCGGTCCTGGTGTTACTGGACCTCAGTGCAGCTTTTGATACTGTTGATCACAACATACTGCTATATCGACTTGAACACTGGGTTAGGTTGACTGGTAAAGTTATCAATTGGTTAAAATCATACTTAAAAGATAGAAGCTTCTTTGTTACCATGGGAAATTGTACCTCAACATCAATGTCCTTGACCTGTGGTGTCCCCCAGGGGTCGATTCTTGGACCATTACTATTCAACCTTTATATGCTCCCACTTGGGCAAATTATCAAGAACAACTCAATTTTGTATCACTGCTATGCAGATGACACCCAAATTTATTTTGCTGTATCACTTAATGATTATACCCCCCTTGAATGTCTCTACCAGTGTATCGACCAAATCAACAACTGGATGTCACAAAATTTTCTTCAGCTGAACACAGATAAAACAGAAGTAATTCTATTTGGGGAAAAAAGATGAAAGACTCAGGATTACCACTATTCTTGACACAAAGGGGATTAAAACAAAAGAAATGGTTAAAAATCTTGGTGTTTTCATTGATAGCGAGCTAAATTTTGACAGTCACATGAAACAATCACTAAAACGGCATTTTATCACCTAAAAAACATTTCCAAACTAAGAGGACTTATGTCAAAAAATGATCTGGAAAAACTTATGCATGCCTTCATCTCTAGTCGGATTGATTACTGCAATGGCCTTTTCACAGGCCTGCCAAAAAAGGCCATCAAACGACTTCAGCTGGTTCAAAATGCAGCGGCTAGGGTTCTCACACGAACAAAAAGAACAGAGCACATTAATCCAATTCTAAGGTCCCTTCATTGGCTTCCAGTAAGCTACAGAATTGACTTTAAAGCATTGCTGCTGGTGTACAAATCTTTAAATGGTACAGGGCCCAATTACCTCTCTGATATGTTACAGCGGCCTAACCCAATCAGATCTACCAGATCGCAGCAGCAAAATTTACTGGTAAAACCTGTTGTTAAAACAAAGTGTGGTGAAGCAGCTTTTAGCTACTATGCAGTACAACTATGGAACCAACTGCCAGAGGACATCAAAAATGCTCCTGCTGTTGGCAGCTTCAAATCTAGATTAAAGACCAAGCTGTTTTCAGATGCTTTCTGCTAAATTATTAATATTGTCATCTCTACATGTTTTAAACTCTTAACTTTTACAGTCTCTGCATGCTTTAAATTTTACTTAACTTTTATTCTATTTTATTCTGCTGTTTTTTTTCTTTTCCTGAACTTTTACTTCATTTTATTATTTTATTTCTACTATTGTTTAATTCTTATTTTTCTTCCCCATTTATTTTATGTAATTTTATTTTCTATTGTTTACTGTTTTGCTTTT
The DNA here is from genome assembly GCF_027579695.1 of Neoarius graeffei. NCBI lineage: Eukaryota > Metazoa > Chordata > Actinopteri > Siluriformes > Ariidae > Neoarius > Neoarius graeffei. Next base: position 60,935,110 of record NC_083570.1, read on the forward strand.
ACCTCTGTAAAGCACATTGAACTGCCACTGTGTATGAAATGTGCTATATAAATAAACTTGCCTTGCCTTGTGCTTGAAGTGTGCATGTGACAAATAAAGGTTTCTTCTTCTTCTTAAAAAAATAAGCCATTTGAGCTTGACAGGATAATCCATTAATAAAAATGCAGCAACTCATTGCAAATTATAAGACTCAAAGCAAATCAGTTGAGTTTTACATTAGTTAGTCTTCTTATTTGTAAAGTTACACACTCGGGAGCAAGATTACCATACAAAAGCTTTTCAGAATTTATGGGATTTTCATGAATACCTGTTCGTATCCAGCTTGATAAATGAGGCCCGATGTTACCGGTATTTCATTCGTACAGCCTCCCTCTCCATCAGCCCTTTCAATGAATTTGTGCAGAGATTATTTCTTGAGGAAGCCAATGAATTTGATTGCCTATGAATATTTGTGGTTTGAGAAACAGCCCTTCTCCTAATTTGTGAATATGGCTTATTTAAACTTAAGGGTTTATATTTTTTCCTGAAATCCAGTTGTTGCTGCAGAGTGCTGGGTTAATTATCCTGCTACCACTGCTACTTCCTTTTCTCACACCGCTGCTCTAATATCCAGGTATAATGGCTGTGCTGGTGTGCCACAGACTGGATCCCAGTTTCAAGCAGTGTGGTACTGCAAACACTAAAACCATTTACTTAAGAGAATCATCATCATCATCTTTTGGCTGCTCCCGATTAGGGGTCACCACAGTGGATCTTTCGTCTCCATTGCTCCCTGTCTTCCGCATCCTTCTCTACCACACCTGCCACTTTCATGTCCTCTCTCATCACATCCATGTATCTCCTCTTTGGCCTTCCTTGTTTTCGTGTGCCTGGCAGCTCCATCCTCAACATTCTCCTTCCAACATGCTCTGCATCTCTTCTCAGGATGTGCCCATACCATCTCAGTCTCATCTCTCTTAGCTTAATTCCCAAGCTCTCTACATGTGCTGTCCCTCTGATGTGCTCGTTCCTTATCCTGTCCAACCTTATCACTCCTATCGCAAACCTTAACATCCTCAACTACGCCACCTCCAACTTTGCCTCCTGTCTAAATCCAGCCATTGGGGGTGCATAAGCGTACTCTTGGCACCGGTCCCAAGCCCGGATAAATCGAAGAGGGTTGCGTCAGGAAGGGCATCCGGCGTAAAACTGCGCCAAATCTAACATGCAGATTGAAAAGAGAAATACCATTTACTTATTAAGAGAATACGGTAGCAAAACATAAAACACAGATGTGAGTTCTAATGTCTATCTTTGCCTTGCATGATCAGATTTAGGCAGCTCTCTTGCTTCTAAAAAGTAAGCTGTTCCACATACTTGAACTTCTCCAGACCCTTTTTTCCCAGCAAAGCAACAGATGCACATTATGAAATTAGACACAGTATTAAAGAAATTGACTTGGACCAGAGCACTGTAAAGACTGATCCCTCAGCCTGATTGCAGTTGATGAGGGTGGAGGGAGTTCATGTTTGAGGTCATGCTGCACATGATTTGGAGGTTTAATATGAGAAACATCAGACCAGTTGCTGATGCAATGTTGCACTAACCTACACCAGCTTCAGTAAAGCTGCTCAGTCCCCCATACAGAGATTGTGATTTCTGTAAAATAAACAGCATATGTTTAACTTAGACTTTCAGAGAACCGAATGTCCCCAAATCATTTACTCCTCCTGTGAAAAAAAAAAAATCCTCACTATACAAGGTAACAAATGAAATAAGGATGTAATGTTGTATAGTGATGTCTGCAGAATTGTTCCTGTTTTATATTGATACTAATCATGAATTTACTGATTGATTGCTTTTTAAAAATTGCAATTATACCCCCCTCTGTTTGCCCTTTCAGTACTGGGTGGACTATTATCTGCGATGGAACATGAGCGAGTACCCTGGAGTGTCCAGTGTAAGGTTTCCTGCTGATCAGATCTGGACTCCTGACATTCTCCTCTATAACAGGTAGAAGTGTTTAGCATAGCATTTAAGAAAAATGAGTAAATCTGGGAAGGAAACAAAACATTTCTAAACACATAACCGAACGAATATTAATAGTGTAAAACTTTACAGAGAAATTGGCCATAGCAACAAATGAGTAATTGTGCACCTAGTGAGTAGAGTAGATAAGGCATCATGGTTGCAGTGACCATTTCATAGCTGTGTGTGAGTTTTGTGGAACTTTTTGTTCAATAATGATTTAAACCAGCAGTAGGTTAAAAAACCTTTTTGATGCTTTGTTACAGAAAATCTGAAAGTTTTTAGTACCTACCAAAAGTTTGGGCAAACCTTCTAATTCAATTGTTTTCTTTATTTCTATTAATTAAAAGATACTTTTTCATGTCTTAAAGTAATGATGGATGTCTCATCTCATCTCATTATCTCTAGCCGCTTTATCCTGTTCTACAGGGTCGCAGGCAAGCTGGAGCCTATCCCAGCTGACTATGGGCGAGAGGCGGGGTACACCCTGGACAAGTCGCCAGGTCATCACAGGGCTGACACATAGACACAGACAACCATTCACACTCACATTCACACCTACGCTCAATTTAGAGTCACCAGTTAACCTAACCTGCATGTCTTTGGACTGTGGGGGAAACCGGAGCACCCGGAGGAAACCCACGCGGACACGGGGAGAACATGCAAACTCCGCACAGAAAGGCCCTCGCCGGCCCCGGGGCTCGAACCCAGGACCTTCTTGCTGTGAGGCGACAGCGCTAACCACTACACCACCGTGCTGCCCATGATGGATGTCATTTCTCTTTACTTAGTTGAGCGGTTCTTGACATAATATGGATTACTACAGTTGTGGAATAGGGCTATTGACTTTATTTTTATTATTTAATGTTTACTGTTTGATCTCAAACGCATTAAAAAGGCAAGAAATTGCACTAATTAACTTTTGACTGGTTAAGATAATGCCAATAGTGTGTAAAGCGTCATCAAGGGAAACGGTGGCAAATTTGAACAATCTAAAATATGAAACACAGCTGTGATATCTTCAGTATTGTTCCACAATATAGGAAATAGTCAAAATACAAAAAAAAACTATGAATGAGTAGGTGTGTCCAAACTTTTGACTGGCAGTGTATGTTAAGCATTTACTAACGTGATATTTCGTGTGTGTATGTAGTGCTGATGAGAGGTTTGATGCTACTTTTCATACCAGTGTGCTGGTCAACTCATCTGGCTACTGCGGATATCTACCCCCAGGTAAGCCATAGTAGATGACTTCTCATGCACATCTCTTCAATAAGCCTTCTTTTTTCTTTTATGTTGTTTATGAGCCGCTCTGTGGATTCCATCTAGGAGAAGTTGATGGCTTTGCAGAGAGAAATGTTTTTTAGGGACTAGAATGGACAAGCGGGGTAGTCTGCCACGTCTACCCGTTTCAAGCCTAAACAAATTCCAATCTTATCTTCGGCTCTCTCAGCCAGCACTGCCTTGGTCAAGGTCGTTGCTGTAGGAACAATCTTCCCCTGAAGATCACTGCAGTTAGACTCTCTCTCTGTATTCCCTATTATTCCTGACTATTACCATTCCTTTGTTTGTTTGTTTGTTTGTTTGTTTGTTTTGTGTATACGCTTTTATCTGTGTTGTACTATGAAAGCTGTGGGTGGTAGAAATGGGCAACTGGACTTGCTTGAAGATTCTTGAAAACGTTTCACCTCTCGTCCGAAAGGCTTCCTCAGTTCTGTCTGACTAATAGGGAGTATCAGATATTTATCCTTTCCTGGCTCAGAATCAGAATCAGAATTCTGATGACCAGCTCATCTAAGGTGTCATTGAGGCATCATGTTGGTGTGGGTCACTGGAGGCTGGGTGTGAACGGCGAGTCATTAGGGTGATCAAAGGATTGCCCGTTAGGGTGATCAATGGCAAGCTGACTCTTTCTGTCCTCCTGTGAGTCACCGAAAACAGCTGGGTCCTGGCGTACACCCAGCCGTCTGGGAAGAGTGTCCAAGACCACATTGTAGATGGTTGATAAATAATGTCTTAGACCCCCACCTCTGTTCAGTGATGGCCGTTTCAGGTTGACAAAAATGGCTTCTTTAACTCCTCGCTCATACCAACGATCCTCTCTGGCTAAAATGCGTACGTTACAATCCTGAAATGAGTGTCCTTTGTTGTTAAGATGAATGTAGACAGCCGAGTCCTGGCCTGAGGAGCTGGCTCTCCTGTGTTGAGCCAAGCGCCTGTTTAGCGGTTGTTTTGTTTCCCCAATATACGAGTCCGTGCAATCCTCACTGCACTGAATTGCAATTGCATACATAGTGTATGCAATTCAGTGGAGTGAGGATTCTGATTCTGATCCAGGAGAGGATAAATATCTGATACTCCCTATTAGTCAGACAGAACTGAGGAAGCCTTTCGGACGAGAGGTGAAACATTTTCAAGAATCTTCAAGCAAGTCCAGTTGCCCATTTCTACCACCCACAGTTTACTATGACCTAGATGATTGAGAATCTTCACAGACATACTATGAAAGCTAAGTGGTACCGGAGTCAAATTCCTCGTGTGTTCGCATACCTGGCAATAAAAGTGTTTCTGATTCTGATGGATCTGTCTATCCTATAGACAATCTTCAGGGGTATCCTGCGTCCAGTTCATACTGTGAGGGGGGAAATAAGTATTCAAATACTTTTGCTTTTAGTTTTTTTTTTTTAACAGACCTCCAGTGTATATATTCTCTTCAAATTTAGATACATAAACATGAGTAGAAATATGTATTTATAGGTATACAAAAGATGCAGTGCATTTAAGGAATAAAATTGATAGATAGGTAGGTAGATGGGTAGTAAGTAGCAATCACGGTAAAGGTGAAGGGAGAGCAAACCTACAGAGCCATAGGAAAGATTTTTAACATCCCTGTCAGTAGAATTGGTTTGATAACGTGCATATGGCAAGTATGTGGAAAAGTATCTAATTATTACCAGACGTGCATCATATAATTATAAAGAAGGTAAAACTCCTCTACTAAAAAAAGAAAAAGAAGCACAGTAATGTGTGTCTAAATGCATTTAGACAAATCTAAATACCTTTTGGAGCAATATATTCCAAAAGACAATGTAAACAAACATTGTCCAAAGACAGACAAAACAAAAACAGACCTCAGCCCGTGATGTTCGGAGAAATACAGGTTGTACAGAGGATCCCAAGGACACCACACCCACAATGAAGTATGGTGGTGGGAGCATCATGATATGGGTCTGCTTCTGTTTAAATGGTACTAGGGTATTACATGCTATCAGAGGAAGCAATGCACAGAGACATACAGTATTGGAGGAGAATGTAATCTCACGGGCCAAGAAATAATATGGAGAAAAGATGGATGTTTGTACAAGACAGTGACCTCAAACATACAGTAGTGCTTGAAAGTTTGTGAATCCATTAGAGTTTTCTCTATTTCTGCATAAATATGACCCAAAACATCATCAGGTTTTCACACAAGTCCTGAAAGTAGATAAAGAGAACCCAGTTAAACAAATGAGACAAAAATATTATACTTGGTCATTTATTTATTGAGGAAAATGATCCAATATTACATATCTGTGAGTGGCAAAAGTATGTGAACCTTTGCTTTCAGTAACTGGTTTGACCTCCTTGTGCAGCAATAACTGCAACTAAACGTTTCCGGTAACTGTTGATCAGTCCTGCACACCGGCTTGGAGGAATTTTAACCCATTCCTCTGTACAGAACAGCTTCAACTCTGGGATGTTGGTGGGTTTCCTCACATGAACTGCTCGCTTCAGGTCCTTCCACAACATTTTGATTGGATTAAGATCAGGACTTTGACTTGGCCATTCCAAAACATTCACTTTATTCTTCTTTAACCATTCTTTGGTAGAACGACTTGTGTGCTTAGGGTCATTGTCTTGCTGCATAACCCACCTTCTCTTGAGATTCAGTTTATGGACAGATGTCCTGACATTTTCCTTTAGAATTCGCTGGTATCATTCAGAATTCATTGTTCCATCAATGATGGCAAGCCATCCTGGCCCAGATGCAGCAAAACAGGCCCAAACCATGATACTACCACCACCATGTTTCACAGATGGGATAAGGTTCTTGTGCTGGAATGCAGTATTTTCCTTTCTCCAAACATAACGGTTCTCATTGAAACCAAAAAGTTCTATTTTGGTCTCATCTGTCTACAAAACATTTTTCCAATAGCCTTCTGACTTGTCCACGTGACCTTTAGCAAACTGCAGATGAGCAACAATGTTCTTTTTGGAGAGCAGTGGCTTTCTCCTTGCAGCCCTGCCATGCACACCATTTGTTGTCCAGTGTTCTCCTGATGGTGGATTCATGAACATTAGCCAATGTGAGAGAGGCCTTCAGTTGCTTAGAAGTTATCCTGGGGTCCTTTGTGACCTCGCTGACTACTGTGTGCCTTGCTCTTAGAGTGATCTTTGTTGGTCGACCACTCCTGGGGAGGGTAACAATGGTCTTGAATTTCTTCCATTTGTACACAATCTGTCTGACTGTGGATTGGTGGAGTCCAAACTCTTTAGAGATGGTTTTGTAACCTTTTCCAGCCTGATGAGCATCAACAATGCTTTTTTTTTTAGGTCCTCAGAAATCTCCTTTGTTCGTGCCATGATACACTTCCACAAACGTGTGTTGTGAAGATCAGACTTTGATAGATCCCTGTTCTTTAAATAAAACAGGGTGCCCACTCACACCTGATTTCAATCAATGGGATGACAAACACCTGACTCTAATTTCACCTTCAAATGAACTGCTAATCCTAGAGGTTCACATATCTGTGAGTGGCAAAAGTATGTAATATTGGATAATTTTCCTCAATAAATAAATGACCAAGTATAATGTTTTTTCTCATTTGTTTAACTGGGTTCACTTTATCTACTTTTAGGACTTGTGTGAAAATCTGATGATGTTTTAGGTCATATTTATGCAGAAATATAGAAAACTTTCAAGCACCACTGTACAGGCAAAAATAACTAATGCTGCTTTTCCACTACCAACGCGGCTGAGTTGGGCTGAGCCGTGCCGTGCTGAGTTGGGCTGAGTCGAGCTGAGCGGGGCTGTTGGGGTTGCATTTCGACTACAACCGCGCTGAACCGTGCTGGCTGGAAGTGGGTGGACACATTGGGTGGAGTTAGCAAAAGTGGGTGGACGTCACGTGATGTCGTTAGGCGGCGCAAACAGTGACATCAGTGATCTTTTAAGCGGTAGTCTCACGACCCGGATAGTAAACAATAAACATGGAGGACATGGAATCGTTAATGTTGCTGGTCTTGGTGCTGTGGCTTGTTGTCACCAACAACGCCAACAGATGCTGGCAAGAGCGTATAGATGAGGCGAGGCGCATAAGGCTTCAGAAATTCAAGTAATTCGTAATTCTTCTTCTTCCGGGTTTACGGTGTTTACAGATCCCAGCTTGCTCGCGGGGCGTGTGTGGGCATGTGAGGACACTCCTCCTCACCAATCAGTGCACAGGGGAGTGTCTCCTCACGCCCCTAGCCCCACTCGGCTCGGTTTGGCTCGCTTCAGCCCCACTCCAAAACCGTGCGAGTTTTGGGTGCTAAGCAGGGCTGAAGCGAGCTGAGTTGTGCTGCTCTGAGGTAGTCGAAACGCGAGCCGTGTCGGGCTGAAGTGAGCTGAAGTGAGCTGAAAAAGGGTAGTGGAAAAGGGCCATAAGAAGGTCTTGCATGGCTTAGCCAGTATCATGACTTGAATCCCATTCAACATTTTATGGAGGAAGTTCATCAGAGGGACCCTCACATCCTTGGGAAATTGAAGATGATTTGGCAAGAGGAATGGGCAAAGATTGAACCACAAATTGTTGCATAAATGTAATTATTTCTTCGTATAAATCCCTCAAAGCTGTACTTCCCGACAACAGCTTTACCTACAAAGTATTAGTGCTGGTAATTTGTGGTGTCTGAAAACCTTTTTCCCTTATCAATTTCATTTTTAAAATGGACTATCTTTTTTTGTACTTATGAAAATGTACTTTTTTTTGTTCGTATTTATAAGTCAAACAACAATGTGTGTAAATTTGAAGTGGATATGTGAAATAACAAAAGCAAAAGTGTCTGAATACTTGTTTCCCTTCACCATAAGTGCAGGTTTGCCATATTGTAGCCATGTCCAAAGATGTAGTGGAGGATATGCAGTTCCCTCATGAGATCCCACAATACACTGTAACAGTTTACTGCCCAAAATAAAGTACTAAAGGATAGAGAATACGTACCATAATGCACTTAGAGGGAATAGGGAGTATAGTACCAATTTGGGATACAGCTCATCTTATCTCTCCTAATTCCTGTCTAAGAACACTACAGTCTGTAGATGTGGAATGCCCAGAGAGTTTGGAAACTGTTATGGTTTTGGGAAAGCACTGTAGAAGAGCACGAATGGCTCAGAGAATAAGGAAATGAGAAGCCCACAACACTGTGCAGCTGTTTGGTGTCTGGGAATAAATTAGATTCATAAGCATTTGTCTTCTAAAGGTGTTGATTGAGTGAGACAGTTGGATGTTGTAGTTCTTGACCGCCATAATTGTAGGCCATGGAGTTTGACGCTGATTCCGGTGTTGATGTAACATTCAAATTTGACTTGACAAACAAACAAAACTTGCGATTTGTGTTCCCTCCCCTTCATTGCCATCCTTCTCAGTGTGCATGGTAGGCAGCATGTTCATGGATCTAATTGCTGGCAAATTACCATGGTTTTAGATGATAGTTTAACTGTCTGAAAAATATTCATTAATACATAGTTTGTGTGGAAAATGAAATTATTGTATGTAATTAATTTTGGTCATGAAGGGTGCCAATCATTCTGAAGGACATTATATCGGTTTCTAACTCCTTTTATCCTGTATTTATTACCTCTCCCGCAACAGAGTAAGCAGGGAGAGGTTTTGTAATCAGTGCGGTTTGTTTGTGTGTCTGTCTGTCTGTTAACAATCTAGCGTCTAGACGGTTGCACCAATTGACTTAAAATTTTCAGGGTAGGTGGGCAATGGTCCGTAGATTACCTGATTAAATTTAGGGAGTAATCAGGTTAAGGTCAAGGTCACCGGAAAGGCCGGGCGAGGTTTGTTTTGCCTGGCAACACTTGTTTTCCTTATTTTGGTCGTGTTGTACTATCCTCCAAATAGCCAGTTTGTTCTTTGCAATATGTAAATTTGTTAAGCTGCCTTTTTTTTTTTTTTTTTTTAATTCCAGGAATTTTTAAGAGCACCTGCTACATTGATGTGCGCTGGTTCCCCTTTGATGTTCAACGGTGTGCTCTGAAGTTTGGATCTTGGACATATGGAGGCTGGTCTCTGGATCTGCAGATGCTGGAAGCCGATATCACAGGTTACATCGCCAATGGAGAGTGGGATCTAGTGGGTAGGTAGAAACAGACTGATAAAGTATATAAAGGACTGTTAGGATCCCTAGAAAATGCTTTTTATGAGGGGAAACCTGGCCAAAGCTAGAATTAGTACCCGAGGAGCTGGTCCCCTAACCAATCATTTTCCAAACATGTAATTAAGGGAAAATTCCCTGAGGCAGCCAATACATTTTCTTCTCTCTCTGAAGATCAGAGATAAAAAAAAAAATTGTGCACTGTTTGGAAATAAGCATGCGGAATGTCTTGTGATGATAACAGCAATCATCAGCTGTGGATGCTGTCTCTGGAGAGTGATTTGAAAATAATGAAACATTCTTACTAGCAGACAGAACTATCAGTGGACCTGGAGAAGAATAGGTTCTTTAGTCATTTGAATTTGGCAGCATTATTTGCAAATCATCATTTGTGCAACAGTTGCCAAAAGGGAAAAAAAATCTTGTCACTTTTATTTGTACCATGATCACTAAAATCCATCCCTTACAATAAGTAGTACTTATTGTTCAAGAAAAATCAAAGGCAAGCTATTCTTAACCACTGATTTTATAAATTAATTTTTTCACTTTCTTGTGGTCATGACCACAGTTAGGAGATTTGGAGAAAGCTAATGGCAGGGTAATGAGGATTGGAAATCTGCCTCATGGTCAGTTAAGAGATAAAGTACCCCTATTTCTTCAGGGAAATCAAGGAGCATATGAGGGAGGAAGCAAGAACAAGTGCCCTGAGTCAATGGGCCTGAGAACACCCCTATAATTGGAAATCATATCAAGAGACAAGCATCCACTGAAGGAAACTGGATAATTCCTCTTTTATATTGTTTTTGTGTTGGTTCAAGTGGTGCTTTGATGAGTTTTGCTGAGAGTATACAGTGGCGCTTGAAAGTTTGTGAACCCTTTAGAATCTTCAATATTTCTGCATAAATATGACCTAAAACATCGTCAGATTTTCACACAAGTCCTAAAAGTAGATAAAGAGAACCCGGTTAAACAAATGAGACAAAAATATTATACTTGCTCATTTATTTATTGAGGAAAATGATCCAATATTACATATCTGTGAGTGGCAAAAGTATGTGAACCTCTAGGATTAACATTTAATTTGAAGGTGAAATTAGAGTCAGGTGTTTTCAATCAGTGGGATGACAATCAGGTGTGAGTGGACACCCTGTTTTATTTCAAGAACAGGGATCTATCAAAGTCTGATCTTCACAACACCTGTTTGTGGAAGTGTATCATGGCACGAACAAAGGAGATTTCTGAGGACCTCAGAAAAAGCATTGTTGATGCTCATCAGGCTGGAAAAGGTTACAAAACCATCTCTAAAGAGTTTGGACTCCACCAATCCACAGTCAGACAGATTGTGTACAAATGGAGGAAATTCAAGACCATTGTTACCCTCCCCAGGAGTGGTCGACCAACAAAGTTCACTCTAAGAGCAAGGCGCGTAGTAGTCAGCGAGGTCACAAAGGACCCCAAGATAACTTCTAAGCAACTGAAGGCCTCTCTCACATTGGCTAATGTTCATGAATCCACCATCAGGAGAACACTGAACAACAATGGTGTGCATGGCAGGGTTGCAAGGAGAAAGCTACTGCTCTCCAAAAAGAACATTGCTTCTCATCTGCAGTTTGCTAAAGATCATGTGGACAAGCCAGAAGGCTACTGGAAAAATGTTTTGTGGATGGATGAGACCCAAATAGAACTTTTTGGTTTCAATGAGAAGCATTATGTTTGGAGAAAGGAAAACACTGCATTCCAGCACAAGAACCTTATCCCATCTGTGAAACATGGTGGTGGTAGTATCATGGTTTTGGCCTGTTTTGCTGCATCTGGGCCAGGACGCCTTGCCATCATTGATGGAACAATGAATTCTGAATAATACCAGCGAATTCTAAAGGAAAATGTCAGGACATCTGTCCATGAACTGAGAAGGTGGGTCATGCAGCAAGACAACGACCCTAAGCACACAAGCTGTTCTACCAAAGAATGGTTAAAGAAGAATAAAGTTAATGTTTTGGAATGGCCAAGTCAAAGTCCTGACCTTAATCCAATCAAAATGTTGTGGAAGGACCTGAAGCGAGCAGTTCATGTGAAGAAGCCCACCAACATCCCAGAGTTGAAGCTGTTCTGTACAGAGGAATGGGCTAAAATTCCTCCAAGCCGGTGTGCAGGACTGATCAACAGTTACCGGAGACGTTTAGTTGCAGTTACTGCTGCACAAGGGGGTCACAGCAGATACTGAAAGCAAAGGTTCACATACTTTTGCCACTTACAGATATGTAATATTGGATCATTTTCCTCAATAAATAAATGACCAATATTTTTGTCTCATTTGTTTAACTGGGTTCTCTTTATCTACTTTTAGGCCTTGTGTGAAAACCTGATGTTGTTTTAGGTCATATTTATGCAGAAATATAGAAAATTCTAAAGGGTTCACAAACTTTCAAGCACCACTGTAAGTAACTGTGGGGGCTCGAACCTTATTTTCCATTGAGTTGGTCAGTGTAAGTGGGCAATTAATTGATTTCTAATGTGTCTGCCCTTTCTTCATTATGTTACATCTTCAAAATGACATACCTACTATGTTAGTATGTGGCAGGCATAGTAATTGTGCTATTTTGCTAAGAGTCCTAACTTATCTTAGAGGTTCCTGGACGGAGGAACGAAAAGTTCTATGACTGCTGTAAAGAGCCGTACCCCGACATTACCTTTACACTGGTGATGAGGAGGAGAACACTCTACTATGTCCTGAACCTGCTCATCCCCTGTGTGCTCATCTCTATCCTCGCACTACTAGTGTTCCTGTTGCCTGCTGACTCCGGGGAAAAGATCTCTTTGGGTAAAATGCACACATACATACTATGTATAGAAATTTTTCAAAACGCATGACTATGTATAGAAATTTGTTTTATATCCAGTCCCGTCTGAAAGTATTGGAATGGCAAGGTCCATTCTATTCAATATCAAAAGATGAATGAGACAATAGATCAGAATTTTCGCTTTCAGTTCCTGATATTTACTTCTAGATGTGTTAAACAACTTTAAACTTTTTGTTAAACCCACCCGTTATTCATGTGAACAAAAATATTGGAACAAGTGACTGACCAGTATTTCTTGTTACCTACGTAGGTGTGCATGGTTTGATTGTTTAAACAAGTAATAGCTGGGAATGTGTGTTCTTGTGTTGAGCCCTGGGTTTCACCTGTGTAGACTGTATTTGTTATTAAAAAAAAAAAAGGATAAATCAATATGAAGACCAGAGAGCTGTTTATGGGGGGGGAAGCAAGCCATTTTGAAGCAGATAAAAGAATTGATCAGAGGCAATACAACAATTTAGAATGTCCTTAAAAAGAAAGAAACCACTGGTGTACTCGCAACCAGACATCAAACAGGTCGTCCAAGGAAAATAACAGCCATTGATGAACTTAATATTGTGAAGGCTGTGAAGAAAAACCCAAAAACAACAGTGACTTCACCAACAGCCTCCACAGGGTAGGGGTGAAGGTATAACAATCTAGCATTTGAAGAAGACTTCAAGAGCAGAAATAGAATACATTGCCCGGCCCAAAAAAAGTCACCATTTAGATTTAAATAAGCAAATACGTAAGAGCCTTTGATTGGATAATTACTGCAGTGATTAATGTGTTTCAGCTGGCAGCAATTCGTTTAACTCTCACTGATGCAGTGAGTAGCTTCTCATTTCTTAAACAAACGTACCAGAAGATGTCTTCCATGGTCATGGAAAAGATGTTACTGTGTTCTAGGAGGGTCAAATTATTGGCCTGCATCAAGCAAAGAAAACAACTAAGGAGATTACTGAAATTACTGGAATTGGGTTAAGAACTGTCCAACGCATTAGTAAAACCTGGAAGGATAGTGGTGAACCTTCAACTCCATGGAAAAAATGTGGTTGGAAAACAATCCTGACTGACCATGATCAGAGATCACTTAAATGCTTGGTGAAGTCGAATCGTAAAAAATAAATTAATTAACAGTAAAACTCATGGCTATGTTTAATAGTGAAACTAAGAACATTTCCACGCACACACAATGTGATGAGAACTCACAGGATTGGGACTATAAACAGCTGTGTGGCAATTGATTAGTGAGACTAATCTGGAGAAAAGGCTCCAGTTTGCTAGGGAGCAGAAAGATTGCACTCTGGAGCAAGGGAAAAAGGTTATGTGATTTGATAAGTCCAGATTTATTCTATTCCTGAGTGATGGGTGTTTCAGGGTCAGAAGAGAAGCACATGAAGCGATGCATCCATCATGCATAGTGGCCACTGTACAAGCCTCTGGAGACAGTGTTATGATCTGTGGTTGCTTCAGTTAGTCAGGTTGAGGCTCAGCAACATTATGGGGCAATATAATGAAGTCAGCTGACCATCTGAATGAATTGAATGACCAGGTTATCACAGCAATTGATTTTTTTTTCTTCTCTGATGGCACAGGCATAAAATTAGGGCCCAGATTGTGGAAGAGTGGTTTAGGAAGCATGAGTAATCATTTTCACACATGAATTGGCCACCACACAGTCCTGACCTTAACCCCATTGAGAATCTGGGATGTGCTGACCAGTTCTGGTGGTATTACCAATTGTTATGAACACCTAACATGGTCTTCAGCTCTAGTCCCAGCTCTAGTCCATTCCAGATAAAGTCTGATAAGTACTGCATTCTGAGACATTTTGCATCCAGATGTTAACTCGTATGTAAAGTTGTTCCTCAACCCCTGTGACTCAAGTTCTTTTGACCCACTGGATTGGTGATCACTAGGAGTTTGCGGGGGGGTTTGCACTGTTTTTGGTAAGCCCTTGATGCATTCATTCATCATTCATTGTCTGTACCGCTTATCCACTGCACATCACGAGTTAGATGGGGCCAATCCCAGCTGACTTTGGGCAAAAATTGGGGTACACCCTGAACAGGTCACCAGTCTGTTACAGGGCTAACACAGAGAGAAACACAGCCATTCACACTCACATTCACACAATTGGGCAATGGAGATGAGCCAGCTGACCTAATCCACATGTCTTTGAGCTGTGGAAGGAAACTGGAGCACCTGGAGGAAACCTACACAGGCACATGCAAACTCCACAAAGAAAGGCCCCATTCGGCTGTGAGTTTTTGAACCTAGAACCTTCTTGCTGTGCTAACCACTGCACCGCTGTGCCATCGTACCCTTGGAATAATTGTATATCAAATTCCCAAAATGACAGTCAGTTGGTGGCTGCTGCTAGAACTGGCACACGTAGCACTGAATATTATGACACGTCCAAAGTCACTGTTTTGCTTGTTCTAACACTCAGCTGAACGCTTACTGGGGCTATAAATGTGGTGTGTGTTGTAAACCAGACACGCAAGCAGTTATGTAAAGTGTAACTTTGAATATATATAATTTATGTGAAGCTAGAGGTTGTAACTATTAAACCAGCAGCTCAGAGTGCATGTAGTTATGCAAAAGTGACTGAAAAATCAGTCCAAATTTAATTTTGCTTCATAATTCAGTGACTATGTTACCTAAATTTCTTTTTTTTTTCTTAAAAAGTAAAACAGCTTGAACTTACAGATGGAAAAATGCCTGTGATGATGATAATCATAAGACTGAGTCATAAGTTGTTGCGACAGACTGTGTGATGTTTGATCAGACAAATTAGAAATCAGGTAGTTTGGAAAATGGCAAATAAGTTTGACCTCTGAAAATAAGTTTGAGGGCTTTTGACAAGCTTCTTTTAAACCAGAGTAATGAGTGTTAGCCTTCATAAATTACATTTTTAATATCATTTCATCTGTGTTCAAATTCCACAGCTGCTGGAGTGCCAGACCTTGAAATGTGTGTACATACCGTACATATTGTGTACACCGGTGCTTTAAGGGGGGGGGGGGCCTTCGGGGGGCTCAAGCCCCTGGGCCACAGCCAATCAGGGGCCTTGTAATATTAATAAAATAATAAACTGTCGGAATCGTGGGCCTACATTAATGTACGGATAGAAATAAGGTTAGAAATAAATGAGCGCACAGTAGCCTGCTGTAAGAGACATGGTGGATGTGGTTCGCGAAACGAACACCCACAACTGTACCAGAATAAAATGGAACAAAATGTAACGTCACACACGAAAGCGCGCCAAAGACTGCAGACTACTGAGACACAAATTTAGAGGCTTTGAAAGATGAAGCGTTCACATGTTAGCGGGGCGCATAAAAGGAAAAAAAGAGAGAGATGCAGGTAATGATAGAATCATTGCCTAAAGTCACAGACTTTTTTAAGGTAAGGATCACCAATCTGTTCAGAATATCAGCTACTTATCAGTTATCAGCCTACCAGCAGCTAGGCTATGTGCAGCTAGGCTAGATATGCTATGATCTGTCCAACAGTAAAATAAATCAGTTGTGATTTGAATACGTGTCGTGTGATTTGAATTATAATCCTGTTAGTATAATAGCATATTTCGATGGGGATAATAAAATGTCTAAAACGGCATCTACTGAAGAAATTGATGAAAAGATTGTAGCCTATAATGTTCACAGTTCGGGCAGCAGACAGAGTAAGCATACTGAGGGGAATAGCAATACAAAGCTAGCGCATATCCACATTTCTCACTAGCTGTGTTGGGTGTGTTGTTAACCCGTGTGGATTTAAGTGAAATACTTGATAAGTTCTGTGGTCAAGACAACGTTTTAAGGTAAGGACACTTGATTATTAATGTTTGCACGCCGTGGCTTGTTGTTGATGAAAGGCCCACATGATTTTGCCTTATGCAGCTACTGCTAGCATCATGCTTTGAACTAGGTTAAGCTAATTTGCGCTAAAGGATGGGTTTATTGAAGGACTTTGATGTAGCTAGTTTCTTTTTAAAAAATCGTATGCTCAAAACAGTATGCCCGTGTTCATCATGTTTAACTTTTTTCTTGATGGAGTGCGTGAAATATTGTTGCAAGTGGTATTTCGATGCAGTCATGTCAAAAAGGCAGATGAATGCACGGTCTTATTCAAGGAGAAGGAAGACTTGCATGATGCTTGAACATAGATCGGTAAAATAGACCCTAGTAGGACTTGGTTTCGTGTATTTCGGTCTGTAGAGTTATGAGTTTGGCCGCTGTCCATGGTGTTTAAGTTTCATGTGGCCACCAAGCCAAGTACCTTCATCATCATCATCATGTTCCCCTGTCAAAAGTTAAACTCTCTAGGGGTGCTTCTGCTGTAGCAGTTGCAGCAGTTGCTCAAAGTTTGATTTGTCCATCATCATACGTCTTATCTGTTGGGTGTCTATGCCCAGCAGATTTTCCCATTTCGTCCATTTGTAACCATTTTTGTCAAACAGGAGCTGCTTTTGCACTTGGTTATTGCCCATCCGGCAAACGTGAGCAATATATTTTAGTTGTTGTACGTAGCAGGATAGTTTTATATCCTGGGTTCCTGTCAGTTTCCGGAGGTCAGCATTGGACATCTTGTAGCTCCAGTCTATATCTTCATTTGTAGTGTTCTTTTGGTCAGGGGCATTCTTTCGTTTATATCCACCTTTAATCATTTTCCTTAGGAAGCCGTGCCACACTACCTCAATTTTGTGAATTTCACTGGATGATAGTTGCCATGCCTGTGTGCTGTACAGGAGACGAGATCGAACGCATGCCACTAGGAACTTTATACGGGTTTTTAGTAGTATTCGGTGGTCGGTTAGAACGTGTTTCAGTTCATTCCATTTCATGAATGCAGCACTTATCCTAGCATGCAGGAAGTGTGAGGATTCATCACAGCTGCTGACATTATAACCAAGATATTTAAAGGTGCGGACGTTTTTAATATTAGTGCCGCCAAGGGAAATGATACTTGGTTTACATTTGATATCCTCGTTGACGTTAAAAGCCATTGTTTCTGTTTTGACATATGATATTTGTAAACCAAAGCGGGTGTAGGTCTTATCATACAACAGAAGAATATTCTGAAGCTCCTCGATGGATCCAGCGAGTATGGCCTGATCATCTGCGTATAGAATTTCCGTTATGCAACCCTCTCCTGATGCTCGTGCTTTCGTACGCATTTCTCTTGTGGATACCTCATTTGGAATGCAATATCTGAACTTGAAGCCTGTATCTGGGTACAGTTTTGATATCTCATGCTGTGCAATCCTGACAACAAAGTCCATATAGATATTAAAAACTGATGGCGATTCTAGGGCACCTTGTCTTGCAGTGAATATTTGTTTTCATGCCGCTGAGCTATTTTTATGTATTTTATTTTTTAAAAGGACTTGTCTGTAGGTGTGTGTGTTTTATGTTTACAACACATAGGTCTACATTAGCGCACGCGCGCTTGTGTGGTTATCTCTGGCCATGCCCCTGCGTGAAAGTTACGCAGTATCACTGTCCTGTCCGTGGTAATAATCAGAACCGGCTCTGTAATGATAATGCGCGCGTTCTTCTCTCCCTCTGTGGTCGGATGTGTTGAGCGATGTGAGCGTGGGCCTTGCGCAGCTACGCTGAGCCAAACGTAACCTATCGTAGGCTTCTAGGCTAATTACGCGCTTACACTGTAAATGCTTGACACGTATTGCAAATAAAATAAGAGTGTTTTCCTGGCCAACGGTAAGGGTAGGGTTGACAGGTAGCCTATGAGGGGCCTGGGCCACGGGTATTGATAAAGCGCCCCTGATTGTGTATGTGTGTCTATATATATATATATATATATATATATATATATATATATATATATATATATATATATATATATATATATATGTGTGTGTGTGTGTGTGTGTGTGTGTGTGTGTATATTTGTACTGTGTATATAATTGTGACAGTTCGTATGGGTGGGTGGAGCACAGAAGGACGGCAGGCCAGAACTGAGCTCACAAAACTCTTTTTATTGTGACACTTTTCAGCGTTACACTCTCCCAGACACTCAGACAGACGCACACACATCAGTCGTCTGGTTGGGGAGAGAGCTCCCTCTGCTCTCGCTCTCTCTCCTTAAATAGGGCGCGGTCACTGGGGAAGACACACAAACACATTAATTAACATCAGGTGCAGTGATTCTGCCACTTACCTTCCCTGACTCCACCCTCCAGTCACAGACCGACGCTTGACCACGCCCCCACTGCCACATACCCCCACCGCCCGACTCAGTGTATATATATAATTTGACTTTGTACTGAATTGTACATCATGATATTGCTATTTTAAAGCATTTTTAAGGCAGGGCTGCCAGGCTGCAGTCCAGATTTGCTTTTCCCAACACCTAAAATTCAGCCCATGAAGGCAGTGGTTATTAGCTGAGTTAAAGCAGGTGTGTAAGATGACATGCAATGCAGTGTTCTCACCTTCCAATATTGCAACTTTTGATAAGTGAACTTTCATTTTATGCTGTAATTGTGTTAACGCTGGCTGAACTGCGTCATATGTAAATGCTGTGTGTTCGAGTGATTGGGAATTTAATCGGTACAGATGTGGCCAGGGCAAAGAGGAGGGGGGAGAGAAATTCAGCTCATGAAGCAGCAGCCAGGAAGTATTTCACGAGAGAGTGCATAGTCTGTGATGTATCTGTGCAGAGAGGGAAAACACCGTGTACTTTACTAAGAATAGGGTGTATACGCTGGGGAGAAGAGCACAAGATTTCTGTATAAGGATATGAATGTTTTGTGCTGGCTCAAAGAGTTACAGCTTAAAATGGTTATGCTCTGAATACAAATGGAAACACAAATCTAAGCAACAAAAAGAAAATGCTTGTTGAGAAGGAGAGTATTTGTGTCTTTGACCTTGCTGACTTGCTCTAGATTATCTTGTTAATGAGCTGAAATCACTCCATCAGTTTTATCACTTGGACTTCTAGAGGTTTATTGATCCACAGAGTTCATTAAAGATATTTTCAAGCATCTCCAAAAGAGCTGAAGTTCAGCCTTTGCACTCTGTTGGGTTAAACATGTGAGGTGTCAGTCTGACACTCTGGAAATGTCAGAATTGAAATTTTGAAATTGCTTTATATATACGTTCATGGCTACTTTAATAGGAACTTGTTCTTGATTCTAAGATTCCTGTTCTTGGCTGCAGGAGTGGAACCCAGTGTGGTCTTCTGCTCTTGCATGCTGAGATGCTTTTCTGCTCGCCATGGTTGTAAACAGTAATTATATGACTTACTATATCCTTCCTGGCAGCTCGAACCAATCTGGCCATTTTCCTCTGACCTCTCTTATCAACAAGGCGTTTGTTTCCACCCACAGAACTGTTGCTCACTCAATGTTTTTTGGTTTATCGCACCATTCTGTGTAAACTGTAGAGACTGTTGTGTGTGAAAACCCCAGGAGATCAGCAGTTTCTGAAATACTCAAACCAGTCCATTTGGCACCAACACCCATGCCACAGTGAAAGTCACAGAGATCACAATTTTTCCTGTTCTGATGTTTTAAGTGAACATTAACTAAAGCTCTTGATTTGTATCTGCATGAATTTATGCATTGTGCTGCTGTCAAGGGATTGGCTGATTAGATAACTGTATAAAACACCCGGTGTATGAGTGTTCCTGATAACGTGGCTGGGGTGTGTGTGTGTGTGTGTGTGTAATATTTATTTTTTTATTTACACAGTACCGGTCAAAAAGTTGGACACACCTACTCATTCATAGGTTAACGTAAGGAACATATATGGAATTATGTGCTAAACAAAAAAAGTGTAAAAAAACATTCATATTTTAGATTCTTCAAAGTAGCCAGCGTTTCCCTTGATGACGTTTTACACACTATAGGCATTATCTTAACCAGCTTCATGAGGTAGTCACCTGGAATGCTTTTCAGTTATCAGCTGTGCCTCGTCAAAAGTTAATTAGTGCAATTTATTGCATTATTATTGTGTTTGAGACCAAACAGTAAATAATAATAATAATAATAATAATAATACAGTCAATAGCCCTATTCCAAAACTGTAGCAATCCATATTATGTCAAGAACCGCTCAACTAAGTAAAGAGAAACGACATCCATTATTACTTTATTAATTAAAAGACACTTCACGTCTAAAAGTAAAGAAAACCATTGAATTAGAAATCGGTGTGTCCAAAAGTTTGACTGGCCCTCTGAGTCCTTATTTACTACAAATTCACAACAGGTTCTTATCGTAGACCTGCTTGCTATGATGCTGTTTTTGTCATATGAGATTCTGTTTGAAACGAAAACACATTTATGTATTTTATGTTCATATTTTTGGACGGGGGCGTCACGGTGGTGTAGTGGTTAGCGCTGTCGCCCCACAGCAAGAAGGTCCGGGTTCGAGCCCCGTGGCCGGCGAGGGCCTTTCTGTGCGGAGTTTGCATGTTCTCCCCGTGTCCGCGTGGGTTTCCTCCGGGTGCTCCGGTTTCCCCCACAGTCCAAAGACATGCAGGTTAGGTTAACTGGTGACTCTAAATTGACCGTAGGTGTGAATGTGAGTGTGAATGGTTGTCTGTGTCTATGTGTCAGCCCTGTGATGACCTGGCGACTTGTCCAGGGTGTACCCCGCCTTTCGCCCGTAGTCAGCTGGGATAGGCTCCAGCTTGCCTGCGACCCTGTAGAACAGGATAAAGCGGCTAGAGATAATGAGATGAGATGAGATTTTTGGACGGATCAGATTTATCTTATCTACCATTAACATTCAGGATTTACGTTTCCCCATTCAAATGCTTGTCAAAAGTTAATTATATAAACACATGCGCACATACATGTATGTATGTATGTATGTATGTATGTATGTATGTATGTATTTTTTTTTAAATATCTTATCTCTTTTAGGAATCACTGTATTGTTGTCACTGACTGTCTTCATGCTTCTGGTGGCTGAAATCATGCCAGCAACGTCAGATTCAGTGCCTTTGATTGGTAAGTAAAATAGTCCAATAGATGCTCAATTAAACATTTGGAAGTGTGAAAATGTAAGTGACCGCGAAAGCGGCTAAGACAGCTTTTCATCCTCTTCTGTTGAGAAGCGTGATTCCCAGTGCCCTCATTTGTCATTTGAAGCACTGAAAGTCAGCCTCTGTGGACCTCTTCTAAAGAGATTCACATTCAGTCACTCTGAGAAGGACCTGTATTCATTACTTTTTCATGAGACTTTTTGGGAGACAAAAATCTGTTTACTTTTCAAGTTCAGGTTTTTACCGAAGAACACACTGATTATTTAATTGACATTTATTTCAGTGACAAGTTTAAAATAGTCAGTAAGATATACACAGTACAGTAAGATTGAAGTTCCTGGAAATTCCTTAAAAGAATTCACCATCCAGGGTGAAGTCCTGACTTTAGAAATGCTTCATTCTTATGAATTTTATTCTTTCATTCTGTATTTGTATTATTTTAGGGGTCCTTGAATCGTGTGTGTGTGTGTGTGTGTGTGTGTGTGTGTGTGTGTGTGTGTGTGTGTGTGTGTCCGTCCATGTATTCTAGCTCAGTATTTTGTCACCACTATGGTGATTGTTGGGCTGTCAGTCATTGCTACAGTGCCTGTGTTACAGTATCATTACCATGATCCAGAGGGTGGCAAGATGCCAAAGTGGGTAAGTATTTTTCATTCCCCCCCCGCTTGCTCACTTACTCACTAAAAGTACTCTGAGTATAAAGGTGATTTTGTGCTAGGTGAATTGGTTACCCCTCCTCAAACAACTTATACTGGTTCGGAGTTACTTTGGACTGAATCACAGTTCCCTTGTAGGAGAGAACAAGGAGACTTGGGACAGTTTTAATCCCATAAATTACTTTCAACCAATCAGGTTTTAGATGGCATCAGAAGTTAGATGTCCCTGAGAGTAACCGACTTCCTTTGGAGCCATAAAGCTG
The DNA here is from genome assembly GCF_027579695.1 of Neoarius graeffei. NCBI lineage: Eukaryota > Metazoa > Chordata > Actinopteri > Siluriformes > Ariidae > Neoarius > Neoarius graeffei. Next base: position 60,957,297 of record NC_083570.1, read on the forward strand.
GACACTTCAGTAAGGTCTGTGCAACTCAAAATTTTTGTAAACCAAAACTTGTATTTTCTACTTTGCAGTCCACCTCCATTCTCTGGTGTAATGTTTGCTAGTGAATTCGGGATTTGTTAAGAAGTAAAGTATGTAGCCTAGAGTTACCATATCTATAGTATTATTAATTCAACTTAAATTCTGGGGGAAAACATTTAAAGATTTTTTTTTTCAAAATGTCCAGATGGGGAGAGTTGGGACAGTTCATCATGTTCCAGGTGTTTTCTTCTCATCTCATCTCATTATCTCTAGCCGCTTTATCCTTCTACAGGGTCGCAGGCAAGCTGGAGCCTATCCCAGCTGACTACGGGCGAAAGGCGGGGTACACCCTGGACAAGTCGCCAGGTCATCACAGGGCCGACACATAGACACAGACAACCATTCACACTCACATTCACACCTACGCTCAATTTAGAGTCACCAGTTAACCTAACCTGCATATCTTTGGACTGTGGGGGAAACCGGAGCACCCGGAGGAAACCCATGCGGACACGGGGAGAACATGCAAACTCCGCACAGAAAGGCCCTCGCCGGCCCCGGGGCTCGAACCCAGGACCTTCTTGCTGTGAGGCGACAGCGCTAACCACTACACCACCGTGCCGCCCAGGTGTTTTCTTGTGGTTTACAAATATAAAATTGTTTAAAATGTATGTTAAAAGTGTGGGCATGTACCTGCATGAGGATTAAACTGATTTCATTCCTTCTTGAGAATAGAACTGTTTTGTCGAGTCAGGTTTTGGTAAACTGACATTTTTCTATCGCTGTACCAGCATTGTGTGTTCATACAGTTATGTTACAAGTTTTGATAATAAATAAAAATTGAACATGTAGACCTAGGTATTTTATTTTTGTTCCATGTCTCCCTGCAAAAAATAATGATAGAAAAAGTGAAGCCTGAAGATCAGTATATGTGACAAGCTGAGAAACTAATGCTGTGGTAAGAGGGTATAGTAAATGCTCTCTCATGCAATATGAATGTGACATGACCTGCAAAGAATTTCACACAATCTACGAAAGCTGAAAACTTGTCCCAAGTCTCCCTGCTCTCCCCTGCTGATTCAGGGTTACCTTGTTCTGATTCAGAGTTAGCTTGTACTGAATCACACTTAACCTTTTACTAATTCATTAGTTGTATTGATTCAGTGTTACCCTGTACTGATTTAGAATTGCCAAGTACTGATTTATATTTCATATTTATATTCATATACAGTACCTTAGATTGATTCAGATAGTCACAATGTGGCTTTTGTGAAGCTGCAAATGTTATTGTTTTAGCCCCAAACCAAATTTTTGGTTCAGCTATTCTTAGGCTTTTTATTGAATTTAACATACCACCACAATTCCTCAACTGCACATTTAAACTGTTCATACAGCATCGTTGACCTACATTAGTTTTTATTATCTTAAAATTTGAGACAATTTAGAGCACATTATTTGTTCACTAAATTAGTGTTTGTCATGCCTCATGTCCTGCCTGATTCAGTCCCTGTGTTATCTTGCTGTTGTGTGTAGATGCGTGTGGTGCTGCTAAACTGGTGTGCCTGGTTCCTGCGTATGCAACACCCAGGTAAGCATCAGGTCCGCTCAGCCTGCCACAACAAACCTCTTCACAGAGGCAGTGTGTCCAGTGTTGAGCTGTGTGTTGACCAGAGGACAATGAAGACCTCGAACACCAACACACACTACGTCGATTTCGGGGGCACAGACGAAGTTCGCTGCTCCAGCTCAGCTGAGTCGGGACTGATTTGTGGTCGCTTTACACAAGCCAATGAAGAGGAGGTATTGCTGTCAGGGGCCACATTGGCACCATTAGGAGCCAGGGTCAGAGACGGGCACACCAGAGGTATTGTAGAAGGGCATGGAGTGACTGATTTAGCAAAGATTTTAGAGGAAGTGAGGTATATCACAAGGAGATTTCAAAACCGAGATGAAGATGAAAGCATGCGCAGTGAGTGGAAGTTCGCAGCAGCAGTTATCGATCGTATGTGTCTAATGGCGTTCTCGTTCTTCACAATACTCTGCACTTTTGGCATTCTTATGTCCGCTCCTAACTTTGTGGAGGCGATCTCGAAAGACTTCAGTTAGTAGAAAGAGCCATATACACTCATACACTCAGACTTATTTTGAGTTTTTCTTATACACGCACTACTACGGTTTTGTAAAACACCGTTACTAACACAATACTAACAGGAGCAGTCAGTGAAAGTGTTTTTTTTGTGACTAGTGGGTTTATACATACAGGTGAAAAACATGCAGGTTCAAATGCAGTATTTTTCAAAATAATCTCTAGTACCACATCTGTGCATATGTACCACATGCTGCAAATGTCCGAGGACCGTTGGATGTGACTGTATAGCAGCCCTGTAATGTATTTGCATCCCATCCAGAGTGTATTCCTGCCTCACACCCAGGGTTTCTGGGATGGGCTCCATATCCATCACAAACCTGACAACAATAAAGCAGTTCCTGAAGATGAATAAATTAATTACTGTATAGCACAAATTGAAGACGATGACCACTGCACTGTAATAATTAGCCTGAGATGGACATGAGAGAAATTACAGATTACAAAACTGTACAAATTCAGAGATTAATGTGCAAACACAGAGTAATCACACACTACAGATAATAAATAATAATAATAGTAATAATAAGTTACATTTATATAGCGCCTTTCTCAAACTCAAGGTCCCGGAGGAAACCCACGCGGACACGGGGAGAATATGCAAACTCCGCACAGAAAGGCCCTCGCCGGCCACGGGGCTCGAACCCGGACCTTCTTGTTGTGAGGCGACAGCGCTAACCACTACACCACCGTGCCGCCTTTATATAGCGCCTTTCTCAAACTCAAGGTCACTTTACATAGGTCAAAGAAAACAGCACAAAAAAAAACAAAGGAGTTGCTAAAGAGTGGTGAGTTTATGCACTGGTGGAGAAATGTTCATGAAACAGAAAGGTTTTGAGATGAGATTTGAAGAAAGGAAGGGAAGAGGAGTCATGGAGGGGTTGAGGAAGGGAATTCCAGAGCTTGGGGGCCATGGAACTGAAGGACCTGCCACCCAGGGTAGAGAGTCTAGTGCGAGGAACGGCAAGGAGATTATAGCTAGAGGATCTGAGAGAGTAGGATGGAGTATAAGGGTTCAGGAGATCACAGATGTAAGAAGGAGCAAGGTTATGGAGAGCTTTGAAGGTGAGTAGTATGATTTTATATTTAATTCTGGACAGAACAGATAGCCAGTGAAGCTGAGAAAGAATGGGGGTGATATGAGCAGATGGTTTGGTATGGGTGATGAGTCTCACTGCAGAGTTCTGAATGTATTGTAATCTTTGAAGGGATTTAGTAGGGAGGCCAATGAGAAGGGAGTTACAATAATCTAAGCAGGACATAATGAAGGAGTGGACCAAAGTTTGAGCATCACTAGTGGAAAGAAAGGGGCGAAGGCAGGCAATGTTCCAGAGCTGGAAGAAAGGAGTTTTGGTGAGGAATTTAATGTGGGAATCAAAGCTGAGTGAGGGGTCAGGCAATATTCCAAGATTTCTAACAACAGGTGAAGATTTAAATGTACTGTTGATGTTCAGACTGAAACTGGAGGATTTGGACAATGAAGATTTGGGGCCGATAAGCATGATTTCTGTTTTATCTGTGTTAAGTTTTAGAAAATTATTCTGCATCCACAACTTTAGGTCTGATAGACAGTCATTGAGGGAACTTGGAGGGGGGTCAGCGGGGGAGGATGTAGTGAGATATAATTGAATGTCATCAGCGTAGCAATGGAAGTTAAGACCATGGTTACGAATAATTTGGCCAAGGGGCAGGATGTATATAAGGAAAAGGAGGGGCCCAAGAACAGACCCCTGGGGGACACCACAAGTACTAGGGGACATGGAGGACTTATGTAGACCCAGTGTGACAAACTGTTGTCTGTTGGTGAGGTACACTGCAAAAAACTGACTTTGAGGAGAAAATTCCTTACTACTAGTGAAATTCTCTTGCTGCATGGACAGATCATTTTACTTGACAAGACATCTTGGTTACAATCTAGAACTCGTCATCTTCCGCTTATCCGGGGCAGGGTTGCGGAGGCAGCAGTCTGAGCATGGAAGCCCAAACTTCCCTTTCCCCAGACACCTCGGCCAGCTCCTCGGGAAGAACACCGAGGCGTTCCCAGGCCAGCTGAGAGACAGTCCCTCCAGCATGTCCTGGGTCTTCCCCGGGGCCTCCTCCCGGGGGGACATGCCTGGAACACCTCCCCAGGGAGGCATCCAGGAGGCATCCGAAAGAGCCACCTCAGCTGAGCCTGAGCCACCTCAGCTGATTCATCTCGATGTGGAGGAGCAGCGGCTCTACTCCGAGCTCCTCCCGAGTGACTGTGCTTCTCACCCTATCTCTAAGGGAGCACCCAGCCACCCTGCGAAGGAAACTCATTTCGGCCGCTTGTATCCGCGATCTTGTTCTTTCGGTCATTACCCAAAGCTCATGACCATAGGTGAGAGTCGGAACGTAGATTGACCGGTAAATTGAGAGCTTCGCCTTTTGGCTCAGCTCCTTCACCACAACGGACCAGTAAAGCGACCGCATCACTGCGGAAGCCGCACCGATCTGCCTGTCGATCTCACGCTCTATCCTTCCCTCACTCGTGAACAAGATCCCGAGATACTTAAACTCCTCCACTTGAGGCAGGACTTCTCCACCAACCTGGAGAGGGCAAGCCACCCTTTTCCGGTCGAGAACCATGGCCTCGGACTTGGAGGTGCTGATTCTCATCCCAGCTGCTTCACACTTGACTGCAAACCGCCCCAGTGCATGCTGAAGGTCCTGGTTTGAAGACGCCAACAGGACAACATCATCTGCAAAAAGCAGAGATGAAATCCTGTGGTTCCCAAACAGGATTCCTTCCGGCCCCTGGCTGCACCTAGAAATTCTGTCCATAAAAATTATGAACAGAACCGGTGACAAAGGGCAGCCCTGCCGGAGTCCAACATGCACTGAGAACAGGTCTGACTTACTGCCGGCAATGCGAACCAGACTCCTGCTCCGTTCGTACAGGGACCGGACAGCCCTTAGCAAAAGAGCCCCGAACCCCATACTCCCAAAGCACCCCCCACAGAATACCATGAGGGACATGGTCGAATGCCTTCTCCAGATCCACAAAGCACATGTCGACTGGTTGGGCAAACTCCCATGAACCCTCGAGCACCCTATGAAGGGTATAGAGCTGGTCCAGTGTTCCGCAACCAGGACGAAAACCGCATTGTTCCTCCTGGATCCGAGGTTCGACTATTGGCCGAATTCTCCTCTCCAGTACCCTGGAGTAAACCTTCCCTGGGAGGCTGAGAAGTGTGATTCCCCTATAATTGGAGCACACTCTCCGGTCCCGTTTCTTAAAAAGAGGGACCACCACCCCAGTCTGCCACTCCAGAGGCACTGTTCCCAACTGCCACGCGATGTTGCAGAGGCATGTCAGCCAAGACAGCCCCACAACATCCAGAGACTTGAGATACTGAGGGCGGATCTCATCCACCCCTGGTGCCTTGCCACTGAGGAGCTTACTAACCACCTCAGTGACTTCAGCTTGGGTAATGGATGAGTCCACTCCTGAGTCATGAGCCTCCACTTCCTCAATGGAAGACGTGACGGTAGGATTGAGGAGATCCTCGAAGTATTCCTTCCACTGCCTGACAATGTCCCCAGTCGAGGTCAAAAGCTCCCCACCCGCACTGTAAACAGTGTTGGCAGAGTACTGTTTCCCCCTCCTGAGGCGCCGGACGGTTTGCCAGAATTTCTTCAAGGCCGACCGATAGTCCTCCTCCATGGCCTCACCGAACTCCTCCCAGTTCCGAGTTTTTACCTCCGCAACTGCCCGAGCTGTGGCATGCCTGGCCTGACGATACCCGTCAGCTGCCTCAGGAGTCCCGGAGGCCAACATGGCCCGATAGGACTCCTTCTTCAGCTTGACGGCATCCCTTACTTCCGGTGTCCACCACTGGGTTCGGGGATTGCCACCGCGACAGGCACCGGAGACCTTGAGACCATAGCTCCGAACAGCCGCATCGACAATGGAGGCAGAGAACATGGTCCACTCAGACTCAATGTCCCCCACCTCCCTCGGAAGCTGGGAGAAGCTCTCCCAGAGGTGGGAGTTAAAGACCTCCCCGACAGAGTGCTCGGCCAGACGTTCCCAGCAGACCCTCACCATACATTTGGGCCTGCCAGGTCTGTCCGGCTTCCTCCTCCGCCAGCGGATCCAACTCACCACCAGGTGGTGATCAGTTGACAGCTCAGCCCCTCTCTTCACCCGAGTGTCCAAGACATAGGGCCGGAGAGCCGGTGAAACGACAACAAAGTCGATCATCGACCTCCGACCTAAGGTGTCCTGGTGCCACGTGCACTTATGGACACCCCTATGCTCGAACATGGTGTTCGTTATGGACAAACCGTGACTAGCACAGAAGTCCAATAACAAAACACCGCTCGGGTTCAGATTGGGGAGGCCGTTCCTCCCAATCACTCCCCTCCAGGTGTCGCTGTTGTCACCCACGTGAGCGTTGAAGTCCCCCAGTAGAACAATGGAGTCCCCAGTCTGAGCACCTCTCAGTACCTCTCCCAGGGACTCCAAGAAGGCTGGATACTCTATACAGCTATTCGGCCCGTAGGCACAAACAACAGCAAGAGCCCTCTCCCTGATCCGAAGGCGCAGAGACGCGACCCTCTCGTTCACTGGGGTAAACTCCAACACATGGCGGCTGAGCTGGGGAGCTATAAGCAAGCCCACACCGGCCCTCCGCCGCTCACCATGGGCGACTCCAGAGAAGTGGAGAGTCCAGCCCCTTTCGAGGAGCTGGGTTCTGGAGCCCAAGCTGTGCCGTGGAGGTGAGCCTGACTATCTCTAGCCTGTACCTCTCAACCTCCCGCACAAGCTCAGGCTCTTTCCCCCCCAGCGAAATGACATTCCATGTCCCAACAGCTAGCCGCTGTGTTCGGGGATCAGGTCATCGAGGCCCCTGCCTTTGACTGCCGCCCAATCCACACTGCACCAGCCCCCTACTGCTACCTCTGTGGGTGGTGAACCCACAGGAGGTCAGGCCCACGTCACCGCTTCGGGCTGAGCCCGGCCGGGCCCCGTGAGCAAAGGCTCGGCCACCAGGCGCTTGCATATGAGCCCCAACCCCAGGCCTGGCTCCAGGGTGGGGCCCCGGCTGCACCATACCGGGCGACGTCACGGTCCTTGATTGAGTGTTATCCATAAGGGGTTTTGGTGAACTGCTCTTGGTCTGACCTGTCACCTAGGACCTGTCTGCCTTGGGAGACCCTAACAGGGGCGTAATGCCCCCGACAACATAGCTCCTAGGATCATTCAAGCCCACAGACCCCTCCACCACAATAAGGTGGCAGTTCTAGGAGGGGACAATCTAGAACTAGTTTTAATAATGTCAGAGTTGGTGTCTTGTATTCTTCTAATAGAAAATAGTAGATTGTTTCAACTATATTCAAGATATTCTAACTTGCTAAGATATAATTTTTGCAGTGTAGAAGAACACAAGACACCAACTCTGACATTATTAAAACTAGTTCTAGATTGTAACCAACTTATTCTAAGATGTCTTGTCAAGTAAAATGATCTGTCCATGCAGCAAGATAATTTCACTCAGGAATTTTCTCCTCAAATTCAATTTTTTGCAGTGTAGGACCGAAACCATTGGAGGGCTATGTCTGTGCTACCAATATCTGACAGATGGGAGATGAGTGTGTCATGATTGATGGTGTCAAATGCAGCAGATAAGTCAAGGAGAATGAGAATGTTAAGTGAACCACTATCAGCAGACAGGAGGAGGTCATTTACCACTCGCAGGACAGCAGTCTCTGTACTGCGATGTGCGTGGAAACCAGATTGAAAGGGCTCATACAGATTGTTTTCAATGAAAAAGGAATGAAGTTGTGAAGCAGCCACTCCAGTATTTTTGCTAAAAAGGGGAGGTTGGAGATCGGTCGATAATTGGACAGAGAGGTTGGATCTAAATCAGGCTTCTTTAAAATGGGAGTAACTGCAGCCGTTTTGAGGGCAGTGGGAAGATCACCAGAGTTGAGGCATGAATTAACCAACAATGCAATTGGTTCACAGATGATTGTGGAGCATGCCTTGAGTACAAGAGTAGGGGCAGGGGCAAGCTGACATAAGGTGGAGTTAGACTTAATGATGATATTAGAGACAGAAAGGGAGTCAACAGTTGTGAAGTGGATGAGTTTAGGGCCCGGGGAGGAGAATAGGGCGAGAGAAATGGAGCAGGAGGTTGAAAGCACTGGTAAATTTGGTTAATTTTGTCTTCAAAGAAATTTAAGAAAGCCTGACACTGTTCAGCTGTCTTGGGGCAAGCTGCCACAGGAGGTTTGAGAAGTTTATCAACGGTCCTAAAGAGCGTTTTCAGCTTAGACTTAGGACCGCTTATGATTGATGAGTAGTAGTTAGAACGGGCAGCATTTAAGGCATCCCTATACTTATGAACGTGTTCAGTGTAAAGCAACGAGTAGACAGTAAGACTGGTTTTCTTGTGCAAGCGCTCAAGATGTCAGCCAGTGGCCTTCATTACTCTGAACTCAGGGGTGAACCAGGGACAAGTGCAGCTGGCAGGAACAAACCTATTCTTTACAGGGGCTAAGTCATCCAGCAAGCTAGAAAGAGTGTCATTGTAAATGGCAACCAGATTGTCAGGGGAGGAGAGCTCATCATGTGGATCAAACAAGGATGATGCCTGTATAGAAGCAGCAAAGAGGTTGTGATTAATAGACCTAATATTCCAGTAGGTAACAGATGTTTTCTTAAAGGTGGGAGGAGAATTGATAGTATGGAAGCTGCAGACAATGAGCTTATGATCAGAGATACCAGAGACAGAGATGTCATTTAGACCAGTGGAACAAAGCAGGTCAAGAGTGTGACCTTGATTGTGAGTGGGGAAGTCACCATGCTGCATCAGGTTAAAACAATCCAAAACAGAAATGAACTCCAAAGTATAAGAACATTTTGGTATCAACATGGATGTTAAAGTCACCAAGCATAATTACAGCAGGACAAAGAGGTGAGATAACTGTGAGGAGTTCATTCAATTCAGACAAAAAAAAAAAATTGCCAGATGGTTTAGGGGGCCGATAAACTAACAGCAGCATTAGGGGAGGGGTTGAAACAATCTTTAAAACAACGTATTCAAAAGATGTCACACTGAATAGTGTTAGTTCTTTAACAGTCAGATCCGAGCAATACACAACAGATGTGGTAAATAGAGATTTTGTTGAAGAACCACAGAACTGTCATTTTATAGGAAACATAAACCTTCTACTTCTCAGTCACATAAATATTAGTGTCATAGTGTTAGTGTTCTCTCGCTGTTTAATATTGATGTCACTGTGTGTTCTTGTAGGTTTGTGAATTCTCAAGGTAGGTTTCATAATGATGGAAATGGCTAGCATAGTGTCGGTGTTTCTGTATATATGTAAATTCACGAGTTAAAGCACTCCTAAACATAGCACAAGTTCTCTTTCACTGTCTTTATACAGTATGTCTGACATTTTCATTGTTTGCAAAGCACTCCAAGAGGAATTGCCATATACACTTAGAGATAAAACCTACTGAATTCCTGGGGTCTAATTTAATCACATTTATTGCCACAATTCAAAAATGATACAGAAGAGCAATAAATAAGGAAACCTAATCTTTGTATTTAAGGATTTCTAGACTCTCAGATTGTCATGGGGTGATAAATAGCCGATGCCCTTGTTTGGTAAACCAGTTGCTAAACTGTAAGTCACTTCTTTTAGCTGTTCTCGTATGTTCGGGGTTGCCACAGTGGATCTGTTCTGCATATTTGATTTGGCATAGCTTTTACACCGGATGCCCTTCCTGACACAACCCTCCCCAATCTATCCGGGCTTAAGACCAGCACTAAGTACGCACTGGCTTGTACACCCCTAGTGGCTGGGTATTTTACCTTATCTGCATTTCTTTGAATGGTGGGGGAAACCAGAGCACCCTGAGGAAACCCAGGCAGAATACACAAACTCCTCACAGAAAGGACCCCCCATCAGCTGTGAGGTTCAAACCTGGAGCGTTCTTGCTGTGAGGCGTCAGTGCTAACCACTACACCACCGTGCCGCCCCTAAACTGTAAGTCACTGTATCCCTAAATTTGTCTCACAGTGGGTATTAGACGACTGGTATACTGTATATTAGACAAATATATGTTGTACCTAATTAGAGGGACCCACATCTGTATTTTCTACTTAGAGCTAGAATTTATTCCAATAAAATACACATTTCACATGACCCCATTTCTTACTTAGATTCCTATTTTATGCTTATGTTTTTGTAGAATATTTCTTAAATCTTCTTTTAATAGAACTTTATACAGGATGTTCAAACGTATGACACCCCCCACACACACACACAAAGTATAGTGCCTTGCAAAAGTATTCATCCCCCTTAGTATTTGTCCTGTTTTGTTGCATTACAAGCTGGAATTAAAATGGATTTTTTGAGGGTAAGCACCATTTGATTTACACAACATGCCTGCCACTTTAAAAGGTGAAAATTGTTGCTTTATTGTGACACAAACAATAATTAAGATGAAAAAACAGAAATCTGGAGTGTGCATAGGTATTCACCTCCCTCAAAGTCAATACTTTGCAGAGCCACCTTTTGCTACAATTACAGCTGCAAATCTCTTGGGGTATGTCTCTATTAGCTTAGCACATCTAGCCACTGGGATTTTTGCCCATTCCTCAAGGCAAAACTGCTTCAACTCCAAGTTAGATGGGTTGCATTGGTGTTACAGCAATCTTCAAGTTATGCCACAGATTCTCAATTGGATTGAGGTCTGGGCTTTCACTAGGCCATTCCAAGACATTTAAATGTTTCCCTTTAAACCACTCCAGTGTAGCTTTAGCAGTATGTTTAGGGTCATTGTCCTGCTGGACCGTGAACCTTCATCCCAGTCTCAAACCTCTGGCTGACTCAAACAGGTTTTCCTCCAGAATTGCCCTGCATTTAGTGCCATCCATCTTTCCTTCAGTCCTGACCAGCTTTCCTGTCCCTGCAGATGAAAAATATCCCCACAGCATGATGCTACCACCACCATGCTTCATTGTAGGGATGGTGTTCTCAGAGTGTTGGGTTTGCACCACACATGGCGTTTCCCATGATGGCCAAAAAGTTCAATTTTTGTCTCATTTGACCAGAGAACCTTCTTCCATGTGTTTGAGGAGTCTGCCACATGCTGTTAGACAAACTCCAAACGTGTTTTCTTCAGCAATGGCTTTTTTTTCTGGCCTCTCTTCCAAAGCCCTGCTCTGTAGAGTGGAGTGTCACATCATGTGACAGATCATGTGACACTTTGATTGCATACAGGTGGATCTTAATCAACTAATTATGTGACTTATGAAGTGAATTGGTTGGACCAGCTCTTATTTAGGGGTTTCACATAAAAGGGGGTGAATACCTATGCACACTCCAGATTTCTGTTTTTCATCTTATTGTTTGTGTCACAATAAAAAAAAAACAATTTTCACCTTTAAAGTGGTAGGCATGTTGTGTAAATCAAATGGTGCTAACCCCCCAAAAATCCATTTTAATTACAGCTTGTAATGCGACAAAACAGGACAAACACCAAGGGGGATGAATACTTTTGCAAGGCACTGTATATACGGTACTATATGGACACTTTTCCACTTCTTATGCTGTGTATCTAATTCTTTCTTTTTAGCACTGTCTTGAATAATAAATGAATAAAATACCTTATGACACAGTGTAAATAAACAGTCTGATTTTACTAATGATGTCTACAAATCCAATCCGGCAAAGAAGAATCCCAGCTGTCAGAGACTTACAAGAACATTCACAAGTGTATTCGGAAAGTCTCGGAGTGTTTGTATGTTAATAAAAATAAAATTTCTCTTCGAAAGATGTTATTTTTTTGTAATGTGCTTCATAATGTTCCCTTTTATACATAAAAGCTAATCATATGGAAATGTTTGTTTTAATACTCCTATAACTAAAAATGTTGCATTTTAAGAGCCCAAGTTCTCAGAAAACTTGACTTGAGTTAAAACCTCATGCATCTGGTTGTCTATTGCTGTTTTGTGTGCCCTTTACAAATAAATGTATTTTTCTAAATGTCAGATGATATGCTTCTGTGAACCTTTTGTATTCTTTGTGTTCAAAGCCCGAGCTAAAGGTCATGTGTTCTTCACTATAGCGGTAACCTTAATATTCTTGTGTGTGTATACATACTGTATTATCTGTGTCTCTGGTACTCATGTCCAATAGTGCAACAGTGTGGAGACCTGGAGAATCTGGATCAATGCATTCTTATGAAGATGAAGTATTTATCTCATCTACTGATCATCATCTTGAATAAGGTCAGAGTCCGTGAGAAGCCACCTCTTCCTGTCATTCTGTCCCTGTTAAGACACTTCAAAGTACAACAGGACATATAGACACTTAGCAAAGAAGATGTCTTTATCAGGAATAATATATCAGGGAGATTTGCAGATTTACATTCAGAAGCATAAAGTAAAGCATTCAGCCTTGTACGCTGGACTTCAGTGTGTGTGTGTGTGCGTGTATATATACACACACACAGTGGTGCTTGAAAGTTTGTGAACCCTTTAGAATTTTCTATATTTCTGCATAAATATGATCGAAAACATCATCAGATTTTCACACAAGTCCTAAAAGTAGATAAAGAGAACCCAGTTAAACAAATGAGACAAAAATATTATACTTGGTCATTTATTTATTGAGGAAAATGATCCAATATTACATATCTGTGAGTGGCAAAAGTATGTGAACCTCTAGGATTAGCAGTTCATTTGAAGGTGAAATTAGAGTCAGGTGTTTTCAATCAATGGGATGACAATCAGGTGTGAGTGGGCACCCTGTTTTATTTCAAGAACAGGGATCTATCAAAGTCTGATCTTCACAACACCTGTTTGTGGAAGTGTATCATGGCACGAACAAAGGAGATTTCTGAGGACCTCAGAATAAGCGTTGTTGATGCTCATCAGGCTGGAAAAGGTTACAAAACCATCTCTAAAGAGTTTGGACTCCACCAATCCACAGTCAGACAGACTGTGTACAAATGGAGGAAATTCAAGACCATTGTTACCCTCCCCAGGAGTGGTTGACCAACAAAGATCACTCCAAGAGCAAGGCATGTAATAGTCTGCAAGGTCTCAAAGGACCCCAGGGTAACTTCTAAACAACTGAAGGCCTCTCTCACATTGGCTAATGTTAATGTTCATGAGTCCACCATCAGGAGAACACTGATCAACAATGGTGTGCATGGCAGGGTTGCAAGGAGAAAGCCACTGCTCTCCAAAAAGAACATTGCTGCTCGTCTGCAGTTTGCTAAAGATCATGTGGACAAGCCAGAAGGCTACTGGAAAAATGTTTTGTGGATGGATGAGACCAAAATAGAACTTTTTGGTTTAAATGAGAAGTGTTATGTTTGGAGAAAGGAAAACACTGCATTCCAGCATAAGAACCTTATCCCATCTGTGAAACATGGTGGTGGTAGTATCATGGTTTGGGCCTGTTTTGCTGCATCTGAGCCAGGACGGCTTGCCATCATTGATGGAACAATGAATTCTGAATTACACCAGCGAATTCTAAAGGAAAATGTCAGAACATCTGTCCATGAACTGAATCTCAAGAGAAGGTGGGCACGGCGTATTCTCCCCGTGTCTGCGTGGGTTTCCTCCAGGTGCTCCGGTTTCCCCCACAGTCCAAACACATGCAGGTTAGGTTAACTGGTGACTCTAAATTGACTGTAGGTGTGAATGTGAGTGTGAATGGTTGTCTGTGTCTATGTGTCAGCCCTGTGATGACCTGGCGACTTGTCCAGGGTGTACCCCGCCTTTCACCCGTAGTCAGCTGGGATAGGCTCCAGCTTGCCTGCGACCCTGTAGAACAGGATAAAGCGGCTACAGATAATGAGATGAGACATTTAGAGATGACATAACAATTCCCCAGAACATGAACGCTAGAATACAGTGCTTTTCATTTTTAGTGAGTGCAGTTGTATGAATGATCATCTCCTTTCATCCATGAGAGGTCTGATACATATAGGCCATAAAGCAGAGATTAAACTATCAAATGGGGAGCCAAGATGAAGTCGGAGTTAAAAGTTTGGGCGCCAGGATGACAGATTGGCAGAAGCACTGTCTCTTCACCCAGTAAATGTTCTGCCAATTGTTGCTAATTTTTTTTTTTAGTAAATCCTGAATGGTAGATAGGATAAATATGATGCATCCAAAAATATGTCTCATCTCATTATCTGTAGCTGCTTTATCCTGTTCTACAGGGTCGCAGGCAAGCTGGAGCCTATCCCAGCTGACTACGGGCGAAAGGCGGGGTACACCCTGGACAAGTCGCCAGGTCATCACAGGGCCAAAAATATGTATTATTTGAAAAAGCTACAACCCCGATTCCAAAAAAGTTGGGACAAAGTACAAATTGTAAATAAAAACGGAATGCACAAAAACACCAGGAATGGGAGAAAATTTGTAAGACACCATCTAAATTAGAGGAAATGTTGTGGTCATTTTCAGAGGACAAGTAAAAACAAAAAAAAAAGGGGGTTATATCAAAAATCTATAAAGCACTACAACACGAATCTAATGATAATAACTTTGACATCAAAGAAAAATGGGAGCTGGAAGCCAACATTATAATATCAGAAGAAGAATGCGAGGAAACATTTAAAGAGGGACACAAACTAACAGCCTAACATGGAGGGAATTCGATTGGAAAGTAAAAATACACTACTTCAACACCCCGTTTATTACATCAAAATATAGCAATAAAACTGATTTATGCTGGAGGGAGTGTGGAGCGGTGGGTGATACCACCCATATATTCTGGGATTGCCCAAAAATAAAAGATTTCTGGGAGAATATTCAGAAGGAAATTAAACAGATTATGGGTATTAATTTCCCTATGGAACCGGCACTGTACATTTTGGGTATAATTCCTGACAGTATGACAGACAAGAGCTCTAAATATTTACTAAGAATCCTGCTGCTGATCGCAAAAAAGACAATCACAGCTTCCTGGTTGAAACCACAGCCTCCAAGTATAACACAGTGGAGAGACAGGGTAAAAAATGTGTTCATCATGGAGAAAATCACAGCAAGGCTACAGTTGAAAACAGACTTGTTTGATAAAAGATGGTCATTATTAAAACAAGCAATGCCAAAACTCTAATCTCCTCCACTTTTTTTTCTTTTCTTTTTGGAGCGTTTCTTTTTTCTCACTTGTAAAATATTCGTAGTCTGTACTGTTTTGCTCGCTTGTAAAGTGCATGTACTCTGTACTGTTGCTTTTTTTTCCCTTCACTTGTAAAGTACACGTACTCTACTGTTGAGCTTCTTTCTTGTAAATTACATGTACTTTGTACTGTTGGGGTTTTTTTCACTTGAAAAGTACTCGTACTAAAGAGAACGCTGATTAAGGCTAACGGAATGGAGGCGAGATTTGGTCGAGGGGAAATATGATGTACAAGTACGAGAATACAGACTGATATTTACAAAGATATATTCAACATGAAGGGGAAAAAAGAGACTTTCAATTTCTATAATTACAAGTGTAACTGTATATAATAGACATCTCTGTGTTTGTTAAGTTTGTGTTTGTATGTATGTAGTTGTCAAATAAAAAATAAGTTTAAAAAAATGGAATGCAATGATGTAGAAGTTTCAAAATTCCATATTTTATTCAGAATAGAACATAGATGACATATCAAATTGTGGCAGCGGGGGCGTGGTCAAGCACCGGTCTGTGACAGGAGGGCGGAGTTGGGGAAGGTAAGTGGCAGAATCGCTTCACCTGAGTGTCATTAACCTGTGTTTTGTGTGTTCTCCCCAGTAAACCGCCCTATTTAAGGAGGGAGAGCGAGAGCAGAGGGGGAACCGGACGAGACGCTGTGTGTGTGTCTCTTTCTCGCGCTAGTGAAAACTGTTTGCAACTCTGAAAAGTGTGGCAATAAAGCCGGTTAACAAACCTGATCTCTGTCCTGCCGTCCTCTGTGCTCCACCCACACGCGATTCACGCTACAGTGGTGCCGAAACCCGGGACCGTGGAGCACCTGTCCTGCAGCCCCATGGAATCCTCCCCGTTCGCGGACTTGGTCCACGCCCTCGCCACGGCCCAGCAGAGCCAGCACCAGGCGCTCGTTACACTCCGGAAGGAGCAGGAGCGCCGCTTCGAAGCCCTGGTACTGGCTCAACAGGAAGACCGCGAGGCGTTCCGGCGCCTCCTCGCGTCGGCGGGGTCCACCAGCGCCCCGGCCGCGGGCCCATCTCCCATCACTTTGACTAAGATGGGCCCGCAGGACGACCCCGAGGCGTTCATCGCATTATTCGAACAGGTCGCCGAAGCCTCGGGGTGGCCGATGGAACAGCGCGCGGCGCGCCTCCTCCCCCTCCTGACGGGAGAGGCGCAGCTAGCCGCATTACAGCTCCCCGCCGACCACCGGCTGGCCTACGCCGACCTTCGCCGGGCTGTCCTCCAGCGCGTGGGGCGCACGCCGGAGCAGCAGCGCCAGCGCTTCCGCGCGCTGCGAATGGAGGAAGTCGGCAGCCCGTTTGCGTTCGGCCAGCAGCTCCGGGACGCCTGCTGGCGGTGGCTGAGGGCCGAAGATCGCGACGCCGAGGGGATCATCGACCAGGTGGCGCTGGAGCAGTTCGTCGCCCGCCTACCCGCCGGAACCGCGGAGTGGGTCCAGTGCCACCGCCCGGCGTCGCTGGATCAGGCCGTAGGACTGGCGGAGGATCATCTGGCGGCTGTCCCGGCGGCAGGACAACGGATGTCTTCTTCTCTCTCCTCTTCTCTCTCTCTCTCTCTCTCTCTCTTCCCCCTCCTCCCGTGTCCCGTCCTCGCCCCATTCCCCCACCACGGAGGCGGGGGCCGGCCCCACCCCAGCCGGCCCGCCGCACCCGTGGTGCCCTCCCGTTTCTCCCTTCTATGTCTGTCTCTCCCCCCCCCTCAGGTGAGTGACCCCCAGTCCACAGCTGCAGAGGGGAGGCCCGGGCCGGTTTGCTGGCGCTGCGGGGAACCGGGCCACCTGCAGCAACAGTGTGCCGCGATGGAGGTGGGGGCGGTGGTGCGGATCCCCGACGCGCCAGAGGCTGCCCTCGATCAGGCCGGAGCATATCGCATACCGGTAAGTGTACAAGGGGCGACCTATCAGGCGTTGGTGGATTCGGGTTGCAACCAGATCTCGATCCGCCAAAGCCTGGTGCAAGACGAGGCATTGGGGGGAGCACAAGGGGTGAAGGTGTTGTGTGTGCACGGGGATGTCCACTGCTACCCGTTGGTGTCGGTCCACATACATTTCAGAGGGGACAAATCTATAGTGAAGGCGGCGGTTAATCCTCGCCTTACCCACTCTTTAATCTTGGGGACTGATTGGCCGGGATTCCGGGGGTTGATGGCACACCTAGTAAAGAGTGGGTCCTGCCGGTTAGCCGGGGGGGGTCCCGGTGTCGTTTTGGCTGGGGCTGCGGTCGCAGGGCCGTCTACGTCATCTCCGCGACAGAGTGAGGGGCCCCCGGCTCCTCCTCTTTCTATTGGGGAATTCCTCGCGGATTTCCCACTGGAACAATCGCGAGACGAAACTCTGCGACACGCGTTTGACCAAGTGAGAGTAATCGATGGTCAAACGCTCCAGCCGAATGCCACCCCGACCTTCCCCTATTTTTCCATTTTAAAAGATAGGTTATACCGAGTGACGCAGGACACTCAGACGAAGGAGCGTGTCACCCAGTTGTTAATTCCAAAGAGCCGTCGGGAATTGGTATTCCAGGCGGCTCACTTTAATCCCATGGCGGGACACCTCGGGCAGGATAAAACACTCGCCCGGATAATGGCCCGATTCTATTGGCCGGGGATTCGCGGCGACGTCCGTAAGTGGTGTACGGCGTGCCGCGAATGTCAGTTAGTAAACCCAGCGGCCATTCCAAAAGCGCCCTTGCGCCCCCTACCATTAATCGAGACCCCGTTTGAACGAATTGGGATGGATCTCGTCGGGCCATTAGATCGGTCAACACGAGGGTACCGCTTTATATTGGTTCTGGTGGACTATGCAACGCGATACCCGGAAGCGGTGCCTCTTCGCAATATCTCCGCACGTAGTATTGCAGAGGCTCTCT
Organism: Neoarius graeffei; assembly: GCF_027579695.1. NCBI lineage: Eukaryota > Metazoa > Chordata > Actinopteri > Siluriformes > Ariidae > Neoarius > Neoarius graeffei. The sequence goes on from NC_083570.1 coordinate 60,975,531, forward strand.
TCCACGTCATCTCCCGGGTCGGAATCCCGAAAGAGATTCTGACTGATCAAGGCACCTCGTTTATGTCACGAACACTGGCCGAACTGTATGGGCTACTGGGTATTAAGCCGATCCGCACCAGCGTGTATCACCCACAAACGGACGGTTTAGTCGAACGGTTCAACCGCACCCTCAAGAATATTATCAAAAAATTCGTAAGTGAGGACGCACGTAACTGGGATAAGTGGCTCGAACCCTTGTTGTTTGCAGTGCGAGAGGTCCCCCAAGCCTCCACGGGGTTCTCCCCATTTGAATTACTGTATGGGCGTAAGCCGCGCGGCATCTTAGATGTACTGCGGGAAAATTGGGAGGAGGGACCTTCGCAGAGCAAAAATGAAATTCAATACGTTATGGATCTGCGCGCAAAACTCCACACGCTCACCCACTTAACTCAGGAGAATTTGCGGCAGGCCCAGGAACGGCAAACCCGCCTGTACAACAAGGGCACGCGCCTTAGAGAGTTCACTCCGGGAGATAAGGTACTCGTCCTGTTGCCCACGTCGAGCTCCAAATTAATCGCCAAGTGGCAAGGGCCCTTTGAGGTCACACGGCGAGTCGGGGATGTCGACTATGAGGTTAGGCGAACGGACAGGGAGGGGGCGCTACAGATCTACCACCTCAATCTGCTGAAGCTCTGGAATGAGGAGGTCCCCGTGGCGTTGGTGTCGGTAGTTCCGGAGAAGGCGGAGCTGGGGCCGGAGATCCAAAAAGGGTCATTGGCATCTCGCACCTCTCCGGTCCCCTGTGGAGACCACCTCTCCCCGACCCAACTCACGGAGGTCGCCCAGTTGCAGGCCGAGTTTTCGGATGTGTTCTCGCCCCGGCCCGGACGCACCAACCTCATAGAACACCACATAGAGACGCCCCCGGGGGTGGTAGTGCGTAGCCGACCTTATAGATTACCCGAACACAAAAAAAAGGTGGTTCGGGAAGAACTTCAGGCCATGCTCGAAATGGGCATCGTCGAGGAGTCCCACAGTGACTGGAGCAGCCCGGTGGTCTTGGTTCCCAAGGCCGACGGCTCGGTCCGGTTCTGCGTGGACTATAGAAAAGTCAATGCGGTGTCTAAATTCGACGCGTACCCAATGCCTCGTATTGATGAGCTGCTTGATCGACTAGGCACGGCTCGCTTTTACTCGACACTGGATTTGACGAAGGGATATTGGCAGATCCCCTTGACTCCATTATCCCGGGAAAAAACGGCCTTTTCCACACCGTTCGGCTTACACCAGTTCGTCACACTTCCGTTTGGGCTGTTTGGGGCGCCCGCTACGTTTCAGCGGCTGATGGACCGGATCCTCCGGCCCCACGCCACCTATGCGGCCGCTTATTTAGACGACATCATTATTTATAGTAATGACTGGCAGCGGCACCTGCAACACCTGAGGGCCGTCCTTAGGTCGCTGAGGCGGGCGGGGCTCACTGCCAACCCGAAGAAGTGTGCGATTGGGCGGGTGGAAGTACGGTATCTGGGCTTCCACTTGGGTAACGGGCAGGTGCGTCCCCAAATTAATAAGACAGCAGCGATTGCGGCCTGCCCGAGACCCAAGACCAAAAAGGGGGTGAGACAGTTCCTGGGGCTGGCTGGCTATTATCGTAGGTTCATACCTAATTATTCGGACGTCACCAGCCCGCTGACTGACCTCACTAAAAAGGGGGTGCCAGACCCGGTCCAGTGGACGGAGCAGTGCCAGCGGGCTTTCTCTGAGGTAAAGGCTGCACTGTGTGGGGGGCCACTTTTGCACTCCCCTGACTTCTCTCTCCCCTTTTTGTTGCAGACGGATGCGTCGGACAGAGGGCTGGGGGCCGTTTTGTCCCAGCAGGTGGGGGGAGAGGACCGCCCAGTGTTGTACATCAGCCGGAAGCTGTCAGTGCGTGAGGGGCGCTACAGCACTATCGAGAAGGAGTGCCTGGCCATCAAGTGGGCGGTCCTCGCCCTCCGTTACTACCTGCTGGGGCGCTCTTTCACCCTCTGTTCGGACCACGCGCCCCTCCAGTGGCTCCACCGCATGAAGGATGCCAACGCGCGGATCACCCGTTGGTATCTGGCGCTCCAACCTTTCAACTTCAAGGTGGTCCACAGGCCGGGGGCGCAGATGGTCGTGGCGGACTTCCTCTCCCGTCAAGGGGGGGGGGAGTCGGCTGCGGGCCGGACGGGCGCCCGGCCTGAGTCGGGCGGTGGGGGTATGTGGCAGCGGGGGCGTGGTCAAGCACCGGTCTGTGACAGGAGGGCGGAGTTGGGGAAGGTAAGTGGCAGAATCGCTTCACCTGAGTGTCATTAACCTGTGTTTTGTGTGTTCTCCCCAGTAAACCGCCCTATTTAAGGAGGGAGAGCGAGAGCAGAGGGGGAACCGGACGAGACGCTGTGTGTGTGTGTGTGTGTCTCTCGCGCTAGTGAAAACTGTTTGCAACTCTGAAAAGTGTGGCAATAAAGCCGGTTAACAAACCTGATCTCTGTCCTGCCGTGCTCCACCCACACGCGATTCACGCTACACAAATGTTTAAACTGAGAAAATGTATCATTTAAAGAGAAAAATTAGGTGATTTTAAATTTCATGACAACACCACATCTCAAAAAAGTTGGGACAAGGCCATGTTTACCACTGTGAGACATCCCCTTTTCTCTTTACAACAGTCTGTAAACGTCTGGGGACTGAGGAGACAAGTTGCTCAAGTTTAGGGATAGGAATGTTAACCCATTCTTGCCTAATGTAGGATTCTAGTTGCTCAACTGTCTTAGGTCTTTTTTTGTCATATCTTCCGTTTTATGATGCACCAAATGTTTTCTATGGGTGAAAGATCTGGACTGCAGGCTGGCCAGTTCAGTACCCGGACCCTTCTTCTATGCAGCCATGATGCTGTAATTGATGCAGTATGTGGTTTGGCATTGTCATGTTGGAAAATGCAAGGTCTTCCCTGAAAGAGACGTCGTCTGGATGGGAGCATATGTTGCTCTAGAACCTGGATATACCTTTCAGCATTGATGGTGTCTTTCCAGATGTGTAAGCTGCCCATGCCACACGCACTAATGCAACCCCATACCATCAGAGATGCAGGCTTCTGAACTGAGCGCTGATAACAACTTGGGTCGTCCTTCTCCTCTTTAGTCCGAATGACATGGCGTCCCTGATTTCCATAAAGAACTTCAAATTTTGATTCGTCTGACCACAGAACAGTTTTCCATTTTGCCACAGTCCATTTTAAATGAGCCTTGGCCCAGAGAAGACGTCTGCGCTTCTGGATCATGTTTAGATACGGCATCTTCTTTGAACTATAGAGTTTTAGCTGGCAACGGCAGATGGCACGGTGAATTGTGTTCACAGATAATGTTCTCTGGAAATATTCCTGAGCCTATTTTGTGATTTCCAATACAGAAGCATGCCTGTATATGATGCAGTGCCGTCTAAGGGCCCGAAGATCACGGGCACCCAGTATGGTTTTCCGGCCTTGACCCTTACGCACAGAGATTCTTCCAGATTCTCTGAATCTTTTGATGATATTATGCACTGTAGATGATAATGTGTTCAAACTCTTTGCAATTTTACACTGTTGAACTCCTTTCTGATATTGCTCCACTATTTGTCGGCGCAGAATTAGGGGGATTGGTGATCCTCTTCCCATCTTTACTTCTGAGAGCCGCTGCCACTCCAAGATGCTCTTTTTATACCCAGTCATGTTAATGACCTATTGCCACTTGACCTAATGAGTTGCAATTTGGTCCTCCAGCTGTTCCTTTTTTGTACCTTTAACTTTTCCAGCCTCTTATTGCCCCTGTCCCAACTTTTTTGAGATGTGTTGCTGTCATGAAATTTCAAATGAGCCAATATTTGGCATGAAATTTCAAAATGTCTCACTTTCGACATTTGATATGTTGTCTATGTTCTATTGTGAATACAATATCAGTTTTTGAGATTTGTAAATTATTGCATTCCGTTTTTATTTACAATTTGTACTTTGTCCCAACTTTTTTGGAATCGGGGTTGTATTACTGTAGAAAACACATGAGCATAACATACATTAAATGTATTTTATTTCAAACAGAAACCCATATGACAAAAACAGCATCATACAAGCAGGTCTAGGATAAGAACCTATTGTGAATTTGTAGTAAATAAGGACTCACTTACAGGACCAGTCAAACTTTTGGACACACCAGTTTCTAATTCAACGTTTTTTCTTTACTTTTAGACGTGAAGTGTCTTTTAATTAATAAAGTAATGATGGATGTTGTTTCTCTTTACTTAGTTGAGCGGTTCTTGACATAATATGGATTATTACAGTTGTGGAACAGGGCTATTTACTGTATTATTATTATTATTAACTGTTTACTGTTTGATCTCAAACACATTAAGAAGGCAAGAAATTGCACTAATTAACTTTTGACGAGGCACCTGTTAATTGAAAAGCATTCCAGGTGACTCCCTCATGAAGCTGGTTAAGATAATGCCAATAAGGTAGGTGCAAAGCGTCATCAAGGGAAACACTGGCTACGCTGGAGAATCTAAAATATGAAACGTATTTTTTTTAACACTTTTTGTTTACCACATACTTCCATCTATGTTCCATATGTTATTTCATAGTTTTGATGTCCTCAGTATTGTTCTGCAATGTAGAAAATAGTCACAAAACAGAAAAACCTATGAATGAGTAGGGGTGCAAACTTTTTTGACTGGTATTGTATATGTGACAGTTGAAATTATGAAGGATATAATATTGTGAGAAATTCTAGCTGCCTTCCAAGCCATTTTAATTAACAGTTTCTTGATTGCCTGAGATTGTTCGGTTCAGTAGAAATAAAAATATAAACCAATCACTGCAGATGAATGAAGGATGTTATTCTAGAGAATCATGTTGCCACCTGGTGGTCAACAAACACTGGATATGGAAGCCTTCAAGATTTAGGAACATGGTAGAATAGTGAGAATATCTTCCGATAGGAATCTAGGTGTTTGATTTAATTATAGGCCCATGGGGGAAGCCATGGCCTAATGGTTAGAGAAGCAGCTTTAAGACCAAAAGGTTGCTGGTTTGGTTCCCTGGACCAGCAGGAATGGCTGAAGTGCCCTTGAACAAAGCACCTAACCCCCAGGCTGCTCTGGGTATGTTTTACGTCGCTCTGGATAAGAGCATCTGCTAAATGCCTGTAATGTAATCAGATACATACGGTCTTACTATACTGAAGGGTATTGTTATTGTCTATTTAGTGGTGGTAGGACACTGGAAGAATGAGTCATCATTGATGTTGGAGCTCTTCACCTGTGGTTTTGCCATCATCTGTTCTGCTGGATGAGCTCAGCGTCCACTCCGGTGCTCCTCTCAAAAAGCTGACGCTTTTTTTCACCTTCTGTGTAATGTAGAAGACAAGATCCTGTGTTTTACTGTGCATCGAAGATTTTCAAAAGCACCTTCAAATTTCTATTTCTCTGCATTGAGACATACATTTTGCAGGAGTATCCTATATCCTGCTAAACTTAAGTCAAAAATTTGGAGATTTTCCCAACTCAGCTGGAAAAAAGATAATTTCAGAGAATTTGACTTCTGCAGTCGGTCCATTTTGTGTGAAAATAACTGTTAACACAGTTGTATTTAAATTACAAGCCAACGCTAGCTGACGGGTGACAAATTAAAGTCAAAATAAATCATCTTTAGTAAGGTGCCAGGCCACCATAAGGCACCAGAACAGAATACGTCAACAGGAGAACCACTTTATCCTAAACATGTTACTTAAAAAGCAACAATGTCACTTTGTAAAGCCCTAGAGGAAGCTAATCATCAGCCATGGTCCTAATTGCTGTTGTTGGTGGGGGCGTGAACCGGTCTCGATGATCAACTTAATACATATAATCAGAGTGCTTCATCTTAACAACTGATCTAAATTACATAAGGGACCTGATGTGGTAAACACCACTGTATTTACAGTTGTGGTCAGAAGTTTACATACAATGACATGAATGTCATCTTGGATATGAATGTCATGACAATATTTTGGGCTTTCAGTAATTTCTTTGAACTGTTCTTTTTCTGTGGCAGAATGTACAGCATACATCTTTAATTAAAAAAAAACACTAGAATTTGGTGCACAAGTTTTAATTTTCTTTGGGTTTTCTGAAATCAACACAGCGTCATAATTATGCATACAGTGTCAAAAATTTACATACGCTCACTTAGATTATTAATTCAGAGGTGCTGAAACTTCCAAAATGTCTTATTTTGCCGAGGTCTCTTAACTTCCTATTAGTAATCATGATTGTCTACAGCTGGTAGCTTCTCTGTGCCTTCATAAAAAGGGTTTGTTTACAGCACTCATTGGATTGACCAACACACAGTAAAATGGGAAAGTCCAAGGAGCTCAGTGCAGATCTGAGAAAGAGGATCGCAGATATACACAACTCCGGAATGTCTCTTGGAGCAATTTCTAAACAACTGTAAATTCCAAGATCAGTTCAGACAATCGTATCCAAGTTATTGTGAGGTGTAGTCACTTTGCCAAGCGACTTTGCTTAAAGAAAACCCAAACCATCACCCTCAGCTGAAAGGAAATTGGTTTGGATGGTCAGGAACAACCTGGGAACCACCATGGCACAGCCCTGGCATGAACTGGAAGCTGATGGATCACGGCCTACAGTTCAGATCACCATGGACTAAGAGGCTGCTATCCAAGAAATAACCCCCTGCTCCAAAATTGACACCTTCAAGCTTAACTAAAGTTTGAAGCTGACCACAAGGACAAAAAAAAAAGCCTTCTGGAGGATAGCTGTATGGTCAAATGAGATAAAGATTGAGTTGTTTGGCCACAATGACCACTGTAATACTGTACAGAGGGACACTGTACCAGCTGGTGGTCATCATGCTCTGGGGCTGTTTTGCTGCCAGTGGAACTGGTTCATTGCACAAAGTAGATGGAATAATGAAGAAGGAGGACTACCTCAGAATTCTTCAGCATAAACCATCAGAAACATGAAAATGACTTGGGACGTGGGAGTTACAACAGGACAGTGAACCCAAACACACATCAGAGTTGGTTGTGGAGAATAAAGCAAGCTAATATTAAGCTTTAAAATAAGCCCTGACTTCAACCCTATTGAAAATATATGGACCGTACTTATGTCAAGTCAATGCCAAGAAAAAAAATAATAATAATTTAATTGAACTCTACCAGTTCTACGATGAAGAGTCATTAAATATCCAACCAGAATTCTGCCAGAAGCTTGTTCATGGTAAACAAAAATGTTTGGTCAAGGTGAATCTTGCGAAGAGACATTTTACCCAAATATTAGGTGTGCTGTATGTATATTTTTGACCCTGTATGTATAATTTTGACCCTGTGTTGATTTTCAGAAAACCCAAAGAAAGTTAAAACTTGTGCACCAAATTCTAATGCTTTTTTTTAATTAAAGATGTATGCTGTACAATCATTCTGCCACAGAAAAAGAACAGTTCAAAGAAATTACTGAAAGCCCAAATATTGTCATGACATTCATATCCAAGATAACATTCATGTCACTGTATGTAAACTTCTGACCACAACTGTATATGACAAAATAAAGCTTGCTGATAAGTGACTAAAGAAAAAGTCAAGATAAATTGTCTTTAGTAAGATGCCAGGCTACCACTAGCCACCAGAACAGCTTTAATGCACCTTGGTGTCGATTCTACGTCTATGGAACTGTACAGGACCGAGGAACACCAGTCTTCTTAAAGATGTTCCATTTATTGGTGTTTTGATGTTGGTGTTGCTCTAAAAATCTCCCATCAGTGTTCAGGTAAGTTGAGATCTAGTGAATGCAAACATTTTCATCATCAAACTATTCAGTGAATCCTCGTGCCATGTGGATAGAGTGGTCGTCTGGGAAGAGACCTCTCCCATGAGGATAGAAATGTTTCATTTTGGGTTAAAGGTCATCAGCCAAAGTAACTTTCATATTGATTTGCAGTGACCCTCCTCTCTAAGGGGAAAAGTGGCTTCCACAGCATAAGAGAACTACTAGTTAGAACTACCTGTAATTTTATCACCCATATGTAGGGTTTATTTAAATACATGTGGCTTTCTCCTCACAGTGAATAAATATGTAATGAGGTCCAGCTTATTTGAAATTGTACTTCATCTTCCTTTCAACTCAAATGGAGAAACATTTTAGTATCTATATTAAATATGTTTCAAACTTGTACTGAAACAAATATTGTGAACCAAAGTAAAACTGATTTTTAAAGATGAGACAAAAAAGGGTCCTCTCACTCTGTGTTGTTTACTTCGGTGTTTCTCAACCACTGGGCCGTGGCCAGACGTGCCCACGCGAAGTGGGACGCAATTTTTTTTTTTCCAAGTTGAAGCTAATTTTTACTCCTAGTAGGATACAATTGCTGGGTTGCATCCGACATCACATCCACCCCACTAAGCTACGGTCACACTACAGCTCACGATGCTTTGCGATGGAAGCATTTTGGTGGTGATGCATGGAGATATACATGCGAGCTAAAAGTTGTGGTCACACAGCAGGTGAACACTTGACTGTCGTGCCTTTGCGCACTTGAGTATGGCGCAGCTCGATCACCTACGTGCTTTCACGGAGATCGTTTTGCGCATTCTTGGGACCTAATCGTTATGGGAAATGCCTAATACTGATTTGAGCGCAATCAGTACACACAGATATGGACACTTTTCACGGAGGCTTTGCGAAGTGTCATCATTATCACGGTCAACGTTTGTTTCTAGTCATGTTTATAATGCTCTTTAAAGACTCTGTTTTATGATTCTGTTTTGCTTTTGTAAATATTACGCCTGCTATTATGCCTGCACTTAGATCCGTCTACCGCCGTCTATCTTGTAGTGTCCTGATCCCCAGATCTTTAACCCAGCCACATATAAAAAGTTGCGCACACCCATGCTCTTCAAGGTTTTCATCTGTTTGTCCGTGTAGAACGATGTCTGCAGCACCAGGTAGTCTGACATGTAGGGGAACTCAACGGATGGGTCATTTTCCAACTCATAGGAAAAATCTTCCTCTGTTAGCATGTAAGGATCTAATCCTATTGAGTGGTTTCTATATCCACTTCTTTTGAGTGTACTTCTTGGTTTTAATAATTTACTTGTTTGCTGAACACAAACATGGCAATAAATTCTTTTGTTAATGGACCAGACTCCACTTTTGGATCATTAATCCCTTTTGACTGGGAATGTCCTGCATGCATGGTTTTGCTTCTGGCACATTCATACAGTTTTAAATGCAATACCTACAATTAAAAACAGTTGGTTTTTATTGTATTTATTTAATTCCTGGGCTCCCATCTGTAACAGGGAGTGATGTTGTATCCCATTAATACACGTTACAATAGATTATTACAACCCCGATTCCAAAAAAGTTGGGACAAAGTACAAATTGTAAATAAAAATGGAATGCAATGATGTGGAAGTTTCAAAATCCCATATTTTATTCAGAATAGAACATAGATGACATATCAAATGTTTAAACTGAGAAAATGTATCATTTAAAGAGAAAAATTAGGTGATTTTAAATTTCATGACAACAACACATCTCAAAAAAGTTGGGACAAGGCCATGTTTACCACTGTGAGACATCCCCTTTTCTCTTTACAGCAGTCTGTAAACGTCTGGGGACTGAGGAGACAAGTTGCTCAAGTTTAGGGATAGGAATGTTAACCCATTCTTGTCTAATGTAGGATTCTAGTTGCTCAACTGTCTTAGGCCTTTTTTGTCGTACCTTCCGTTTTATGATGCGCCAAATGTTTTCTATGGGTGAAAGATCTGGACTGCAGGCTGGCCAGTTCAGTACCCGGACCCTTCTTCTACGCAGCCATGATGCTGTAATTGATGCAGTATGTGGTTTGGCATTGTCATGTTGGAAAATGCAAGGTCTTCCCTGAAAGAGATGTCGTCTGGATGGGAGCATATGTTGCTCTAGAACCTGGATATACCTTTCAGCATTGATGGTGTCTTTCCAGATGTGTAAGCTACCCATGCCACATGCACTAATGCAACCCCATATCATCAGAGATGCAGGCTTCTGAACTGAGCGCTGATAACAACTTGGGTCGTCCTTCTCCTCTTTAGTCCGAATGACATGGCGTCCCTGATTTCCATAAAGAACTTCAAATTTTGATTTGGCTGACCACAGAACAGTTTTCCACTTTGCCACAGTCCATTTTAAATGAGCCTTGGCCCAGAGAAGACGTCTGCGCTTCTGGATCATGTTTAGATACGGCTTCTTCTTTGAACTATAGAGTTTTAGCTGGCAACGGCGGATGGCACGGTGAATTGTATTCACAGATAATGTTCTCTGGAAATATTCCTGAGCCCATTTTGTGATTTCCAATACAGAAGCATGCCTGTATGTGATGCAGTGCCGCCTAAGGGCCCGAAGACCATGGGCACCCAGTATGGTTTTCCGGCCTTGACCCTTACGCACAGAGATTCTTCCAGATTCTCTGAATCTTTTGATGATATTATGCACTGCAGATGATATGTTCAAACTCTTTGCAATTTTACACTGTCGAACTCCTTTCTGATATTGCTCCACTATTTGTCGGCGCAGAATTAGGGGGATTGGTGATCCTCTTCCCATCTTTACTTCTGAGAGCCGCTGCTTTTTATACCCAGTCATGTTAATGACCTATTGCCAGTTGACCTAATGAGTTGCAATTTGGTCCTCCAGCTGTTCCTTTTTTGTACCTTTAACTTTTCCAGCCTCTTATTGCCCCTGTCCCAACTTTTTTGAGATGTGTTGCTGTCATGAAATTTCAAATGAGCCAATATTTGGCATGAAATTTCAAAATGTCTCACTTTCGACATTTGATATGTTGTCTATGTTCTATTGTGAATACAATATCAGTTTTTGAGATTTGTAAATTATTGCATTCCATTTTTATTTACAATTTGTACTTTGTCCCAACTTTTTTGGAATCGGGGTTGTAGATTCTAATAGAATAGATGAGCCAAAATAACTGGGGATCTTTTTAATGGGCCACAACTAGTTACAAGTATGAATAGGTGGGCCTTAAAGCAGAAAAGGTTGAGAACCCCTGGTTTACCTGCTTATCAACCACTCCCCGTGGATAGCGTGTAATACTGTCTCGCCTTTGCTCGGTCCTTGCCCAGTCTTCCTCCCACAGCTCCCGTCTGTATTTAGATTCCTGCGCGGTGATCCGTTTATAGATCATCTGATTCTCATGAGTCACCTGCAGTAGCTCAGCCCTCCTCCTCTCAGAGTTCAGACTGAAGGAACACGAACAAACTGAGGAAACTTTATTACAAATGCTCAAAAGTACTTTCAGTACTCTTCCTCAACAGTCTTCCTCAAAATTCTTTACATAGTACAACAAGGCTCTATTTGAAACAAACAATAAGCAGTTTTTCCTTGTTTGAAAACAATAAGCATTTAATGAACACTATATCCAAAATGTGTTCATTCAGTTCTCACTCAGTGTCAGTGATTTAGCAAAATTGTGTATTTCTACAGCTCAAATTGTAAATGCTTATATTTAACAGTTATTTGCCGAAGGTGACGTGAATATCGGTGAATAATAACTCAGACGACATCAAGGTTATTATTCACGGAGTCTGAGGCGGATAGTTGATTTTAGTATAAATACACGGGTGATCATTTAAAAAATGTTTTTAAAAAACGTATTTCAAACTTCAAAAGCAGCATGCAAACGTAATAAAAGCGTGTGCAGACTTGTCACTTATCTATGCCGACTCGCATAAAATACTTTGTTTTGAAATTGATAAAATAAATCACAATCCCACCTTACCTTTGAATAGTTTTAGACCAAACTTCGTAGCATCTTTAGTGCTTTTAGGAATAGCACTTTCTTTCATCATTTGTAATTCTTCCTCACTTACGGTGATGAAGCGAATGGTCACCATTTTGCTGAGTCACTGGAGGTGATTATCGAGAAATGGTTCAAATTTCTTGACCAGTCAGCACACGTGATTTTCTGTAAACACCTGCGTATTTATACTAAACACTATTATAAAATGGTTACACCTATTTCCAAAACTTAACATGAAAATAAACTGGAAATCAGTTTACTAAGTCACAGATCCTACACTGGACAACAATCAATACCAGCAGAATACAGAGCAAACAACTGAAGGGCTTATTTCCAAAACCTGTGAAGTCCAGTTTTTTGTTGTTTATTTTAAATGCACTAAAATATTAAATGAACCAAAATCTTCTTGCCCATCTGAATAAATAAGGCTTATGAACCGTTTGAGCAAAACAAGACAAAACCATTTAAGTCCAACATTAGAAGCCTATATAAAATTTATTTTGTTTCTAAAATCTGTTAAGTCTCAGCAGCTGTCAGGTTCAAAACTTGCTAAATCTTTCAGCCAATAAATTCTCATAGGGTCCTATGCCTTTTCAGCAGTTCTTTATGTAATATTGTGTATAGCAATTAAAATATTTATTCATTGTGTCATTAATGTGTCTTACAGTACAACACATCATTTTTGCAGCTTTACTATTTTTAGCATTTAAATAAGTCAAGTTTATCATAAATGTCAAAGTAGCATTGACTAACAGACCACATGTCATCTTACACTGCTTGTATCTGGCACCTGTGACACTGAGATAGACCGATTCAATGATATTGACCGTCGTTGCACACATTCCCATTATTAGGGTGACTTTAAAAGAAATTATGCATGGGCTTTATTTTGAGTCAAGATATTTTAGCACTGTATAGCATTTTCTCACTCACCATTTTGAAAATATCTCTGAAATATCTCATCTCATTATCTCTAGCCGCTTTATCCTGTTCTACAGGGTCGCAGGCAAGCTGGAGCCTATCCCAGCTGACTACGGGCGAAAGGCGGGGTACACCCTGGACAAGTCGCCAGGTCATCACAGGGCTGACACATAGACACAGACAACCATTCACACTCACATTCACACCTACGGTCAATTTAGAGTCACCAGTTAACCTAACCTGCATGTCTTTGGACTGTGGGGGAAACCGGAGCACCCGGAGGAAACCCACGCGGACACAGGGAGAACATGCAAACTCCACACAGAAAGGCCCTCGCCGGCCACGGGGCTCGAACCCGGACCTTCTTGCTGTGAGGCGACAGCGCTAACCACTACACCACCGTGCCGCCAATGCTGAAACTGTAAATGATTAAATTTATATTTTTATCTGATTGTACTAAAATAGACTTAGCAGGTTTTGGAAATAAGCCCTTCAACTGTTTAGTCCTGGCTTTACATAGATTGACAACTCCAAATCAGAAAGTGTTGGGATGGTATGTTGAAATTGAAATTAAAACTGAAAACAATGATTATTTACAAATCTTTGACATATATTGTACTGAAAACAATATAACAGCATATTATTTAATGTTTTACCTCATGAATTTTCTTGTTTTTTTCAAAATAAACACATTTCCAAAAAAAAGTTGAGATGGTTAAACATTTACCACTTTTGCCATTCTTTCTCACAACACTTAAACGATGTTTAGGGACTGAAGACACCAAGTGATGAAATGTTTCAGGTGTTATTTTGTCCCATTCTTCCTGGAAACAAGTCTTGAAGTGTGCAACAGTACAGGGTCATTGATGTCATATGTTTTGTTTCAGGCACCCTCTCCTTCCACAGCCATGCCTTTGTAATGTGTGCAAGAATGTGGTTTTGCATTGTCTTGTTGAAATATCCCTGGAAAAGATGTCATTTTGAAGGCAGCATATGTTTTTCCAACATCTCTGTGTACTTTTCTGCATTAATGCTGCCATCACAGAAGTGTAAGTTACCTTTGCCAAGGGCACTGACACAACCCCATACCATCACAGACCCTGACTTTTGGACTTGTTACTGGTAACAGTCTGGATGGTCCTTTTTGTCTTTGGTCTGGAGAACACAGCATCCATTTCTTACAAAAAAAAAGGCTTGGAGGAGTGATTCATTGGACCACAATACACGTTTCCACTGTGTGATGGTCCATTCCAGATGCCTCCGAGCCCAGAGAAGTCAACGGTGCTTCTGGACACCGTTAACAAAACATTTCTTTTGTGCACAGTAAAGTTTTAACTGTCATTTGTGGATGTCACTCTGTATTGTAGTGCTTGACAAAGGTTTGCCAAAGTAAGCTTGAGCCCATGTGGTTATCAGCTATAGATGAATGATTGCAGTGCTGGCTGAAGGATCAGAGATCACAGGTGTTCAGCTTAGGCCCTGTCCACACGGCAACGGATTCAGGTGAATCCGATAAAATTGTTTATCGTTTCGGCCTGGCGTCCACACGGCACCGGCGTTTTGGGTGCCCCAAAACGAAATCTTTTGAGAACGGGTTCCAGAGTGGAAAGGTCTGGCAACGGCGCCGTTGCGAAGTTGTCTGGATGAGTAGAACGGATTTGTTTACGATGACGTCACAACCACATGTGCTTCACGCCGGGTAGAAGTGTAACAAACTTGATGCGAGTTGTCAACAAATCCTATAACTTGGTTCATGAAACGCGCTTACAAAATATTTTCACTGTGAATATTTATTGTGTAATGGTGCAAAGTGAGAGAGAGAGAGAGAGAGAGAGAGAGAGTCAATCCTGCCAGCAAAAATAGGGGGAAAAAAAAGGAGCAATCTCACCTCTTCAGATGTTGGTTTAAGTCCTACAATACATTCCTCAAAAAGGGCGTAGAAGAACAAATTATAATCCATCAACGTGTAGCATTCAATTTATTCCGGACCATTAAAGACGCCGCCTTCCGCGTAGAATCATACGTCATCCTCGCCGCCATATTGGATGGGTCAAAGCGGAGAATAAAGATGCCTCATTCATGTGCTGCGTTTAACTGTACCAACAGGTTTGCCGTCCAAACGAGATCACATGGGATTACCTTTCACAGGTGAGACTGGAAAAATACTTTTCATTGTATTTGGTCATTATAATGTAATTTTACGAACAGATTTTTCTGACTTTGTGGCTAATATGAAGTCTCGCGCATAATAGTTTATGTGCATGCGTCCTTACTTCTTCTGTTGTTCTGGTGTCTCCGATGGGACCGTCTTACAGCGCACCTAGAGGTGTGGCATGTGTATTGCATCGTTTTCAGCAAGCGTTGCGTTGCCATATGTACCTGATATTTTACTGATCCGTTGCCCATGTGGACGCGATATTTTTTTTTAATAACATCTCGTTGCCGTTGTCGTGTGGATGTAGCCTTAGGCTTGTGCCCTTGCCCTTTATGCACTAAAATTCCTCCAGATTCCTTGAATCATTTATTGATATTATGCACCGTAGAGGGTGAAATATCCAAATCCCTTCCTAACTTTCTTTAATGAACACTGTTTTTAAACATTTCAATAATTTCCTCACATATTTGTTGACTAACTGGAGATCCTTGGCCCATCTTTGCTCCTCAAAGACCAGGCCTTTCCTGGATACTGATTTTGTACCAAATCATGATTACAGTCACCTGTTGACATCACCTGTTTCAAATCACATCATTATTTAATAGTTTTACCTCATTAATAGCCCTAAATTGGCCCCATTCTAACTGTTTTTGGAATGTGTTGCAGGCATGAAATGCAGGAATGGAGGTACAGTATATTAATAAAATGGAATGAAGTTGACCAGACAGAATATGAAATATCTTGGGTTCATACCGTCTGCAATGAAATACAAGTCGAAATAAATTTAGAAATCACTGCTTTCTTTTTTTAATTACATTTTCCATACTGCCCTAACTTTTTTTTTCTGATTTGGGGTTGCGGATAAAATGGTGGATCTGCATTAATGCCAACAGTTGTTAGTGCTTCTGAGTTAATTGTGACAAAGCATTTTTGTTACAGAAACACTAATGTTGAAGTTTTGATAGAATGAGGTGTAGCAATTGTAAATACCTCTAAATGGATTTTTAAAAAATTCTCCCAGCTCAGATAGCTGTGTGAATGAATTTTATTAAACCAACTTACATATTAACACCTTGTGTGATACTGCAGTAACACCTTTGTTGTCTCCAAAGTTTCGAAGGTTATAATTCTACAGGTTTAACTAGACACTGAGTAATGTGCTTTTCAGTAATTCCTGAGCACACTGCCAAAGAAACATTAACAATTTACACCTACAGCTCAGGGGTGAAATGAACCCACATCAAACATGATGTAAACAAAGCTTTAACCAAGGCACCCTTTCGCTCCAAAGTTGTAGGCCAAAGATCTACACCTACACGTTAAATATTAGATTGTTTAAGCTCATAATGACCAAGCAGCCAAACAGTTGTTTAAAAAATCCTTTCATATGCACAAAAATGAAATGATAATACTATAGTTGTTCAGCAAAGACTTTCAAATGATGCAGTCAGGAGTCATTGGCTTAAATGATGATGTTAGGGGGGCGGCACAGTGGTGTAGTGGTTAGCGCTGTCGCCTCACAGCAAGAAGGTCCTGGGTTCGAGCCCTGGGGCCGGCGAGGGCCTTTCTGTGTGAAGTTTGCATGTTCTCCCCGTGTCTGTGTGGGTTTCCTCCGGGTGCTCCGGTTTCCCCCACAGTCCAAAGACATGCAGGTTAGGTTAACTGGTGACTCTAAATTGAGCGTAGGTGTGAATGTGAGTGTGAATGGTTGTCTGTGTCTATGTGTCAGCCCTGTGATGACCTGGCGACTTGTCCAGGGTGTACCCCGCCTTTCGCCCGTAGTCAGCTGGGATAGGCTCCAGCTTGCCTGCGACCCTGTAGAAGGATAAAGTGGCTACAGATAATGAGATGATGTTAGGGAAGAATGTGGACAAGTCTCGCTGAACCAACCAAAGAAATGTAAATAATGTATTAATTATACAATGATATTAGGAAGAAAATTCATAATAGCTCTTAGTAATATGAATAATATAAATTTCTGTAATATTTGCTAGCAGGGCGTTTTACCATGATAGAGATAGCTGGCTAGCAACCTAATGGGTAGTTCACAGCAACAAAAATAAACCAGTTAATGTTATAGTTTAGCTAGTGTCACATACGAAAGCAATTCTTCAAACAACTAATTAGTATCATAAATCAATGTATATAGCAAGCAATGTAGCTAAGCTAGCTAGGTTTTACTCATGATCTGGGGAATTCAAATACATTTTAGTTCATGATTGTCAGGGTCATCATCAGAGAGAGAAAAAACAGCTAGTGTTAGTCTGTAGGTGCTAAAGAAGGCAACTGGGCTTGCTTGAAATCCTTGCAGACATTTTACCTCTCATCCAAAAGGCTTCTTCAGTTCTGTCTGACTAGTGGGGAGTTTCAGGTATTGAGGTATTTCACCTGACGTCACAGGGTCACGTGACGCCCCGGTGTCCGCCATTTTGAACGTCAAGCTACATACTAACGCTGCAGACAGAGAGGGAGAACCGGCTTGAAAAAAAACGTGTTACAGACACCTAGAATAGATTAATTTGTCAGTAAGCACTCTATAAATAACCATGGTGTTTGCTTGTTGTGCTGTGGGCTGCCACAACAGACAGGGACAGCGTGCAGGACGCTCCTTTTACCGGTTTCTAGTGATGGGAATTTCGGCTCTTTTTCAGGAGCCGGCTCTTTTGGCTCTTCTTACTATAAGGAGCCGGCTCTTTCAGCTCCCAAACGGCTCCTGAGATTTTATTTTTGATTTAATTGCTGCAATTAACTAGTTAATTAATTACATTATTATTTATATTTTATCAACAGGATGTTTTCCATTTTATTTTTTAGTTTTTGTAGCCATTGTAAAGCTTTGTAAAGTATAGCAGTGTAACAATGTTCTAGCAATGTTTTCCCCTCCTCAGGTGCCTCACAGACTCCTCTCCCCTGCGCTCCACAGCTTTAAGCATTACACCAATTTTCGTATTTTCGCAGCTGTGAATGACATCAACCCCCCCAACCAAAAAAAGTAGGTGTACACCATGCTACTTTTTTTCCTTTGAATGGTAATAGACAACACAAAGACGCAATCGGACAGCAACTTTTTTTGTGAAAGTCTCTCTCTCTCTGAGGCACCTAAGGACAAAAAACTAATTCGGCTCCCCAACTCGGCTCCCACCGAAGAGCCGGCTCCCGTCGTTCACTTCAAAGAGCCGGCTCTTTGAACCGGATCGTTCGCGACCGACACATCACTACCGGTTTCCTACTGACCCAGACAAGAGGGATTACAGCTGTGAAGAGACAGGATTGGGAGCCAACAGAGTACTCCAGACTTTGCAGTGATCGTTTCATTTCAGGTTAGTTTATTAGTTAACGCAATTTTGATAAAATATATAGCAAAAAGTAAATGGGTCAGTGTTTGTTAACCCATCTGAGCAGTGAAACAAGGCAGTGTTAATTTGTCTAGGGTTGCATGTAGCAGACATCAGACATAAAACGCAATAACAGAGGCTAGAAAGAAACGGGACACAGAAATAAATAAACAGGGCTCCATACCAAGGCTGGGTACAGTGTTTGTGATAAAAGACAGATCCAATTTAACACGAATCACAGCTTACTTTCTTGTTAAAATGTGCAAAGGTCTCCACCATCTCATACCGCCTTGCACTGAAGGACTTGAGCGTGCCGTCCAAAATGGCTGCGTCACGTGACTTGGTCACGTGGGTGAAATACCTCAATTTATTCTCTCATAGACCAAAAGCAACTTTAAGGAGAGTCATTGAGGTCACATGGGTCGTCAGCCATCCTGTAGGTTGTTAGGGTCACTGGAGACTGGGGCCCTGTCCACACGGCAACGGATTCAGGTGAATCCGATAAAATTGTTTATCATTTCGGCCTGGCGTCCACACGGCACCGGCGTTTTGGGTGCCCCAAAACGCAATCTTTTGAGAACGGGTTCCAGAGTGGAAAGATCTGGCAACGTTGCCGTTGCGAAGTCGTCTGGATGAGTAGAATGGATTTGTTTATGATGATGTCACAACCACATGACTGTGAGTGCTTCACGCTGGGTAGAAGTGTAACGAACTTGATGCGAGTTGTCAACAAATCCTATAACTTGGTTCATGAAACGCGCTTACAAAATATTTTCACTGTGAATATTTATTGTGTAATGGTGCAAAGTGAGAGAGAGAGAGAATAGCCCTTAGGGCAGAGTCAATCCCGCCAGCAAAAATAGGGAAAAAAAGGAGTGATCTCACCTCTTCAGATGTTGGTTTAAGTCCTACAATACATTCCTCAAAAAGGGCGTAGAAGAACAAATTAATCCATCAACATGTAGCATTCAATTTATTCCGGACCATTAAAGACGCCGCCTTTTAAACGGCTAATATGAAGTCTCGCGCATAATAGTTTATGCGCATGCGTCCTTACTTCTTCTATTGTTCTGGTGTCTCCGAAGGGACCGTCTTACAGCGCCCCTAGAGGTGTGGCATGTGTATTGCATCGTTTTCAGCAAGCGTTGCGTTGTCATATGGACCTGATATTTTACTGATCGTTGCCCATTTGGACGCGATATTTTTTTAAATAACATCTCGTTGCCATTATCGTGTGGATGTAGCCTGGGTGTGAACATTGTTAGCAGCCTAGAGAGTCATTAGGGTGATCTGTGGGTCGTTGCCTCTCTCTGCCATCATGTGAGTCGTTGAAGTCAGTTGAGTTTGGGTGTGGATGTGTATTCAGTTTTCTGGGAAGTGTGCCAAGGACTGCATTGTAGGTGGCTGATAAGTGGTGTCTCAGACCACCTCCTCTGTTCAGTGATTGTTGTTCCAGGTTGACGAAGATGGCTTCTTTTACTCCTCTTTCAAACTACCAGTCTTCTCTGGCTAGAATGTGTACATTGCAGTCCTGAAATGATTGTCCTTTGTTATTAAGATGAAGATAGACTGCAGAGGCCTGGCCTGAGGAACTGGCTCTCCTGCATTGAGCCATGCACTTGTGAAGCGGTTGTTTCATTTCCCCAATTTACAGGTCTGTGCATTCCTCACTGCATTGAATTGCGGACACTACATTGTCCTGTTGACCCATGTGACCTAAACAACTGCCCTTAGGGTTGCTTTTAGGCTACATCCACACTACAATGGCAACGAGATGTTATTAAAAAAAATATCGCGTCCACATGGGCAACGGATCAGTAAAATATCAGGTACATATGGCAACGCAACGCTTGCTGAAAACGATGCAATACACATGCCACACCTCTAGGGGCGCTGTAAGACGGTCCCTTCGGAGACACCAGAACAATAGAAGAAGTAAGGACACATGCGCATAAACTATTATGCGCGAGACTTCATATTAGCCACAAAGTCAGGAAAATCTGTTCGTAAAATTACATTATAATGACCAAATACAATGAAAAGTATTTTTCCAGTCTCACCTGTGAAAGGTAATCCCATGTGATCTCGTTTGGACGGCAAACCTGTTGGTACAGTTAAATGCAGCACATGAATGAGGCATCTTTATTCTCCACTTTGACCCATCCAATATGGCGGTGAGGATGACGTATGATTCTACGCGGAAGGCGGCGTCTTTAATGGTCCGGAATAAATTGAATGCTACACGTTGATGGATTAATTTGTTCTTCTACGCCCTTTTTGAGGAATGTATTGTAGGACTTAAACCAACATCTGAAGAGGTGAGATCGCTCCTTTTTTTCCCTATTTTTGTTGGCGGGATTGACTCTGCCCTAAGGGCTATTCTCTCTCTCTCTCTCTCTCTCTCTCTCTCTCTCTCTCTCTCTCTCTCTCTCTCACTTTGCACCATTACACAATAAATATTCACAGTGAAAATATTTTGTAAGCGCGTTTCATGAACCAAGTTATAGGATTTGTTGACAACTCGCATCGAGTTCGTTACACTTCTACCCGGCGTGAAGCACATGTGGTTGTGACGTCATCGTAAACAAATCCGTTCTACTCATCCAGACGACTTCGCAACGGCGCCGTTGCCAGATCTTTCCACTCTGGAACCCGTTCTCAAAAGATTGCGTTTTGGGGCACCCAAAACGCCGGTGCTGTGTGGACGCCAGGCCGAAACGATAAACAATTTTATCGGATTCACCTGAATCCGTTGCTGTGTGGACAGGGCCTTAGTCCACTAGAGGATAAAAACCTGAAACTCCCCACGAGTCAGACAGAATTGAAGAAGCCTTTCAGATGAGAGATGAAACGTCTTCAAGGATTTCAAGCAAGTCCAGCTGCCTTCTTTAGCACCTACGGATTACCATGGCTAATATTAATCTTTACAAAATGGCAAGAACGTTCATTGCATAAACAAAAATGCTACTTACCTACATTCTGGATAGAAGTTCCTGTGGTCTATGCACCCTTTAGAATGCTGAATATCAGCTAGTTTGGATGCTAGCAGTTGGTTATCTCTGTCAATAATGGCTTGCCTCTCTTCTTGAACCTTATACAAATGTGATGTTATATTGGAATAATGAGTAACAACATTAGGGCATGATTTTGTGTGGATGATAAAAACATGTTAAATTTTAGGGCTATTTTTGTAAATGGTGTTTGTTCATGTTATACTTAACTCATCATTACCGACCACACCCTGATTGCTTTTTTAAAGTAAAATGTCCAAGTCTGAATCATCTTATGCTAGGTTTAAATGTACACTGCATAAAATGACATAATCTCAAGTGAAAATATCTTGAATATAGTTACATTTATCTAGTATTTCCTATTATTATTATTATGAATTTTCAGATTTTATCTCAGATCTGGTTATTTCCTTAGACAAAGCTTTAGTTGTCTGAGATTTTAATATTCACTTCGATAACCCAGAAGACCCTTTAAAAACAGCGTTTATGTCCATTTTAGATTCAGTAGGGATTAATCAGAATGTCATAGGACCGACCCATAGTGGTGGTCACATCCTCGATCTAATACTAACATTCAGGTTAAACGTAGAAAATATAATCATACTTCCACAGTCTGAAGTTATCTCAGATCATTATCTCATCTCATTCAAACTATGTCTGAGTAATAATATATGCACCTCACCACGCTACTGTATTAAACGTACATTCACGTCAACTACTGCACAGAGCTTTATAAATGATCTCCCGGAGTTATCAACTTTGATTGGGTCACTGTCAGCCCCTGCAGAACTTGATCAGGCAACTGAATGCTTAGAGTCAACGTTCTGCCATACTTTAGATAATGTAGCTCCTCTAAAAAGGAAAATGGTCAGAGACAAAAAAAATTAGCACCCTGGTATAATGATGACATTCGCACATTAAAACAGACCACTCGAAAATTGGAACGTAAATGGCGTCAAACAAAATTGGTAGTGTTCAAATTAGCGTGGAAGGAGAGCTTCCTGAAGTATAGAAAAGCTCTTAGTGCTGCGAGATCAACATATTTCTCCTCCCTAATAGAAGATAACAAAATAATCCTAGATTCCTATTTAATACTGTAGCAAAATTAACCAGGAATAAGTCCACTGAGTAATAACACATGCACACCTGCAGTATGTAGTAGCAACGATTTCATGAATTTTTTTAATGATAAAATTGAGAATATCCGACAAAAAATTCAAACTACTAATTTAAGGTCAGACAATGTAAGTGACCCTGTAGTTAACAATATAACTATCAGATCAGCAATTAGAATGTTTTACTCCCCTAAAAGAAACTGAATTACTTTCATTAATCTCGGCATCAAAAGCCTCAGCTTGCGTACTAGATCCCTTACCGACACATCTATTCAAACAGATAATGCCTGGAGTAATTGAACCGCTTCTAAAAATAATAAATTCTTCTCTTACGATTGGCTATGTACCCAAATCCTTTAAACTAGCAGTTATCAAATCCCTGATTAAAAAACCTGATCTTGATCCCTGTCAGCTGTCCAATTATCGGCCAATATCAAACCTCCCCTTTATCTCCAAGATCCTTGAAAAAGCTGTGGCACAGCAGTTATGCTCATATTTACATAGGAATAACATCCATGAAATGTATCAGTCAGGATTCAGACCTCATCATAGCACAGAGACAGCTTTGGTTAAAGTAGTAAACAACCTACTGTTGGCGTCTGATCAGGGCTGTGTCTCATTGCTTGACCTTAGTGCAGCATTTGATACCATTGATCATTCCATTCTTCTGGATAGACTAGAAAATGTTGTGGGAGTTAAGGGAACAGCCCTCTCCTGGCTCAGCTCTTATTTAACTGATCGCTATCAGTATGTTGATATAAATGGTGATATTTCTAGACGTACTGAGGTAAAGTTTGGTGTTCCACAAGGTTCTGTCTTGGGTCCACTGCTTTTTTTCTTTATATATGTTACCTCTGGGTGATATTATTTGTAAACATTGTATTAGTTTCCACTGTTATGCTGATGACACACAGTTGTATGTTTCTGCAAAACCTGATGAGAGACACCAGCTTAATAGAATTGAGGAATGTGTAAAGGACATTAGACACTCATCTCATTATCTGTAGCCGCTTTATCCTGTTCTACAGGGTCGCAGGCAAGCTGGAGCCTATCCCAGCTGACTACGGGTGAGAGGCGGGGCACACCCTGGACAAGTCGCCAGGTCATCACAGGGCTGACACATAGACACAAACAACCATTCACACTCACATTCACACCTACAGTCAATTTAGAGTCACCAGTTAACCTAACCTGCATGTCTTTGGACTGTGGGGGAAACTGGAGCACCCAGAGGAAACCCACGCGGACACCATGCAAACTCCACACAGAAAGGCCCTCGCCGGCCACGGGGCTCGAACCTGGACCTTCTTGCTGTGAGGCGACAGCGCTAACCACTACACCACTGTGCCGCCTGACATTAGACACTGAATGCTTATTAATTTCCTTCTGCTTAACTCTGACAAAACTGAAGTACTTGTACTAGGACCACATGCAACTAGAAGGAAGTTTTCTGATTACACAGTAACTCTGGATGGCCTTTCTGTTTCTTCACATGCAGCAGTAAAAGACTTCGGAGTGATTATTGACCCCAGTCTTTCATTCAAAACTCACATTGATAACATCACCCAGATAGCTTTCTTTCATCTCAGAAATATTGCTAAGATAAGAAATTTAATGTCACTATGTGACGCGGAAAAACTAGTTCATGCTTTTGTTACCTCCAGGTTGGATTATTGTAATGCCTTACTGTCTGGATGTTCCAATAAGTGCATAAACAAGCTCCACTTAGTTCAAAATGCAGCAACAAGGGTCCTTAGAACTAGAAAATATGACCACATCACCCCTGTCTTATCCACACTGCATTAGCTCCCAGTCAAATTTTGTATTGATTATAAAGTTCTACTCTAGACCTTTTAAAGCACTGAATGGTCTCACACCACAGTACCTGAGTGAACTTCTGCTCCTCTATGACCTGCCACGCCTACTTAGATCAAAAGGTGCAGGCTATCTGCTGGTACCTCGTATAGCGAAGGCTACATCAGGGGGCAGAGCCTTTTCTTACAAAGCCCCACAGTTATGGAACAGCCTTCCAAGTAACGTTCGGGAATCAGACACAGTCTCAGTGGTTAAGTCTCGGCTGAAAACATATCTGTTTAGTCAAGCCTTTTGTTAATGGTGTTTATGAGGTAAAGGTGTAGATCTGGAGGGTCCTCAGACATAGTGTTTTGGTAAACTGGGCTGTATGGATGCTGTCAGTCCCCCACTTGCTTGCTCACTCGAGTTTGTTGACGGTGTAGTGGCTGCTGCTTTATGTCCCGGGGCTCCCTCATGCCTGTGTTACCTTCTGGCTCTCTCCTTTTAGTTATGCTGTCATAGTTAGTTGCCGGAGTCCCTGCTTGTACTCTGTGCAATATGTATACTGTTCCTACTTATTCAGGTGACATAGGGCATACCTAACAACTTGTGTTTTCTCTCTCTCTCTCTCTCTCTCTCTCTCTCTCTCTCTCTCTCTCTCTCTCCCTCCCCCCCCCAAATCTGTCCCTCTGAGTTACATGTTGGTCCTGGGATCGAGATGCTGACCTCTTCTGCTCCTCAGACCTGCCTAATCCATCCTGGTGCCCTGTGTCTGGTTGGAGTCTCATCGCATCGCTCCTGTGGAGGACGGCCCCATGTGGACAGTTGAAAGTCACACTTGGAGGATGCTCTGGACTCTTACAGTAATGCTTTTATGGCTGAGGACTACAGTTGACTTGCTAACTTTAGGACTGCAGTTGTCATGAACAGTTTTGCACTCAAGTTTCCATCATTGAAGAGTTTATAAAATCAACGAAACTGGCTTCATGTTAAAACTGTTAATATTATAGTCAGGCTGTCTGTTGTTGCCCAAATGAGGACAGGTTCCCTTTTGAGTCTGGTTCCTCTCGAGGTTTCTTCCTCATGTCGTCTGAGGGAGTTTTTCCTTGCCATCGTCGCCACAGGCTTGCTCATTGGGGATAGATTAGGGATAAAATTAGCTCATGTTTTAAGTCGTTCAAATTCTGTAAAGCTGCTTTACGACAATGTTTATTGTTAAAAGCACTATACAAATAAACTTGACTTGACTATTATAAAATTGCCAGAAATGATCCATCCATTATCTATGTTGCTTATCCATCAGGATCACAGGGAAAGCTGGAGCCAATCCCAGCTTATTCAGGTGAGAGGCCGGGTACACCCTGGGCAGGTCACCCATCTATCACAGGACCAACACAGAGACGAACAACATATTCACACTCACATTCATGTCTACGGGCAATTTACAGTAGCCAGTTGACCAAATTCACATGGACTCTGGAAGGAAACCAGAGCACCCAGAGGAGACCCACACAGGTACGGGGAGAATATGCAAACTCCACACAGAAAGGCCCCAGTCAGCCACAAGGTTCAAACCTAGAATGTTATTCTATTAGCAGATAATTTTGCTTATTTCTAAACATACATGCTTAAAATTAGCAAAATTATCTGTCAACAAGGGCGGCATGGTGGTGTAGTGGTTAGTGCTGTCACCTCACAGCAAGAAGGTCCGGGTTCGAGCCCCGTGGCCGGCGAGGGCCTTTCTGTGCGGAGTTTGCATGTTCTCCCCGTGTCCGCGTGGGTTTCCTCCAGGTGCTCCGGTTTCCCCCACAGTCCAAAGACATGCAGGTTAGGTTAACTGGTGACTCTAAATTGAGCGTAGGTGTGAATGTGAGTGTGAATGGTTGTCTGTGTCTATGTGTCAGCCCTGTGATGACCTGGCGACTTGTCCAGGGTGTAGCCCGCCTTTCGCCCGTAGTCAGCTGGGATAGGCTCCAGCTTGCCTGCGACCCTGTAGAACAGGATAAAGCGGCTACAGATAATGAGATGAGAATGCCTAGCAATTGGTTTAGTAATCTTATATTTGGTGTATTGTAATGTTACAGTAGGAAATACAAGAGAAATCTGACTATATTCAATATATTTTCACTTTTTTGTCGTATACCCAAGGAGTACCTGACTGGAGATTTTGTTCATCAAACCACAGTGGAGCGATATTCAGACTTCTAAAATGCTACTGTTATCAAACTACACCCTGAAAGAAAAGGATATCTTAGCAATAAAAAATCTCTTGAATATGGGCAAATCTATCTAATTTTTATCACAAGATTATTATAAATTAAATTTATGATTATTCAGCCTGTTTTTAGATAGTAACTGCTGAACCCAATCTGGGCTTGAGGTGAACCACGTTTGGTTGACTTGGCCAGAATTGCAGCAGTAGGGTGGCCAGTTCCTTTCTGTGCCCTCACACACACTTTCACACCTACGGTCAATTTAGAGTCACCAGTTAACCTAACCTGCATGTCTTTGGACTGTGGGGGAAACCAGAGCACCCGGAGGAAACCCACGCGGACACGGGGAGAACATGCAAACTCCACACAGAAAGAACCTTCTTGCTGTGAGGCAACAGTGCTAACCACTACACCACCGTGCCACCATGTTTTTCGATATGTTTACTCAATTCAATTCAGTTCATTCATTCATTCACTTTCATCTAATTACAAGCCTGAAATAGCATCTTATCCAATTGGCAGATAATTCTGCTTCTAAATTTCTTAACTATCTTACAATTGGAAAAATCTTATGCTATCTGCCAATAGAAGACTATTTCAAGCTTGTAATTTGTAGAACATGCCTCAAAATAGGTTTAATAATCATAATAATGTTCTGTTTGTTGTAATCATATAATACTAGCTAAATATGACAATATTCAAGATGTATTTATTTTTATCAATATTTTCACTTGGTAAGATTTCTCTCTTTTTTTGCAGTTTTTAGTACGAATAGTAGATAAGCTAAAAAAGAAGTAATTTTTCTCATAATGTGTAGATACTGTACCTGTGCCGCCTTCAGCTTTGCTTGAATGTGAGTTGGTGTTCGGATGCCTTTGGTGTCAACTGTAGGCTTGGCTTCCCTCACCTCATGGGCAAACAAAACTATTTTATTTAGAGCAAAACAACCAATGTTAAAGACTTTTTTTACAGATTACATATTGCAATTTGCTTCTTCCACTTCAATCCTCGTTGCATTTTAGTGAACAGTTTTTATTAGTTTTGAATGAACATCAAAATCCTCTTAAATTTGGAATTTAACAATCATTCACAACTGACAGGAAAACAAAAACGCAAACTGTGACACAACTTTAAAAATACCTAAGCACATTTCGACTTAGTGGATTGCTTCGGTCATTTGTTGTTAGGATAATCAATTAATAATGAATTCAACTCATTAATAAGTCATTTGGAGGCAATGCAATTTCAGACCATGATAATAATGTTGTTGGTTTAGTTTTATTAATCATAGCAGTAGTTAGCTTCAAAGAAATTATAGAATAGTAGTCAGTGTCTTAACTGTTGTGACATTGTGTAGCCAGCAAAAATGAAATGTTGATGAGCTAGTGTGAAATTGAAAGTACTGTCATCATTTAATAAACACTAGGAGTTTCAGCCAATCAGATAATACTGTACATATTCCCATTATACATGATAATACATACTCACACCTTATTCACACCACAATTACGAATCCTATTTAAATACTGTAGGTAGGATGTCCCACTGCATTTTGTTTGAAAGTCAAGGATGGCAGAAATGTGATTTTGTTTGTTGAATGCACTTAACAATCACTGCTCTTCAGGTCCGCACTGAAAATTATTAAACTCAAACATGAATATTTGCTCTCTGGATTGTATAAACACAGCTACATACCTTCTTTCGATGCTCGTTATAGTGCTCCTGGTCCCATTTCTTCTGCAGGTATTTATTAGCAGCAGGTTTGAATGGCTGGTAAGCTTTATGCATGCCTGTTACAGGTGTAAAGGAAAAAAAAAGTCCTGTAATTTAGCAGTTGTTTTAATCCTATATGCTTTTCCTTTGGTTTTATTTTTTTTTGTTTTTTTTTTGGGGGGGGGTGCTTTTCTGATAATTCTAAATATTGGTGTAATTTTGGGTTAAAAAAGATTTCAGAATTTGAATGCTCTTCAGTCGAAGTATTCAGATGTGATGTGGACTTTGGGAGACTGTAATGGCTCTGCTGTGTTGTGGGTTTATTGATGGATATCCGTTAGAGCACAGGCCAATCGACCTGTAACAGACTCGGCGTGTGACTGAGAGAGGATCAGATGTCAATAAATTATTAGTGTTCACTCACAGGACCTCAGGCTTAATACAAGGACGAGAGGAACTGTCGAGGTCTCGTTATGTTGCTAAATAGTGACATTTTTAATGTCCGTGAATTTTAGACTCCACATACAGTACTGTGTTAAAGTCTTAGGCCCATGCAAAGAAATGTTGTAGATCAAAGATTTCTTCAAATATAATGAAATTAAATGTTTCTACATTTAAAAAAAAAAAATACTATAAAGAGCAGCAGTAATAGATGAAACAAAGTCAATATTTGATGGAGACTGAATCAATCTCTTCTGGAGATTTTGACTGTCACAGTTGCTTCTTATTTTTGTAGCAAAACCCAGCAGTTTTCATTACGTTTTCTGTCTGAAAAGTGGTTCAATTCAAATTACGGATTTATATTAATGTGCTTGTTCTTAATACATTCTTATTTCTATTAACAGCTCATTCAAAGGGACTTGTATTGCACTGTACATAATCTGAGATGAATAACTAGAAGGGCACTCAGTAGAGTGCATACCTCCGCCAAGCCACGTATTATCAACATCAAAATCAAATCACTTGAAGCTAGGATAATATGAAAGCTGTACACCAAATTTCATCAAAGTCCGTTCACTACTTTTTTGAGTTACGTTGGGAAAAGACAAAAAATAGCCTGGATCCACATACATATCTGAATTTGTATCAAAATCTAATCAATTGTTCCTTGGCCCATGGCCCACCTTTCCTCCAAATTTCATCAAAAGCCGTTCAGTACTTTTAATTTATGTTGGGAACAAACAAATGGAGGCGAAAACAACCTCCTCCAACACAGTTGGCAGAGGTAATAAATAGATTTTAAATACGTTCTTATTTAACCTTCATCCTACCAAGTGGGGTCCATCTGGACCCCGCACCTATATGTTTGTTTGCCATTTTAAAAATATGTGACATACTGCCTCACCGTTTTATGAATTTGTCGGAATTTATGTCTTAATTAAAACACTAAAGCACCGGAAGATCAGCTTTTTGCATTGTGAAGGTATAATTAATTTGTTACTGGGGTCCAACCGGACCCCAGAGTAAAGTTTATCTGTCTTTCATTTTATAATTGAATAGCACACTGAAAGTTAACTTCTTTTATTTCTTTTATGTTCCATAATGAAACTACCAAGGCATTCCTTCTTGGGGTCCGTGTGGACCCCACTGCTGCAATAAGCACAGGCTGCAAAACAAAAGCCTTAAATTATTTTACAATTACTTTTTTGTTTTAAATTCTGTAAGAAAAGCCCTAAGTTGTAATCCAGAATGTTTTACAGCTGCATGAGCTGCAAAAATCATGTATATAATGCCAATTTTTTTTGTGGCGCTATAATTTGCTACATGTATGCTAGTTATTGCAATATTATTGCAATGTTATTGCATTTATAATACATCATTGATATTCAGCCATAGTGGATTTTGTTCTTCAATAAAGTTATGTCTATTTGCTGCATTGAATTGGTTCTTACTGCATTGATTTCAAGGTATTCCCTCCTGGGGTCCATACGGACCCCACCTGGTAGTTTGTGTATGTAAAATTGGCTGGTAGGATGAAGGTTAAGTGTGTTCTTTATGCCTTGGGCCCTTTAGTGTATTGCTGTTATTAATACAACATGTTCTGAACAAAACTTATCTGGTGATTTTGTCTTTATAAGCTTTAATTTTAAAGAAAAATATTGGGGTCCAAACGGACCCCACATAGTAAGATTAAGGTGTAAAATAGCATGGTAGGTTGAGGGTTAACAAGTAAAACACCTAATCTATGAAGAATGAGATGTTTATTCATCATTTATGGAAGGACTGTCCAGTGTTAGCACTTTGTAACAGTACATTTTTCTCAAAGTCACAGTCTTCAGGACAACTAACAAGAACTAACTTGTGCCACTACATTAAATGTAGCTAAAACTGTTTAAAAAGTTAACACACAAACATTGTAACTTGAGGTATAAGAGGAATAAGACACTTCAGGTCATGCGTTTATGGGAAAATAATAATAATCACTTCCACTGTATGCCTTGGAGTGAAGGGTCTGATGAGTAAGCAGCCTCTGTAGTGCTCAGGCCAAACTCATGGAGTCACACTTATAGTGCCAGTCAAAAGTTTGGATACAAGTTCTAATTCAATGGTTTTTCTTTATTTTTATTAATTAAAGGATACTGCATATCTTAAAGTAATGATGTCGTTACTTATTTGAGCGGTTCTTGACATAATATGGATTACCACAGTTGTGGAATAGGGATATTTACTGTATTTTTATAAGTTACTGTTTACTGTTTTATCTCAGACACATTAAGAAGGCAATAAATTGCACTAATTAACTTTTGACGAGGCACCTGTTAATTGAAAAGCATTCCAGGTGACTCCCTCATGAAGCTGGTTAAAATAATGCCAATAGTGTGCAAAGCGTCATCAAGGGAAACGCTGGCTACGGCAAAGAATCTAAAATATGAAATGTATTTTGATTTTTAACACTTTTTTTGTTTACCATGTAATTCCATATATGTTCCATATCTTATTTACTAGTTTTGATGTCTTCAGTATTGTTCTACAATGTAGAAAACAGTCCAAATACAGAAAAACCTATGAGTGAGTAGGGGTGTCCAAACTTTTAACTGCTACTGTATATTTAGACTTGTGCTAGCCTCAGACTACATGATATTTTTGTCTTTCACGATGGTCACTGTGTCAGATTAGAGAATCATAGTGCCATAAATTCTTTCTATGTCTTGGTCAGTAGATTGACAACACTACAAATTTGACCCCAACCAGTCATCATTCATGTCCTTGCATGTTGTCGGGGAAGAGGGTCAAGAAATTGTCATGGTGACAGGAGGAACATCAAGGAACACATCGTAGGAGTTCTGACATGCTCAACTTTTCATCAGGGTGTCATGGGGCATCCCAGACACCACATTGCTGTTCTTCAATTATATCACACTACAAGGCCTGTGTGTTGTTCCTAGCATTCATACTGGTGCCTGACACTGGAAATTTGTCAGCCATGACAAAATCAGGCTGAATTTGTGTAGTCTGATCCTGGAATTAAGCATTAGCTTAATATATTTTAAAAGAATGCTTTAGGAATAAAGCTAAACACTCAGAATTGCTCGTTTGCATTTTTGTACAGGTTTCACCAGGCCAGTTACCTCCTGTATAAAGTATTCATCTTTTCATCATCATTTTGGACCAAGGAACCCATTAAACAGTGGATTAGTCATCAGATAGCATGAGTTAATACCAGGCAGTGCATCCGACAGATCCCAAATTATTTCTTGCCAGCAGATGGCACATTTGCTCCTTTCTTCACTGGGTGACTGGCAGCCATGTTTTGCAGTGCAGATAAGCTCTTTTTAAGATATGAAGACATGGTGGAAACACATTTTACACAAGTGGGTCTTTTTCTCCGAATATAATTATTGCCTAGTATCACAACCACTGCGATAAAACACACGTCCTCCAAGACACACGCCAGCCAAAGAAGGTTTACGACCTGATGCTCATGCAGTGTGACAGGGCAGTGGTCAGTGACAGTGGTGAGTGTAATGTCATCCCTCTCAACCAGAAAGCAAGGACGTGTATCAGCTCTGTTACTGTCTTGGCCACGTGATGGATGGATTTGCTTTAAAGATTTGTGTATCTTTTTTTAATGATAGGGCGCTCGTGCCTCGTAGGACATCTTCTATCTATCTGGTATGGTGAGATTCTGACCATGCCAGATAGAAGATGGCCTATGAGGCCATCGAGAGTTTCAGCTTTATATAAATAAATCCTAGATTGCCTTCATTTAACATGTACAAAGAAGCCACACACACACGTACAGATATGTATGGAATCTGAGTGACTCATTCTTATATGTATTTGCCGGAGAGATTTGGTAGTTGGTAGGAACAGAGCAGAGCACAGTGCTAATTTTGTGCTTGAGAGAAAATCTTTTAATTCTGTTCATCTTTTTTGCTCTCTCTAAAGTCCCCCCTCTCTTACTTTCAGCTGCTCACCCAATTGGAAAATGTGGCTATGACAGCTTTAACATCTGCTCCCGTCACACAGTACACACAACCCCTCCCCAGCATTCTCCTCCTTTCCTCTCTCTACTATGTGTGTGTGTGTGTGTGTGTGCTGCTTCACATTAGATTCAATAACAAATTGACCCGGAGGGATGTGTTTAAAGGCTGCACACTGATTTTCTGCTGGCAGGGTGAAGAACTCCTGTTTAAACATGATTACTCCTCTTTGCATTGTAGCCAGATAATTCTGGGGGTGTGAAGGCTGATGACAGCTGTAACAGATCTTGTTCAGCCATGAAGGTGCTTTAGCAAACACTCCAATCCTGTGCTCTTTAGGTAAAGACCTGTATTGCGTTCTTTTGAAGCCCTTGAGTAGATGAGATTAAAGAGAGGTGCAAATCATGGGGTAATTACCGCTGGCTCATCATTATTATTATTTGAACCAGATTACGAAGGATGTTCGGCACATTCTCTCTGTCTGTCTCCATCTTGTCTCCCTGACACAGCATCCCTCTTTTCTTTCTGATTCTCATACAATAGAATTAATGATTGGTCTGGTAGGTCTCTTTGTAGGGTGTGTGTGTGTGGTTGGGGTGTGTATTTTATATTTTGGTGGGGATTCCATAAAGAGAGAAATATGTGACAGGATTGACCTTGGTCCCTAGTTTGAACAAAACTGCAGATTTTATTTAAATAAATATATTTGGCTATTAAAATTTAACAGCCAAAAGGTTTCCTTTTGTTTACTGAGGTTAAGGTTAGGGTTAGGCGGCACGGTGGTGTAGTGGTTAGCGCTGTCGCCTCACAGCAAGAAGGTCCGGGTTCGAGCCCCGTGGCCGGCGAGGGCCTTTCTGTGCGGAATTTGCATGTTCTCCCCGTGTCTGCGTGGGTTTCCTCCGGGTGCTCCGGTTTCCCCCACAGTCCAAAGACATGCAGGTTAGGTTAACTGGTGACTCTAAATTGAGCGTAGGTGTGAATGTGAGTGTGAATGGTTGTCTGTGTCTATGTGTCAGCCCTGTGATGACCTGGCGACTTGTCCAGGGTGTACCCCGCCTTTTGCCCGTAGTCAGCTGGGATAGGCTCCAGCTTGCCTGCAACCCTGTAGAACAGGATAAAGCGGCTAGAGATAATGAGATGAGATGAGTTGAGGTTAGGGTTAGCCTTACATGTAGCATAGCATTAATTAGCGGCATTAATAATTATAAGGTTCTCAAAAGGATTTTAAGGCAAATGTATGTGTGTGTGTGTGTGTGTGTGTGTGGTGTGTGTGTACGTGCATGTACGCTCTCAAGGATAAACTAATAAGGCGGGTGAGATCTGAGCACAAATCTCACCCGCCTACACTTGTCTCCTAGCAGCCATCCTTGTCTGTAGTTATCTGTGTCTGAGTCTCAGTGAGTGGAGTGTGTGTGCCTGGTCCTTAAGTGCCTTTTGTTGCTGCATCTGTCAGGCTTGTTGTGGGCAGAACAACACAAGCGAATGAGAGAAAAACGAATAAGCAGGCATTTATCCAGCCTTCCAACAGCACTGAAAAAAGGTCAGCTGAAAAGTACTGATAAATGAGATGTTGATATGTAAACAAGAACACCACTTCCTTGCTGCCTTGTTGTACTGCATAAATCGCTTCATTCTTACGGAAACATGGAGCTGGTTGATGATTTCTGTTTGCCTGTGTTCAAAGCTCGGTGTGTGTTTGTGTGTAAATCAGCTCCACTTTCTCGTAAGCACAGTCTTCACTTCCAAGTCTTATCACAGCTTCTGAGTTTCATTAATAATTAGTCTTTTCCAGATGAAGAGGAAAAATTCAATTATAACCCACAGCTGAGTCACACTGGGTGGCCATTTCAAGATAAATGTCAATAATTACGTGCTGAAAGTAAACACTGTGATTTGTGTCATCTTGTTTTTTCCTATGTAGCTCTTGATAGCTTTGAGGGTCACATGTACACACACACACAGAGTACCAGTCAAAAGTTTGGACTTATTCGCTTACTCACTTAGAGTTTTTTCTGTATTTTGACTAGAGGGCAGCACAGTGGTGTAGTGGTTAGCACCATCACCTCACAGCAAAAAGGTTCTGGGTTCGAGCCCAGCAGCTGACGGTGGCCTTTCTGTGTGGAGTTTGCATGTTCTCCCCGTGTCCGCGTGGGTTTCCTCCGGGTGCTCCGGTTTCCCCCACAGTCCAAAGACATGCAGGTTAGGTTAACTGGTGACTCTAAATTGAGCGTAGGTGTGAATGTGAGTGTGAATGGTTGTCTGTGTCTATGTATCAGCCCTGTGATGATCTGGCGACTTGTCCAGGGTGTACCCCGCCTTTCGCCCGTAGTCAGCTGGGATAGGCTCCAGCTTGCCTGCAAACCTGCACAGGATAAGCGGTTATGGATAATGGATGGATGGATGGATGTATTGTGACCATTTTCTACATTGTAGACCAATACTGAAGACATCAAAGCTATGAAATAACATATGGAACATACAGATACTTCAAAAAGTTCTCGGCCTCACCCAGAAACTAGGACCGTAACTCCCATTTTGGGGCATAACTGTATACTATATAAAGCCTTATATCACTGTGCAGCAAAACTCAACTGAAAGAAACAATCAAAGAAAAAAAGAAGAGGAAAGCTTCAAGCTGGTGTGCTGTTGCTCCAGGACAATGTGTCTATCCATACAGCACAGGTGGCAGTGGCAGAAGCAGTCAAATGTAGCTTTGAACTGTTGCCCCATGCACCTACCTCACCCGACCTGGCACCGTCTGACTTCTATCTGTTCCCTAAACAAATCCCACTTGTGTGGTCGACATTTTCAGAGTGATGATGAAGTCATCCATGTTGTATCAGGAGGCTCAACATGTGACCTTCCGTGAAGGGATAGGAAAGCTTGAACATTGGTGGTCCAAGTGCATTGAAGTTAAAGGAGACTATGTTGAAAAATAATACAAGAACAATCTTTCTCCTGTGATGTTTTCTGGGTGAGGCCAAGAACTTTTTGAAGTACCCTCAAATATGGAATTATATGGTAAACAAAAAAGTGTGAAGAAAGGTCTCATATTTTAGATTCTTCAAACTAGCCCCCATTTCCCTTGATGATGCTTTGCACACTATTGGCATTATCTTAACCAGCTTCATGAGGGAGTCACCTGGAATGCTTTTCAATTAACAGGTGCCTCGTCAAAAGTTAATTAGTGCAATTTCTTACCTTCTTAATGTGTTTGAGATCAAATAGTAACTAATAACAATACAGTAAATATCCCTATTCCACAACTGTAGTAATCCATATTATGTCAAGAACCGCTCAACTAAGTAAAGAGAAACGACATCCATCATTACTTTAAGACATGAAGTGTCTTTTAATTAATTAAAATAAAGAAAAGCCATTGAGTTAGAAGGTGGTTCCAACCTTTTGATTGGTACTGTATACACACACACACACACACACACACACCTGAGACCTGAGCTCAGCAGACTGTCTTAAAGCATCTCTCTCCACTCCACTCCCATGTCATGCTTTATTGTACTGCTCAATGATAATAAATGACAGGCTATTCTGCTCTATAATCTACATCCTCAAATCAACCCCAAACTACTCCAATCTTCTTTTAACAACATAAAGTCAAAGGTCAGGGCTGATATTGAAAACCAATCCTCAAGGCAAATTGCTTTGTGTTCAGAGGCTGTGCAGATGCTCCATCTGTCCTTTAGGGCTCTCAGGGGAGCAATTATTTGTTCATTCATTCATTCATTCATTCATTCATTCATTCATTCATTCATTTTTATTAATTCATTTTTCATTTAAAAATAATAATAAATTATTGATCAAACCTTTACAGCTTTACAATTTTGCTGTGTTATGCATAATTCATTCCTCATAGTAAATGTTTGAATTGGCTACGGAACAGATTTCTGCTTGTATCCACCCATCATAAAAGCAGTAACATTTCCACTGTTGAATTGATTTGACCTTTGGGACAAAGGTCGCAGAAATCTCGTTTGGACGAGTAATTTCGGTGAAGTCTGATAGTAACTGATTTATGTTTCAGTGTTCTTCATGCCTCATCAGATCCTGTTTTCTCTCTGCTTGGAGATGTGAGCTGTGGAGATCATCTTGTGATCCCTCACTCACCAGTGGTTGAAGTTGTATGGTGGCCTTAGAAAACCCTTCACATAGTCAAATTTTCGGCTAAAAGTAGTTATGAAAATCACTGAATTTCTTGAACTATGTTTCTCGTTTGCATGTATTTGCTTTACAAAGAAAACAATCCACAGCAGAGGTGTGTGACCTGGCCCAATGCAAATCGGAGTCTGTAGATTATTTTCTTATAACATCATGGCCCAAAGTGTTTTATTCTGCTTATAAAACAGTGATTTGCCAACAATTGCAATTGTTATTTATTCATGAAC
This sequence comes from Neoarius graeffei, assembly GCF_027579695.1. NCBI lineage: Eukaryota > Metazoa > Chordata > Actinopteri > Siluriformes > Ariidae > Neoarius > Neoarius graeffei. The sequence goes on from NC_083570.1 coordinate 61,012,444, forward strand.
AACACCTCAAGCTTTTTACTCTGGAAATCTCTTCCTCAGTCTCTCTGTGACTACTCTTCTTCCTCGACTTTCAAATCTCAGTTGAAGACTTTTCTCTTCCTCTCTTACTGCTTGGTCTTTTTTTCCACTTGTAAAGCGAACTTAGGATATTGAAAGGTGCTATAAAAGTTTATTATTATTATTATTATTATTCATCTCATCTCATTATCTCTAGCCGCTTTATCCTGTTCTACAGGGTCGCAGGCAAGCTGGAGCCTATCCCAGCTGACTACGGGCGAAAGGCGGGGTACACCCTGGACAAGTCGCCAGGTCATCACAGGGATTATTATTATTATTATTATTACATTTAATGTTATGGAACATCAGACTAGATAGTTCCAGTTTTCACTTATGCTATAAAGGATTTACACAGCTGTTCCTCTACTTGCCTCTCTTTTTTTTTCTTGCTGGATATTAATAAGGCATAAAGTGCAGTTTGTCGTGTTAAAGAGAAGCACAAAGTCTTCTTTCCTAAAGAATGTCCCATGGTGGAAAGTTTACTGACTTTTTTACAAATGACAAGGGACAATAAATTTATGGTATTTGTCAAACTCCTTTATCCTGAGCAACTTGTACTCAAAGGAGCAGCTGAGGGTTAAGGCTTAAGCTCAAGGGCCCAGCCATGGCAGCGTGGCAGTACTGGGATTTGAACTCACGACCTTCAATTTCCATTTAATTAAATATGTAAAAAATAAAATAGCTATACAAATAATAAATGGCAATTTATGATGGAAAATGATCAATCATTTTGATCACAAGATTTATCCACATCACTCTGTGTCTTTTCTTGAGATAAATATCCATCATGGTATTTGATGAACTTATTCAGGATGTTACATTAATGCTGAAATGACTGTTGATTAAATCGGTGAGTTTTGTTCGACTAAATTTTCTATTTTTAATTTGGTGTCAACTGCCAACTCGACAGTGTAAATGTGGCCAAGAAGGCAAACAAAAAAGGAGAATTTTAAATTAAAAAAAGAAGTGAACTTAAAAAAAAACTTTTTTGGAAAAAAAACTTTAAAAAGAAGTCAACTTTAAAGAAAGAGACAACTTAAAAAAATAAGTCACCTTTAAAGAAAATGAGAAGATTTTTTTGAAAGAAAAATCAACTTCAAGAAAAAGAGGCAACTTTAAAAAATAAGTCAACTTTTAAGAAAAAGTAAATTTTAAAAAGAAGTCAATGCTAAAGAAAGAGAGGCAACTTTTAAAAAATAAGTCAACTTTAAAGAAAAAGTGGCAAGTTAAAAAAATTAATAAATTTTTAAGAAAGCAAATTTTTAAAAAGAAGTCAATGTTAAGGAGGCAACTTTTAAAAAAATCAACTTTTGAGAAAAAGAGCAATTAAAAAAAAGAAGACAGTGTTAAAGAAAAAGAGGCAACTTCTTTTAAAAAATCAGCTTTAAAGAAAAAGAGGCAACTTTTAAAAAATCAACTTTAAAGAAAAGCAATTTTTTTAAAAAGAAGTCAGTGTTAAAGAAAAAGATGCAACTTAAAAAAAATCAACTTTTAAAAATGAAGTCAGTGTTTAAGAAAGGCAATTTTTTTTTAAAAAAAAGTCAACTTTAAAGAAAGAGAACGTTTTAAAAAATAAACTTTTAAGAAAACGAGGCAATTTTTTAAAATGAAGTCAGTATTCAAGAAAATGTGGCAACTTAAAAAAATAAGTCAACTTTAAATAAAATAAGTAAACTTTTAAGAAAAAGTAATCTTTAAAATGAGTTTACTTTTAAAAAACATCGTAAATAAAAGAGGAACGACTTTAAATACAGTAAATGCTGCCAGCAAAAAAAGTACCCTCTTCCTGGGAAACGTTGCAAGCTAAATGCTAAAGCTACCTCACAAGGCACTGTGGGAGTGAGGACAAACATGGCTGCCATTAGCTGCAGACCTACAGTGAATAATTTCCATTAAATTTGCAACTGGATACAGTTTTCAGTTAAATATTTCAATATAGTAAAAGCACACTGTGTGAATAAACGCTAATGCTATAACGGCAACTAATGTACTTAACTCCATAGATATCCCATAATAACTAGACAGAACACAAGCTGATTACTTCCGGCACAATTAGACGCCATGTTGGTTTGCTGATTCTCACAGACATCCCATTGTGTATATTGTGTTGTCAACTGCATCAATGAAAATAGTGAATAATAGTGTCTTAACACTCAAATAATGCTTCGCAATAATAAAAATATGTGACAAAGAGGGTTTGTGATCACTCTGAACATGTCATACAGGAGTGTCAGCATTTGGGGAGTTTTTTGTTTGTTTGTTTTTTTTAATGTTTATAGCCAATGTGAAAGAAATCAGTGTTTGCTCAACTAAATGAAACTGGATATTATGATAAGTCAGATTATCATGTGAGTTCCTAATCTCTTAATAGTTGTCTTTTATCATTTGTCTATTTTATTTTTCAAAATATTGTACTTGATTTATATTTTTAAATGTCACTAAGTATTGCTTAATTTAAAACTACTGTCAATAAATGACGTTTGCTTGTCATTTTGGTGACTTGTGTCAGTTGTCATACCCATCGTGACATTGAGACATAATCATCATAGATAAGAATATTTAAATACATTTTTGAGGGCAATGAAAACAGTGGAACTGTCTTACTTAGCAAACTGTTTGTTCATGATTAAACCCCTCCCTATCCAATCAATCCTCTGATCCACCCATCCATCCAACCAGTGTCATCTAATCCTTGAAAGAAATCTTTCCTACACCCTTCCTTCCAAATCATTATAATGGCAACCATGTAAGAACATATCATGTTATATAGATAGCCCTTTTGACTAATTACCTGAAAGTGAAAAGGAAAATATGTTATAAATAAAGAGATGCGAGCAAGAATGTAAGTCTAGCTCAGGGGTTCTCAACTTTTTCTACTTTAAGGCCCACCTATTCATACTTTTAACGAGTCAAGGCCCATTAAAAAAGATCCCCAATTATTTTGGCTCATCTATTCTATTATAATCTAATAACCTATGGTAACATGTAGTAATTGGATGCAACATCACTCCCAGTTACAGATGGGAGTCCAGGAATTAAATAAATGCAATAAAAAAATTAAATGTAGGTATTGTATTTAAAACTGTATGGATGTGCCAGAAGCCAAACCTTGTATGCAGGGCATTCTCAGTCAAAAGGGCTGAAAGATAAAAAAAAAAAAAAAAATTTGTTTGTTGTTGAGGTTTTTTTTTTTTTTTTAAGATTGTGTATGATTTTAGTCTTTTGTATTTGTAATTATTTGTATCTGTACACGACCCCACCAGCTCGGCTGATCAACTTATCGTGTTTAAATTAATTAATTAATTAATTCATTCATTCATTCATTCATTCATTATGAGTTGGAAAATTATCCATCCATTGAGTTCCCCAACATCTCAGACTACCTGGTGCTGCAGACATTGTTCAACATGGACACAGAGATGAAAACCTGAAAGAGCATGGAGGAGAACAACTTTACATATGTGGCTGGGTTAAAGATCTGGGGATCAGGACACTACAAGACAAATCCTGTATCATTTTTGCCCAGGGAAGGAGACATTTCTGGGCTTTTTGTCTGCGTCTTTGAGATGGTTTGGGACACTACGACATCCTGAACTATTTAGTATTTGGCTTCAAACTTGAAAAAAATATGCGGCCCATTAGATGGCGCTTTGCGGCCCACTAATGGGCCGCAGCCTAGTGGTTGAGAAACACTGGTCTAGATGATTTTACATCATAATAATAATGCAGTAAAATAACCTGTGAGAGATCATTAAAGGCAGACTGTCTTTCAGATTTTTCAAGTTTAGGTCATAAGAAGAATTTTCCCTGACACCCAATTATTTTTGTTTAGTGGACCGAAAGCTTTTCAAATCACAGACTTCCAATTTTATTCATTTTTTTAATATAACAATTAATGAATTTAGGGCTATGTGGCCTAATAAATAATAACTTTAATAAAATATATCATCATGCAATGGTGAATCAAACATGTTTTATTTTCAACAGACATTTGAGCAATAGTTCTAATTGATGAACTGTATGAAAATCAGTGCACCTACCTGGCAAAATACCATAAATACTACAAGACTATGTTTTGATCTTGAATTCTTACTTGTGGAAGATGATTCCTCTTGATTTCCAATATTTGCTGTCATAACAGGTGTAGTTAATGTATTTTGTCTGCTTGCTTGTCGGTCATCTTAAAAAACCGAAGTCCTTCCCGTGCCACAAGGTGCCTTGGGCAGCACCGATATCCATTTTGGTAGCCCTCGGCCTCTCACCTGTTACGCAACTGGGGATTCAGTGGGAGGCTCGTTCTCTAGTACATCATCTGTATTGCAGCATGCCTCACCAGATGGCAATAGATACCATTTTTGTGATGGTATTTGATATGACCCAACCGTGAGTAGAACTCAGGGTCTCCCGGTCAAGACACGGACACACTAACCACTAGGCCAACTTGCAGATGTCAGCTTAAAGGATGGCTAAAAATCAGCTATCTAAGATGGTGTTGAGACAAGCCCATGACTGCGTTTGAAGGCAAGCGTCCATTTTAGTCTTTTATGGGATTTCTATGGTTGACTCCACTGAATGTTGGCGAGAGTTATCCCTTTGATAATCGTGATCCTGGCATTGGTACATACACATAGAGGGATAAAAACTGCATTTAGTTTTATTAATTTATTGTGGTTTATTAATGGTAATATAGTGTCACTAGTTTTATCATAATAGCTTTTTGTCTAAATTCAGAATAATTACCTGTATGCTTAAACACTGTATTTTAATAGTACATAATAGGGGTTTCATGTGGATTATATAAACCCGATTCCAAAAAAGTTGGGACAAAGTACAAATTGTAAATAAAAATGGAATGCAATGATGTGGAAGTTTCAAAATCCCATATTTTATTCAGGATAGAACATAGATGACATATCAAATGTTTAAACTGAGAAAATGTATCATTTAAAGAGAAAAATTAGGTGATTTTAAATTTCATGACAACAATAATTCTCAAAAAAGTTGGGACAAGGCCACGTTTACCACTGTGAGACATCCCCTTTTCTCTTTACAACAGTCTGTAAACGTCTGGGGACTGAGGAGACAAGTTGCTCAAGTTTAGGGATAGGAATGTTAACCCATTCTTGTCTAATGTAGGATTCTAGTTGCTCAACTGTCTTAGGTCTTTTTTGTCGTATCTTCCGTTTTATGATGCGCCAAATGTTTTCTATGGGTGAAAGATCTGGACTGCAGGCTGGCCAGTTCAGTACCCGGACCCTTCTTCTACACAGCCATGATGCTGTAATTGATGCAGTATGTGGTTGGGCATTGTCATGTTGGAAAATGCAAGGTCTTCCCTGAAAGAGACGTCGTCTGGATGGGAGCATATGTTGCTCTAGAACCTGGATATGGACCCTTTTCACGTGACATCACGACAAACGCGGCCGCCATTTTGGACATGTACTACCAGTAGTTTACCACAGCCAACATTGAGGAACGGCAGCAAAGAAAGTGTTTATTTTCAGCAAGACTTCCATCATGCCACTATATTGTTATGCACCTGGATGTAGTAACCATCAACAAACAAGGCAAGGTTTATCATTTTATCGGATCCCGACAGAGAAGATGGATAGCGGCCATTAACAGATTGGCAGCCCTCGGCATACCAACGCTTGTGTAGTGACCACTTTGTTGGAGGTAAGACGAATAAAATTAGCCAGAAAAGGCATTACATTGCTGTTAACATTCTGTGGCGGCGAGTGTGTAACCAAATAGGTTAAAATAACCCATTGTAACCTCTTTGTTCTTCTGTAGTAGCTATTGTTGACTAGCTAATGTCAACAACATCATAGCTGGTATGTTACTGTAGCAATGTTTACGTTCAGTCATTTGGATGACTGTTAAAACCTTTCAGTCTCAAGTTTTTCCTTTACTGTATTTACTAGTTTACTGTAATTATGATCCGGCAGCTATTTACACCGGATCCAGTGTAAATAGCTGCCGGAGCCAACGTCTGAGAATTAAGCAGCGCGCTCTGGCTTGCTCGCCCTCAAATTAAGCAGCGCGCTCTGGCTTGCTCGCCCTCAAATTAAGCAGCGCGCTCTGGCTTGCTCGCCCTCAAATTAAGCAGCGCGCTCCGGCTTGCTCCTGGAGTGTTCCGGCCGAGGTTCTGGAGCGTGCTCCGGCTTGCTCCCCATCAAATTAAGCCGCGCACTCCGGCTTGCTCCCGGAGTGTTCCGGCCGAGGTTCCGGAGCGCGCTCCGGCTTGCTCCCCATCAAATTAAGCAGCGCGTGCCGGCTTGCTCCCGGAGTGTTCCGGCCGAGGTTCTGGAGCGCGCTCCGGCTTGCTCCCCATCAAATTAAGCAGCGCGCGCCGGCTTGCTCCAGAGCAAGCCGGAGCGCGCTGCTTAATTTGAGGGCGAGCAAGCCAGAGCGCGCTGCTTAATTTGAGGGGGAGCAAGCCGGAGCGCGCTCCGGAACCTCGGCCGGAGCACTCCTGGAGCAAGCCGGAGCGCGCTCCGGAACCTCGGATGTTGGTGTGTATGGCATGGCAATGGGTTTTTAACGACATAGGTATACAGATCATGTGGGCCGAAGTCAGGTAAAGACGAGGGCTTCGTGTACTTCCGTACGTCAGTGAACAATCCTGGTGGAAGCAGGTAAATGTCGTTCTCTAAGCCTGCTAACCTCAATTTTTGCAAATACCTCTCCCTCTGCTCGCCCTGTAAATGCCCTACGTCGCTGGATAGTGAAGGTGTTTTCTGCATCTCGCTCCTTTTTCTTTTGTTTTTCGTTTGTCGCCTTCCTCGCATTCAAACTGATTCGAGCCGAAGTCCACTACATGTCCAAAATGGCGGTCGCGTTTACGAAGGTCACGTGACTGAAAAGGGTCTATACCTTTCAGCATTGATGGTGTCTTTCCAGATGTGTAAGCTGCCCATGCCACACGCACTAATGCAACCCCATACCATCAGAGATGCAGGCTTCTGAACTAAGTGCTGATAATAACTCGGGTCGTCCTTCTCCTCTTTAGTCCGAATGACATGGCGTCCCTGATTTCCATAAAGAACTTCAAATTTTGATTCGTCTGACCACAGAACAGTTTTCCACTTTGCCACAGTCCATTTTAAATGAGCCTTGGCCCAGAGAAAACATCTGCACTTCTGGATCATGTTTAGATACGGCTTCTTCTTTGAACTATAGAGTTTTAGCTGGCAACGGTGGATGGCACGGTGAATTGTGTTCACAGATAATGTTCTCTGGAAATATTCCTGAGCCCATTTTGTGATTTCCAATACAGAAGCATGCCTGTATGTGATGCAGTGCCGTCTAAGGGCCCGAAGATCACGGGCACCCAGTATGGTTTTCTGGCCTTGACCCTTACACACAGAGATTCTTCCAGATTCTCTGAATCTTTTGATGATATTATGCACTGGAGATGATGATATGTTCAAACTCTTTGCAATTTTACACTGTCGAACTCCTTTCTGATATTGCTCCACTATTTGTCGGCGCAGAATTAGGGGGATTGGTGATCCTCTTCCCATCTTTACTTCTGAGAGCCGCTGCCACTCCAAGATGCTCTTTTTATACCCAGTCATGTTAATGACCTATTGCCAATTGACCTAATGAGTTGCAATTTGGTCCTACAGCTGTTCCTTTTTTGTACCTTTAACTTTTCCAGCCTCTTATTGCCTCAGTGGTGTAGTGGTTAGCGCTGTCACCTCACAGCAAGAAGGTCCTGGGTTCGAGCCCCGGGGCCGGCGAGGGCCATTCTGTGTGGAGTTTGCATGTTCTCCCCGTGTCCGCGTGGGTTTCCTCCGGGTGCTCCGGTTTCCCCCACAGTCCAAAGACATGCAGGTTAGGTTAACTGGTGACTCTAAATTGAGCGTAGGTGT